>NC_044384.1:65093136-65754696 GCF_006542625.1 Nomascus leucogenys
TTATCTTGAATTAGAGAACAGTTGCTTGTTTTTAGAGAGCTATGGACATGATTAAATTTTTTTTTGTTGAATATATCCCAAATAAAAAGGCATAATACATCTGCATGCTGTTTATAACATAATTATAAAGCAAATACCTATGTAGCCAGCATCACGGTCAAGAAACTAAATACTTCCAGCCTTACAAAAGCCCCACGTGCCTTCCAAACCCTGTGTTGACCTTTGCTCGGTCACTTCTTTGCTTTCATTTGTACTGTTACCATCTATGCATGTATCCCTATGCAACACTGCTTAGTTTTGTGGGTTCCAGAACTTCCTAGCCTTTGCATTACACCATATGCATTATTTTGGTGTTGCAGTAGTTTTCACACAACGTGACGTTTGTGAGATCCATGCACGTTGTTGTGTCTGGCTGTAGTTTATTCCTTTGCATGGCTGCATAGTTTTCCTTTGTATAAATATAGTCAGAGATCTTGTGGAAAATTCCCTTAGAAAGGAAGAGGCTGAGGGTCAATAAGCGGGACTAATTTATAGACAGATGACTGACAAAGGTGGGGTGAGGTCAGAGACTGGCATGAAACAGAAGGAAGGACTTGTTTTTGTCCTGCCAGGACAAGGGAGTCATGATTGGGTGGCAATTATTTTTTCAGCAAAGTAGGAGCTGAGGTCTGTCTCATGAAGTGGGAAAGGGGAATAACCCAGAAATTCTACAAAATAGCTACTGTAAGGGAAGTTAAGAGACCTCCCAGAGAGACCTGAGGCCTGAGCAGAGCCACAGAACATGGCTCTAAGCTGCCAACAGCAACTGATTTGAGTGGATAATTCCCTCAGGCTGCCATCAGCATCCCGTCTTTGGTAGGAGGGCAGGAGGATGGGAAAAGCTGTGAAACTGGTGGAGTTAAAGAATGTAAGTTCAAATGCTGAATCTGCTACTTACTAGTAATCAGCAAGATAGCTGATCCTTCTGAACCTGTTTCCTCATCTAAAAAATTGGAGATAAGATCTGTTGTAAAACGTTTGTGTGATAAGTACAGTGTCCTATGTCAAAATCTTGGCACACAACAGAAACCTAATATTTGAAGTATCAAAAAAAAACATTATTAGTGGATTATTAACAATAAAACCACAATGTCATAGTTAGTAATGACATATTCTTAATATTCCCATATTGGACTAATGCTGAATAAACTCGAAGAAAGAATTTCCAATTCTCTGTATTAACAACACAAGACAGAAATGCCAGCCCTTATGTTTACTGCATCAAATGTGCCATGAATGCCACCTGTCAATCACAGGCGCAGGTGCCTGAGAACACAGCCAGGCTGAACATACTCAGGTCACACTCCCAACCTCTGATCTCTGAGGGTAAAAGGTTACAAAGTCTCAGAACCAAGTCGTAGAGGCTCCTGTCACCTCCTCTGCCCCACTCCATCTGTGGCCTCTTCCTCATGCCCCATAATCACCACCTAACCCCAAGCTCCAGGTATTTGAAACTGTATGCAAACTTTCTCTCTCTCTCTCTCTCTCTCTCTCTCTCTCTCTCTTAAACACACACACACACACACACGAGCACTTGCTCTGTGTCAGCTACTACTTCTTGCTGGAATATCCCCCCTATCCCCCTTTGTTTGGTTAACTCTTACTCATCCTTCAGGACTCGTCAAAGATACCACCTTTTCCCGGAAACTTTTCTGGAAATCCCTCAACTGGATCCAGAGGTGCTCACAGGATCATCTATGGCTCTCAGAACATACCTTTCTGCACTACTGAATTAACTTTCTAGGTATCATTCATCTCCTTCCCTGACTGAGCTTCTGGAAACAGAGATAGATCTTATACCTAGCACAGTGCTGGATGCTTAAGGGCATTCAATACATGCTTGTTCAGTGAAAGAAAAACTCAGAGAAAAGAAAGGAACATAAACCATTTCCAGGTGATATAGTTTTGTTGAAGACTTAAGTAATTATTTTTATTGAAGATATTAATGCAAACTCTTTTACTTTTTCACAAATCTTAAGTTTCTACAGTGTTTTTCTCTAAAGTACCTAGCTAGCTCTTCTACTCAGAAGAAACCCTTAAAAACACAACATAAAAATTTATTAACTACTTATATGACCTTGCTTTAAAATACTGGTAAGTAACACCAAAAGGGGTTAACCAAAGGAACATCAAGTGTTTTATTCTTTTAAGGGTTTGCAATGTGTTTGCATATATTATAGAAAAACAGTACTTTGATCATCAGCCCAAATGTTCACATCAAGGTAAAATTACATACTTCAATTTAGCCAGAACGTTCTAATATATTTGGCACAGTTTTTTTTGTTTGTTTGTTTTTTTGACTAGAACAGTATCCCTCCCTTCAAAGAGCTTCCTTTGCAAGGCTGAGCTCCACCTCTGCTGGGTGGCTCACAGCAGCTTATCCCTGAATTTCCACCAGTTATTAACAATTACAATCACACCAAGTTACAGGTAGTGAAAGAGAGAGCACTGGTTTATTTGCCACCAGCTGCTGACTTGATTTTTTAGAAATATGACACCCAGGAACACTGTACTAAAATCCTTAGCACTTATCTCTGCAAACAAAAATTAGGAGCTGTTTGGAACTACTGTCAAAAGGAACCATGAAAATGCAAACAGCCGACCAATTGCAGATGGCACCTAAATGCTGGGTGCAGTCTAACACAGAGATTTTCCACATGCCCAGGATGTAACATCAGTTTGCTGCTTAACACAACGTGGTTTTTAATACTTTTAAAAAAGTCTTTTTTAGTGTTTGTGAATTAGCAGCAAAGAATTCTTAGATAAACTTGTGGGTGGTAGGGATGAGAGAAAGAGGCAGGGTGTTAGGCTTGAATGCGTATGGATCACTGTTCAGGAAATACTCAAAATAGGGATATCTGCTATTTTATTCCTCCGAAGATTTTCATGATCTATTTTGTAATCTAGTTTAAACAGTACAGAAGCCAGGCCTAAGGAATATTATTTGATAGAAGACCATGGCTCTCTCATGTATGCGGAGGCGTATGTGTCCCAGGTTTAATTCAAGGGAAAAGACCAGGATTTTTTCTGATATGTCTGATATGTCTCTCTGCAAGACCTGTTGTCTCATAGAAAGAAAAATCATTTCTCTACCCTAGTTCTGCATATATGTCTTGGAATAAGAGAAAGAGTATCAGATGAGTAGTTAGAAGACTAAAAGCTAAGCACAAAGGAAGCAAAAACAGACCACCAACTGGGTAATGGTCTCCAGAACATGAAGCTGAAAAGCAAGGTCTCCTAATTCCTAATTCAGGGAAATTTAAACATTTCACTCTGTTCTGTTTGTTCATTTTCAATCCATGACAGAGACATGCAAAGCAGACTAAAGCCCAAGCTGAGTCTTGTGGACTGTGAAACACCACTGAGGGCCTGAAACAGCACAGATGTGTTTTCAACCTCACTCAACTGTGCAACACACTGAGGGCCTGAAACAGTACAGATGTGTTTTCAACCTCAATCAACTGTGCAACACTCGGTCCTCCCAGGTCAGTCTCGGAACCGGCCACATGCCTCCTAAGGTGGTCTACAAGCCCAGGGGCCCAGGGCCTGCTTGCTAATGGCCTTTACACCGGTCATCACTGTTTCCTCTGGAGTGTCATGAGGTGGCTATGGAGAGGGAAGGAAGACTGGATGCCACCTCCCAGCTTGGCGTTACTAACCTAATATATCAGACTGTTGCCTGGGCTGCAAGGGCCAGCTTGTGAAGAAACTTGTGAGTAACGTTAGGAAGGCTACTCGGATTTTCTTGAGGTCATTTTTGTTTGAAAAACTTTTTAAAATTGAAGAAGAAGTTAATATAGAATGCCCAGATTATAAGTTGTCTTCTTCACAACTGACCATGCTCCTAGAACAACCACCAGGTCAGAAAACAGAACATAAACCCAGAGATCCCTCCACTCCTCCTCTTCCAGTCACTCCCTGTAGGGGTAACCACCAGGCTGAATCTTAATCCTTAAGAGACCCATGTTTCCTGCTTTTGTACCTTATATGAATGGGGTCATTCAGTATTTACTATTGGTGTTTGGCTTCTTTCAATGAGCTTTACACCTGTGAGCTTCATCCAGGTTATGTGCAGTTAGAGCCACTCATTCTCAATGCAGTACAGCATCCCACTGTGTGAATAGGACACAATTTATCTATGCACTGTTGATGGGTGCTTGGGTAGATTCAGGTAGGAGCTATTATAAATAGTGCTGCTACAAACATTCTGGTACATGTCTTTTAGTGAGCTGATGCACATACTTCTTGGACATATGACTAGGAATAGGATTGCCATATTTCTTGAAGTTATTTTTGGCATCTACTAGATAATTGATGTTTACAACATTCTATAAAAAAGCCCCAAGGTCAAGTCTCCATTAATTACACAAAAAATTATCTGTTGTCCATTCATTCTTGAACTTTCTGCAGCATGTACTATTATAACTGAGGTCAATGCCACTGTATCTATTTTAGTAAGCAGCATGATCATTTACAGACGCACAGCACCACATTATTTACTTTGGATTACTGCCCTGGCATTTCTAACGCAATCCTAAATCACCCTCCACCTCAGCCACTGCTATCAAGAAGAAATTAAGAAAATTCAATAATAACAACTAGGTCTTATAAATAGGCGATGCACCTCTTCCATCGGGCCCCACATAAAGACAGGCAAATGAATATTAAATCTGACATATGCAGGCACTGAATTATAACAACAAAATTGGAATATGATGCTATAATTATCATATCATCAAAATGAGAATGAGACAAAGGAATAATTAAAATAATCATACCCAGCTTAATATTTTCATAACTAAAACTTTTATTCCAGATTGCTGATTTGCAAGTTTCTTATTGATATTTCATGTCTTACAAGGAGCACTTTCACAGCCCTACACACCAAAGGGGAAGCAGACATTCAAGTACATTCTCTTCATTTTTTAAATAAAACTACCATTGTTTCCCCGTGTGTGTGTGTGTGCGTGTGTGTGTGTGTCTGTGCACGTGTGTATTCTGGAGTTGGGAATCAAAAGTTCATGGTTTGAAAAGAATTCTGAGGATCATTTTGTCTTGGCCTTGTCTCAAGCGAGAAAACTGTTCTTAACAGTCTCCTTAACAACTGATTATCCAGATGTAGTAGGTTTGTGTGTCATTTAGGACCAATTTCCCTTTCTGATCTAAAATCTTCCTAATCTACAAGTGAGAAGCATAATTTAAACTACCACTCCAGTTCTGCATATACATCTGGGAATAGGAGAAAGAGTATCAGATGAGTAGTTAGAAGACATTTAATTTAAAATCAGCTCTACCACTTATGAGTTGTGCAGTGATGGGAAGACACTATCTGTCCAAGGCTCACTTTTTAAATTCATAAAATAGAAATAATAAAACTTACATCATAGGGCTGCTCTGTGTATTAAATAATATATGTGAAAACATTCTGTTAGTGGTTAAATGATACACAAATATAACATATTATTATGATTGTTATTATTAACTTGTACAACAGACACTTTCCAAAGGAAAAAACATCAACATTCAAACTTTGAATCAAATTTCACCCACCCAATTGTCTGCACTACAAGTAACTTCCAAAAATAAGTTGTACTATCAACTTGATATGATTTGGTTGTGTCCCCACCCAAATCTCATCTTGAATTCCCACGTGTTGTGGGAGGGACCCAGTTGGAGGTAACTGAATCATGGGAGCAGGGCTTTGCCATGCTGTTCTCATGACAGTGAATAAGTCTCATGAGATCTGATGGTAATATAAGAGGGAGTTTCCCTGCACAAGCTCTCTTTTTGCCTGCCACCATCCATGTAAGACATGACTTGCTCTTCCTTGCCTTCCACCATGATTGTGAGGCCTCCCCAGCCATGTGGAACTGTAAGTCCAATTAAACCCTCTTTCTTTTGTAAATTTCGCAGTCTTGGGTATGTCTTTATCAGCAGCATGAAAATGGACTAATACACAACCTTATCCTCATTCGTAAAAGGAAGATTGGCCAAAGCTGTATTATCTCTTTGAATTATAGCCATTATCTTTAAATAATGGTGTTTATCCAAAAATTTAAGAAAACAGAATCTCCATGAGAATTATATTTTTAAATCTAACTTATATATAAGGAAGAAACTATAGAAAGTGACAAACTTCCTAAACTTAGGAATGTTATTTCTCAGAAAAAATAATCCATTTTAATTCACATTACAGAGTTTTCCATGCATTCAGATTAACTAGGATAAATCTTCAACAATTTGAGTAATTCCAGGAAATCACAGCATGTTAATTAAAAGACTATATTTTCTTTTTTCCTGTGCCTAGTAGATAAGGGAAGGGTCATTAATCTTGATTCTTGAGGCATCTTTAGGAAAGGGGGTTATTCTAACCCAGTTCCTGCTGCTAGCAATAGTTTTGCAATTATCGGCCTTACATTTGGAATATAGATCCTGGACTCATGATATTTACATTTTATTAAACAGTGAAATACACATAGAATAAGTTTCTTGCAACTGGAAAAAGTCATGTCCAGGCAGTATGCTGTTGATCTTAGAGAATTATGTTGTGATGTATCTCTTAGAATAAACAATATTGATATGGTATGGCTATTTCCCCACCCAATCTAATCTTGAATTGTAGCTCCCACAATCCCCACGTATCATGGGAGGAACCCGGTGGGAGGTAATTGAATAATGGGGGCAGGTCCTTGCTGTGCTGTTCTCGTGATAGCGAATAATCCTCATGAGATCTGATGGTTTTATACAGGGCTGTTCCCCTGCACAGGCTCTCTTGCCAGCCACCATGTAAGACTTGCCTTTGCTACTCCTTCGCCTTCCACCATGATTGTGAGGCCTCCCCAGGCATGTGAAACTGTGAGTCCATTAAACCTCTTTTTCTTTATAAATTATCCAGTCTTTGGTATGTCTTTATTAGCAGTGTGAGAACAGACTAATATGAATATCACAGATATTTTAACTAAAAACGAAGTAAGAAATCACCTAATCCAATAATCTTGTTTTGCAGATAAAGAAACAAAGGCCGGCCAGATGCGGTGGCTCACGCTTGTAATCCCAGCACTTTGGGAGGCCGAGGCAGGCAGATCACGAGGTCAGGAGATCGAGACCACAGTGAAACCCCGTCTCTACTAAAAATACAAAAAAATTAGCTGGGCGTGGTGGCGGGTGCCTGTAGTCCCAGCTACTTGGAGAGGCTGAGGCAGGAGAATGACGTGAACCCAGGAGGCAGAGCTTGCAGTGAGCCAAGATTGCGCCACTGCACTCCAGCTTGGGCAACAGAGCGAGACTCCGTCTCAAAAAAAAAAAGAAACCAAGGCCTAGAGATTATGTGAATTAGTCCTTTGTCCAATTACCTGGCATTACAATGGTTATTCTTAAATTACTTTTAGTTAAGAGCTAGACCCACTTGAAACTGTTTGTACTTTGAAAAAATAAGTGAAGAAATGACAGTTTCCATTCCAGTGATGTTTGTGTGTTAGGATCAACGAGTGTGTGAACTCCTTGGGGTGATGACTTTGTAGCTGCCATGCCTTCCATCATTCCAGGTGTAAGGAAGGCCCACATCAGGCTGGTAAATGGTGATGGAGATAGTAAGAACAGAGGCCAGGAAAGCTGCCCGGGAGGCATAAGGCAGTCACCACATGAAAACATCTCAGTGGAGGGATGAGAGATGAAATTAGCAATTTAGAACATTAATTCAAGTGATTTTCCTAGTACTCAGAGGGACAGGACGAAGAATGGAAAATGATGAGAGAAAAGATGAGAGTCACGAGGGATAGATGTAGAGGTTCCAATGTCATTTAATAGAAATTCTAGAGAGAATGTATCTGGAATAGAAATAGAACTTGAAAAAATATTCGGAGGAAAAAATGGTCTTGTACAAAGGAGGACATTAGTCTCAAACTGAGAAAACAGTATTAGAGGTAAATTTAATGAAAAAAACTATATAGAGACATATATAGGGGGATATTAAACTATATATACAGTGTACACACCAATACATGCAGTATACTATCAATACATGGTAGCAGGAGACTTTGTTATCATGGTAAAAACTAGAAGATTACAGCAAGCAACAGGACAGAGAGAGCTCTGAAAGAAAAAGGTCTGGGCTTAACCACCTATCTCCCATCAAATTGCTTTCAAGGGTGAAATGCATTTTCTAATATGCAAAGATTTTAAATGTAATATGCAGGCACCTAGAGAAATCAAAACAACTCTTGAAGTGTGCTGGAACAAGGAATAAAGGAAATTAAGTAAAGAAATAAGGAGGAAATTGAGGCTGGAAAGGATGAGAGATTACCACTGGAATCAGTAAAGGTGCATGGTAGTTTTAAATATGATTGCAAAATTTGTTTGTGTTCTTTTTTTTCTTTCCACGAGTTGATCTCTATTGCTTTAAAAATGGAAGGAAAAAAAGCGTAAGGTATGTATTCTCAAATCTAATTAACACAATAGATATACTGAATTAGGAAAAGAAAAGATAAATATTTAGCATTGCCTCTTTCCCAAAAGAAAGCCAAAGATTAATGTTCTCTAATGACTTTGATAAGTAAGTAAATGTAGGTTTAGAAATGCATCTGAAAAAAAACATTAGAATAACCAATAGAATAATAAAAAACATTTGGGTGGACAGATGCTCTTACTCCTAAACTAGAAGTTATTAACAAACAAAATGCGGAAGGAAGGAAGAAAGGAAGGAAGGAAGGAAGGAAGGAAGGAAGGAAGGAAGGAAGGAAGGAAGGAAGGGAGGGGAGGTGAGGGGGGGAGGGGAGGGGAGGGAGGGGAAAGGAAGGTCCCCTCCTTTGTCCTACCACTAGCAGCAAGAACACAAAAGAAGAAACAAAATATTTAAGGCATAAAGCAAATTGGCATATGTACAATTTATGTTATAATTTTAACAATAACTGCAAATAGGTTAAACTCTCTTATCAATAGGAAAAGGCTCTTGGATGGGATTTTCTTTCTTTTTAAAAAAATATTTTTGTTAATTAAATAATTTTTGTTTTGTTTTGTTCTTTTGGAGACAGGTTCTCATTCTGTCACCCAGGCTGGAGTGTAGTGGCATGATCCTGGCTCACTGCAGCGTCGACCTCCTGGGCTCAGGCGATCCTCCCACCTCAGCCTGCTGAGTAGCTAGGACTATAGGCACACACCACCACACCCCACTAATGTCATGTATTTTTTGTAGAGATGAGGTCTTACTATGTTGTCCAGGCTGGTCTCGAACTGCTGGGCTCAAGCAATCCTCCTGCCTCGGCCTCCCAAAGTGTTGGAATTACACATGTGAGCCACTGTGCCTGGCTTTCTTTTTAAGACAGTTATATAAGCTTTTCATAAAAAGCATACCTAAATAAAATGCCATGAAAGGCTAAAAATAATAGAACAGACAAATAATTTGTGAACATCCACATGCACACACATGAATTTTGTTTGGCACTATTAATACGAGACAAAGAAGAAGTCAAGGGAAAACATAAGACTAAGAGTCATTTCTAACTAACATAGAATCCAGACCAAAGACACGACAGTCTTAAAATTTATGGATCAGATAATATGTAGACCAATCATTTATGGACCAAATATGTGATCAGTGTAACTCGGGAATTTTTAACAACATGGGAAACTATTTTATATTTTATTGAAGGACAAATGACAAAAAAATCTGTATATTCTGCCTGATTCTACCCATGAAAAACTGTATATGTATATATGTGGAAAAAAACAAAAAAGACACAGATTAAGGGCATATAACTTAGTACTTGGATTATGGGATTATGAGTGGTTTTTATTTATTTTTAAATGCTTCTTTATATTGCCTAAATTTTCAGTATTGACCACAGACTAATCTTGTAATAAAATGGTATCATTTTAAAATAACGTATAATTGCAATATTTCTAACTTTTTAAAGAGAATGAATTTTCTTTGTTTATATCTTACTCTGATTTTGGTTCTCAATTTGACTTAAAATTACCAGATTTCATCATTTCAGCTTCTCCTTAATCAATGTACTGCTCTTCTCACACAGAAATAAACCAAAGCCATATCTGCTTTCCTCATAAGGATACAGTTCCTACAACCTTGGCAATTTATGTAATTTAGAATGTTGCATTTAATAAAATCCTTAGAATATATCAAATAATATAGTACCTTTGGAAATCAGTGCCATAGTTGCTACAAAATTAAGCATTTCTTGTGCAATTTTTTCTTAAAGAATTTAGAAAAAAATCATTGAATTCTCACATAATTATTTCCCAGTTCAGTAAAATCAGACGTATACATTAACCTTGAAGAATTTTATAGTAATGGATAGAACTGATTTAAAGACCCATGACTGATCTTTTGTTACATTATCAATGCTTTTACTAAATTGGGTAATTAATCACGTCATTTTGAGAATTAAAAGGTTCTTTAAAATCAGATACTCTTTTTCCTTTTGCTTATTAAAGTAAAAATACATCTGCAAGTTTATTTTTAAATTTCCACCCAGTTCAATTTCACTGTGTGGTAACATGATGTCAAGGAAAATGGCAGACCAAGTGACAAAGGAATCAGATAAATGTAAGCACATTTTTTTTTTAGCTCATCAGCTATCGTTAGTGGTAGTATATTTAGTGTGTGGTCCAAGACAATGCTTCTTCTTCCAGAGTGGCCCAGGGAAGCCAAAAATTTGGACACCCCAGTTCTACATGACGAACGTGTTATTGTGATGACTTAGAACAACTAGAGAGAATAAGAAATAAAACCATAAACTATTAGCTGAATTATTATTTGGTAGGTAAACGAATTTTTAAGAATAAGTTAGAGAATACACAGCAGATTGGAAAATTGAATTCATCCTTTGTCCTTGTGAATAAATCCTTTCTCTCCCTACTAAAATAGCAATAAATGAATAAAAGACAAAGCACGATGCTGGCAGATGAGAAAAGTGAACACATTTTTGAAGATAGAAAACAGATAAGCTGAGAGCCAAGAGTCTGCAGATAGAGGATGCTATAAAAACACACCAGGAAAAGTTTGGAACCATCTTCTTTTTTGGAAGTAACTTTCTTACTCAAAGGACAAGATCTCCTGACAGTGGCGGAGGGGAGGCTCCTCTGCAGTGTGCCTGGGCCCCGCCAGCCACCCCTCCCAGAAGTTCACCATTGATGGGCTCCAGCAGTGCACACAAAGCCTCACGCCAGCTTTTTTTGGTGCCTCACTCTAAAAAGTGAACAAAACAAAGACTACCAGAATTTGAGAAATGCCTTTAGTATAATGGGAGGAAGCCAACCAACCTAACCAAACAAGAATCAAAACAAAAATATTTGGGGAAAAAAAAGGGTCAATGCAGGGAGCAGAAAAAACAACTCCAAACATTATCAGAGAGGTAAGAAAAGCCACACAATCTATCCAACAAGAACAGGATACAATAAAAACAAATCAGAGAATAAGAATGTGTTCTCAGAAACCGAAAAAAAAAAACACAGTACAATCAAAAACTTCGACTGAAGGATTAGAAGACAAACTTGAGGAGATATTTCATAAAAGAGAATAAAAAACAAGGAGTGAAAAATTCTGAGCATCAGTTGAGGAAAGCAAACAGAGCAAATAGAAAACAGAGTATTATTGAGAAACAAAATGAGAACACCTCCCAGAAACAAAAGAAGTGAGTCTCCAGATTGAAACAACGAATGGACAAAAGGCCAATTTCAAGTCACCAGGGATAAATAAAAAAGCTCTAAAAATGCCCAGGGAGGTGCAGTTCTTGCAGAGGGGAGGGGAGTGACATGATGGAGTGTGGGAAGAGGAACAATCCCACGGGTGGATTTAAATCTGAACGAAAGCAGACTCCTCAACAACGAAACAGTAAACATAACATGAAATGATGCCTTCAATATTCTGAAGGAAAAGGACTTCCAACTGGAATTGTACCCATGGCTGAAGAGACACACAAGCTATTTTAGTTAGAAAAGTAACTCCCTCCCACAAACTCTATCCCAAAAAGTCAGGAAATGAAGAACATAAATTGGTGAAAAAAACTCTCCAAACCAGGAATAGAAGCTCCAAGGAAAGGGAGATAAAGGGAATTCCAAGATGGAGGAAAGACCTGGAAGGCAGCTGAGCAGCAGTTCTGGAGAGAAAGCAGTTCAGATGGAGGAAGGGCAGAGGGCTATGTTTGGGGTGAGAGGGGGATTAATGGACCCCGTGATGTGTCTGGCTGTAGCTGAGTCAAAAGCCAGATGGAGAAGTTTGTATTTTTAGGTCACATTGTGATACAACCAGAGGGTGTTCAGTCAAAGCCAACCCAACAGGCAGGAGGATGGCTGAGGAAATGTTTTCCTTGAATGGGAAGGCTACTTCCAAGCATAACAAGAGATACATGCCTAAGAGATCAGGGGCCCAAAGGGGTTCCCACAGGCCTCAATTAAAAGGAAGGTCGATGATGCAAAATAAACGATTACATGTAAAGTCAGAGCAACCGAACAAGAATTCCAAGAGCTGCACCTCTAGTTCCTTCCAGGAGGGGTGTCTTAAGTCTCAGAATAATGCATGGGCCATCCAAAACAGTTTAACAGCTATACATGTACCTATTGTTTTATTGTTGTAGTATTATTATTTTGTTTCAAAATATTAATGCATGGATACTCTTAACAATTTACTGGAATTCTGTGTGTGTGTGTGTGTGTGTGTGTGTGTGTGTTCCAATTCACCCATTTCATCATTCAGTTTGATATTTCTTCCCTTTTGTAATCATTTTTAAAAATCTGTATAACTTTTTGAGTTGAAAGTTGAATTAGTTCACTTTCATTATTTCTTACTGAGTAAGGTATAGATTTCTCTCTGAACATATGTATTATGATATCCCAAAAGTTTATCTCTTCAGTGTTCTCATTATACTAAGTCTAGATTTTCTGAGATTCAGGTGTGGGTTCTCCTCTGATCCCATGATTGCTTAAGTGATAGTTATAAATGTTTTTGCATTTGTTCTAGGTGACTGGATTTTTTCTCAACAATTTCTTATTTCATATTGCATTTTGATCAAAGAATAGATCTGATATTTTGTTTTGAGAATTTACCGAGTTGTGTGTGGCCTAACAGTAGAGTTTTGAAAAGTGCTTTTGGGCAGATTTATTCTGTTTTCAACTTGTTGTATATCTTTAGTCACTCTTCTTCCTTTTCTTAAATCATGTTATTCAGATTTTGTATATTCTTATGTCTGTTTTGCCTGTTTACTCCATCACTCTCTGAAATGGGTGAATTAAAGTCTCCTTATATTATTTTATTTCTCCTTATATTGTCTGCCATTATACTTTCCAAAACATGATATTATACTCTTTAGTGAATAAAGACTATGTTTGTTTGAATCTCATCATAAAATTGAATCTTTTGTAGTGTAAAGAGCTCTCATTTACAGATGAAGAAATGAAGTTAGGAATAGTGGGGCAATTTGCCTCATACTACAGAATGAGCAGTCAGTCTGGATGTCCAATTCAGGTGAGTTCCAGGCCTTGAACCTGACTAGTGAGACTGACACCCCCCAGCCACCACACACACACATTCACTCACAAAGGGGAACAGATGTGAAAAGAAGAAAACATCTAAAATAATTTCCATCATTATTTTTGGGCTGACAGAACAATTCCAGGTAAATCCTGAATAGAGGGTGAGTTGTCCTATAAGTTTCCACTAAGAGCACCCAAAAATGTCTTAGATTTATCCGATACCCGCCCCCCCAACTTCTGAGCAGCAAATGCTCCTCTTCTATTTGTATTGTTTCAGGTTTGACACTTCAGTCATGTATGCTGTGCCCTGTGTCCCACACAGGAGTTCTGGGGCAAGAGGCCTTCACATTGTAACAATATCTGGCTCTCAACGTAAATAATATAATTATTGGTTCTTCAATAAATTGCCTGTGCATATTTTATGACACAGAGGTAGATCAAGTCTTCTGGAGTCTGTGTTCTACTCATTTGGAAAAAAAAATTTCATATCTAATCCTGGACCTTGGCTCAAAAGTAAATTTATATCTTGTAGTCCCAATATTGTCATCTCTAAATATTCCTATGTTAACAAATACACCTACTTCACTTTATTCCCTATGTAAATTCATGCAAATAAAATGTAAATTGTGTGATAATTGTGTGCCAAAAGTCCTATTTTCATACAGATAAGAACTGATGCAATTTATTTCAAATAATAATTTATCCATATTCTACAAGAATTCCATACAAGTTTGAGTATTATTGCTAACCCCTTATTTTAATAAAAACTAAAATAAACTTGTCTGACATCCATCTAAAAAGGACACCCAGGGTCCACCTCATCTACTAAAGTGAGGTATTATTTTCAAATGTCCTTAGCAATATTTTGATGTCATCGTTCTCCTTCTCAGCTGTACAAAATAAGATGCTGACAACTTATTTTAAGAATACTGTTTACTTCCTTTCAAAACACCAAGGCTTCAATATCAGAATCAGAAATTCTGATTTGAAATGGTAAAAACAACATTCTACTTGCAAGCACTCCACTGCCTGGGAGCATTTTCTAGAAAAGCAGCTGAAATTGCCACCTTCTTAAAGTGGAGCACTACATTTTCACGCTTTCCCCAGGGTTTGGAAGCAGAAGTCAACTAAGTTGTTTTATACTGGTCCTAGCCAAACCAGAGGGGCTTGGTCTTTTGTTTTGTTTTTTTCTTTTCTTCTTCTTTTTCTTAAATATAAGAATATTTGCCTAAGAATCTTCTGGACTTGAGACTGCAAGAAGTGTCTTGTAAAATGATGCCTCTCTGGTAAAGGTACATATCTATGACAAGAGGAAAAAACCTTTTATTTTGGAATACACAAGTTTTACTCATTTAAATTCATTAGGAAACTCAAGCTAGAAATGATGATCATATTAATAGTACATCTAGGAATCTGGGAGAATATGGCAAAGATTTAAAAATTTTATCTTGCTCACCATCTCTGACATAAAAGAACAAAATATATAATGATAACCTCAGATGTTTTATGGAAATTTTCTAGCAGGCTTGCATGTGTGTGTGTGCAAGTGCATGGATATAATATTCTCAAAAGATGCTATCCAAGGTTAGTACTGAAGAACAACACTTTTAATCTTTTAGAGCTATAGAAAATTTAGACTATGATAACAGTAAAAATGTAAGAAAAATGCAGGGATTATGAATGGTATCAATTTTTTACAGTTAATTGCAAGAAAATTTTAGTAAATTCTTAAGTTGTACACATAGTTACATTTGTAAATTAACTGGGTAAAAAACAATGATTATATGATTAAAACAAGAGAGACATACCCAGCATTTCCTAGAGCTAACCTACATTACTCATGATCCACACTCTCCAATGACACCCTTTCAGCCAACAGTAACTCCATCAAGGATTTATCCTCATTCCTTGAATACAAGGAATTTTTAATTCCTTGTATTAAGATAAAATAGTGTTTAATATAATAAAATTTGTTTGCATTTCCTTTCACAGGTAAGTTAAAATGTATTTACCTGATGGTTTACATGCTTTATAACTCCCCTTTATAAAACGCAAGGTCAAGAAACATCCAGTTCTCTAATTTTTGTCTTCTCCATTCTAGATAGATGCTAGCTGCAGGTACTCATTGCTTTTTATTTTCATTTCTGAGACCCTGGAATCATGAAGCTTTTGGAGACCTTGCTCTTACTTGAGTGCTCTATAATAATGAAGTCTGGAACTGGAGAAGAGCTGATAGAATTCATCACCACAGCAGCCCTGCGCATGTGTGAGGCCTGGAGACAGGATCACCTCTCAGGCCTGCTGTCTCCCTAAAAATGCCCCATTCTTCTCACTATCACACCTTCAGTATTTCATTTTTTTCTCTAAGCTTCATATAATGCTTTTCTTTAAACCCTTCTTTATTTTTATATTCTTCTCATTCATTCAGAAATTCTGAGGCCAACCTTTAAAGGCTACTTAGTAGATAAACTTAAGTCAAATATTCTCTTGATAATTAGATAATACAAAGAAGAACATCACTTAGACCCCATTTACATTATGTCAGATGAGAGAAAGTTCAGAGAAGCTGCTGGAACAAAGTGCAGCATGCTCATTGTGTCTGTGTCCACAGCCTTCTCAGAATCCAGTAGGGAGAGGTCAGTCAGAAACACACACGCCCGGCGCAGGAGGCAAGCCGGCTTTGCTGAAGTGGAAGGAGAGGCTTGTGTGAGATGCTCCCGCTACCTTCAAGAGCAGTCCGAGATTGGTCAGTGTTATTTTAGCACCAGCTCCACAGGAGGGGTATCACCAGAGAGCTCTGAGGGACAGACAAATTGCAATACCATGGTGTGACGAACTTTGAGGATAATGATTGAAGTTCTGAAGGGGGCATTAAGATGGCCAGTCACTTCACAGAAGTACCTGTCGCTCAAAATACTACAATGAGAGGGCACAGTGTGCCAGGCTCTCTGGGCTGTCTGACAGAACTCTCAGGGATGATGGAACTGTTCCATATCTTTGCTGTCCAATACAGTAGCCACCAGTCACAAGGGCTGCTGAGCATGTGAAATATGGCCAAGTGTGTGTGAGGAACACAGAGGCAGGTGACTAACGAGTACCGTAGTGGGTGTTACAGCTGTAGATCTCACACACACACACACACACACACACACACACACATTCCCCCCACACACAAACAGAAGGCCTGAGGAAGATGATCTCCATAGCTATATACTCCTAGGAAGTGGCTCCATCAACTCCAGCAGAGTCCTCGCTAATACAGGGCACCCTCCTAATCATGGGCTTCTCCCCTCCTCTCCCCTTCCCTCCCTCATCTTTCCTTTTTCCTGGTTTCCTCCTCCCCTCACAGAGCACTAATATTACAGTAGGTACAAGACATTGAACAGATTGTGAAAAAAAAATGTAGGTAGCTAGGCAGACATGAGCAGGACAGGAAAGGCCCCCTACCCCAGGAATGTCAAGCAACCATCAGGTGATGGTCAGGTGGTTGTTAAACTATCTCTCTAAAATAATAATTGGTCACAGCTGGTGCCAGGGAACGGCAGCCTCCCAGTAGATAGGAAACACCTGAAACTGGTATCAGCGGCTTCCTAATAAGATCTCAGGAGTTGGGTGAGTGGACCCAAGCCTGCTCACTAAGAGGCAAAATGGCGGAGTTTAACTGGTACATGACCTTCTTCTAGGAACATTCAACTGGTAAGGGAAAAATGCCTCAAATGAGCATGTATACAACTTCAGTAAACACACTGTGCATATGGCCTGTATTAGTCCATTTTCATGCTGCTGATAAAGACATACTCTAGACTGGGAAAGAAAAAGAGGTTTAGTTGGACTTGAAGTTCTACACGGCTGGGGAGGCCTCATACTCATGGCAGAGGGTGAAAGGCACTTCTTACATGGTGGGAGCAAGAGAAAATGAGGAAAAAGCAAAAGCAGAAACCCCTGATAAACCCATCAGATATCGTGAGACTTGTTCACAATCGCAAGAATAGCATGGGAAAGACCTGCCCCCATGATTCAATTACTTCCCCCTGGGTCCTTCCCACAACACTCGGGAATTCTGAGGGATACAATTCAAGCTGAGATTTCAGAGGGGACACGGCCAAACCATATCATTCCACCCCTGGCCCCTCCAAATCTCAGGTCCTCACATTTCAAAACCAATCATGCCTCCCCAACAGTTCCCCAAAGTCTTAACTCATTTCAGCATTAACCCAAAAGTCTACAGTCCAAAGTCTCATCTGAGACACAGCAAGTCCCTTCTGCCTATGAGCCTGTAAAATCAAAAGCAAGCTAGTTACTTCCTAGGTACAATGGGGATACAGGTACTGGGTAAATACAGCTGTTCCAAATGGGAGAAATTGGCCAAAACAAAGGGGTTACAGGGCCCATACAAGTCTGAAACCCAGCAGGGCAGTCAAATTTTAAAGCTCTCAAATGATCTCCTTTGACTCCAGGTCTCACATCCAAGCCATGCTGATGCAACAGGTGGGTTCCTATGGTCTTGGGCAGCTCCACCCCAGTGGCTTTGCAGGGTACAGCCTCCCTCCTGGCTGCTTTCATGGGCTGGTGTTGAGTGCCTGCAGCTTTTCCAGGTGCATGGTACAAGCTGTCAGTGGATCTACCATTCTGGGGTCTAGAGGACAGAGGCCCTCTTCTCACAGCTCCACTAGGCAGTGCCCCAGTGGAGACTCTGTGTGGGGGCTCTGATCCCACATTTCCCTTCCACACTGCCCTAGCAGAGGTTCTCCATGAGATCCCCACCCCCGCAGCAAACTTTTGCCTGGGCATCCAGGCATTTCCATACATCTTCTTAAATTTAGGCTGAGGTTCCCAAACCTCAATCTTGACTTCCATGCACCCACAGGCTCAACACCAGGTGGAAGCTGCCAAGGCTTGGGGCTTCCACCCTCCGAAGCCATAGCCCAAGCTTTATGTTGGCCCCTTTCAGCCACAACTGGAGCAGCTGGGACACAGGGTACCAAGAATCTAGGCTGCACACACTCAGGGACCCTGGGCCCAACCCACAAAACCACTTTTTCCTCCTGGGCCTCTAGGCCTGTGATGGGAGAGGGTGCCCTAAAGGTCTCTGACATGGCCTGGAGACATTTTCCCCATGGTCTTGGGGATTATCATTAGGCTCCTTGCTACTTATGCAAATTTCTGCAGCCAGCTTGAATTTCTCCTCAAAAAATGGGTTTTTCTTTTCTACTGCATCATCAGGCTGCAAATTTTCTGAACTTTTATGCTCTGTTTTCTTTTTAAAATGGAATGCTTTTAACAGCACCCAAGTCAACTTTTGAATGCTTTGCTACTTAGAAATTTCTTCCACCAGATACCCTAGATCATCTTTCTCAAGTTCAAAGTTCCACAGATCTCTAGGGCAGGGGCAAAATGCTGCCAGTCTCTTTGCTAAAACATAACAAGAGTCACCTTTGCTCCAGTTCCCAACAAGTTCCTCATCTCCATCTGAGACCACCTCAGCCTTATTGTTCATATCACTATCAGCATTTTTGTCAAAGCCATTCGACAAGTCTCTGGGAGGTTCCAAACTTTACCACATTTTCCTGTCTTCTTCTGAGCCCTCCAAACTGTTCCAAACTCTGCCCTTTACACAGTTCCAAAGTTGTTTCTACATTTGCTTGTACCTTTTCAGCAGTGCCCCACTCTAATGGTACCAATTGTACTGTATTATTCTGTTTTCACACTGCTGATAAAGACATGCAGGGGACTGGGAAGGAAAAAGTGGTTTAATTGGACTTACAGTTCCACATGGCTGGGGAAGCCTCAGAATCATGGTGGGAGATGAAACGCCCATCTTACATGGTGGCAGCAAGGGAAAATGAGGAAGAAGCAAAAGTGGAAACCCCTGATAAACCCATCAGATCTCGTGAGACTTATTCACTATCACAAGAATAGCACGGGAAATACTGGGCCCCATGATTCAATTACCTCCCCCTGGGTCCCTCCCACAACATGTGGGAATTCTGGGAGATACAATTCAAGTTGAGATTTGAGTGAGGATACAGCCAAACCACATCATGGCCCCTCCCAAGTGCTGGCAGGTCACTGCACATGTGGACAGTCCACTCCAAGGAAGAATCAGGGTGACTCAGGGGAATAGGGTCTGGAGGCAGGAAACCTAAGGCCAATTCATGCTGACTTCCTAGAACTAAACGAAAAGAAAACCCCCAACTTGCCACACTCAAGTAACAAAAGGACCAGAGGCTACTCCCTTTGCACCCCCCACCCCCTGCTTTTCTGCATGAAAGATGGAAAATTGAAAGTATCTCTGATTGGTTGTAGACAGCAACCAGTTGTGGACAGCAACCAATCAGATGTTTGCATAGGAGTGTAACTTTGCAACTTCAATTCAGCCTCTGATTGGTTGCTTTCCGCAACCAATCAGACTGATTGTGGCCCACTACTTCATCTACATAGAGTGTACACCAAGTAACCAACGGGAAACCTTTAGAGGGTATTTAACCCCCCTAAAAATTCTGTAATGGGGATCTTGAGCCCCTGTGCTTGGGCGTGCACCCACTCTATGGAGTGTACTTTCATTTTCAATAAATCTCTGCTTTCATTGCTTCATTCTTTCCTTGCTTTGTTTGTGTGTTTTGTCCATTTCTTGGTGCCAGACCCCAAGAACCTGGACACCCTCCACCAGTAACAAAGGCAGAAGAAATGTAGCCCCTGGAATTATGCCAATGTATAAAACCCCCAAGGCAAGGCCTAAATGGCTCACTTGACTTTCTCAAGTTGCCCTCCTGGCCCTCTTCCAAGTGCACTTTACTTCCTTTTGCTGCTGCTCTAAAACTTTTTAATAACATTTCACTCTTGCTCAAAAACTTGCTTTGTTCTCTCACTCTGCCTTATGCCCCTGGGACAAATTCTTTCCTCTGAGGAGGCAAGAATTGAGTTGCTGCAGACCCGTACAGACTTGACACTGCTAGCATTAAGACGTCTCCTCCCGGTCCAGCTCCACATTCACAATCTGAGTCCCACAGATTTTCACAAGTCACCAAGCAGTCTTCATGTCTTTCTTTTTTTATGAATACTATATTTTTTTCTTTTAAGTGTTAATAGATTTACACATATCACATTTATATTCATGTATGTGATTTGGGAGTGCTTATAACTATTATAGTGGCATTTCCTTTTATTCAGTTAAAAATGTTTTAGGCACTAGCTTCCAGGATTGCCTGATAAAGCATGGATTTCCTGTATTACACTTAGATCCTTTATTCAAACAAATTTTTTCTTGCTTCATGTATTATATGACTTATTCTTTTCTCTTTACAATAAACTTTTCTATGATGTTTGTTTATATATTTGTGTATTTGAACAAATTTGATATTAATTCTTTTAGTCTTAATTTATATATTGTTTCTAGATCACCAATATAAATAATTTATCTATACATTATTTACGAATTGATGAGGATAGACAAAGAAGCAAAGGCTTACATATTTATTTGTATTATTTTTCTTTAAAAGCAACATCTGTTCATATGGATACGGTCAAATAATTAAAACATGGGCATATTCTGCAACATAACTTCACACTAGTTTTCTATTCTTTTATAGAATTAACTCCAAATGAATAAGAAAGATAAAAAGAAATAGAGGCAAGACATAGAAAATGAGTAGAAAAGGCAAGAGGCTCTGGAATTTCTCTAGAAGAAAGCAAATCTCAGGACAGGGTGGTGGGTGTGTATGACAGTGTGCATTTGGTAGGAAAATTGTTAGAAAACAGAGACTCTGGGACATAAAGTGGGTCTGGGAAATGCCTCATAATTCCAAGAAGGTTCTAGAAGGGCAGAGTTGGCAGGCAGAGGAAAATGTCAAGGAAAGGCCTCAGCAACACAGAGGTGGGAGTGTCACAGGGGCAGCTGACTCCATGAGACTCATTTATGATGCTCCATGTAGCTGTTAATCTGCAGAATGTTTCCATTCATCCAGGAAATAACTTAAATAAGAAAAATGTTACCTGTGATGTCCCGAATAACGTGGACCACGGATATGGCCTATTCCTCGGCACCCGGGAGTAGGACAGACAGCTTGACCTGGAAGGATCTTCAGGTCATTCGTTCCTTCAGGAAGTAAAAGAACATGCCTTGAAAACACCCTCATTAAAGAAGACTGCAAATCTGAAATATGTAAATGATGCTAATTAAGACTTTACAAATTAAAAACAAACCATCACCAAAAACCACTTACAGGTGACTTATGATGTATTATTAATATTAAATTATTTAGCAGAAAATACCAGTGCTGTGATAAATAACACCAACAGCACAACCCATATCAGAGAGAGAGGAAAATGAATAATTGAATAATTTTTTTTTTATTTTTGAGACTAAGTCTTGCTCTGTCGCCCAGGCTGGAATGCAGTGGCGCATCTCGGCTCACTGCAACCTCTGCCTCCCGGGTTCAAGCAATTCTCCTGCCTCAGCCTCCTGAGTAGCTGGAAGTTCAGGTGTGCACCACCACGCCCAGCTAATTTTTGTATTTTTAGTAGAGACATGGTTTCACCACGTTGGCCAGGCTGGTCTCGAACTCCTGACCTCAGGCAATCTGCCCACCTCAGCCTCCCAAAGTACTGGGATTACAGGCGTGAGAAATTTTTAAAAATAGATATGAGAACATTCACTTATTTCTTTCAGAGATTAATAATGGCAAAGGCAATACAGCCACGAGCTGAGAATGCGAGTACGTAAGGTCTGCTTTTTGGTCCTCAGTGAAGCCTCCACTCAACCACAGAAAGGATCTTAGAATACTGGACAGAAACCAGGCTAGCAAACGGGGTATGCTGAAGATGGCAAACATGGCCCTACAGCACACTTACTCAAGTAGCTGTCAAAGCTAGGCAAAGAAAGAACTGACATTATGCTACTCTATACTACTGCTCTACTGTACCATATGCTATGCAGTACTATATGCTACACTGTACTATATGCTATATCATACACTATACTGTACCATACACTACACCATACTATATGTTACACTGTACTACATACTATGCTATATACTACACTGTACTATATACTATGCTATATACTACACTGTACTATATACTATATACTATATACTATACTCTATGCTACACCATACTATATGCTACACTGTGCTATATTGTACTATATACCGTACCGTACTGCATTGCACTGCACTGTACTCTAACCATGCCAAGCATTCTGTCAAGCCCAAGAGGCAGTCTACATCTCAGTATTATCAGTAGCAAAACCTCCATGCCCTGTTCTGTGATCTTCCTCAGTATTCTCTGCCCCCTAAACACACATGCACACACACACATATACACAGGTGCACACACACACACGCACACTCACACATATCAGTTCCTGGAACGTCCCATCCCATACCTCCTGCTGTTCTGGGCCTTACTTCCCTGACAATCCCACACTTTCCTTCTCCCCTCCCAGCTCTCAGACTTCCATTTCCTGTTCAACAAATTCCCTACTTCCTCCTCCTCATCTCAATATTCCCCACTTCCCAGCCCTAGTTTCATGGGGCTGAAGACACGGCTTCCCACAGCCCTCCGCAGGGGTCACATGCCTCCAGAGAGGCAGGGAAGTCAGGGCCCATCTTCCTCTCTGTGCCTCCTCAGGGCCACACCTCTGAGGCTCCTCTTCTGAGTCTGATGCCCTGGGCTTTCACCATCTGCCCACTGTTTCCACATCACTCAGGGAAGACTTTGGCACTGGCTCTCCATGTTCTGCTCTGTCCCAACTCTGGCAATTGCTCAGGCACACTCGGGCCCCATGTGCTCATCCTGCCACTCTGCCACCCCAGCACATCAGTCACTTCCTCGAGCCAGTGGCCCCCAACCCATCTGGGCCACACAAACAAAACCCTCTGAGTCTTGTCATCACCCAAAATGGCTTTGCTTCTAAAACCCCACCTGACCACAAAATCATATCCTCCCATACTGCATGATCAGGTGCCCAACTGCTGCTGATGTTTTCAACGTCAATGGAGGTTCCAGGCCACTTCTTCTCTTCCTCAGTCCCTTCTGAGGGGCCATAACCCACTTCCCTTGTCTAACTTAGATTCTATCAACTGTTATTTGACCCTCTGTTGCAAGGAACTTAAACTCCCTTGCTCTCTGACTTTTTAATCACGTCTGGCTGTGGCGCGGAGGTGGGAAACAGCCAACCATGGATCGTCCGAAACAACCTGCTGCTCTATGTTTTGCATAACTAAGTTCTCCTGGGAAAAAAATGCACATCGTGCAGATGAGGTGTTATCAAAACACCGGTCTCCCACACTGCCACTGGCCTGCACCCTCAGCCCTGCTGAGGACCAGGAGCCCGTGGACAGAGCAGAGCGCCTCCTCACCGCCTGCCCAGCACTTCCCCTCCTTCCTTTCCACTGCAGTGTGGGGCACACTTTCCCCTCTCCAAAGCAAATCCCTCACCATCTGTGCTTGATCTCATCACCTCCCATTCTCGAGAATCTGTAAGCTATGAGGTATTTTAATCACTCCTTGACTATTGACCAACATTTAAACATACTCCAGTTTCCCCACCATAAAAACAAAGACAAAAGAGAAAACAAAACCTTACAACTCTACTTGGATCCCACATCCCCCCTTAGCTGCTGTTCCCTGCTTCTTGTTCAGAGCAAACCTCTCAAAGTAATTATCTCCTTCTCCTCAGGGCTCCTTTCCTGAGGCACATTTGTTTTAATATCACCACACACTGGGACCTAGACTCAGTCAGCATTTTCATGAAATCTAATTACACTGTAAGGCAAATTTATGGTTTATATATAAGCTTCTTTTCTAGACTATGAGTGCCTCTGAAAGGAAGAACTATGGAATACGCACCTATTCCGCAAGCACTTACTGAGCACTAACTATGTGCCCAGTAAGTGCTTGAGGAATAAGTATTTACTGAAACTACATACTGTACTATATGCTACAGGATATAGTTCAATATATAGTTCGCAGTCTCCTTCTGGAATTGCTGTTATCCACCGGCTTTGGCAACATCACACTCCGACAGTTTTCCTTCTGCATATGAGGATTCTTTTGTAATCTCCTTTGCCAGCATTTCCTCCTCTAGTCAACCTGAAATGTCAGGCAACATCCTCAAGGTTTGCTCCTGGGCCATTCATTTCTACGGCTTCATTTACCAACTGCATGCTACAGATGCTCACAGTCCACAGCCCAGGCATTCTTGAAGTTCCAGAACAATGTATCCACCTTTCCACTTGATGTCTCTGTAGTTATTTCTTAAAGTCATTTCAAAGTCAACCTGTTCACACTGAACCTATCGTCTTGTCCCCCTAGCCTTCTTTTCCCGTAGAGCAGCTCATCTCCGTGACTGCGTTACCCTCCATCCAGGAGCCTGGATCCTTGACATCATTTCTCCCCAGACCCTTCACATCACCTCTCCCTCATTTCTTGCCACCCTATCAATCAGTCCTCAATTTTTCAAATATTTCTTTTACCTACCAACTTACCTTCATCACTACTATGACTGGCCTAATCCAAGCCATCTTCCTTTTTTTTTTTTTTAGTTGCTCTTTTTATTATTTTTTTTTATTATTATTATACTTTAGGTCTTAGGGTACATGTGCACAATGTGCAGGTTTGTTACATATGTATCCATGTGCCGTGTTGTTTTGCTGCACCCATTAACTCGTCATTTAGCATTAGGTGTATCTCCTAATGCTGTCCCTCCCCCCTCCCCCCATTCCCACAACAGTCCCCGAAGTGTGATGTTCCCCTTCCTGTGTCCATGAGTTCTCATTGTTCAATTCCCACCTATGAGTGAGAACATGCAGTGTTTGGTTTTTGTCCTTGCGATAGTTTACTGAGAATGATGTTTTCCAGTTTCATCCATGTCCCTACAAAGGACATGAACTCATCATTTTTTATGGCTGCATAGAATTCCATGGTGTATATGTGCCACATTTTCTTAATCCAGTCTATCGTTGTTGGACATTTGGGTTGGTTCCAACTCTTTGCTATTGTGAATAGTGCCGCAACAAACATACGTGTGCATGTGTCTTTACAGCAGCATGATTTATAGTCCTTTGGGCATATACCCAGTAATGGGATGGCTGGGTCAAATGGTATTTCTAGTTCTAGATCCCTGAGGAATCGCCACACTGACTTCCACAATGGTTGAACTAGTTTACAGTCCCACCAACAGTGGTCAGTCAAAGTGTTCCTATTTCTCCACATCCTCTCCAGCACCTGTTGTTTCCTGACATTTTAATGATGGCCATTCTAACTGGTGTGAGATGGTATCTCATTGTGGTTTTGATTTGCATTTCTATGATGGCCAGTGATGATGAGCATTTTTTCATGTGTTTTTTGGCTGCATAAATGTCTTCTTTTGAGAAGTGTCTGTTCATGTCCTTTGCCCACTTTTTGATGGGGTTGTTTGTCTTTTTCTTGTAAATTTGTTGGAGTTCATTGTAGATTCTGGATATTAGCCCTTTGTCAGATGAGTAGGTTGCAAAAATTTTCTCCCATTCTGTAGGTTGCCTGTTCACTCTGATGGTAGTTTCTTTGGCTGTGCAGAAGCTCTTTAGTTTAATGAGATCCCATTTGTCAATTTTGGCTTTTGTTGCCATTGCTTTTGGTGTTTTAGACATGAAGTCCTTGCCCACGCCTATGTCCTGAATGGTATTGCCTAGGTTTTCTTGTAGGATTTTAATGGTTTTAGGTCTAACATTTAAGTCTTTAATCCATCTCGAATTAATCTTTGTATAAGGTGTAAGGAAGGGATCCAGTTTCAGCTTTCTACATATGGCTAGCCAGTTTACCCAGCACCATTTATTAAATAGGGAATCCTTTCCCCATTTCTCGTTTTTGTCAGGTTTGTCAAAGATCAGATAGTTGTAGATATGGGGCATCATTTCTGAGGGCTCTGTTCTGTTCCATTGATCTATGTCTCTGTTGTGGTACCAGTACCATGCTGTTTTGGTTACTGTAGCCTTGTAGTATAGTTTGAAGTCAGGTAGCGTGATGCCTCCAGCTTTGTTCTTTTGGCTTAGGATTGACTTGGCGATGCGGGCTCTTTTTTGGTTCCATATGAACTTTAAAGCAGTTTTTTCCAATTCTGTGAAGAAAGTCCTGGTAGCTTGATGGGGATGGCATTGAATCTATAAATTACCTTGGGCAGTATGGTCATTTTCACGATATTGATTCTTCCAACCCATGAGCATGGAATGTTCTTTCATTTGTTTGTATCCTCTTTTATTTCGCTGAGCAGTGGTTTGTAGTTCTCCTTGAAGAGGTCCTTCACATCCCTTGTAAGTTGGATTCCTAGGTATTTTATTCTCTTTGAAGCAATTGGGAATGGGAGTTGACTCATGATTTGGCTCTCTGTTTGCCTGTGATTGGTGTACAAGAATGCTTGTGATTTTTGTACATTGATTTTGTATCCTGAGACTTTGCTGAACTTGCTAATCAGCTTAAGGAGATTTTGGGCTGAGACATGGGGTTTTCTAGATATACAATCATGTCATCTGCAAACAGGGACAATTTGATTCCTCTTTTCCCTAATTGAATACCCTTTATTTCCTTCTCCTGCCTGATTGCCCTGGCCAGAACTTCCAGCACTATGTTGAACAGGGGTGGTGAGAGAGGGCATCCCTGTCTTGTGCTAGTTTTCAAAGGGAATGCTTCCAGTTTTTGCCCATTCGGTATGATACTGGCTGTGGATTTGTCATAGACAGCTCTTATTATTTTGAGATACATCCCATCAATACCTAATTTATTGAGAGTTTTTAGCATGAAGGTTGTTGAATTTTGTCAAAGGCCTTTTCTGCATCTATTGAGATAATCATGTGTTTTTGTCTTTGGTTCTGTTTATATGCTGGATTACATTTATTGATTTGCGTATGTTGAACCAGCCTTGCATCCCAGGGATGAAGCCCACTTGATCATGGTGTATAAGCTTTTTGATGTGCTGCTGGATTTGGTTTGCCAGTATTTTATTGAGGATTTTTGCATCAATGTTCATCAAGGATATTGGTCTGAAATTCTCTTTTTTGGTTATGTCTCTGCCAGGCTTTGGTATCAGGATGATGCTGGCTTCATAAAATGTGTTAGGGAGGATTCCCTCTTTTTCTATCGATTGGAATAGTTTCAGAAGGAATGGTACCAGTTCCTCCTTGTACCTCTGGTAGAATTCGGCCGTGAATCCATCAGGTCCTGGACTCTTTTTGGTTGGTAAGCTATTGATTATTGCCACAATTTCAGAACCTGTTATTGGTCTATTCAGAGATTCAACTTTTTCCTGGTTTAGTCTTGGGAGGGTGTATTTGTCGAGGAATTTATCCATTTCTTCTAGATTTTCTAGTTTATTTGCGTAGAGGTGTTTGTAGTATTCTCTGATGTTAGATTGTATTTCTGTGGGATTGGTAGTGATATCCCCTTTTTCATTTTTTATTGCATCTATTTGATTCTTCTCTCTTTTCTTCTTTATTAGTCTGTCTCTCAGACCACTGTGCAATCAAACTAGAACTCAGGATTAAGAAACTCACTCAAAACTGCTCAACTACATGGAAACTGAAAAACCTGCTCCTGAATGACTATTGGGTACATAATGAAATGAAGGCAGAAATAAAGATGTTCTTTGAAACCAACGAGAACAAAGACACAACATACCAGAATCTCTGGGACACATTCAAAGCATTGTGTGTAGAGGGAAATTTATAGCACTAAATGCCCACAAGAGAAAGCAGGAAAGATCCAAAATTGACACCCCAACATCACAATTAAAAGAACTAGAAAAGCAGGAGCAAACACATTCAAAAGCTAGCAGAAGGCTAGAAACAACTAAAATCAGAGCAGAACTGAAGGAAATAGAGACACAAAAAACCCTTCAAAAAATTAATGAATCCAGGAGCTGGTTTTTTGAAAAGATCAACAAAATTGATAGACCGCTAGTCATCTTCCTTCTTGAAGAATTGCAATAGCCATTCTTCACTCTTCCTAATCTATTTTCCATCTTGCAACCAGAGCGATCTTTTCAAATTACAGGTAGAATGATATCACTTCTCTCCTAGCACATTTAAATGGCTTCTCATTGCTGTTAGGATGAAACCTCAAATTTTTAACCTGGCCTACCTGATTTATGATTGGACTTGATTTTTCTACTCATTCAGGATTCTGCATCCACGCTGGCCTTCTCCTATTCCTTGAACCTGCCAGGTTCTTTCATATATCAGAGTATTTGCATGCTAACAAGAACATTCCACTGTGTTGCCTTGGATAACTTCTTATTATCTTTCACATCTTGGCTTAAATTTCACTTCCTCATGCTAACTTCTGAGAGGAGGTTACATCCCCATTTTATATAGCACCTACCTCAATTACAAAGTAAATAATTATTTGTTTAATGTCTATCTCTCTTATTAGACTATAAGCTACAGGCATGAGTCTAGTTCACCATTGTGTCACCAGTATCTAGCCCAACACATAGTTAATGCTCACTGCTTGTGGAATAGGTGAGTGTTCCACAGTTCTTCCTTTGAGAGACACTCATAGTCCAGAAAAGCAGCTTATATATAAACAGCAAATTTTCATTATAGTGAAATTAGGTTGCATGGAAATACTGACTGAGTTTAGGTCCCAATGTGTCATGATATTAAAACAAATATTTAAGCCTCAAATATATTTTCATTACACTTACTGAAAGTATGTCTTAAGCACATCTTATGTTCTTATGACTTTGTGAAACACATTGAGGCATAAATAGAGAAAAATAGAGCTACCCTATTCAAAGCTAGCATTTGGAAACAGCTTTTTTAAAAAAAAACAACTTTTAAACAAATCAGAGAAAGTGATGTTTGAAAACTGTAAACAGGATAGGCATGGTGGCCCACGCATATAATCCCAGAACTTTGGGAGTTTGAGGTGGGAGGATCGCTTGAGGTCAGGAATTTGAAACCTGCCTGGGTAACATAGACCTTATTTCTACAAAAAAATAATTTTAAAAGTTATTTGGGCATGGTGGCATGTACCTATAGTCCTAGCTACTCTGAAGGCTAAAATGGGAGGATCTCTTGAGCCCAGGAGTTCAACCAGTCGGGGAGACAATGAGACTGTATCTCAAAAAAAAAAATTGTAAACAAATCCTTCATTAAGAAATATGCTTGTGTCATTCAGTAAATAAAAGGATCTAACAGAAAAGAAACATATAGTATATAAACAGTTTTCTCTAAACTGCATCTCACAATACATTATGCAAGCTATCATTACAAAGGTCTGGAATATTAAACCCACAAATTAAAAAAACAAAAAATACTCTCCATCAGCTAACCCAGATGGAACTCTGTGTGGACAACATCCTACATACACAGTGACCTTTCAATGAATGCTACTTAATATTGTTTTCAGTATTATTTTAATGTACTTTATTAAATTAAGGTTTAGACTGATGTTTTTAATATTTATCAATGCATATTTATCTCCATATCCCTGATAGGTACCATCATTCTCTCCCAGGTAGAGCTGGAAGGAAAGGCATGGCCTCAACTAGGGGAGAAGAGCCATCGCATTAAGAACTGCAGCAAAAGATATAACAAAGAAAGAGTCGAGAAGAACAGGAAATAAAAATGCATGGGACCTAGCAATTTCCTCATTAAATTTTGTATGATGAAGTATAATAGGTTGAATCAATGGCAAATGAGACAAGGAGCCATCCACTGGGGAAAAGAAACCTGCAAATTCTGCAACAGTTCACATTATTGCTCTAAGATAAAGGAAACCTACCATCAAATGAATGTTTTTGTTCAGAAAATAATCATATTTTTGCCAAGAATAGCTTACTATAATTTGGATATTTAGACAATTAGGTCTCAAGAAGAAATGTTCTCAGCTCTAAATCGCTTTTTCAGAAAGAGCATCCCTGACCATATTACCCATTCTTGTCTTATTTTTACCACTTTTCCTGAAATTAGTTTTGTAGTTTATCTGCTTCCATCACCTGTCTCCCTTCACTAGAGTGAGGACATTTACCTTATCTAACTTGTCTACCACTGTATCCCCAGCACCTACTAGAACAGCAAGTGGCAGGTAATAGATACTCAACAAGTATGTTTTATCAGTGGGAAAATGATAATAAAGACAGCAACGACCGGGCGCAGTGGCTCAAGCACTTTGGGAGGCCGAGGCGGGCGGATCACAAGGTCAGGAGATCGAGACCATCCTGGCTAACACAGTGAAACCCCGTCTCTACTAAAAATACAAAAAATTAGCTGGGTGTGGTGGCAGACGCCTGTAGTCCCAGCTACTCGAGAGGCTGAGGCAGGAGAATGGTGTGAACCTGGGAGGCGGAGCTTGCAGTGAGCCAAGATCACGCCACTGCACTCCAGCCTGGGCAACAGAGTGAGACTCCAGCTCCAAAAAAAAAAAAAAGACAGCAACAATTAATACCTGGAAGCATTATTTTATCACAATGCTGTGAGATCATCATTATTTTATTCTCATTTCAGAGCTCAGCTTGTCTGAAATCCCTCTCTGATCTTCTGTTTCTAAATACCATGAGCTACTTGCTATATCAAGCAGCATGAATAACTCCTAATTCATTGCAAGTCTTCTATGAAAACTTTTACTCAGGCAGGAGTAAATCTAATGGCAAGGTTCTTTAGGAAAGGACAAAAAGGAAAGAAAATATGCTTGTAAACTAGGAATTATCTGAATAATGAATAATGCTTTACCCTAACATGATACTATTGTAAGATGTCCTCATGGGATTCCCCATTCACACAGAATGCATGATTACTACACACAGCCCTCTTTCCTTACCAACCAAACTCTGATTTTGCTCAGGGCAACAATGTGCCCAGCTACACACATCCTCTTTCCCAGCCTCTCTTAAATCTGGTCATGATCACTTGAAACTGTCCTGGATAACAGGACCGAAGGGAAAGGCACCATAAAGACAAATGCTTTTCTTTCCTGTTAAAAGGGCGAAGATGAGACTGGTGCTGCTTTGCCCATTTCCCCCATCTTTGGACTCCCTGGAATGCAGATGTAAACGTTCGTGAGATGACAAGCACAGAGACAAATGCAAAGGTGTTGAGGGAAGAAGAGAAAAAAGGAAGAAAGAGCCTGGGCCCACAACACTGCCATCCTTGGACCTGTTACACCAGTGATCTGTCATGCAAGAAAAAATAACCCTCTCTTTGATTAAACTCTATGGTTTAATTTTTGTGTTACCTGCCGATAAAAATTTCTAGGATAAAACAGCAATTTTATTTTCATTTTTCTTTTGTGAAATCAAGCAACTGTCCTTAAAAGAAAACACTCAAGTTGCATATGGATTTCAGACATATTGTCATGTAAAGATGATATAAGAGATCAAGGCAAAAATCAAGAAATAAAAGAGATTGTACTTATCTCTAGAAAATGAAAAAGAGAACTGTCTTTTCTTATTCCAAAATGGCCCAAATTGGTGACTCTGGGCGATGTAAATGAAAACGCTTATTATTATACCTAAAATGGGTTACAGACTGAGAACATCCTCCTCCTTCTAAGAATGTACTTTCTTCTCAGAACTGTAATTTTATTTGGTATACAGACGCCCGTAGCACAGTGATAATGCTGACCCTGAAGCAAATTAAGATGGTCTACTCATTTAAATATATAGATGAATTATGGATTGATGTTGGCCAGCATCAAAAAAAAAATAATAAGAAGAATCAGGAGCATTCCTATCTTTATTTCAATACTAATTACTCACTGCTGAAACAGTACTCGATTCAACCTGATTCATTTAGCAAGTATTTCTTTTTTTTGTAATAGAGAAATGACATTAGCATTGGGTGATAATATCCACTAGAAGATGTACGAACACTGCTTCTTTGAAAAGGGAAATAGATTTAAATGTCACAGACAACAGTCAAATTAAGATTTTATTTTTTCTTATTTTTAACATAAAATTAATTACTGAGGGTTATCCATTCAATTAAAGAGATACTGCAGGTTTATTAGATGCCCCTGTTCCCTTTGCTAGGGATATGGCGGCAAACCAGAGAAAGGCCCTGCCCCCGGGAGCTTACCTTCTGGTGCCAAAGATGGAATAAGCCATCAGATAAGAAGCATGACAGCAAGTCAGAGTGATGGTGCTAGGCAGATACATGAAGTGGGGTAAGGAAGAGAAAGTGAGTGGGGGACGTGGGGAGATTTTTAAGACGGGGAGGCAGGGAAGGAGTGCTGATATTTGAGCAGAATCCTACTTGAAGTGAGAGCACAGTACATGCTGGGACAACAGCCAGAAGGCCTGGGTGAGGGGAAGGGTGGCGGGAGATGAGACCGCGTGGGCCAAAGAGTCTCTTGTTTATTCTGGGTTGGCTGGGAGACACTGGCAAGCACTGCGTGGAGAGGAGATCGGTGAGAACACACCTACCGCGCTGCTCGGGGCCTGCTGTGCGCTCTGCATCGTGGCTGCGACTGGAGTCGGCCCTTCAGAGCCCACACAGGCAGCATCCACACCGCTATTTACAGCCGGGGCTAGGTGAGCCCCATGGCGAGTTCGTGTCCATGAAGAAGAGAAGTCCGAAGGCTGAACTCTGGGAACATCGAGATGTAGAGACCAGAAAGAAAGAGTGAGCGAGGCGGGTGAGAGCGAGGAACCCAGCGAGTAGAGGAAGAGCTAGGAGGAAGCTGCGGAGAAGGCGCGCAGACCACACGAGGGTTGAACCTGCACCTGGCGGCTGGGTTTCGCAACGTGCCGGGCTGCCAGGCCTGGGGCAAGAATGTTTTCAGTGAAAAGGTGTGAGCAAGCCTGATGGAGGTTCACGGGAAAGTGGAAGAGGAAAAAGGGAGAAGCTATAGTTTAAACAACTTATTAAGAAGTTTTTATATAAAAGGTTGTATAAAGTGGTTATAAAAAAGTGGGTTTATGCCCCAAATGGTATTTCTATTATTGTTTTTGTTTGAGTGATGATGAGAATATTTCAGTACAGGGAAAATTTGATTATGTAGGGAGGGGTTTAAATGTGGGAAAAAGTCATTGAGTGAGGACGGGGTGACAGGCCAGTATCCCAGTGAGGATGGGCAGTGGGGCGATCAGGGACTGTCAGCAGTCCCAGTCCTGGCGAAGGCAAAACCTGTGTGTGCAAATGATGGGGCGCTAGTGGGCTCGATGGCAGAAGGAAGACAAATTTCTCCACTGACAGCTTTTATGTTCTCGGTGAAACAGGCAGTAAGCTCGACAGCTGAGCTTGAGAATGGAGCAGGGGAGCAAGGTATGAAATGTGAACGAAAAATCAATAAAGCAAACTGTTCCATTATGCACACGTTCCCATTTCAAATAATTAAGATTTTACTATCTTTATTTTGGATTGGAAATGTTTAGGTTAGTATCTTGGTTTTTTTCATGCCACCCCCCAGGAAATTTATATTATAATTTGCTAAGAAGATTTAATGAAATAATTACCCTTGAACTTTGCAGAATGCAAATAATAAGCATTATCTTTCAAACTAAAATTATAGGTTAATCATACCTATTCTCCTCCTCCTAATGAAATTAGGGAAAATAAATATCCATTGTGCTATAATAATTAGTGTCTCAAACAGACGAAGAAAATAGTATAACCAAACACCATGTTTGCTTGTACCTAGGTTTCAGGACATCATATTTCATAATACATAAATAAAATAGAACAACAATTTTGTGAAATGAAAATGCAACAAAAGAATTTTAAAAGGTTCCTAAAAATGTCAATTTTATACTTACTTGACAATCTAGAAAAATCTTTAAAGTACCACGATGGTAATATTAGTAGAGAAAGGCAATCTAACCATCTGCCTGACATAGGGATATGTTTAGAAATGTGGTAAAGTCCTGAAAGAGATGAATCAATATAATAATAATACTTATCTCCCACTCAGAAACAATCACACAGTAAGAAAAGAATGCAGACTCCAAAAGTCTCTTTCACAGATCTGACAGAGCTTCAGAGCAGTTAAGGCAAAAAGAAAAAACATGTTGTACTGGCCTTTACTTATTGTTTTAAAATGAGACAGAAGACCACTTCCTTAACGAAGAACTGGCAAATATTTTCTTAACAAACTATAGTCAAATGCATTCATCATATGTTGAGCTTTAATTAAGAGACAATAAGATAATGGGTAATTGGCTAATTAAATGAGGATCCAAGAAAAAGATGACCTCATATTTAAATATGAGTACAGTATCAGGGAGATCGGAGGTTTGATGGAAAATGGAATATGACCTATAGCCTCCAACCGAAGCATCTGAGATCTGGCTGTGTATTGGTATGAGCCATTGTAAGGATCAGGAACAAGAAAGTGAAGAAGTTACACATATAGTTTTACTGATATATGGATAAAATGACAGTAAAGAGGAAAGGGAAAATTGTAGATTCAATTTTAGATATCTCCCCACTCAAAAATGTCACATTAGTATTTCAAAGTATTTATACCACAACCACTTAAATACAACAAAACAAGGCTCTTTTTATATTACAGAATAAGCCATTGTAAAATGTTGGATTATTCTATTACTCAGTTTTTAACCTTTCAAAAATCAGGAGAATGACCTTTTTGTTGATCTACAGAAGGGATAAAATTGTGAGCGGTCCACAAAGACAATGTAGAAGCATAAGATTTTGTTTTTTCTTTTTTTGAGGCTGGTCGGCTGGTATCACCCAGGCTGGACTGCAGTGCCTGCGATCAGGGTTCACTGCAGCATCGACTTCCTGGGCTCAAATGATCCTTCTGCCTCAGCCTCCTGGGTAGCTGGGACCACAGTTGCACAACACCATGTTCAGCTAATTTTTCTATGCTTATTTTGTAGTGAGGGGGGTCATGCTATGTTGCCTAGGACAGTCTTGACCTCCTGGGCTCAAGTGATTCTCCCACTTCAGCCTCCAAGAGCACTGACATTACAGGCGTGAGCCACCATGCCCAACCATGAAGCACAGAATTTTAAGAGTAGAAAAAATGTTAAGAGTTATTGGCATACACAAAAAAATGTTTTACATATAAATAAACTGTATTAAGCCTACCCTTAACTAACATTAGACTTGCTGTGAGGAACTAAAGAGTTAAATGGCACCTAAAAGTATTTAATGTGAATACTATTTCACTAGATAGCCCTGTTCCATTTTTTCATTATTTTTAAGAAATAAATAAGACAGTGATTAAAATATATTTATCTTTTAAACTTTACCCTTATAAAAATTGACTCTCAAATAAATTATAAAGAACTAAGAGGACTTTTTAAATTTTTTTATTATTATTATACTTTAAGTTTTAGGGTACATGTGCACAACGTGCAGGCTTGTTACATATGTATACACGTTCCATGTTGTTTTGCTGCACCCATCAACTTGTCATTTAGCAGTAGGTATATCTCCCAATGCTATCCATCCCCCCTCCCCCCACCCCACAACAGTCCCCGGTGTGTGATGTTCCCCTTCCTGTGTCCATGTGTTCTCACTGTTCAATTCCCACCTACGAGTGACAACATGTGGTGTTCGTTTTTCTGTCCTTGCGATAGTTTGCTGAGAATGATAGTTTCCAGCTTCATCCATGTCCCTACAAAGGACATGAACTCATCATTTTTTATGGCTGCATAGTATTCCATGGTGTATATGTGGCACATTTTCTTAATCCAGTCTATTGTTGTTGGACATTTGGGTTGGTTCCAAGTCTTTGCTATTGTGAATAGTTATAGCAGCATGATTTATAATCCTTTGGGTATATACCCAGTAATGGGATGGCTGGGTCAAATGGTATTTCTAGTTCTAGATCCCTGAGGAATCACCACACTGACTTCCACAATGGTTGAACTAGTTTACGGTCCCACCAACAGTGCAAGTGTTCCTATTTCTCCACACCCTAAGAGGACTTTTTAACTTTCTTTTGCCCTAAACCTCCTTTAGCCTTTTATGAGAAATCAGCCTTTAAAAAAACCCATCTAATTTGGTACTTGGTTTATGTAATTGATTTATTCCCATTTTACTCAAGTGAAAATGCTGCAAAACCATCCCTCTTCTCTCTTTCTTTCTCTCATTCATTCACTCATTCTCTCTCCCTCCCCCTTCCTCCACATTGCCTTAAGCAAATTGACACTAAACTGGGATGATAACCTGTATACTCCTAAGTCCTAGGATTGTACTTATTCATGTAAAGGGAGATAAGAGACAGGTCAAAAGCTATAAGCATATCCAGGTAGCTTATGAATTGGTTTTGAGCACCCCCGCGCTTGAACTGTTTTTCCTCTCTTTTACTAAAAGATAAATTTAGTACATCTAGTTTCTTTGATGGTGTCACATACAATTTTCTGACTAAAAATATCAAGCTGGTTAGTTGCTGACAGAAATGTCATATATGTTCTCATAACCAAACATGTATAAATATGAAAGTTACCTATAAGATTGAAACATACTCCCAAGTGGAGTGACTGTATCATTTTTCCAATAACCTGAAAAGTACATCTAAAGCGGGAACTATGGTGTCCATAATCCCTTCTCAAACTAGCCTAACAGGGCTGCATTAAAAGTTCTCATGACCAGTAAGCTGCTTTTGGGCATTCTTAACAGAAAATGTTATGAGTTGTTTGAGAATACACACACACACACACACACACACACAATTACACAATGTATAATTCTAATTACATTTCTCTCCATGGCTTCTGCCTGAAATCTAACTCTACAATTAATGACATTTCATTATTGATATTTAGAAACTTGGCAGAACTGCCAAGTTTCTAAATGGAAGGAAAATTCTCCACCTGATGCCTGTAACAGATGCTTCGATAACGTAAAAGGAGCAAATTGCCTTCCCTCCAACTCCCCTGTACTAGTTGATTGACTGGTGGCTTTGAATTTGTCTAGACTGTAGAACTGAGAGAGAACAAGCCCTCACTGAGTCTCAGTGTTAGTGCTGCCCCAAGGGAGCTCCTTGCAAGGAGATATAAGAAACCAGACTTCCTACCTGCCTGGTCAAATCAGCAAATAAAAATGTTCACTGGCACCGTGGGTATAAAGGCACTCCATTCAGAGAAGGAGAGAAAGCTCCCATGATACAGTCTAACCATTCAAATTCTAACTTTCCAATGCCTTAGTGAGTGCCTCAGTGCCAGGGACCACATGGAGTGCCATCCCAGTACAGACTACAGCAGCATCAGGCTCCACGAGGTCAGAGGCCACAGACACAGCAGGACCAGGAGAGCCTAGGAGCCTACTAGAAGAAAACGGATCCCCTTACTGGCATACAGAACTGGAAGGGACTTACAGATTGAAGCTTCCAGATCCCACAAAATCAGAATTCCAGTGGCAAGCTTGTGAATCATTTATGTGTTCCTCATTCAGGTTGTGAACCACTGACCCAGTCCACTCACTTATTTTTGTAAATAACAAAATAAAGGTTTATGTGGTCACATAATTTGTGCCAACTCATAAGTCATATTATGGTATTTGGGACAAAAATTCAAGGTTTGTAACTTGCAGATCTGTACTTTTTTGACTCTGCTATGATACACAATAAGAAACTGCTACAATTAATTTTTTTAATTTTAATATATTATATATATATATTATATATATATATATTTGAGATGGAGTTTTCACTCTTGTTGCCCAGGCTGGAGTGGAGTGGCACGATCTCGACTCACTGCAACCTCTGCCTCCCAGATTCAAGCAATTCTCCTGTCTCAGCCTCTCAAGTAGCTGGGATTACAGGCACGTGTCATGAGGCAGGGCTATTTTTTTTTTGTATTTTTAGTAGAGACAGGGTTTCACCATGTTGGCCAGGCAGGTCTCCAACTCCTGACCTCAGGTGATCCATCCGCCTCGACTTCCCAAAGTGCTGGGATTACAGACGTGAGCCACCGTGCCCAGCCTAATTTTAAAATATTTAATTGACAAAGATAATATATATTCAAGATGTATGACACGGTGATTTGATAAACATATACATTGTGTGATGATTACCACAATCAAATTAACACATCACCACCCATGCTGTACATAATATTCCTGGAACTTGTTCATTTTGTAACTGAAAGTTTGTACATTTGGCCAACATTTCTCCATTTCCGTTACCCCTCAGCCCCTGGTAACCATCATTCTGCTCTCCACTTCTATTAGTTAGATTTTTTAGATTTCATATAGGTAGGATCATACAGTATTTGTTTTTATGTGCATGGCTTATTTCACTTAGCATAAAGCACTCCAGTTTATCCATGTTACTGCAAATGACAGGATCTCCTTTTTATGGATGAAAAATATTCCATTGTATGTACAATACTGTATTTTCTTTATCCATTCATCCACTGATGGGCAATTAGGTAGATTCCCTATCTTGGCTATTGTGAATAATGACGCAATGAACATAGGGGTACAGGTATCTCTTGGAGATACTTATTTCATTTCATTTGGATACATACCCAAAAGAGGGATTGCTGGATCTCATGGTAGTTCTATTTGTAATTTTTAAAGGAACTTCCATTTTTTTTCCATAACGGCTGTACCAATTTATATTCCCATTAACAGTGTACAAGGGTTCTCTCTTTTCTCCACATCCTGGCCAATTGTTGTTATCTTTTGTCTTTTTGATAACAATCATCCTAACAGGTGTTAGGTGATATCTCACTGTAGTTTTGACTTGCATTTCTCTGACGATTAGTGATGCTGAGCACCTTTTCACATAGCCATGGCCCTGCTGTCCATCTGTATGGCTTCTTCAGAAAAAAAAGTCTATTCAGGTCCTTTGCTGATTTTTAATTATTTAATCAGGTTTTTGTTTTTTTGCTATTGAGTTAGACGAATTCCTTATATACATGGAGATAACCCTTTATCAGATGTTGGGTTTGTATCTATTTTCTCCCACTCCATAGGTTGTTTCTTCATTCTACTGACTGTTTCCTTTGCTGTGCAGAAGCTTTATAGTTTGATGTAGTCTTTGTTTATTTTTGCTTTTGTTGTCATATTTTAAAACTCACTATCAAAACCAATCTCTTGATAAAGCTTTTCCTTATGTTATCTTCTAGGAGTTTTATGGCTTCAGATCTTAGATTTAAGTCTTTAATCCATTTCAAGTTAATTTTTGTATATGGTGTAAGACAAGGGTCCAATTTTATTCTTCTGCATGTGGATATGTAGTTTTCCCAGAATCACTTATTAAAGAGATTTCCTTTCCCTATTATATATTCTTGGTGCCTTTGTCAAAGATTACTTGACCATATACATGGGTTTATTTCCAGGCTTTCCTCTGTTTCACTGGTCTATGTGTCTCTTTTTATGCTACTAACATACTATTTTGATTACTATAGCTTTGTGCTGTACTTTGAAATCAGGGAATGTAATGTCTTCAGCTTTGTTCTTCTTTCTTAAAACTGCTCAAGCTACTTGGGATCTTTTGTAGCTCCATGAGACAGTTATTTTTATTTCTGTGAAAAATGCTATTGGAATTTTGATACGGATTGCACTGAATCTGTAAACTGTTTTGAGTAGTATGAATTTTAACATTAAGTCTTCCAGTCCACAAATATGGGATATCTTCCCATTTATTTTTGTCTTCTACAATTTATTTCAATGTCTTAAAAGTTTTCAGCGTGCAGATATTTCACCTCCTTGGTTAAATTTATTCCTAAGCATATTATTCTTTTTGATGCTATTGTAAATGGAATTTGGATAGCTCATTGTTAGTGTATAGAGACCCAACTGACTTTTGTATATTGATTTTGTATCCTGCAACTTTACTGAATTTATTTATTAAGTCTAAGAATTTCTTTGTAGACTCTTTAGGGTTTTTGATATAGTTTGGCTCTGTGTCCCCACCCAAATCTCATCTCAAATTGCAATCCCCATGTGTTGAGGGAGGGAGGTGACTGGATCATAAGGGTGGTTTTCCCCACGCTGTTCTCATGATAGTGAGTGAGTTCTCATGAGATCTGGTGGTTTTATAAATGACAGTTTTACTCTGTTTTCACTCTTCTCTCTCCTGCCACCTTGTGAAGAAGGTGCCTGCTTCCCCTTCTGCCATGATTGTAAGTTTCCTGAGACCTCCCCAGCCATGCAGAACTGTGAGTCAATTAAACCCCTTCCTTTATAAATTACCCAGTCTCAGAGAAGCTCTTTATAGCAGTGTGAAAACAGACTAATACAGTTTTCTATATACACAAAAGATTACGGTATCAGCAAACAGAGACAATTTAACTTGTTCCTTTCTAATGTGAATGCCTTTCATTTCTTTTTCTTCTCTAATTGCTATGGCTTGGAGTTCCAATACTATGTTGAATAGATGTGAGCTAAAGTAGGCAGCTGTCTCTTGTTTCTGATTTTCTATCTGGATGATCTATCCACTGTTGAGAGTGGGATACCGAAGTCCAACACTATTAGTGTATTGCTGTCTATTTCTCTATTCACATCTCTTAATATTTGCTTTACATAATAATCAAAATTTTTATATGTTTATGTACACAAACTTCTTATCGCAACTGTTCCTAGCTTTAAAAGATAGCAAGGGTAGTCATGCACATCAAGACAGTCAAATATCTGAAATGAATAGAATGGAGTTCTACCATATGTACAAATTCAAATATATATGAAAAAGGGGGAAAGAAAGGTACTCTAGTAGCTACAAGTATGGGTGATCCTACCACAGTACTCAAGAATGGGATCCAGGTATGAGCATGAGATAGAAGTCAGAGACTACTACTCCTCTCCTCAGTCTCAATATGTTCCTCCAATGTGAGCAGTTTTCTGAATGTGCAAACAACCTGGTATTTAAAAGTGCAGTGTGATTATCATACAGCATGACCCTCAATTCACACCAATGACTTCACCTAACGCTCAACAACGCCAACTGTACAGTTCAGTGATGGAGGTAATCCACTCTGGTGGGCTTACTGAGACACACTTTTCAGTAATTGTGATTAAACATGATTTTTTGCATTACTCACTGAATTTAGACCCTAATCCTAGAATAAAATGTGACTCCATTGTGTGAAAGAATTTTCCTTGGCTGCCTAGCATTATATACAATTTGATTAGAGGGATTACATAAAAGATTCCTCTCCTTTTCTAATGACTTCCATTACAAAATAGGTCCATTGACATGAAAAGAATAACGATGACTTCAAAGAAAATTACGGAAAATGTTCTTGTCAATCTAAAAAATATAAACTGCTCATTAAAGTATAAAAACTTCCATAACCATATTTCTTTTACTCTGTTTTACAATTCCTTGGAACAATAAAAGCTTTTAATGTTCAAGAAAAGAGTCAAGTAAAATAGCAACAAGGAGAATGTGGGTTAGTCAAGGAGAATAATGCCTTGGAGAAGAGGTTTGGTAATGCAGGAAAAAAAGGACTATGTGGTCAGCAGCTGTATCCTCCTCTACATGGCTTTCAGCTCATTGGTGGTTATAGAAATAACACTACATACAGAAAATTTTTATGAAGCACTGAATGCAAATAAAATTATGAGTATTCTAAAGAATGCTATAGAGTGGGTGAGATACAGCAGAAGACTGAACTGCCAGAAATCTAGAGGGTCACTTCAAACATAGTAGGGCGAGGCTACTGGCTGCTCAAAGAAGGTCTGACTTTGTATCTGCAATACCTAGGATGAGAAGCTCCTAAATATGCCATCCTGTGAGTGGGCCATGGAAGAAAAGATCTATGGTTCTCATGGCTGGATGGACAGGTGCACAGAGCTGTTATCCCAAAGACTTGGGTATAGTATTCTGCCATCCCCTCTAATTATGGTAAACTTATGTGCTGAAGTGAAACTTACTGCTTTGCTAAGGAAAACAAATTCCAATTTTTACTCTCAGATTTGAAACGAATACCAAAGCATAAACGAAAAGTAACATAAAAGCCAAAGGCTCTTACTTCTTAAATATGCTGAAAAATTTTCAGTTCTCTAAGTCTGTCATTTAGCGCTCATTGAATTTTAGGTTTGTGTATATTTGCAACTTCTTGATTCTTAGTTGCTTAGAATGCAGAGTGAAATGAAAAAAAAATCATAATCTTTATACAGCTCTCTTTCAGAATGCAAATACATAATGTTTACATTAAAAAATACTTAACTCTATGTTCATTCCTAGGAGTCATTTAAGGATACCTCTACTTGTAAAATAAAACTATGACGTATTTTTAAATGTTTCTAATACCATGAAAGACAAAAAAAATTGAAAGATTTTCCAAGATGCTAATACCATTAAGCTTGTCCTTAAAGCAACACAGACAGCTGCCCTTGCCCACTTCTCATTCTCCTTGACCCCCAATTTTTAAAGAATAATTGCTATAAATAAGAAAAAGCATGTTTAAGAGGAGGAATTTTAATTTTTTAACACTAAATGCTAGTGCATGCAGTAGCCAAAATAGCCAGACATTGACTTCTCTGTGAATCTCTTCACTATGGCACTACCACGCCATGAGTGCTCACAGGACTATCTCTCCTCCTGGTGCCTTTATCGTCATGGCCATAAGTGTAGAACTATGTCCCACAGGACTTGCAAACCCAAGAACAGCAGTTAGTACATTAGAGATACCAAATAAATCTCTATTCAATTACCACAACAACACTGAGATGATAAAACCCTTCCTCATGTAATAGTTTCAGACAGTCAGCTGATTGCTCAACTGCTCAAGGTTTCCATTAACCAGATATTGTAGGGTGATGTAGGGCAGGGATATAGATACATAACAATTGCATCCAGTTCCCTTCCCCTGCCATGGAAGGCATTATTGTCTTCTGAAAGGGTTAAAACTCTCTGAGAAAAAGCTGAAAGGTCTCTGCGTGAACTCAGGATCTCCACTCAACATCCATATGCTGACTTGCATAAATCTATAGCCAGATATGAGTCATAAATCGGGATAGGGTGAGAATCTGGTGAGCCTTACTGTCAAACCACTGAGTTATTTCATCCATTTTAGAAGGGATGGGCTATTGCACCTATTTTAAAGGTCTGTAAATTTGCACAGAATTGTGTTTTATTTCATACAATCTACAATGGTCGGTACATGTGATGACAGAAACTGCTGTGCCACACTGCATCTCAACTGTGAACAAAGTCTTCAAGCTAGAATGAGAAAATAATCTGCAGAATTGTTCTGAGCTAGCCACTAGGCATCCAACAATTAAGTTATAGAATCAAGTAAATGGATTCTGCCCTCACACCTCCAGAAGGTAGAGACACAGGATAAGCACTTCAACAAGGAACATTTAAAACAGACAATAGCATTATGACTGTAAGTACATTTTGAAATGTATTATTTTTTCCTGATAAGTCTATCATGTAGATCTGTAATTAGTGACTTTGAAAATAGCTACCTTTTTAAAAAACACAATATGCTAAAATTGTCTATTAAGTCAACGAGTACTTAGGGACTCTTAAAACTGCTGATTACTTGCTTGCTGTAATTTGGAAGAACAAGTACTAAAGATTCCTTGTGAAATTCTCTTTAAAACAGAATGAAATTGAAAATGTGCTATTACCTGGTGAAGCTAACAATATTTTTCCTCAAAATGACATCCATCCATCATCATATTAATTGCTTCGCATTTGGCCAAAAAATTGCATTAACTTTTATTTTATAATCTAAGTGAATTTCCATCTCTGACTAAAATTTTTCTAATTCCACAGAGTTTCAATGCTCATAAAAGATGGCATTGTTAATCATTCATTGCTTAGTGTAGATTAAGAATTTTATCTCACTTATCAGGATAAACAATGTACCAGCCATATGGTGTATTTACAAGTCATTCTGTTGTGTTTATATATATGCAGTATATTAAATGAAATGGGGTAAAAATGAACTATACCTTTTATCAAGTTATGTGCTATTATGCTTGTTTATGTTTAACTGTTAAATAAATTAGCAATGTTCTCAAAGTCATTCATATAAATTACAAAGGCTATATATATTATACTGTAGTTTGTATTATTACTCTATTAATATACACTAACTTCATAATGATGGATAATTTAATTTACTTTGTAATCAAGCAATATAATTACTTCCAAATACAAATCAAACAGAAGGTAAAGAAAGAACAATGACACAATTATTTAGACATGGAAGCTAGCTAAGAAATCTCATTTTTCTGCCTATCAACTTCCTATTAGGAAGATTTCCTTGGTCATTTAGGGAGGGTTATTCTTGGCCTGTGTCTCTCCTACTAGGCTCGACTAGACCAATTCCATAGCTACTACTCAAGAACTCACTCACTCCATTAAGGTCGCAGGCGAGAGCCCAAGGTGGCCTCTAGAGATGCATGTTGGTTTTGCATTAAGTGACTAACCAACACATTATAGAGAGAAGAATATACAGACAAATGTTTTTTGGAAGTCAGACCATGGAAAAACACTGAGAGATACCACTGTCCTTCCATTCATGAAGCTTACGGTTTCATAAGAACTAATGACAACTGAAATGATTACATATTGTATTTTGCACTGCGGAGAAAAGGAAGTGGTCAAATGAAAAATAATAGTGATTGCTATTCTTTAGATAATATGGCCCATGGAGGCCTTTCTAAGAAGGGACCATTCAAGATGTATTCTAAAGGGTGAGAAAAAGCTATCTGGTAGAAGAGCAGATAGACAATTCTGAACAGAGAAGACAGCATATATATACAAAGGCCTTGGGGTGGAAAGAGTTTATGTTCACCAATTGAGAGAAAGGAATAAGCGTAGTGAATGAGAGGCTAAAGGAAGACAAGGAGGCAAGAGGTGTGTATGTGCACACTCCTCTCTTCTCACGCATCCCCCTCTGTTTTTATTTACCCTTCCTTCATACTGGCATTGGAGTGGGCATCTATTTATAAATAGGAGGTCTCAAAACAAGGCTGGGGCAATACTAAGGGACAGCTGTACATCTCTAGAAAGAGATCCCACATGGCTACTTCCACGCGGTAGAAGGTCAGTGGCCAAGTTAATGAGCCCAAGGCTATACTTCCATTTCGGCACAGCCTGTGTGGTACATGGAGGGGACCCAGAAGTTCTTATGTGCCTCAGTAAGGAAGCATGGGGTCTCTAAAAGGGCTGGTAGGTGAGCAGAAATCTGGTGTCAAGATATAAAAGCCACATACAGAGTGGCTTGGGGACTAGAGCAAACAGCTAGGATCACACTCCTTGGAGGGAGGATCTTGAGCAAGGCCCATCAGGGATGTCTCTTTATGAAAAGGTAAGGCTCTATCTTCCTGGGAAGAGTGTGCCCTGTGAGCTGCTGATGATCAGGAATGATGTGAAGTCACTGCAGGCGCCCCAGGTATGAGGCTATGCTGCAATGTCATCTATTTTTGGGCTTTGCCGCCCTCTTCCCCTCATGCCTCATGCAGCACTGCTGATGCTGCAAAACAGAGGATACTGTCCCTTGCTGGAAACCCAACCTCAGCACTTCCATAGGCCTGGCCCCAGGTTGGGACCTCTTACTGGCTGGGTTACCCACTTTCCGGTTCAAAGATGGGATAACCAGAGGGCAACACATCTGATTATAAAAGTACATATTGCAGGGTTTAGGCAAGTAAGAATATATTCTGACCAGGACCAGAGACCCCACTCTGGCTCTAACAAGCTGTATGAATCATTTAGTTGCCTCACCTCTGGATGAGAGGTTTGGATCTGATAAGTCCTAGGATTCCATCAGTTTTATATTCCACACCCCCATCTTTGGTGACTAGTATAAGAGAAGATGAATCGAAACACCTCTCCTGCATCTATTTATGTCTATACCCAAGCTGAGCGAGCAGCTTTGCTCTTCTTAAGTTGGCGATGCAAAGTGTTCCCATCATAAACAAGAGCCCAGCCTAATCTAACGTGATGGTCCCTGCATGGGAGGCTCCAGGGCATGCCACATGGCTCTCCCTGAAGGGCCAGCACCACCAGGCCGCTCCATACTCCACCAGCCCTTGTCGCGGCACGTCAGTTTTTTGTCATTTCATAACAAACACTTTATATGTACCCTGGTGAGAAAAGTCTGTTAGTTACCAAGTAGTGCATCCAAATCTGCATTTAAATAAAAAATGAATATTTTGTCTCAAGCTATATCTATGTTATTAGAAGCACTGGGACCCGTCACATTTTTATTTTGTTGTTTTTATTCCTACTTTAAAACATTTAAAAGCATTTCTACATAATCAAATATTTTATTCTGCATTGTTTAGCTCTGATTTCTGAAAGAGTGTTTAAAACAAGGGTTGAAGGGGCAGGAAGGGTGAAGTAAGTACAGCCGTTCTCATCCACAGCATGGAGAGTCATGCAGTCCTGGGGGGCTGCCCTGCTGGTGGACTGGCACATTTCATCCTGAAGCCTTCACCAAGTGTTTCCGGACATGAGCTAAGCACCTGCAAGAGCTGCAGAGGTTCCACAGGGTGAGGAGCAAGGGTGAAAATACAAAGACCCCACCCTAGGGGATCTCCTGGATTAAAAGAGGAGCCAGCATTCATTCCCTTACTCAGTGACTACCTTTTGTGTTGCAAGTCAGCAGTATTGGGAGTCAGCAGTGTAGGGAGTCAAGAGTGTTCTGAGTCAGTGTTGCAAGTCAACACTGTTGCAAGTCAGCAGTGTTGCAACTCAGCAGGGTTCGGAGCCAAAGCCTTGTTTAATCTCCCAGGCCTGCAGGCTCCAGAGGTCATGGAACTCATCCAAACGCACAGAGTTGGCCAGGGGCAGTGGCTCACACCTATAATCCCAACACTTTGGGAGGCCAAGGTGGGTGGATCACCTGAGGTCAGGAGTTCAAGACCAGCCTGGCCAACATGGTGAAACCCAGTCTCTACTAAAAATACAAAAATTAGCTAGGCATGGTGGCGGGGTTTGTAATCCCAGCTACCCAAGAGTATGAGACAGGAGAATCACTTGGACTTGGGAGGTGGAGGTTGCAGTGAGCTGAAATCGCACCATTACACCCCAGCCTGGGTGACGAGAGTAAAAATCCGTCTCAAAAAAAAAAAAAAAAAAAAAAAAAAAGCACAGAGTTAATCAGAGCAGAAAGGAAATGGACATCCAAGTCTTCCTAACTCCAGAGTCTATTATCTAGCTTCTCAAACTTGGTTAATTTCCCAAGCAAGAAAAACTGGACATCCCATTGTCCAATGGAGTAGGTAATCTGTGTGTGAATAATTAACAATATAGTAAAAGAAATGAGCTCCATTTAAAGAAAGTTTACACCAAGTGTGACTGGGATTACAGTTTCCAAATGATGTGACTAAGAAGATTGCCAAAATATGACCCAGTTAGATGACCAGAGCAGGCACGGTTTTTAGGTTCTGATATTTTCATATTTTTAAAGGACATTCCAGAAACACAAAGCATGATAGAAAGATCTTGACAATTCAACAGTGCTAAGATATCAGTATTTAGTTTCAATTCTAACTGTAGGAAAAGCCCACCATGAGGGACTCTATGTCAAATAAAGCAGACAAATCACATTCTCATGGATGAGAAAAGGAGAGTTTCATCTGGCAGCAGGGTACCAGGGTGAATTGCAGGTGATCATCTGTAGTTAGGAACAGCAGCTAAGAGGAAGCTGTCATACCTGGTCATACAAAATTGGACTCTTCTCAGTTGAACGGGAACATTTAAGTTTTCATTCTCAAGAGGCTTTTTCCTGTTAACTTTTCAAGAACTTACACTGGGCCTTAGGGCTTGAATATTATGGTCTTGGCTCAAATTTACTGCACAAGCATTTCTGCAGAAGCTGAGATCTACAGTGTGCACTCTATCTTGGCTCAATGTCTGCAATGAGATTAAATGGCACTAGAAAAATCGAAACAAACTAAAGGGACTATCACTTGTTTAGAAATACCTAAAATTTTAATAAGTTCTAATAAAATGTGTATAGAGAACCAAAAAGTTCTAGTGTTGCCTACACTTGTGCCATTTTCACCTCTAGAGAGGCTGCCACTAACTATTTCAGGCCCGGTGTGCTCACCTGAGCCCAGCTCAACACTGCCCCGAGGTTCCTTCCTGGGCTCACCCCACTGCATTCTGCTCACTCTGTAAAACAACAGTAGCAATCTAGATTTCGTTTTTACTCATCCATGGGCAGCTGTGTGATTTTATTCTATCTCATACATTTGTAAACCACAGCCCCTTCAGACACAAATTGGAAGCTCACTGAAAAAATACATATAATTCTTATATATAAAAAATATATATATCTAAGAAAGCTAAGAGAGAATATAACTGTGTGTGTGTATGTATGCATTTTTCTTCCTTTGTTTCCAAGATTTTTATTACAATAACAGCTACTAATTTGTTGAAAAAAAGGGAAAATATTCATAAAGAAAAACAGATAAGAATAACAGATTAAAGAACTCTCTACCTCATATTTTCTTTTGATCATTCTTTTTTCATATAATATCACTGGTAGACAACCTACTGTGATATCTTTTGTAAAACTCCACTAAAGTAAATCAACAAAATAAAATTCAAGTCAGATTCCACCTCTATAAAATATAGAGTAGATTCCATGATCTCTAAGATCGTTTTCCCAAGCCCTCAACTTTTAGTAGTCTTTGCAGTATTTGACCAATAAAATTATCATAGATAAGTACCTAACACAATTGTTGAGTCACATAAATACAACAAAAATAAAACAAAAGAGTTCAAAAAAAATCCGAAAGTTAAACTATCTTAAAATATCCCTAAAATATCTGGAAATTAATGTTGGCCAGCTGACTTTATTCATATATGATAAAATACTGCTTGTGGTTGTATAGATCTACTTACAAACTCTATTTTGATCTGATTTTAAAAGATACTGGACATTATAGTGAGAAAAGTTTAGTTTGAATTATATGAGTCAATAAGATTAACTCATTGACTCAACTGGCAGTCAGAATAAAAGATGATTGGATGTGATTGTTTGTACACATATCATAGATAAAATACAGGATAAAAGGGTGGTACACGTGACTCCTCTGTAGCACAAGTGCCCTGAAGCCTCCACATCATGAAGGCATTTGACAACAACTGAGCGGTGTGATTTTCCCATAAGAAAAGTGAAGATACAGAGGAAAGCTACAGAAAGGTAATATATTGTCTTCAGATTCTTAGGAGGCCAGTGTTCAAGGTGCTGTGAGTAAATGTGAGGTGTAAATGAAGGGTTTTGAGAGGAAAATGCTGGATGATAGGTGAGTAATGCATTGACTGTGAAGGGCTTTGTGTGCATGCAAAGGAGTCTCAGGCTGATAGGATACTCCATGCCGAAGAAGAGTTTTAATAACATGGAAAACGAGGTGAGTTTGGGGTTTTATATGGACTATTCCAGGAAAGAAGAGAGAAGAGACAATCATAACACCACTGCAACAGTCAATGACAGGCCCTCAAATGTTGTTTTATTAGAGTGCCTGGAGCGACCATTTGTTTCTACTTCCCAGGGGAAAAAGAATTCAGTGATAAAAAAATAAATAAGTAACAGAATCGGTTTTGGAGTAGGGGTGTGTTTGTCTATGGGTGTGGGTGTGCGTGTGTGTGTGTGTATTTTTTCTTTCACAATAGGGGCAGAGATGACATATATTGAAGCATGTCTTAAAGTATAGGTATTTCAAAATCAATAAAACATAAATATTTACGGTGCAGAGAGAAATAATTAAAACCATAAGATTAATCAAACAACCTATAATAAGCTATATTAATCTTGATTAATCTAAACAAACAAGTTTATAACAAAAAAGTCAAACACAGCAAAAACCGAAAATCATAACCAACCAAAGACAGCCAATTACAAGTTATCTTTCCCCCAAATTCTAGGGACTCTAATTACCTGTCTGTGAATACACAAAATACGCATCTTGTAATACTGCCAACAACAAATGGAAGTCAAACTTCTTAAGAAAAATTGAATTAGAGGGTGAAGCCAAGATGGCCAAATAGGAACAGCTCAAGTCTACAGCTGAGTGCCGGATAGTGGGTGCAGGACAGTGGGTGCAGCGCACCGTGCATGAGCCGAAGCAGGGTGAGGCATCGCCTCACCAGGGAAGTGCAAGGGGTCAGGGAATTCCCTTTCCTAGTCAAAGAAAGGGGTGACAGATGGCACCTGGAAAATCGGGTGACACCCACCCTAATACTACGCTTTTCCAACGGCACACCAGATTATATCCCACACCTGGCTTAGAGGGTCCTACGCCCACAGAGCCTCACTCATTGCTAGCACAGCAATCTGAGATCAAACTGCAAGGTGGCAGCGAGGCTGGGGGAGGGGCACCCGCCATTGCCAAGGCTTGAGTAGGTAAACAAAGCAGCCGGGAAGCTCGAACTGGGTGGAGCCCACCACAGCTCAAGGAGGCCTGCCTGCCTCTGTAGGCTCCACTTCTGGGGGCAGAGCACAGACAAACAAAAGGCAGCAGTAACCTCTGCAGACATAAATGCCCCTGTCTGACAGCTTTGAAGAGAGTAGTGGTTCTCCCAGCACGCAGCTGGAGATCTGAGAACAGGCAGACTGCCTCCTCAAGTGGGTCCCTGACCCCTGAGCAGCCTAACTGGGAGGCACCTCCTAGTAGGGGTAGGCTGACACCTCACACGGCCAGGTACTCCTCTAAGACAAAACTTCCAGAGGAACGATCAGGCAGCAGCATTTGCGGTTCACCAATATCCGCTGTTCTGCAGCCAGGCAAACAGGGTCTGGAGTGGACCTCCAACAAACTCCAAAAGACCTGCAGCTGAGGGTCCTGACTCTTAGAAGGAAAACTAACAAACAGAAAGGACATCCACACCAAAAACTCATCTGTACATCACCATCATCAAAGACCAAAGGTAGATAAAACCACAAAGATGGGCAAAAAACAGAGCAGAAAAACCGGAAACTCTAAAAAATCAGAGTGCCTCTCCTCCTCCAAAGGAATGCAGCTCCTCACCAGAAATGGAACAAAGCTGGACTGAGAATGACTTTGACGAGTTGAGAGAAGAAGGCTTCAGAAGATCAAACTACTCTCAGCTAAAGGAGGAAGTTCGAACCAAAGGCAAAGAAATTGAAAACCTTGAAAAAAAATTAGATGAATGGCTAACTAGAATAACCAATGCAGAGAAGTCCTTAAAGGACTTGATGGAGCTGAAAACCATGGCACAAGAACTATGTGATGAATGCACAAGGCTCAGTAGCTGATGCAGTCAACTGGAAGAAAGGGTATCAGTGATGGAAGAGGAAATGAATGAAGTGAAGCAAGAAGAGAAGTTTAGAGAAAAAAGAATAAAAAGAAACAAACAAAGCCTCCAAGAAATATGGAACTATGTGAAAAGACCAAATTTACGTCTGACTGGATTTACCTGAAGGTGATGGGGAGAATGGAACCAAGTTGGAAAATACTCTTCAGGATGTTATCCAGGAGAACTTCCCAAATCTAGCAAGGCAGGCCAACATGCAAATTCAGGAAATACAGAGAACGCCACAAAGATACTCCTCGAGAAGAGCAACTCCAAGACACATAATTGTCAGATTCACCAAAGTTGAAATGAAGGAAAAAATGTTAAGAGCAGCCAGAGAGAAAGGTCGGGTTACCCACAAAGGGAAGCCCATCAGAATAACAGCTGATCTCTCGGCAGAAACTCTACAAGCCAGAAGAGAGTAGGGGGCAATATTCAACATTCTTAAAGAAAAGAATTTTCAACCCAGAATTTCATATCCAGCCAAACTAAGCTTCATAAGTGAAGGAGAAATAAAATACTTTACAGACAAGCAAATGCTGAGAGATTTTGTCACCACTAGGCCTGCCCTAAAAGAGCTCCTGAAGGAAGCACTAAACATGGAAAGGAACAACTGGTACCAGCCACTGCAAAAACATGCCAAATTGTAAAGGCCATCAAGGCTAGGAAGAAACTGCATCAACTAATGGGCAAAATAACCAGCTAACATCATAATGTCAGGATCAAATTCACATATAACAATATTAACCTTAAATGTAAATGGACTAAATGCTCCAATTAAAGACACAGACTGGCAAATTGGATAAAGAGTCAAGACCCATCAGTGTGCTGTGTTCAGGAAACCCATCTCACATGCAGAGACACACATAGGCTCAAAATAAAGGGATGGAGGAAGATTTACCAAGCAAATGGAAAACAAGAAAAAGGCAGGGGATGCAATCCTAGTCTCAGATAAAACAGACTTTAAACCAACAAAGATCAAAAGACACAAAGAAGGCTATTATATAATGGTAAAGGGATCAATTCAATAAAAAGAGCTAACTATTCTAAATATATATGCACCCAATACAGGAGCACCCAAATTCATAAAGCAAGTCCTGAGTGACCTAGAAAGAGACTAAGACTCCCGCACAATAATAATGGGAGACTTTAACACCCCACTGTCAACATTAGACAGATCAATGAGACAAAAAGTTAACAGGGATATCCAGGAATTGAACTCAGCTCTGCACCAAGTGGACCTAATAGACATCTACAGAACTCTCCACCCCAAATCAACAGAATATACAATCTTTTCAGCACCATACCACACCTATTCCAAAATTGACCACGTAGTTGGAAATAAAGCACTCCTCAGTAAATGTAAAAGAACAGAAATTATAACAAACTGTCTCTCAGAACACAGTGCAATCAAACTAGAACTCAGGTTTAAGAAACTCACTCAAAACCACTCAAATATATAGAAACTGAACAACCTGCTCCTGAATGACTACTGGGTACATAACGAATTGAAGGCAGAGATAAAGATGTTCTTTGAAACCAATGAGAACAAAGACACAACATGCCAGAATCTCTGGACACATTCAAGCAGTGTGTAAGGAAATTTATTGCATAAATGCCACAAGAGAAAGCAGGAAAGATCTAAAATTGACACTCTAACATCACAATTGAAAGAACTAGAGAAGCAAGAGCAAACACATTCAAAAGCTAGCAGAAGGCAAGAAATAACTAAGATCAGAGCAGAACTCAAGGAAATAGAGACACAAAAAAACACTTCAAAAAATCACTTCAGTGAATCCAGGAGCTGGTTTTTTGAAAGGATCAACAAAATTTATAGACCGCTAGCAAGACTAATAAAGAAGAAAAGAGAGAAGAATCAAATAGACGCAACAAAAAATGACAAAGGGGATATCACCACCGATCCACAGAAATACAAACTACCATCAGAGAATACTATAAACACCTCTATGCAAATAAACTAGAAAATCTAGAAGAAATGGATAAATTCCTCGACACATAACACTCTCCCAAGACTAAACCAGGAAGAAGTTGAATCTCTGAATAGACCAATAACAGGTTCTGAAATTGAGGCAATAATTAATAGCTTACAACCAAAAAACGTCCAGGACCAGATGGATTCACAGCCGAATTCTACCAGAGGTACAAGGAGGAGCTGGTACCATTCCTTCTGAAACTATTCCAATCAATAGAAAAAGACGGAATCCTCCTAACTCATTTTATGAGGCCAGCATCATCCTGATACCAAGCTGGCAGAGACAACAAAAAAAGAGAATTTTAGACCAACATCCTTGATGAACATTGATGCAAAAATCCTCAATAAAATACTGGCAACCGAATCCAGAGCACATCAAAAAGCTTATACACCATGATCAAGTGGGCTTCATCCTGGATGCAAGGTGGTTCAACATACGAAAATCAGTAAATGTAATCCAGCATGTAACAGAAGCAATGACAAAAACACATGATTATCTCAATAGATGCAGAAAAGGCTTTGACAAAATTCAACAGCGCTTCATGCTAAAACTCTCAATAAATTAGTATTGATGGACATATCTCAAAATAATAAGGGCTATCTATGATAAACCACAGCAATATCATACTGAATGGGCAAAACTGGAAGCATTCCTTTGAAAACTGGCACAAGACAGGGATGCCTCTCTCACCACTCTTATTCAACATAGTGTTGGAAGTTCTGGCCAAGGCAATCAGGCAGGAGAAGGAAATAAGTGGCATTCAATTAGGAAAAGAAGAAGTCAAATTGTCCCTGTTTGCAGATGACATGATTGTATATTTAGAAAACCCCATCGTCTCAGCCCAAAATCTCCTTAAGCTGATAAGCAACTTCAGAAGTCTCAGGATACAAAATCAATGTGCAAAAATCACAAGCATTCTTATACACCAATAACAGACAACAGAGAGCCAATCATGAGTGAACTCCCATTCACAATTGCTTCAAAGAGAATAAAATACCTAGGAATCCAACTTACAAGGGATGTGAAGGACCTCTTCAAGGAGAACTACAAACCACTGCTCAACGAAATAAAAGAGGATACAAACAAATTGAAGAACATTCCATGCTCATGGGTAGGAAGAATCGATATCATGAAAATGACCATACTGCCCAAGGTAATTTATAGATTCAATGCCATCCCCATCAAGCTACCAATGACTTTCTTCACAGAATTGGAAAAAACTACTTTAAAGTTCATATGGAACTAAAAAAGAGCCTGCATCACCAAGTCAATCCTAAGCCAAAAGAACAAAGCTGGAGGCATCACGCTACCTGACTTCAAACTATACTACAAGGCTACAGTAACCAAAACAGCATGATACTGGTACCAAAAGAGAGATATAGACCAATGGAACAGAACAGAGCCCTCAGAAATAATGCCGCATATCTACAACTATCTGATCTTTGACAAACCTGACAAAAACAAGCAATGGGGAAAGGATTCCCTATTTAATAAATATTGCTGGGACAACTGGCTAGCCATATGTAGAAAGCTGAAACTGGATCCCTTCCTTACACCTTATACAAAAATTAATTCAAGATGGATTAAAGACTTAAATGTTAGACCCCAAACCATAAAAACCCTAGAAGAAAACCTAGGCAATACCATTCAGGACATAGGCGTGGGCAAGGACTTCATGTCTAAAACACCAAAAGCAATGGCAACAAAAGCCAAAATTGACAAATGGGATCTAATTAAACTAAAGAGCTTCTGCACAGCAAAAGAAACCACCGTCAGAGTGAACAGGCAACCTACAGAATGGGAGAAAATTTTTGCAACCTACTCAACTGACAAAGGGCTAATATCCAGAATCTACAATGAACTCAAACAAATTTGCAAGAAAAAAAACAAACAATCCCATCAAAAAGTTGGTGAAGGATATGAACAGATATTTCTCAAAAGAAGACATTTATGCAGCCACAAACACATGAAAAAATGCTCATCATCACTGGCCATCAGAGAAATGCAAATCAAAACCACAATGAGATACCATCTCACACCAGTTAGAATGGCAATCATTAAAAAGTCAGGAAACAACAGGTGCTGGAGAGGATGTGGAGAAATAGGAACACTTTTACACTGTTGGTGGGACTGTAAACTAGTTCAACCACTGTGGAAGACAGTGTGGGGATTCCTCAGGGATCTAGAACTAGAAATACCATTTGACCCAGCCATCCCCATTACTGGGTATATACCCAAAGGATTACAAAATATGCTGCTATAAAGACACATGCACACGTATGTTCATTGCAGCACTATTCACAATAGCAAAGACTTGGAACCAACCTAAATGTCCAACAATGATAGACTGGATTAAGAAAATGTGGCACATATACACCATGGAATACTATGCAGCCATATAAAAGGATGAGTTCATGTCCTTTGTAGGGACATGGATGAAGCTGGAAACCATCATTCTCAGCAAACTATCGCAAGGACAAAAAACCAAACACCGCATGTTCTCACTCATAGGTGGGAAATGAACAATGAGAACATATGGACATAGGAAGGGGAACACCACACACCGGGGACTGTTGTGGGGTGGGGGGAAGGGGGAGGGATAGCATTAGGAGATATACCTAATGCTAAATGGCAAGTGAATGGGTGCAGCACACCAGCATAGCACATGTATACATATTTAACAAACCTGTACTTTGTGCACATGTACCCTAAAACTTAAAGTATAATAATAATTTTAAAAAAGAAAAATTGAATTAAAGTATTTGGAAAACCCTAATCACATTAATTTAAGCTCAATTTCAAATCTGGAACTCTTAGTAACTCCCACTTAATAACTTACATAAGAATGAAAATCTAGCAAATGTCACATATTATCCTGAGAGAAGAATTTAATTGAGCACCTAGTATGGGGCAGGCAGTTTCTGAATTCTATCCATTCATTTATCTCATTTAATAATTATAAATTCATGAGATAGATATTAATATTATCTTTATTTTATAGATGAGGAAACTGAGGCATAGAGAGGCACACACTAAGCAAGCTTTAAACTGAGATTCAAAACCCAGCATTCTGACTCCAGTTTTCTAATTTTTAACCACTAGTCTACACTGCTCTAGACTTTAGATTTATCCTAAGCTTATCAGGAGAACCTGTGCAACTCAGTAGGAGACTACAGGCCACATTCTGAGAAGCATCTGTAACTATGATGACACCTCAAAATAATGCAATAGCATTGAGAAGATGCACTGGGGGTCAAAGCATTGGGGGTCAAAGACAGATTCTGGATAATTAAGAAAGAACCAGCAGGACACTTGGTGACTGTTTATATGTGTAGGTTGAGGAAGGGGCCAAGAGGGAGCAGAGTCTGGAATGGCAACTTAGGAAGCAAACAGTAGAAAGAGCAAGTTTTTGGCGTGGGATGGAGGTTTGGTTTGATGCATAGACTCTGGGATGCTTTTGAGACATTCAGGTAGAAAAGCCAGGTGGGTAGAGTGACAAAGGAGCAGACAATGCTTGGAGTGGAGTGAAGAGAATTGTCCCTTTATCTGCAATGCTGGTCCATGCCTACCCCAGTGGAAATCGTTCATACTTGAGAAAGTTACCGGCTGAGGGATGGATGTGCAGGGGTGTATTGGAGGGTTCACATAAAGTGAGAACCATCTCTGTGACATGCTGGGGTGTGAAACCAGGGAGGATAAAAAGCGAGACCAGAGGAAACCACAAAGCACAAATGCTGGCGCCCTTCCCTACTTGGAGTCCCCCATATGGTGCTGACCATGGTCCTCTTCATTCTACATTCTTGGGGTACTGGTCCTATGTGTGTCAGTACACTGTAGGCTCCAGAAGGGCCTTCATCTCTTTGATTTTGTAGTTTTTGAAGAACCTAGCACAATGTACAACTGTTTGTCCAACTATTTAGTCAGGGATTCTTCTCATTTTTACAAGAAGTCCTTTGAGGTCTAAGGTTCAAGCATCATTAGGCTGGCTCCATGTAATATATCCTCATTAATAGAAAAGCACTCTAGCTTCATCCTAAGAAACCAATGGGAGGGAGAGAGAAGCAGTGAGGGAACAAAGCAAACACGAGAATGGAGAATACTTGCACTTGTGTCTGGAACTGGTTATTAGTCATGTCAGCCTAATCAGATCAGAGGACTCCTTCAGACAAAAAAATAAGGTATTTTGGGTTGAGGCTCATTAAAATTGAGAGTGGTTAATTTCCTCCTTAACTTTAAGTAGCTAGAAAGTCAGAAATAATAAAGATGCAAGTAAAGTAGAGGATTTTAAATTTTTTATAAGTAAAAAAAAAATCTGAAAATTGTTGGAAGTTAAAATATTTTAATTTTCCAAAAGACTTTATGTAGTCTATTCTATAAAATAAAGATCAGATGTTTAAAAAAATAAGATGAACTTGTTAAAACCAATGACCAAAATTAGATGGATTTAGATGTGCTAGCTCAGTTTTCCAAACTCAAATGTAGGAAATAAAGATTCCTTTGGAAAACACTATCAAAATAATTTTTTAATGATTATCACTTTTCATTAATATAACGCATGCCCTTTGAGGCTTAATTGTAAATAATCGGCTTCCAGTGTAGCTGTAGTGATTAATTCGCCTATGTGATGTTTAGCTTTCAAATGCCTGTAATGGCATGAATAAGCAACATTACGGCTGGAAATCAGGCCAAGTATTTAAAGAGCAACAACAAAGAGCAAAGTACTCACGCTGCGGCACTTCCAGTGGATGCCCTGTGACATCACACCATCCGATCGGGTGGATATCAGGGCTGTCTGCCTCCACCCAGTAGTCATACTTATGGTCCCAACCATCAAAATGAACCTGTTAAAACGAGTTTTGAATGATTAGTATTTAGTAATTAGTATTTCACTGTTCCTTTATCAAAATATTTAAATACAGATATCTGAAGCTGAGATTGAAATTTTATTAATCACACCTTGCAGTTGAAATAATATTTAATATGTGCCATTCTACAGCCTTCTAATCCAGCCAACAAAGGCAATTGTACCAAATTTTCAAAGAAATTAAAGTGGTTGGTAAATAAAAACTTTGTCAGGGATTGATCAGAATTTGAAGAAGTAAGGCCAATCCATTTTCTCAACTAAGACAAGTACTGGAATGCTGTTGAGGGGATACTCTTTGTCCTGAGCAACTGTCCCATTAACCACTTCAAGAACCATGTCAGCATCATCAACAGTAAGAGTCACCAACTTGACATTAGTACAAGCACTATACTGATGGGAAATACACAGATTAGAGTATAAAGAAACGATCAATCCCTAAAACCTCACAAATGAGAGATGGGCCCATTGGAACAATGGAGGCAAAAACAGTAGACAAAATATGCTAGGGGGTAGACAGATTTTAATAGCTACCATAAGAGCTATTTAAAGACCAAGGGTAAGCTATTAAGAAATCTTCTGAAGAAGAGGTAGGGCCCAGGTCCAGCCATCCTACTGGTATAGGCTCAAACAAGGCTAATTATTGCAAGGATAATTTATCTTGCATCTTATCTACAAAACACACACACATATACCATGCACACATATAAGAATAATTAAATAAATCCCAATTTCTGAAACAAAAATCAAATACTTATTTCTTAAAATAAAAATAATTATTTCTTTTTTAAAAAGCTATATCCTTTCTAATGCAAAGAAGCCCACTTAAGTTTTTGAAAATCATATTTGAATAAAAAGAGCAAGATGCCTAGTGCTATAATAAGCTAACCTGAAATATAAATCCATTATGCAGAACATAAGACCAAAAAAGCAAAATTCTATATATTCAGTCCCAAATAAACTCCCAATATTTTTTCTCAAGAGTCATCTTTCTAAGCAAGTGGTTTTCAAAGTGTGATTCTTAGACTATCAGCATCACTGACCTGGACACTTGCTAAAAATGCAAATTCTTGGCTCCACCTCAATCCTACTGAATCAGAAACTCTAAAGGTAGAGCCTAACGATGTGTGTTAACAAGTTTTCTATATGCATCTGTTATATGCTAAAGTTTGAGAACCAGAGATTGCAGTAATAACTTTCAAAAGTATATTTCTACTGAACTTAGGTTCCTGACCATGACAGAGTGCCCTTTCATAGTAATAACCTTAAAACTGGACATATGCAGGGAATATTTTCGGACATTGGACAACAGGCAGCACAGAAATGCAATCCCTAAGTAAAGGAAAACACCCCAGATGAGCCTTTAACATCAGCCTGGAGACAATTTCCTGATTGCAGCACAGAGAGGAGAAACATAAAGAAAGCAGTTATGCAGTCAGACAGACAGAGATTGCAGATCAGAGGGCATGATGCAGCTGGAAGTTAAAAGACAAAGTATTGGAAAAGACAGAACTACAAAAAAGGGGGAACCAAAGGCAGGGTGCAGTAGCTCATGCCTGCCATCCCAGCACTTTGGGAGGCCAAGGAAGGAGGATCTCTTGAGCCCAGGAGTTCCAGACCAGCCTGGATAACATGGTGAAACCTCATCTCTACAAAAAATACAAAAACTAGCCAGGTGTGGTGGTGTGCACCTGTGGTCCCAGCTACTCAGGAGGCTGAAGTAGAAGAATCACCTCAGCCTGGGGAGGTTGAGGCCACAGTGAACCATGATCATGCCACTGCACTGCAGCCTGGACGGCACACCAAGACCCTGTCTCAATAAAGCAGGGGACCAAAAAGTCCATGGGAGGTTATTCACAAGACCTTGACCAAGGGCTGGACTGCCCATGTACCAGGTAAGACTTTCTGAAGCCAAGCAGAGAGTAGCTGATATGGGGCTGAGAATGAAACAAAGATACTAGAGGTCACACATTCCAGGGAGAGGGGAGAGACTAATGTGGAGAAACCTCAATAACACTTTGACAATTTGACTGAAACACCACGAAGTTCACATTTTTGGGGAAAGAAAGATGCTCTAGATTAAGCATTACTCATGAACAACCCTAAAAAAGGGGTAAAATCAAGCCTTAGCCAGGAATTGAAGAACGAACTCTACCTAATGGTAATGACAGACTTCCGAGACCTCCTGGCTACACGGAACCGTCTCTAAAAAACAAACTTAGCCGTTCAGCCTGTACTACTGAGCAGAAATGCAAAAACAAGCATGACGAATCACGCACTGACTACAAGAACTCCTCAAAAAAAAAAAAAAAAAAAAAAAAAACTCCCACTGTATACTGAATCATTCATTATGTATAACATACAAAAGTTTATTAAACATGCAAATAAGCAGATGATTGTGAGCCATACTCAATTTGTAAAGAAGTGGTCAACAGAAATAGACCCTAAGATAACCTAGATGTTGTAATTAGCAGAAAAGGACTGCAAAGTAGTTATGAAAATATGTTCAAAAACTTAACTGAAATGGTCTAAATGAGTGAACAGAGAATTTCAGGAGAGAAATGGAAACTATAAAAGAGAAGCACATAGAAATTCTAGAAGTGAATAGCAAAATATCTTAAATATTGCTGGATGACAATATTATTGCTGGATGGCAATAATAGGAGATTGGAGATGGCAGAAAAACAGATGAGTGAATATAAAATATAAAAACAGATTCATAGAAATTATATACAAAATATAAAATATAAAAACAGATTCATGGAAGTTATCAACCTAAAGAACAGATGATGTTTCGGTGTGACGGCTCACACCTATAATCCCAGCACTTTGGGAGGCTAAGGCAGGCAGATCACTTAGAGCCAGGGGGTTAAGACTAGCCTGGCCAACATGGTGAAGCCCCATCTCTACTAAAAACGCAAAAATTAGCTGGTGTGGTGATGCATGCCTGTATTCCCAGCTACTTGGGAGGCTGAAGCACAAGGATGGCTTGAACCTGGGAAGCAGAGTTTGCAGTGAGCCGAAATTGCGGCACTGCACTCAGCCTGGGTGACAGAGCAAAACTCTGTCAAAAAAAAAAAAAAAAAAAAAAAGATGATACAAGATTTAAATAATAAATAGAGCCTGATAATATCAACTCATCTAACATACGCATATTTGGATTCCAGAAGGGGAGGACACAGAGAGAATGGAGCAGGAACAGTGGTCAAACAAAACCAACGCAGAAAGGTTAATGGTTAAAACAAAAAATCTCCCTAATTTGGCCAAAAATACCAACTTGCAAGTTTAAGAATGACAAAACCTGAGCATAATAAATACAAAGGAAATGAAAACTAGGCAAATCATAGACCACTGAAAATGAAAGCTAAAGGGAAACCCTGAAAGCAACCGGAGACAAGGCAACACATTACAAAGAGCAGAGACACGATGGGAAAGTGGGCCACCTTCTCACCAGAAACAGTGCAGGCAAGAAGATAATAAAATGACATCTTTAAAACACTAACAGGAAACATAAAAAACTATCAACACAGAATTTCAATTCCTACAAAAATATCCTTCAAAAAAGACTAAAACAGAGAAATTTTCAGATGAACAAAAAAAAAAGAATACGCACTTACAGATTTATACTGTAAGAAATATTACAGGAGTATTTCAGGCTGATGCTAAGTGATGCCAGATGGAAACTACGATCTACATGAAGAGCACTAGCAACAGCAAATATGCGGGGAAATATGCAAGGCTAGTTCCGCGTTCTAACTGTAATTGATTAATTCATTACACTACAGAGTAAGAAGAAAAGTAATGTGGTCATCTCAGTGGATACAGAAAAAGTATTTGACAAAGTTCAATACACAATGATAAATACTTCAGCAAACTAGAAATAGAAGAGAACTCCCTCAGTTTGATAAAAGGCATCTATGAAACACAGGTAATATCATACCAAGTAATACTTTATTGAATGCTTCATCCCCAAAATCAAGAATAAGGCAAGTTTATTCATTCTTACTGTTTCTAGTCAACATTGTAATGTAGTGCAATTAGGCAAGAGAAAGAAATATTAATAAAAGGCATGAAACTTGCAAAATAAATCAACATAAAACAATCAATTATATTAATATATACTGGCAACAAAAAATTTAAAAAATATTAATTTTTAAAAAATTTCCTTTAGAATAGCATTAAAAATGAAGAACTTAGCAAAACATCTGAGAAAATAAGAAAATGTGCAAGATCTATACATTGAAAGCTAGAAAACATTCCTAAGAGAAATTAAAAGATAAGTGAAGAGAACTATCATGCCCACAGGTTGGAAGACTCAATATTATTATTGATATGTCATCTCTTCCCATATTGTTCCATAAATTCAATTTAATCCTACTCAAAAAGGTAGGCCTTTTGTTTTGTATCATTTGACAAGCAGATTCTAGCATTATAAAGGAATGAAAAATGATCTAGCTTGCCCAAAACAATTTTATTAAAATAATTAACCAAGTTGGAGAACTGATACTACCTGAATTTTAGAATTACTACAAAGGCACAGTTATTAGGACTGTGTTGTACTGGGTTAGGATAGACAAATATATTAATAAGACAAAATGCTGTATATAAATTGATCCACATATATGCAGTCAATTGATTTTCAAAAACACGACAAGAGTATTGAATGAGGAAAGGACAGTCTTTTCAACAAATGGCACCAGAATGCTTGAACGTCAACATGTGAAAAAAAATGAGCCAGCTGACTTCTACCTCACATCACACATACACAAGTATTTGAAATGAAACATAAACAAAACATAAAAGCTAAAACTACAAAACCCAAGAAGAAAACTTTAAGATAAAGTCTTCATTATACTGGAATATTCAAGGATTTATTAGCACACAGAAGGCACTACCCATATAATAATAAATTAATAAATTCATTTTTTACCTGACTCAAAAACTTTCGCTTTTCAAAATCACCAAGAAAAATAAGAAGTGAGCCACAGGCATTTGCAATACATTTATCTGACAAGAGACTTGACAAAAAATTCAATGTAAAAAATGAGCAAAAGACTCAATGAACATTTTGGAAAAAAATTCATGAATGATCAATAAACAAACTTTTAACATCTCAATATCACTCTTCACCAGAGAAACCAAAATGAAATACTACTGCATACTCACTCGAATGATTTAAACGACAGACAAAATTTCCCAACATCAGTTATTGCCGAGGCTGTGGAGCTCCTGAAACATTCATACCAATGTCAGCAGGGGTGTAAAATTGCACAACCACTTTCAATAATGTTGTGCTACTTTTTAAAGAAGCTTAAACCATGTGCCTACCCTGTGACTCCTAGTAATTCCAACAAAAGTGATGAAAATATAAAGTTGTGTAAACAAATATCCCTTGCAGTTTTATTCATAATAGCCCAAACCTGAAAACAACACAAATGCCCAACAGGTGAACATTCATTCACAAACAAGTGTGCAATGTCCATAAAATGAATACTAGTTCAGCAATAAAAAGGGATAAACTATTTACACATGCATGAACATGGGAACAACAGACTTCATGTTGAGCAAGGAGGCAGACACAATAGTGCATGCTGTATGACCCCACTGATAGGAAATCTGACAATAGGCAATAGAAACCAGGTCCATGGTGGTCTGGGAGAAGGATGGGAGCAGGACTGGCTGAGAAGGAGCACAAAGGAAGCTTCTGTGTTGTTGGAAGTGTTCTACATCTTGACTGGGATGGTGGCTATGCAGGATATATTATACATTTTTCAACCCTCATCAAAATGCATGCATAAAATCTGTACATCTTACTATTTTGCAAATTACATCTCAATATAGTTACTTTATTTAAAACATTTCTACATTCAGCTGCTGTCACATGTGGCTGCTCTGTCTCCTACTATCTTCTACTGATGGCGATGTTGCAGTGCTCAGGACATAGCCAGGCACCCTACGACTGTCAGTACCAGGCCACTGAATATTCAAGGCGTGAACAAGCAACACTGGTGTTCCTTTTTGGAATGATGCCTCCTGCTCTGGAATTACCAATAGGAAGAAGTTTGTGTAAGTCCATATAATGGAGTGAAGAAGAAATAAATTTCCCAAGCTTCAACTAATTTCAATGCCCTTCCGCTTTTAAGTCTGGGGTGCAATTTTTTTATGTTTCAAAAGCAAGGAAGTTGTGTCAAAGCACAAACAGGACAGGACAAACATCCCAGCAAGGTCTTGCTTTGAGGAGTTAGGTCTTTCTATTTTAACTATTGTGGTGGACCTGGGAATCCGACTGCAGAATTAGGTCTCAACTGAAGAAGTGAAAAAAAAAAATCTTTTTCAATTTTTTTGACAGCAGGTACAATATTTTTACATACCCTATTCAACATTTTCCTCTTATGTTCATTAATAAATATTAAATTATCATTTCCAGGGTTGTATATAACTGCTTACAATGAAACCATGGAAATTAAAAATAGCCTCCCAATCCAATGATGTGATTCTCCCCTCCCCAACAAGGGCTGTCTAAACTCTGAATTTATAATCAAAATCTGTGCCTATGTAGAATACATCTTTATGAAAGATATTTTCATATCTTTGGATCATATCTTTGGATCTGTGGAATAAAAATCCAATTTAAAAAATTCTAACCAGATGGTCAAGTTAATAGAGGAGACTGGCATTTTAAGTCTATTTACCAAGAGTCCTTTTGTAAAGCAAAGCCTCGTTTTGAAACAGATCATCTCAACATTGTATTTCATACATTTATTATTTTTCACATATCTGGGTTTGCATAAAATAAACAAGTAGACCCTTCTTGCTCAAGCTTTGATAAACTAGAAAACAAAGGTCAGATCACTGAATCAACCACTGTCTCAAGTTCTTATCCTTAAACAGACAGGAATGTTTCCTAATGGTATTAACATTACACATTAGCTATTAAAGAGTGGTAAGAAATAACTTGGAAATTTAAAAGTTAGATCAGCATATTAAAAAAAACAACAACAAGGAAAAACTCTTTGGCATAAATCCCACACTTCCAACCATCTGCACCAACACAGTCTCTGCTTTTCCTTATCTTTACTTCCCAATGCCCACAGTAGGACTTGCCCTGAGCCCCTTAAATATACCCCAACGCCTCAGTCATGTTCGCTGCTCCCATGGCACTTAGCCCTGTGTCTCACAGATTTTAAAGGCTCAAAGCCCATCGTCTGAATAAGATGCAAGGCAGTAATCACATCTTCTCATTGTTCTTTTGGGCAATTGGAAGACGAGGAAGTTATTATAATACTTAGGAACATCAGGGCTAAATTGAATGCTCAGTCACAATAATTTTATTAGCCTAAGTGACTATTACATTGTTTTATTTTGCTATATCATTTTTAAATTTTTAATTTCCACTTTAATAGGCTTATTGGATATGTTTGTTTTACTGTCAGAGTCCTCAAATCTATTTTACATGCTTATGGCAAACAAATTATAAGAGCGCAGACATGATGTTAACTTCTTCTGAAACAGTCTCTATTGTGCCTGAACTCTTCTAGCTTTAATTTAATACATTTTGAGTTAATTAGGCTTAAGTTTCATTCTAGAAAGGAGAACTGGGTTTTGATATGTTTTCCTGATACCTATTGCTCATAACTATTGGTGTTAATAAGATTATAGTTCATCTTACTTACTCTGATGCCAGGCTCTGGGCTCTGTTGAGGGATGGCAAAGGGGAGTTCAGGGATAGTACTGAGGCAAGTCATCTGCCCTGCCATGGGGCAAGAATGCTTGCACCATGCCTTTACAGAATACTATCATAATCCAAGAGCAAGAGTGTTGGGTATGGCAGGGGACACACTTTTATTGTATGCTTATATATTCCAGAGATAGTTGTAATGTGTGTGTGTGGACACACATACACATACACGGCACAGCCACAGCTCACTGCAGCCTCAAACTCCTGGGCTCAAGTGATCCTCCTGCCTCCCAAATAGCTGGAACTACAGGCGCATACCACCACACCACACCACTCAATTATTTTATTTTGTTTTTTTGTAGAGTCAAGGTCTTGCTATGTTGCTCAGGTTGGTCTCAAACTCCTGTTCTCAAGTGATCCTCCTGCCTCAGCCTCCCAAAGCGCTGGGATTACAGGCATGAGGCACTGAGTGCAGCCCTATATGGCGCCTCATTTAATGTTCACAGGTGTTCCTTTAATAGATGATTAATAGGGGACTCACAGACGTTAAGAGGTTTGCCAAGATCATAAGCCAGTAAATGGCAAAAACAGACTTAACCTGAGAACAGTTTACTGAGAGAACCATGCAAGAAAACAAATAAGGAAAACAATATAACATTGACTAAATGAGGGATATAGTCCAGAGCTACCCAAACTTTTCCACAGTAAACATTAACTCCACATTCAGCCCATCTGCTTGCAGACAAGGGTAATGAAGGAGAGAGCATGAAGGAAAGGAAAAATATATATATACCTTCAAAACACCTTACTCTCACGTTATTACCCCCATTTTACATATAAGGCTACTGAGATACACAGGGATTATGAAATATGCCCACAATTTCCAGATGACTGTGACTCCTAAACCCTCCCTCTCCCCCAGGCCACATGCCTGAAGCGCTGTTCTGTGGTTTTGGAACCGGCTGCCCCTAGGTTTGTTCCTTACCACTGCTTCCACACTCACTTGTGGTCAATTAACTCAACTCCTTGTCCCTGCTAACCTCCCTCATACTCATCTGATCTTCCACAAATATAGTCGCTTCCATCTTCCATTTAATCCTTTCTCATAACAAATATCATAGAAAAGCTTTTAATCACTAAGTTGGAAAATTAGTAGTTTTCACTATAGGTATTCTAAACCTATTTTTATTTGTAAGGCCACTGCCCAAATTCATCAGGGTTTTTAAAGCAGTGTTTTTCAAAATTTAGTAAGCAAAATATGAACCATCCTCTCCTCCAACCAAGATCTAATTCAGTGGGAGTCAAGAATGAAGGTCAAAATCTGTATTTTTTAACCACAAACCCTAGATTATTTGCAGTTTTTCCATGCTTGTATGCCAATGTTCATGGCAACAGCATTCACAATGGCCAAAAAGTGGTAACAATCCAAGTGTCCGTCAACTGATGAATGGGTATGTGGTATGTACATGCAATGGAATATTATTCAGCCACCAAAAGGAACGACGTTCTGACATGCTACAACACAGATGAACATCATGATAAGCAAAGTCAGCCAGGCATAAAAGGACAAATATCTACTTATATCTAGAATAGGCAAATTCATAGGGACCAAAAGTAGATTAGAGGTTAATAGGGTCTGCAGGGAGGTAGGACTGGGGATTTATTGGTTTTTGGGTACAGACTTTCTGTTTGAGGTGAGGAAAATTTTTTTTTGCATTTTACATTCTTTTTTAAAAACTTTTATATTAGGTTCAAGGGTACAAATGCAGGTTTTTTATACAGGTCAATTACATGTCACAGGGGTTTGGTATACAGATTATTTTACCGCCCAGGTAATAGGCATAGCACCTGATAGGTAGTTTTTCTTTTTTTATTTTTATTTTTTTGAGACAGAGTCTCACTCTGTCACCCAGGCTGGAGTGCAGTGGCACTGTCTCAGCTCACTGCAACCTCTGTTTCCTGGGTTCAAGCAATTCTCCTGCCTCAGCCTCCTGTATAGCTGGGATTACAGGTGCGTGCCACCACGCCCAGCTAATTTTTCTTTGTATTTTTAGTAGAGTGGGGGTTTCAACATGTTGGCCAGCCTGGTCTCGAACTCCTGACCTCAAGTGATCCGCCCACCTTGGCCTCTCAAAGTGCTGGGATTACAGGTGTGAGCCATCACGCCCGGCCATGCTGGGTAGTTTTTCAATGCTCTCCCTCCTCCCACCCTCCACCTTCAAGTCGGCCCCAGCATCTCTTGTTCTCTTTGTATCCACATGTACTCAATGTTTAGCTTTCACTTATAAGTGAAAATACATGGTATTTGTTTTTCGGTTTCTATATTAGTTCACTTAGGATAATGGTCTCCAGCTCCATCTCTGTTGCTGTAAAGGACATGATCTCTTTCTTTTTTATGGCTGTCTAGCATTCCATGGTGTATATGTACTACATTTTCTTTTTTTTTTTTCTTTTTTTTTGAGACAGAGTCTCGCTTTTTCACCCAGGCTTTTCTTTATCCAGTCTACCACTGATAGGCATTTGGGTTGATTCTGTGTCTTTGCTACTGTAAGTAGTGCCGTGATGAACATGCACTTGCATGTGTCTTTATGGTAGAACGATTTATATTCCCCCAATAATGGGACTGCTGGGTTGAATAGCAATTCTGCTTCGAGTTCTTTGAGAAATTGCTACACTGCTTTCTACAATAACTGAACTAATTTACATTCCCACCAGCAGCATATAAGCATTCCCTTTTCTCTCTACAATCTCTCCAGTATCTGTTATTTTTTGACTTTTTAATAATAGCCATTCTTTTTTTTATTGTACTTTCAGTTTTAGGGTACATGTGCACAATGTGCAGGTTTGTTACATATGTATCCATGTGCCATGTTGATTTCCTGCACCCATTAACTTGTCATTTAGCATTAGGTGTATCTCCTAATGCTATCCCTCCCCCCTTCCCCCACCCCACAACAGTCCCTGGTGTGTGATGTTCCCCTTCCTCTGTCCATGAGTTCTCATTGTTCAATTCCCACCTATGAGTGAGAACATGTGGTGTTTGGTTTTTTATCCTTGCGATAGTTTACTGAGAATGATGATTTCCAGTTTCATCCATGTCCCTACAAAGGACATGAACTCATCATTTTTATGGCTGCATAGTATTCCATGGTGTATATGTGCCACATTTTCTTAATCCAGTCTATCGTTGTTGGACATTTGGGTTGGTTCCAAGTCTTTGCTATTGTGAATAGTGCTGCAATGAATATACGTGTGCATGTGTCTTTATAGCAGCATATTTTGTAATCCTTTGGGTATATACCCAGTAATGGGATGGCTGGATCAAATGGTATTTCTAGTTCTAGATCCCTGAGGAATCCCCACACTGTCTTCCACAATGGTTGAACTAGTTTACAGTCCCACCAACAGTGTAAAAGTGTTCCTATTTCTCCACATCCTCTCCAGCACCTGTTGTTTCCTGCTTTTTTAATGATCGCCATTCTAACTGGTGTGAGATGGTATCTCATTGTGGTTTTGATTTGCATTTCTCTGATGGCCAGTGATGATGAGCATTTTTTCATGTGTTTTTTGGCTGCATAAATGTCATCTTTTGAGAAGTGTCTGTTCACGTCCTTTGCCCACTTTTTGATGGGGTTGCTTGTTTTTTTCTTGTAAATTTGTTTGAGTTCATTGTAGATTCTGGATATTAGCCCTTTGTCAGATGAGTAGGTTGCAAAAATTTTCTCCCATTTTGTAGGTTGCCTGTTGTGACTGGTGTGAGATGGTCTCTCATTGTGGTTTTGATTTACATTTCTCTAATAATTAGTGATGTTGAGCATTTTTCATATGCATGTTGACTGTGTGTGTGTGTCTCTTTTTGAAAAGTGTCTGTTCATATACTTTGCCCACTTTTTAATGGGGTCATTTGTTGCCTACTTGTTGATTTGTTTAAAATCATTTGCCCACTTTTTAATGGGGTTGTTTGATTGTTTGCTTGTTGATGTGTTTCTGGATATCACCTTTGTTGGATGCATAGTTTGCAAATATTTTCTCCCATTCTGTAGGCTGCCCATTTACTCTGTTAATAGTTTCTTTTGCAGTGCAGAAGCCCTTTAGTTTAATTAGGTCCCATTTGTCAATTTTTATTTTTGTTGCAATTGCTTTTGGTGTCTTCATCATGAAATCTTTGCCAGGTTCTATATACGGAATAGTATTTCCTAGGTTGTCTTCCAGGACTTTTGTAGTTTTAGATTTCACATTTAAGTTTTTAATCCATCTTGAGTTTATTTTTGTACATGGTGTAAGGAAGGGGTCTAGTTTCAATCTTCTGCATATGGCTAGCCAGTTATCTCAGCACCATTTATTGAATAGGGAGTTCTTTAGATAAAATCTTTTCAAATGCTTTTTTAGGGTTATCAACTGACTTTGCCATTAAACCCACAGTTCTATCTAATGCCACTGAAAATAACTTATTTAAATGGAAACCATTCTTAATTTTATAATGCAATGAACCAAGATAAATCTGGTTGAAGGCCTGATGCAGAGGACCACTCAACTCTAAAGGTTTCCATTTGTGATAAATATATCTACATAAGTTTCCATTTTTCTATTTCTATGGTTACAGTTATAAGAAATAGAATTAGTTTTTCCCCTAAGATGTGTTTTTCAGATAATATTCGCACAAGAAATAAAAATGCCAAATTTCTAATAGAATCCCCAGGGTTTTAATTCTTGTTAAGAAATCTTTAAGGAGGGGTGGAGCCAAGATGGCCAAATAGGAACAGCTCCAGTCTCCAGCTCCCAGCTCGAGCGACACAGAAGACTGGTGATTTCTGCATTTCTGCTTGAGGTACTGGTTTCATCTCACTAGGGAGTGCCAAACAGTGGGTGCAGGACAGTCGGTGAAGGGCACTGTGCGTGAGCCGAAGCAGGGCGAGGCACTGCCTCACTCGGGAAGCGCAAGGGGTCAGGGAGTTCCCTTTCCTAGTCAAAGAAAGGGGTAACAGACGGCACCTGGAAAATTGGGTCAGTCCCACCCTCATACTGCGCTTTCCCAACGGGCCTGGAAAACGGCACACTAGGAGATTGTGTCCCGCACCTGGCTCGGAGGGTCCTATGCCCACGGAGTCTTGCTGATTGCTAGCACAGCAGTCTGAGATCAAGCTGCAAGGCGGCAGCGAGGCTGGGGGAGGGGGCGCCCGCCATTGCCCAGGCTTGCTTAGGTAAACAAAGCAGCCAGGAAGCTCGAACTGGGTGGAGCCCACCACAGCTCAAGGAGGCCTGTCTGCCTCTGTAGGCTCCACCTCTGGGGGCAGGGCACAGACAAACAAAAAGTCAGCAGGAATCTCCAGAGACTTAAATGTCCCTGTCTGACTGACAGCTTTGAAGAGAGTAGTGGTTCTCCCAGCACGCAGCTGGAGATCTAAGAACGGACAGACTGCCTCCTAAAGTGGGTCCCTCACCCCTGAGCAGCCTAACTGGGAGGCACCTCCCCAGTAGGGACAGACTGACACCTCACTCGGCCGGGTACTCCTCTGAGACAAAACTTCCAGAGGAACTATCAGACAGCTGAATTTGTGGTCTCACGAAAATCCGCTGTTCTGCAGCCACCGCTGCTGACACCCAGCCAAACAGGGTCTGGAGTGGACCTCTAGTAAACTCCAACAGACCTGCAGCTGAGGGGCCTGTCTGGTAGAAGGAAAACTAACAAACAGAAAGGACATCCACACCAAAAACCCATCTGTACATCACCATCATCAAAGACCAAAAGTAGATAAAACCGCAAAGATGGGGAAAAAACAGAGCAGAAAAACTGGAAACTCTAAAAAGCAGAGCACCTCTCCTCCTCCAAAGGAACGCAGTTCCTCACCAGCAACGGAACAAAGCTGGATGGAGGATGACTTTGACGAGTTGAGAGAAGAAGGCTTCAGACGACCAAACTACTCTGAACTACAGGAGGAAATTCAAAACAATAGCAAAGAAGTTAAAAACTTTGAAAAAAAATTAGAAGAATGGATAACTAGAATAACCAATGGAGAGAAGGGCTTAAAGGAGATGATGGAGCTGAAAGCCAAGTTTCGAGAACTACGTGAAGATTGCAGAAGCCTCAGTAGCAGATGCGATCAACTGGAAGAAAGGGTATCGCTGATGGAAGATGAAATGAATGAAATGAAGTGAGAAGGGAAGTCTAGAGAAAAAAGAATAAAAAGAAATGAACAAAGCCTCCAAGAAATTTGCGACTACCTGAAACGACCAAACCTACATCTGATTGGTGTACCTGAAAATGACGGGGAGAATGGAACCAAGTTGGAAAACACTCTGCAAGATATTATCCAGGAGAACTTCCCCAATCTAGCAAGGCAGGCCAACATTCAGATTCAGGAAATACAGAGAACGCCACAAAGATACTCCTCGAGAAGAGCAACTCCAAGACACATAATTGTCAGATTCACCAAAGTTGAAATGAAGGAAAAAATGTTAAGGGCAGCCAGAGAGAAAGGTCGGGTTACCCACAAAGGGAAGCCCATCAGAATAACAGCTGATCTCTCAGCAGAAACTCTACAAGCCAGAAGAGAGTGGGGGCCGATATTCAACATTCTTAAAGAAAAGAATTTTCAACCCAGAATTTCCTATCCAGCCAAACTAAGCTTCATAAGTGAAGGAGAAATAAAATACTTTACAGACAAGCAAACGCTGAGTGATTTTATCACCACCAGGCCTGCCCTAAAAGAGCTCCTGAAGGAAGCACTAAACATGGAAAGGAACAACCGGTACCAGCCACTGCAAAAACATGCCAAATTGTAAAGACCATCGAGGCTAGGAAGAAACTGCATCAACTAATGAGCAAAATAACCAACTAACATCATAATGACAGGATCAGATTCACACATAACAATATTAACCTTAAATGTAAATGGGCTAAATGCTCCAATTAAAAGACACAGACTGGCAAACTGGATAAGGAGTCAGGACCCATCAGTGTGCTGTATTCAGGAAACCCATCTCACATGCAGAGACACACATAGACTCAAAATAAAGGGATGGAGGAAGATCTATCAAGCAAATGGAAAACAAAAAAAGGCAGGGGTTGCAATCCTAGTCTCTGATAAAATAGACTTTAAACCAACAAAGATCAAAAGAGACAAAGAAGGCCATTACATAATGGTAAAGGGATCAATTCAACAAGAAGAGCTAACTATCCTAAATATATATGCACCCAACACAGGAGCACCCAGATTCATAAAGCAAGTCCTGAGTGACCTACAAAGGGACTTAAACTCCCACACAATAATAATGGGAGATTTTAACACCCCACTGTCAACATTAGACAGATCATCGAGACAGAAAGTTAACAAGGATATCCAGGAATTGAACTCAGCTCTAAACAAAGTGGACCCAATAGACATCTACAGAACTCTCTACCCCAAATCAACAGAATATACATTTTTTTCAGCACCACACCACACCTATTCCAAAATTGACCACATAGTTGGAAGTAAAGCTCTCCTCAGCAAATGTAAAAGAACAGAAATTATAACAAACTGCCTCTCAGAACACAGTGCAATCAAACTAGAACTCAGGATTAAAAAACTCACTCAAAACTGCTCAACTACATGGAACCTGAACAACCTGCTCCTGAATGACTATTGGGTACATAATGAAATGAAGGCAGAAATAAAGATGTTCTTTGAAACCAATGAGAACAAAGACACAACATACCAGAATCTCTGGGACACATTCAAAGCAGTGTGTAGAGGGAAATTTATAGCACTAAATGCCCACAAGAGAAAGCAGGAAAGATCCAAAATTGACACCCTAACATCACAATTAAAAGAACTAGAAAAGCAAGAGCAAACACATTCGAAAGCTAGCAGAAGGCTAGAAATAACTAAAATCAGAGCAGAACTGAAGGAAATAGAGACACAAAAAACCCTTCAAAAAATTAATGAATCCAGGAGCTGGTTTTTTGAGAAGACCAACAAAATCGATAGACCGCTAGCAAGACTAATAAAGAAGAAAAGAGAGAAGAATCAAATAGATGCAATAAAAAATGAAAAAGGGGATATCACCACCGATCCCACAGAGATACAATCTACCATCAGAGAATACTACAAACACCTCTATGCAAATAAACTAGAAAATCCAGAAGAAATGGATAAATTCCTCGACAAATACACCCTCCCAAGACTAAATCAGGAAGAAGTCAAATCTCTGAATAGACCAATAACAGGTTCTGAAATTGTGGCAATAATCAATAGCTTACCAACCAAAAAGAGTCCAGGACCAGATGTATTCACAGCTGAATTCTACCAGAGGTACAAGGAGGAACTGGTACCATTCCTTCTGAAACTATTCCAATCGATAGAAAAAGAGGGAATCCTCCCTAACACATTTTATGAAGCCAGCATTGTCCTGATACCAAAGCCAGGCAGAGACACAACCAAAAAAGAGAATTTTAGACCAATATCCTTGATGAACATTCATGCAAAAATCCTCAATAAAATACTGGCAAACCGAATCCAGCAGCACATCAAAAAGCTTATACACCATGATCAAGTGGGCTTCATCCCTGGGATGCAAGGCTGGTTCAACATATGCAAATCAATAAATGTAATCCAGCATATAAACAGAACCAAAGACAAAAACCACATGATTATCTCAATAGATGCAGAAAAGGCCTTTGACAAAATTCAACAACCCTTCATGCTAAAAACTCTCAATAAATTAGGTATTGATGGGACGTATCTCAAAATAATAAGAGCTATATATGACAAACCCACAGCCAATATCATACTGAATGGGCAAAAACTGGAAGCATTCCCTCTGAAAACTGGCACAAGACAGGGATGCCCTCTCTCACCGCTCCTATTCAACATAGTGCTGGAAGTTCTGGCCAGAGCAATCAGGCAGGAGAAGGAAATAAAGGGTATTCAATTAGGAAAAGAGGAAGTCAAACTGTCCCTGTTTGCAGATGACATGATTGTATATCTAGAAAATCCCATTGTCTCAGCCCAAAATCTCCTTAAGCTGATTAGCAACTTCAGCAAAGTCTCAGGATACAAAATCAATGTACAAAAATCACAAGCATTCTTGTACAATCACAGACAAACAGAGAGCCAAATCATGAGTGAACTCCCATTCCCAATTGCTTCAAAGAGAATAAAATACCTAGGAATCCAACTTACAAGGGATGTGAAGGACCTCTTCAAGGAGAACTACAAACCACTGCTCAATGAAATAAAAGAGGATACAAACAAATGGAAGAACATTCCATGCTCATGGGTTGGAAGAATCAATATCGTGAAAATGGCCATACTGCCCAAAGTAATTTATAGATTCAATGCCATCCCCATCAAGCTACCAATGACTTTCTTCACAGAATTGGAAAAAACTACTTTAAAGTTAATATGGAACCAAAAAAGAGCACGCATCGCCAAGTCAATCCTAAGCCAAAAGAACAAAGCTGGAGGCATCACGCTACCTGACTTCAAACTATACTACAAGGCTACAGTAACCAAAACAGCATGGTACTGGTACCACAACAGAGATATAGATCAATGGAACAGAACAGAGCCCTCAGAAATGATGCCACATATCTACAACTATCTGATCTTTGACAAACCTGACAAAAACAAGAAATGGGGAAAGGATTCCCTATTTAATAAATGGTGCTGGGAAAACTGGCTAGCCATATGTAGAAATCTGAAACTGGATCCCTTCCTTACACCTTATACAAAAATTAATTCAAGATGGATTAGAGACTTAAATGTTAGACCTAAAACCATTAAAATCCTACAAGAAAACCTAGGCAATACCATTCAGGACATAGGCGTGGGCAAGGACTTCATGTCTAAAACACCAAAAGCAATGGCAACAAAAGCCAAAATTGACAAATGGGATCTAATTAAACTAAAGAGCTTCTGCACAGCAAAAGAAACTACCATCAGAGTGAACAGGCAACCTACAGAATGGGAGAAAATTTTTGCAACCTACTCATCTGACAAAGGGCTAATATCCAGAATCTACAATGAACTCAAACAAATTTACAAGAAAAAAACAAACAACCCCATCAAAAAGTGGGCAAAGGACATGAACAGACACTTCTCAAGAGAAGACATTTATGCAGCCAAAAAACACATGAAGAAATGCTCATCATCACTGGCCATCAGAGAAATGCAAATCAAAACCACAGTGAGATACCATCTCACACCAGTTAGAATGGCCATCATTAAAAAAGCAGGAAACAACAGGTGCCGGAGAGGATGTGGAGAAATAGGAACACTTTTACACTGTTGGTGGGACTGTAAACTAGTTCAACCATTGTGGAAGTCAGTGTGGCGATTTCTCAGGGATCTAGAACTAGAAATACCATTTGACCCAGCCATCCCATTACTGGGTATATACCCAAAGGTCTATAAATCATGCTGCTATAAAGACACATGCACACATATGTTTATTGCGGCACTATTCACAATAGCAAAGTGTTGGAACCAACCCAAATGTCCAACAACGATAGACCGGATTAAGAAAATGTGGCACATATACACCATGGAATACTATGCAGCCATAAAAAATGATGAGTTCGTGTCCTTTGTAGGGACATGGATGAAACTGGAAAACATCATTCTCAGTAAACTATCGCAAGGACAAAAAACCAAACACCACATGTTCTCACTCATAGGTGGGAATTGAACAATGAGAACTCATGGACACAGGAAGGGGAACATCACATTCCGGGGACTGTTGTGGGGTGGGGGGAGGGGGGAGGGACAGCATTAGGAGATATACCTAATGCTAAATGACGAGTTAATGGGTGCAGGAAATCAACATGGCACATGGATACATATGTAACAAACCTGCACATTGTGCACATGTACCCTAAAACCTAAAGTATAATAAAAAAATAAAAAAAATAAGAAATATGATTTTATACCTGGAAAATGTAAATAACTATATAATTATGAGATCTTAATAAAGTATCCAGATAATATAAGTAAAAAAAAAAAAAGAAATCTTTAAATATTTCATCAGAGTTAGACATAGCAGCCCTATTTGGGGCTCTGTGACTACATGTCTGTGGGTGATATCTTTGCAAGAAAAACCTCCTTCATAACCAGTGTAAAGACAAATGATCTCCAAATCAGTTTACGGCTATAACTAACATAAATATTTCCATAATCTCTGCCCAAAAGCTTAAACAATTTGAAGCACTGAGGCGGTGAACTGGACCACCGTGGCTGACGCTGCGCCTTCACTGCGATGTAAAGGTCGTTGCCTTTGTGATTGTTCACCAGGCCTCTACCCTCCGTCTTCTCTTCAGGACAAAGGCCTTTTCAGGCGACATTGTTTCAATATGCACTCTCGATTTGTCCTGAGATTCTGAATTTCCACCTTGGATCCTATAGCAAATCATCACAGTTTTTCTACTAAATCACATGAAAAAGGACTTACACTGTTTACAATAAAAGAAGACATAGGATTTCTAAGTAAGAACAGTAAGATGTGAAGCATGTCAAACTAAGAAAAGTTGGTTATACAGAGAGAGTACATAATTTATTCTCCAAATGGGATATGTTTGAGAGTAAAAGGGAACACTATTAATCATTAGACAATTACAGTAGGCATACTCCAGGACTAACCATGTAATCCAGGATATTCAATAACTCTAAGTATTCTAAGGATGAGATTGCTGTAAACATTCAATTCCCAGTAAGCCAATAGCAAAGGGGAAATATTATACAATTCTCATTATAACATTAAAAAAAAACAAGTTAGTCCAATGTCGCAAAATTTCCCCTAATAGAAATTTATTGTACAAACATTTATATAAGGAACCTTGAACAACACGATGGACAATATGATATAGTGCCTGCACAATAATTTATGTAATTACATAATATCTACATGGGTAATATAAGCAAAATGGAAATATACACACACAGAGATATACTTACAAAATGAATGCATTGTGAACACTATTTCTAAAATTTTCAAAGTCATGGATAGGTTACATATTTTCCCTATCCATTCTAATAATTTATGTATTAGTACAACATTAATCTTATTAGTAATTTCTACATTGGTCATATAAATAATTTCCTGATCACTTCCGATCATTTAGACTCTGATTTTACATTCGTCACAGTAATTCAACTATTATTTGAGGACAGAAACCGTATTTTCTATATTGTTTTGTTTCCAATACCAGATAATATCCAGAGCATATTTGTTGAAGCATTTAACACTCATCGGACAAATGAATGAATAAATGAATGTATAAATCCAAATATATCCATTCAAATTATATAAACACTACCAAACAAATACATCTAAAGGATTTATTTAAGATTAACCCAAACCAACTGATTTATCCATTTCTTTTATAGACTTATCTATCTTTTCAATTACCAACATTGTTATTCAAGAAATATGACATTCTATAACATGAAAGCTCCTGAGATTCTTTTAAGCCATTTCTTCTTTTAGAATATAAAAACAGGCACATGTTCTTCTTGGTTATAATGACTAAGATGTAGTGGGTAAACAAGGATTTTGATCTAACTACAATTATGATCCAGCCATATTGAGGATGGGTGAAGAGAAGAGTGCACACGTGGAAGAGGCCAGGGGAGAAATGAGAGCTCCACCCACATCTCATATAGTCAGAACCCCACGTAAAAGTGAAGAAGTTGCAAACCAAACCCATGTTTAGAGTCTCAAGGATAAACAACACAGAAATCAGCTAAGGAAAAAAATGTGAAAGAGGAGGTCTTGGGACAAGGGTTTCCCAAACAAAACTTGTAGCATAGCATTATTTTTTGCACTTTGTGCCAGCATAACTTGGGCAACCTAGTTAATGGCTATGTCATCACCAGATGAGAAATACAGGAAAAGAAGCAGGGTTTTGATTTTTGTTTGGTTTGGTTAATTTTGTTGTTGAAGGGGAAATTTAATGAATTCCATTTTGATCATATTAAATTCCAAGTGCTTACAGGATATGCAGGTCAAAACGTCCAGCAGACAAATGAAAAGTCATTCCTGGATCTTGCTTGAAAAATCTAAGGCATAGATTTAGGAGTCATAAACAAACAGAAGGAAGGCGGAGCCAGGGCCATACACGTGCTGACACGTGCTGACAAAGAAACGGAGTGTGGACTCGATTGGGAAATACGCAGTGCTGGACCCAATATGCTCACTTCTCCCCTCCAGATCCACACGGTGCCAAGGGCCAAGGACACAGCCCTTTATGGATGGTATCAATAGCCTTTGGTTTTGGCCAATGAGAAGTAGCAAAAGGACTCATGAAGACAGGAGGAGAGGGAGGCTGGGGAAGGCATGCTCAGGCCTCCCTCACTGCAGGCTGCAGGCTGGCAGTGGCTGAGGTCCCACCAGAGGGTGGTGCTCCTGCTTGTGGTTGGCTCCTGTACTGAGCTCTCCTGGGTTCTCCCAGTCCCACCCCTCACCCTCTCAACCCTGCCCAAACGTCATGAACGGGCCTCTACTAAAGTCTATATGATGTGCCTGCTGGTTCCTGCAGGACCCTGACTGATACACAAGTCTACAAGAAATCCTGAGGAATTTTATTAAAAAGTGGAGTAATAAAGAACTCTAAGACAAGAACTCTAATCAAGACCGAATGGTAAAGAGGCCGCCGAAGGAGGGCAATTTCAACAGAGGCTGGGGTCAACTGTGCTGAGACTGCCAAATAGAAACGTGAGAAATGACTATGCCAAGTTCAGCAAGGCAGCCACTGCAAGGGGCCTGGATCCGGGCTGACTCAGCCAGAAGACTGAATAGGTGGCAGAAGTGAAAACCAAAAAGGGCACTTTCATTAAATTTTATTATTTTGTTTTGTTTTGCTTTATTTTATTTTATTTTATTTTAGAAATGGAGTTCAGCTCTTGTTAACCAGGCTGGAGTGCAGTGGTGCAATCTCAGCTCACTGCAAACTCCGTCTCCCAGGCTCAAGCAAATCTCCTGCCTCAGCCTCCCAAGTAGCCAGGACTACAGGTGCCCACCACCATGCCCGGCTGATTTTTGTATTTTAGTAGAGACGGGGTTTCACCATGTTGGCCAGGCTGGTCTCGAACTCCTAACCTCAGGTGATCCACCCACCTTGGCCTCCCAAAGTGCTGGGATTACAGGCATGAGCCACCGTGCCTGGCCAAAAAGGACACTTTTAATAACTGTGGTGGCCATGAGGAGGTGAGCAAAGAAGCTCCCCCAGGAAGGACGCGTGGAGCCGTGGAGACTTGATCTTACACTAATGGAAGACCCTGCCGAGAGACTGAAGATGGGACTGAAGAAATGGGGAGGACATGGGATAAACAAGAGAAAGAGTTTCGGAAACGAGAAGCCTCAGCTCTCTCAGATGCAAGGAAGACACAGTAAGCATGGGAAAGCAGGAGGGAGGAGAACTCCAAGGCAGCTTCTAGTTTCTCAGGCAAACAGGGGGCAAGGCCACTGGTGGAGGTGGAGGGCAGTCCAAGGGCAGAAAGGCAAGTTGTGGCAGTAAATCATAAACCAGCAAAGGCACTTTCCTTCCGGTTGGTGGATAAAGATCTAAAGAAGGTCAGGGTACACATAGAGTTGCACTGAGGGTGTGTGCCCAGTGATGGCTTCCCAAGTGCTCTAGGCAGGGAAGCCGTGGGAGGCCAGCAGATGTGCGGGCTGTGAGGGGTGGTGTGGGGGCCTGCAAGAGGCTGAAGAACAAGACAAGCAATCGAGAGGGCTACAGAGACAGAAGGCTCTGCTCAGAAACCAAGATTCAGAGCTGGAAATCTTAGAGATGGTGCTGTCCTGTGTGATGCCAAGGCCTCAAACATGGAGACGGGGCAGGTGGAGGGACAGGACGATGCCCAAGGTCTGGGCATCAACAGTTCTATGCTTTCTGTATCCAATCTCAGTTATAGATGATATGGGTAAAAACAGAGGTCCACTTAGAAAACTGATATGATCTTCTATTCCTACTCAGAGTAGATGCTTGTTTTTAGCATATATATTTGAGTTTTAAACTCAGGGTAGATGCTATTTTTAGCATATATGAGTTTTAAACTCAGAGTAAATGCTTGTTTTTAGCATATATTTTTGAGTTTTGACTTTTTTTGATGGCTGTGGTTTCTTCTACGAAAGAAGTTATAATTTCAAGTGCCTACAGGATATCCAACATTACTCGAATTCCAAAGTTTTCATTTAAAATATCACATCACAGTAGATGAAAATCTTGGCTCTATTTCAACAATAAAATCTATGTTTCTATTTACATACTGATTATATTCACCTCCTATGAAGTGTGCTGGGTCATTAAAATAAATGCATGTTGCTTCTGAGGAATAAGAAGATTGAGCTTAAAACTGTGTTGTAAATTTAAAATTCTGCACAAATGGCTCATGTTTACATGTACTCCACCCTCTGAAACAGGTAATTTATCCAGCTGACTGCAGAGCCTTCTCCTCTTTTTCATATATAACTGAGTAATTACCTCAGCCAGAACGAGGTGTTCTGAAAATGGATTGACTTTCTAAAGAAAATAATGTTCAAGCCAGTGAATGACTTTCAAGCAATGGAGGAGAATGAATGTTTGCAATTAACATGTTTGTTCATGCTTTTGATTTTTTTCTATAATTCAATGTCAGAAGTCTAAATTATTCCCATTGAAATTATACTTATTGTCCACAAGGCTCTTGCTACCAAAAAAAAAAAAAAGTGGTGTCTTCTCCCTACAATTTTGTGTGTAATGAGAGCCAAACATAACCTAAATTAAAATGATTAAAGATGTAATTATCTAGGGCTAGTTTTCTACTTTATTTTAGATCGAAACAAAAAAAAATCATTGTTGTCCAGCTGGATGCTATGTCCAGTATTTCAGCACTTATGTTCCTGATGTTCCTGAGTATTTCAAGTCTATCCATTAATTCCCTGCCTCTCTCACTTTTCTACCTGGGAATCCTAGGGTCTGGAATCTGAAATGAGAAACTATTGGCCTTCACAAAGATCACACACCAACCCTACCAACCTCCACACAGATCATGTAGGATGGTACTGACAATTAATTAGTTATATTTCCAATTAACCACATATTTTTACAAGTATAATTTAATGTAATTATATAAAAATTTATATATACTCTATAATATAATTAATATTAAAAGTGTAATTATTAATAAATTAATAAATAAATTGATATTTTAGGGAGTTCTAGTTAGGATGTTGAACTTCAGAACAGGCTAATTAGAAGTATTAGAACTAGAAAATGTCTAGAAACTAACTAAAAATATATAAAACCATAATTTCTGAACTCTCTGTGGATACTAAGAAGTCTAAATGAAGTCTAAATTATCTGACTGATGGAGAAGGAGGGACCTTTTCTAAGTGAGCAGAGAGATCAGACAATTCCTCCAGCTCAGGGGCCTGTGCTGAGTTTGTACTTGGAGGAGCAGAAGATCAAACCTGACGCAGGAGGATGGACTTTGACAGAGGAAGACACAGCCAGTGCAGTTTTCAGAAGCCATAGGGGCTGGCTGGCTGCGTTGAGATCTGCCAAAACCCCAGACCCTGAGCTGGCTGTCACTGAGTGCTTAGCAGCACAGAGGCTGTGGGGAGGGCCTGGAAGGCCCAGGGAGACTCCTGTAATCTCCTGGTCCTGGGATCACTAGAGGGAGTACAGGGAAGTCCTTTCTATCAACACATTTGAAACCAGAGATGAACTAAAGCTAAAACTGCAACCTGCTTCATTCTTAACTGGATCAAAGGGATCCATCTCTGCATTTGTTTCCTAGGTCTACTATAACAAAATTACCACAGACTTGGTGTCTACAAAAGACAGAAATTTATTCTCTCACAGTTCTGGGGGCCAGAATCTGAAATCAAAGCATGGTAGGGTCACACTCCATCTGGGAACATCACTCCTTGCCTTTTCCAGTACCCTGTGGCTGCAGGTGGTTTCCTGGCTTCAGACTGCATCACTCCAATCTCTGCCTTCATTTTTCACATTGCCTTCTCCTCTTCTTTTGTGCCTTTTCCTCTTTTGTCTCTTATACGGATACTTGTCATTGGATTTATGACCCACTCATGAAACCCAGGATGAGCTCATCTCAAGATCCTTAACTTAATTAAATCTTCAAATATCATTTTCTCAAATAAAGTCACAATCACAGGTTCTGGAGGTCAAGAGGGGGACAAATCTTTTGTGGACCACCATGCAACCTACTATTAGGCCCTCACACTAGCCACCTAACAGAAGAAAAGGCAGGGCCCTTTCTGAGGGAAAACAATGCCTACTGCAGTCTCTTTGGCTCTTTTATTCACAACATCCAGCATACATGAAAAAAGAAACAAGACAATGTAACTTGTAATCAAGAGAAAATACAGCCAATAGAAGCAAATGCACAGATGATCCAAACATTAAAATTAGCAAAAAAGAACATTAATTACTATAAATGTTAAAATTTTTTAAGTAAAGAAAATGGATATAAAGTTGGAGAAATTTAACAGAAAAATGAACTATCTAAAAAGGAACAAAATGGATATTCCAGAATTTAAAATTCCATATCTGAAATTAAGAATTCATAAAATGTGTTTTAGCAGACTGAAAATAGCAGAAAAAAAAGGCAAGTGGCATAAAAGACAGATCAATAGAAATTATATGAAGCACAAAAAAAAAGAATAGGTAAAAGTAGAAGAGTTCATGAGAGACGTGTGAGAGCCTCTCAAATACTCTAACAGATATGCAACTATTATCCCACAAGGAGAGGAGACAGAAAATGGGCAGAATCAATGTCTGAAGAGATGATGGCTGAGAATTTTCCAAAATGTGTAATGAACATCAACCCACATGTTCAAGAAACATAGTCAATCCCAAAAATGAGGGCAAAAACAAGAAAAGGAAAAAGAAAAACTCACCTCAGCACATTAAGGCAAAAACAAAAGATATAGAGATTGCCAGACTAAATAAAAAGCATGAAAAGAAACATGATATGAAAGAGTACATACTGTATGACCCCATTCATTAGAAATACACGACTCCATTCATAAGAACAGGCAAAATTAATCTATAATAAAACAGAATGTGGTTACCTCTGGAAAGGTATGGGAAAGGGCTGTAGTGTTGACTGAGGAGCCTTGAGAGAAGTTTTTGAATGATAGAAATGTTCTCCGTTTTGACCTGGATGATAGTTATGGGTAGATACATATGTAAAAATTCACTGAGCTGTACACTTAAATTGTGTATGTAACTATATGTAAATTATCCCTTCCTTTATTAAACAACAGGAATGGGTCTGCAAATATTTGCCCCATTATGACATGCTTGCCAGTCATAATGAGATCGATTCAGAATTTATCTGTAGAGTTCCAAATAATAATTCATGTATTCATTTAAGCCACAAATATTAGTTGCATACTTACTACATGTCTGGGACTATTTTAGGCACTAGGGATATATCAGTGAACAAAACAGGGGAAAAAATTCCTTGCCTTTTGAAGCTTAAATTCTAGTAGGGATAATTAAATAATATCAAATAAGTGAATGTTTCGTATATTAAAAGGTGGTAAAAGCTGGAAAGGTGGGAGTAGAGTTAGGGGGATTAGGAGTGTGCCAGGACAGTCTTGCTGAAATTGAAAATGAAGTGGAAAAGATAGGCTTAAAAGAGGTGTGGGGGTTACAGATTTGGGCATATGGGGAAGAATATTACAGCCAAAGGGAACAGCCACAGCAGAGATCCTGAGGTAGCAGTCCCACATGTGTAGGAAAAGCAAGAAGTCTAGTTTGGCTGGAGTAGAGAGCACATGAGAAAAGGCGGTAAGAGTTAAGGTCAGAGGGGGAACACAGGTACAGTATGAGGTAGGGTCTTATGGGATTTGGCTTTTATTCTTGGGGAGACAAGAAGAGAGACCAGATGATTTTGTGTAAAGGCACAAAGATGATATGATGACATGGTCACAGGACATGATCTGACTTGTGTTTTACAAGAACCAGCCTGGCTGCTTCTTTGAGAGAGAACTGGGGCAGAGGGAGGTGGCTAGGGTGGAAGCTGGAAGAGCAGGTGGGTAGCTGCTGTAATAATCCAGGCAAGAGGTGATATAGTCTGGACTATTGCAGTATCAACAGAAGTGGGGAAAGAGGCCTGCTTCTGTACACATCTCGAAGCTGTAGTCAACAGTTTGCTGGTGAATTAGAATATTAGCTGTGATAGGAAGCCAGCAGTCAAAGATGACTCCACATTTTTGACTTGAGCGATGAGAAAGCCAGAATGCCCATTGCTTGAGATGGAGGAGGTAGTAGTGGGAAAGGGTTAGAGAGGAAGATCAGTCAAACTTTGGACATGTTGAGATTGAGATATCTATTCGACATAAAACGGACAAGTCGAGTAGGTAGACTGATATAGGAGTTTGCAGTTCATCAACATATAGGTGATATTTAAAGCGGTGCCATTTGAGGAAACCACAAAGAGAATAAATACGGTTAGGGAAGAGCAGAGGTCCGGTGACGAGCCCCAGTGCACACTGATATGACTCGGTGTTGGGCCAGGTGCAGTGGTTCACACCTATAATCCCAACACTTTGGAGGCTGTGGCAGGATGATCACTTGAGTCCAGGAGTTCAAGACCAGCCTGCACAACATAATGGGAACTTTGTCACTACAAAAAATTTTTTAAATTAGCTGGGTGTGGTGGCACGCACCTATAGTCCCAGCTCCTCAGGAAGCAGAGGTGGGAAGATCACTTGAGCCCAGGAGTTTGGGGCTGCAGTGAGCTAGGTTTGCACTACTGCACTGCAGCCTGGGTGATAGAGCGAGTGTCCCTCCCCCCCCAAAAAAAAAGAAAGAAAGAAAAAGAGAAAAGAAAAAAAAAAGTTCAAGAGAGAAGGGTTCGGAATCAATAGAAGGAGTGTGAGAAGGAGCTGCTGGTGAGGCAGGAAAGAATGAAGAGAATGTGGTGCCCTGGAAGCCACATGAAGAAACTGTTAGCAGAGGTACAGACAGCTCTTTCAAAGAGGTCTCCTTTAAATGGCAGCAGAAAAATGAATGGAGAAGCGGAATTAGAAAATGATGTTTTTAAGATGGCAGACATAATACCATATTTGTTGATGGAAATTGTCTTACGGAAAGGGAAAAACGAAGGATAAGGAAGAGCAGTGAGTTGCTGAAACGTGGCAGAGCAGGCAGGAGAGGATGGGCATGTAGATAAGGGGGTGCTTCATTAGAAATGTGGAAGGTTCATCCATAGCAACAGGAAGGCAGCAGCAGGGAGATGTGTGGCAACAGGAGCAGGCAGGTGCAGCAGGTGGTGCTGGCAATATGTGTGAGTCCTAGAGTTCCATTCTGATGGCTTCTGCTTTCTAGGTGGGATAGGAGGTAATAGGTATCATCAGCTGAGAATGAGAGTGAGGTAAGAGGAATGGGAAATTTTAGGAGAGGAAAAAAAAGACATGAAATCGTTATCTAGGAGAATGGAAGAGTCAAAGAATTAGGGAAACTCAATGACTGCCAGTCAGCACCAAGCTTCAGGTAACACCACGTTTTGCAGTTATGCAGGGGGACCAATCAGGGGACTGTGTCTCTCTAGCCATGCCTCACTCCGGGAGGCAGGTACAGAGCAGGCAGAGAGCAAACTTCTCCAGGGCCATGGTTTTGACAAGAAAGGGAGAGGAGTGGAAGGACAGGAGAGCTGAAGGTTTATGCAATGATCCGATTATATCTATTGTACATGGAGTTCATGCCATGTAAAGAGAAAAAAAGAAAACAAGAAAGTGAGGGGCAGTGAAGATGAAAATGCAGTACGATCAATGGATTAGAGGCCCTGAGGGCTGCAGATTGACGGAGTTGGGATATTCAAAGAAATTACCTAGAAAAAAGATGGTGGTGGTCAGAAAGGATGTGAGAAACTGCAATCACAAAAAGGATTACATTATTGTTAATGGCCCACAACAGGGGTCAGTGGCTGAGGTCAAGTGGAGGGCAAGGACATCCAAGAGAGAAGGGCAAGGGACTGAGCAAGCAGGGTGCTCAAAGGATCGCCTGCATGTGTACTAAAACCACCAAGAATGAAAACCAGAGTCATGTTGGTGAGAGTGACCAGAAGCCAACAGCTAAAATAACCAAGCAGGGGCATGGGTAAAAGCCTATAAATATGAGGAGTAGTGGCAAATACAGTTTGAAGACATGAGAGTCAAACCCAGAGGGCTTTAGGGAGGGAAAGGGAGAAGGTCTGGAAATAACCACGAGGAGCAAAGAGTACAAATCTCTCACCTCCAGCCCCCAGAGGGCCCATGTGCAAGGGCTGCAGGGCAGCAATATCCTCAGTGAGAAACAGGCAGAGCAGAAAGTGAAGAGAACCTTCAGAAAAGAGGGTCCAGAGGCACAAGGCAAAGCGTGGAGAGCCAGGATGGGGCAGAGTTGAACGGTGACCTTGCAGTCTGGGCTTCTTGATCAAACTGACATCACTGGGGATAAAGAGCGAGATACAGTTGGGCTGGTGGGATCAAAGGAGCAGGTGGTGCCAGGCTGTGAGTTTGATGGGTCAGTGGGGAGTGAGTGCCTGCATCTTCCCTGTGGCTTTTGTGGATGAAAGTGAGGCTGACTGGAGAGATTGAGTCATAGTCCAGGCATATGGGCCACTCTCTTGAACATGCTTAAATGCTCTTTTACCAGCACAAATTCACGTACACCTCCTAACTTGAGCTATTTGACCAAAAAGCACACCAGGGAATAGCAGGACAAATGATTCTTCCAACTTGCTAATATATAATAAAACTCATCAGGAGCTTGCTGCATTCATAGCAGTACTTTGTGGGGTCGAGGAGGAAAGAAGTACACCCCATTAAATGTCCTCCAGTCAAGCTTTCCAAAATGAACTCAAGGAAGGGAACAAAGATTGGAGCCTATTTAAATCCTTCCTCATTGGAAAAACAAAATCAACAAAACTCTGCAATTTTAACTTTGGAAAATTTTAGGCGCCAGTGAATGTTAAACTCCCACCATACAGTGATCAGCTTCCTGCATTATTGAAATTCAGTAGCACACCTTCCCACATCGCCACTGAAATAAGTAAATATCCCAGAAATCAAATGAGGACAGTGACTCAGCGAGGGAGTCTGAATGAGCCCACTCTCCCACAGGGGGTGGCGATGGTCACGGCAGCCTTCCCGCCTCTGGAAACCGGCCTGACGTAAAGCTACATTTGGAATGAACAAAACACGTAGGCTGCTAAATGCCACCATCGCAGCCGTCGTTACCATTTATTTTTAAAATATTTTTTCAGTAAAGCGTCAACTAAGGCATCACAGTTATTACCAATTTAAAAGAAAGCACCGTGGGAAGTGGCCCATTTAATTAATTATAGCCCATGTGTGGTGCAGTCCAAACAATGGCACACTTCACTATTATCCCAGCAGAAGCAGAACATCGAACAGAAAGTTCCCCTTCTCCCTTCCATGTGCTGTGGTCCCTAACTTTGAACTGCAAGTCACAGTCAGAGAGAATGCCAACGGATCAGAAGAGAAGCCAGCCCCAAGCACCCCATCATCACTGGAGTACAGACAAGAAATCAGCAACAAAGACACAGGTGACGGGAAAGACGTGGCAGCATCCTCGATGAATCGCCGTCCCGCATTGAGGGGCCCTGCCCAGGTCCTTGGGGTGGAGAAGAGCTCTCAGTGCCACAGCAGAAGGAATGCCATTGCCAAGGACCAGCTCTTCCCAGCACAGGGCAGGAGGAGTCTGCTCAAAACAGACAGACCTACATGAAATTGAAGTTCTGCCTCTTGCTAGCTGAGTGACCTTGAGCAAGAGACTTACACAAGCTGATCTTCCTTTTTCCTCACCTGTAGAATGAAGGGAATGATACCAAATTTGCCCACAAGTGTAAAGTTTCTAACTAATGGGTGTAATGTACAAAAGTGTAGAGTAGGTACTCAGGAGGTAATGATCATGGATGATGATATTATCACATAAAGGCGGGAAAAGAAATCTTCTGATGTTAGGTTGAGAGCAACACAGTTCAAGAGACCATGATCTGAGCTGCCAGTCCATCAGTAACCAGGATCTGTCCTGGCAAACCTACATGAGCCATGTTCTGGAGGGGAGAAGGGGGCAGGTTTGCATTCAGCCACGGAATTCCCCATCAATTGCACATGTGGATGTCCCCTACCCTGTGCCCCTGCACTCTGAAGATGGGCTAATATCCCACTACTAGGTACTTGATTACTTGCCTGTAACTGCTGAGAGCTCCCTGATTTGCAAGGCTTTCTGTTCAGTGGTAGAGTTGTGTGTGGCTCATGGACGCTGCAGGATATTTTCTGACATGAATTCCATGTGGGGCAGATAGACTGGCATAAGTCATTTTCCCCTACAAGCCTCAGACTGTTGGAGGGACATGCACACAAATGTCTGCAAACAGCACACTCAGAGAAAGCCTCACCACAATTTTTGCAGTTGAAAAAGGCAGAAATTTGTTTTTATTATAAAAACATTATTTTAAGGTAAAATATTTTGTGGCTGAGGGGAAAACATTTTTAGAATCCCATGCAATCACTACCCCTGTTCAGATTAATTTCTGCAGCTGTCTGTTGCTTGTCTGATTGGCCTTATTGGCTGCCCCATAAAGCTTTGCTTCCCTATACCAGAATAAGAGAGGAGAGTTTTTCACAACTCTTTGCAAACCACCCCAGAGCAGACAATATAATATTTTGGTGGACACTTGAGCAGACGAGAAGCTGTGTGGGCTTAGTTCCACTCCTCTCAGTCTTCTTCATTCAACAGCTCCCTTCGCCCCAGCCCTCTTCATTCCTCATCCCCACTCCCTGTCCCACCCACGCTCTCCTCCTATTCCACACTCACACAGTAACCTGCCAGAGCACCTGCCGCACACCCAGGAGAACATCTACATCACCAACAGCTCCACTGAAATCTGCTTCCCCACAACTCCAAGAAACAGCCTCATTTGTGCCTATCTAGAGTTCCTCTTTTTTTTTTTTTTTTTTGAGACTGAGTCTCGCTCTGTTGCCCAGGCTGGACTGCAGTGGCATGATCTTGGCTCACTGCAAGCTCCGTCTCCCGGGTTCACACCATTCTCCTGCCTCAGCCTCCTGAGTAGCTGGGACTACAGGCGCCCGCCACCACACCCGTCTAATTTTTTTGTATTTTTAGTAGAGATGGGGTTTCACCGTGTTAGCCAGGATGGTCTCGATCTCCTGACCTCGTGATCTGCCCACCCTGGCCTCCCAAAATGCTGGGATTACAGGCGTGAGCCACCGCGCCCAGCTTAGAGTTCCTCTTATATACAATCCTATGATCTTAACTTGACTCTGAATGCACATAATTCTTCCTCTTAAAATTTGGGGCTTTGGTTCAAATTCTGAATTGAATATTCACTAGAAAAGTCACATCATTTATGAAACCTACTTGCTCCCATGGGGCTATCTATCCAAAAGAAAATGTCCAAAGCCTTTTAACTATAAAACTCTGATCCCCTTCTCAGTGTGAAAAATGCTCAAAGAGGGGCTGAGAGACTTAAATGCAGAGGCTGAATATTCTGAACATCTTACTATCTCAGTAATAAGCCTAAGGGTGTTCCAATGAGGCTGGAGAAGCAGGAGGAAGTCACAGCCATGTTGTCTGAGATCCTGGATTCAGCTATGCCTATAGCCAGACCCATGTCCTCCTATTCAGGGAGCCAACAAACTAGGGTCCTTTCATTTTCAGGCTAGGTCAGCCCTGGATTTCTCTCACTTGCAACAGAAGAACCTTGACAGATATTCCTTAAACAATTCCTCCATAATCTGAAGTTCCATCCAAAAGGCAAGGCCAAGCAGGGCCCTGAACAGCTTACAGATAAAACTAGAAAAGTGGGTCTAAGCCAGATAGCTATGGTAGTTGGTGCTAAAAGCTCTCAGGCTTCAACTATTCTTTTTTTTTAAACTTTTATTTTAAGTTCTGGGGTACATGTGCAGGATGTGCAGGTTTATTACATAAGTAAATGTGTGCCATGGTGGTTTGCTGCACCTGCCAACCCATCACCTAGGTATGAAGCATAGCATGCATTAGCTATTTTTCCCAAAGCTTTCCCTCCCCCCATCCAACCCCCCCACAGGCCCCAGTGTGTGTTGTTCCCCTCCCTGTGTCCACGTGTTCTCATTGTTCAGCTCCCACGTATAAGTGAGCAGTGTTTGGTTTTCTGTTCCTGCATTAGTTTGCTGAGGATAATGGCTTCCAGCTCCATCCATGTCCCTGTAAAGGACATGAATTTGTTCCTCTTTATGGATGCATAGTATTCCATGGTATATATGTACCACGTTTTCTTTTTCCAGTCTATCATTGATGGGCATTTGGGTTGATTCCATGTCTTTGCTATTGTGAACAGTGCTTCAGTGAACATATGCGTGCGTGTGTCTTTGTGATAGAATAATTTGTATTCTTTTGAGTATATATTCCAGTCTTGACTGTGCTAACCAGGCCCCTACTTGGTTCTAGGTACAGCTTGCCTTTTGCCAACACTGGCCTTCCTGGGGCAGCCTTCGTCTGTGTAGCTGCAGACTGTCTGTGATTCTGTCATCCACCTCGTCCTGATGACCCAGACTTTCACTTAGGCAAGGTTCCTGCCACACCCAGATTTCTATAGGTATAAACTCATTTGCTATCACTGCTGCCCTCGGAAGTATTTGAAGGAAGTAATGTGAAGCTTGACACTGTTGAGCCCGCAGCCCGGAAGCATCTGTTAGGTTAAGTGGTGCAGGTCAGACAGAACAGGGGCTGGGGTGGCGCACCTTCTCTCCCTTCTCTACTCATCCACTTTCAGTGCCTCTTAATTCAGCCTGTTTCTTTGACCCCCCTTCTCCCTTTCTTGATGCCACTGTGATTGCCTAAGCTAATCTAAATATTGCTTTCCTCTTTCTTCAGTCTCTCCTTGTGGATATTTTACTGCTGATGAAAAATTATCTTATCTGTGTTCAACATATCTTCACAATGAAAAGGTGAAAAACACAACTTGAACATAGAATAATCCCTGCACCAAGCTTATCTCAGGGTTGTAACCACTCACTCTCAACAGTAGTGAAGCAGCTATTTTGGCTCCATTTGTCTGTTTCATTTCCCCACATGCTAATCTGATTTATTCCCTGTTTATAGTAAGATTTCTGATATTTATCAGAGAAAGAGAAAACACATCAAAACCCAGAAATCCTGCACCGCTCTCAATATATTTCATTTATCCTAATCTTTGGTGGGATTTCATGTCTAAGGAAGTCTTTTGCCTTTTTCTGCATCTTGCACCATAGTCCGAGACTGGCTGTATAACGCATATTTTTAAAGAATAACCATGGATCTAAAGACATTAGTTTCTAGTGTGTATTTTTCTTCATGTTCCTTCATCTGCTTCTCCATTCCAAGCCACCTGCTTTGAGCTTCATCAAAATCAATCCCCCCAAAAACATAAATTCTAAAATTCCATAAATCAGTCTGAAATGATGAGAGGAAATGACCATGTTTCATAAGAAGTATTAAATGAAGATATCTCAGCCTATTCAAAGGGGACAGTGTAATCACTGTCTAACTGACAAGGAATTTAAGTGTTGACAGTGATAGGATGGTCACATGTAATACTAGAGAATAGTTATTAAACTACTGAACCTCAGACATGTTCTCTTAGTCTGATGAGGTAGCATCTATTTATTATGATGTTCACAATCCTGAAAATATATTTTAGGGTAGAAATAGGCCAATTTAAATATTTAGATAATTTTCAAGCTTGGAAATTAATCATTATGTAATTACTGATTTTTCCAAATGTTCAACCAATTTCTCCCCACTCATTTAAATTACATTTTTGATTTCTAAAGAGGGAAAAATCTGTTAAACTTTTTAAGCTTATGATGTTCACTAGTGATGTTAAAGAGATAGCAAATAGTTGACCTAAAGACACAAGTTGACAGAGAAGACAAATGAATAAACTATGGCTAACCCCAAATCCAACACAGCATCAGCTTCCTAGGAGCAGGTAATCAGCCCCCTCACGCCTACATGGGGCTTCTTAAGGTGGATGTGCACTGGCCACTATTTCTACTTGCAACTGAACACCCTAAAGCTACACCATCCAATGTAACAGCCACTGCCCATATGTGGCTATTTCCATTTAAATTTATTAAACTCACCTGAAATGAAAACTCCAGGTCCTCAGCCTCACTAGCCATATTTCAAGTGCCCAACAGCCACATGCAGCGAGTGGCCAGTGTACTGGAGAGAACAGGGAGACGCCATGTCCGTCACTGCAGGAAGTTCTGCTGGACAGCACTGGCCTAGGCAATGGGATTACTGTACAGAGACTACCAGTAGTACATATAAGTAGAATTTACTGCCTGGACAAGTGGGTGAAAAGCTAAAAGTTAAGATCCTAAGCCCTATTGCCATGAGACGGGAAGAAAGGCAGGATCCAGGGCAGGAAGCAGCTATGCTATCCACAGCTCTGGGCAGAAGGGGAAATCTGAAGGGTAAGGGAGAAAGATGGCTTTGGGGGTCAGAAAGAGACCTCTGTGACCTTGTTCTTGAATAAATGTAGTTTACAGAGGCAACTGAAATGAAAAAACTCAAATGAGCTTAAACACAAAGAAGCAATGTTGTAGCACAAAATTTGCTTATGGGTGATAGCAGAGAATTATAAAAAATGATCAGAGCAAAGTATAAATCTCTGGGCTCTCACTGCAATACCCAGGGCCCAAGGGCAGTGAAAGAGCTTTGGAAGTGTCCTACAGAAAGCTGTCAGGCAGGACAGGCAGGAATGCCAGCCCAGTGAAAGACAACACCCCTGGAAGGAGGAAGCTGCCAGCAGAAGCCACCGATGGAAGCTCAATGACAACAAGTAGTGGTAAAGAAGAGGGGTTAAGGGATATATTCACAGAGGCCACTACTGCAAACTTCCTGAAGGCAGCAGCAAAGCACAGGGGTGCAAACCTGTTTCTTCATTTTGGAATCTTAGGTGCAAATGAGAAATAATCACTGTGGAACACAGTGAATAAGAAGATGTAATAATATTTTGTATATCAATTTGGGGCTTGGGGATTTTCCATGTATTAAAATACATCATGCTCGTACACTGATAAGCACACACTGAAGTCATTGTGGGCACACGCTGTAGGAGGAACTCTCCTAGCTGGCCAGGAAGCAGAGAGATTAACTTGGTTCTCCAGGTGCCTTAAGCCAAGTGAAGTAGGCCACACTCAAAAAACAATCTGAATCCTTCATGCTACCAGCAGTTTTTGCCATTAGAGTTACGTTTATTTTAAGAGAAGGAGGTTATTATTACTGGAAAATCACTAGCAAACATTACTGTTCAGAATTCCAGCCATTTATTATCCATTATCTATCCATTACTACTCCACAGTCCCACTGTTTGTCATATGTTATTAGTATAATGGCCTCATAATGGGCTATGCTTCTTTGACACTATTACAATTCTGCCATGGTTCACTCTGTCAATATTTCAAAGGAGGAAGCATCATATAAAATAATACATGATTTAAATTATTCAAATATTATGTAATTCTCAGCCATGCTTAAAGTAAGCATATTGCTTCTTAAAGGTATATTCGTAATACAGAAACACCAATGAATTCAATTTTCTATGTGATGTTAGAAATAGCTCCTCTTTTAAGAAATATGTAGAGTGTTTAGTTAATGCCAAAGGCTAGTGCACATTTGTTTTGCATAAGGAATAAATAATCCTTAATAAACAGTAATTTGCACCAATAAATAACCTATCAGTACACTCTTATTTACAACTCACATTCATTCCTTTCTTCATTCATTTGGCAAATATTTATTGAGTACCCATGAAATGCCAGGTGCTATTCCATAGGCACTAGGGATATGAAGAGTACTTGGGTAATCAAGGGATAAAAATGCTCCTTCCACTAACTTACATTCTAGAGGCAAAACAAAGTATAAATAAATAAAACAAATATATAATCTAATGTCAGATAACCATAAATGCCTATGATGAAAACTAAATTCACGTAAGAAGACAGTGCATTGCTTCAATATTAGCAGGAATAATTCTCCCACTGCAACAAGTAGAAACTCCAAGTGTACATGTTCAGACACGGATTAAGAGGTGGGTTTGGTCATGGGAGTATCGGCAATTTTACCATGAGTTTCTCTTTTCCCAGTGAACGAGAGGGAAGATCATGAGAAGAGAATGAGGAGAAGGCTGTGAGGAGCGAGGGTGTGTGGAACAGTTCTCTTGGAGAACGAGAACATGAAATGATTAGAATGCCAGGAATGGGCTTAGGGCTGTCTTGGACATTTGTGGAGATAAATTTGAAGGCAAATCTCTCAAAATGGCTCTCTGTGTTTCTCCAGCCACAAGATTACATTTTGGCTCACTCGGAAATTTATAATCAGGCAATTATGTGAGAATAGACAAAAATTACATTCCCAATGAAGTGAGGGATTACAGAGAGACTCAAAGAGAAGGAAAAGACTACCAACTTGAAAAGAAAAATGCAAATTTATATTCAACATGATAGAGTGTGCAACAACTTAACTTAATCATTACACATTCTATGCTTGAGACAAAATTTCACATAAAATTGCACCCCATAAATATGTACAAATATTGCATAAATATAAATACCCCATAAATATGTACAAAATTGCACCCCATAAATATGTACAAATATAATGTATCCCAAAAAAGTGTGGAATAAGATAGTGTTAAGTTAGGTTTAGTCTAAAGCTGCCTCCTTACATATTTTATGTTCAGCCTAAAGGTTTCTCTGTATACAGTGAAGTGCAACTAATTGGATACGTAAATAGACTCTAACCTACTCTTGTGCCAGTCACCAACTTTCAGCCAGTCAAAGGCAGACAACTGTTCAAACCACATTCAAATAAGGCAAACACAGAGCTGCAACCAATCCAGCTGTTTCTGTACCTCCCTTCCATTTTCTGCACATCACTTTCCATTTTCTGTCCATAAATCACCTCTGACCATGTGGCAGCACAGAGTCACCCTGAACTTCTTCTGGTTCTAGGGCTACCCGATTTGTGAATCATTCTTCATTCAAGTAAACTCTGTTAAATTTGTTTAAAGTTTGTCTTTGAACAACAGGTTGGAGGAGTAAGTCAGGACTTGATTATGCAGGATCTAGTGGGACACACTGAAGAGCTGATTCTTTTTTACCTAAATGCAATGGGATGTCATGGAAGGATGTATGCAACGGAGTCATGTGGTCCAGTCCATATGTTTAAGATCACTTTGGCATCTTTGGGTAGCGAAGATTGAGAGGTCCTGCAGCAGGTGCAGAGAAACAAGCTAGGAGGTGTCTGCAGTCGTCTAGGTGAGATATGCTGCTGGCTTTTATTAGGGTGGCAGTCAAGGGGATTGCAGTCATAGGAATGAAGAGAGGTAAGGAGACTAGGAATATATTGTCTGGAGTTAGTGTCCATTGACTATGGCAGTTGACCATGTGTGGTAACTCTGAGATGGGTAGACTGTAAGAATGACTCCCAGGTTTCTGTTTTAAGCAATTTGGTAGATCAGGCTACCATTTACTAAGCTGAGGATGCCTAGGGAAGAAAAAGGTTTGTGTATTGAGTTCAGTCCAGGAAAAATTAACACAGACATACAAAAGATGTCAAAAGTACCAGTTACACACCTAACCCTGGAGCTCTGGGAGAGGTCACAGCAGTAGATACAATTTTTAAAGTTATTGGAAAATATAAAGTACTGAAAACCAAGGGAATGGATGACCTCACTTAAGAGAGAGAACTGAGCAGACATTCTCAGCCCAGGCATGTATTAAAATCACCTGGGGGAGCTGTACCAAACGCTGATGCCTGCTGGGCACTTCATGCAGTCAGGCTTGAGTACGCAGCATAGAGAAGAAACAGCAAAAGGCCCAGGACCAATGCCTTGGCCAGTGCCAGTCTTCAGAGGTTAAGAAAAGCAGAGAAGCCAACAACAGGACTCAAAAGGAACAATGAGGTTGAAGAAAACAAATAAACATAATGGCATAGAATCTATGATAATAATTACTACCCCCAGTTCCCCCCACAAAAAAACAGGCTAGATAGGGAAACGCTGATTGAGGTGGGATAGCCGACTCCTCCCACATCATCCAGCCCAGCTCTCTAACATAGAGGCTCACATTCCAGCCCAAAGCAGGGAGTATACATTTCAAGCTTACCTGAAGTTTATTCCAAAATTAGGGTGTAATTGGCTCATAAAGTTGACTAGACTTCCTTTACTTACAACACTGTTGAGGTGCAAGGACTTTCCAGAGAACCTTATAACAGTGTTGAGTTGGGAGAGCCTGATGTCTGCTGAATTCAGGGCCAAAAGAAACCACTCATACCTGACTCACTGTGGAGGGCAGCAAACACCTACCACCCTCCTTGGTTCACATGGAGAAAGCTATTACAAACCAGGGCAAAGAACAGCCAGTCCATCCTGCCCTAGGAGCAAACAGGTATTCCTTGCTCCTGTTTAAGAACAGGCATTGCAAACTTCAGTGCACATACAAACCAGGTGGGATCTCATTAAAATACAGATTCTGAATCCGGGGGTCTGGGGTGCTGACCCAGATTCTACGTTTCTAACCAGCTCCCAGGTGATGCAGACACTACATTCTGCTGCTCTTAACTGGGAAGTCTCTAGAGAGCCCTACCCGTACCAAGCCTTTCCAAGGCCACATTCAGCTCTGGAATGAAGCCTCAGCTGCCACATGGCTGCCCTAAGCCTGGGCCTGAAATCTGCCTGAACCCCTTCTGCCGTGCCCTTTTAGGGTGTGTGCCCAGCCTGCCTCACGTCACCACCTGTTCCTGGGGCTGGCATGCTGCCCAGCCTGCTCCTCAGGACCCCAGCTTTGGTTCAGCTTTGATCCGTCCCTTCAGTTTGGTCCAACAACGCTGAAACACCACTCCATCCTCTGTGTTTACAGGATCTACACACCTCCTTTCTTCTATTGCCACGCCCCTTGGGGTTGGAGGAAGACACTTCCCCGTGAATATGGCCTGGTCCTATTGTTTCCATGGCCTAGCACTGGCCATGCCAAGAACTCAAGGACACACACAGGACTCCAGATGGAGTCCTGGGCTGGAGAAGTTGGGAATGAGTCTTTACCAAGTAGCAGGAGGAAAAGAAAAAGCTCTGTGGCTACGGCTTGGGCTGGGGCCCCCGCCCCTTCTCCCACAGCTGAGCCCTGATGGCTCCAACAGCCATGTAACTCCCCATGATTCCTCTGGTCACAATCCAAATAAAGATCTTGCATATACCACCTGACCAAGGGGCTTTCCATAGTTTTAAAAGAAAAAAACATATATGTGCATCCGTATATACATGCATGTATACAAAGATACACATTAAAACAAATTAAACCCAAAGTCTCTTTTGTCTCTACATGATAGTAAATAAAAGCATTTGGTGTTTGGAAATGCAAATAAAACAAGGCATGTTATATACTTTTTCTAAGAGGAGAAAAACTGTTCTTGAGAAGCCATCTGCCCCTCAGCATCTTTGCGCACAATGCTCCCTGCATTTGCAATGGCTTTTACAGTACTTAAGGGTTTGTGCCTTACACTATTACACTGAACTGTCACGCTATCCTCGCTCTCCAGCTAGATGGTGAGGGCAGGTTCCAGGTATGCATCATATCCATAGGGCCCACAGCTCCTGGGATGGTCTCTTTCTTCTACCTTAGCAGTGCTCAGTAAAGGAAAGCTGTTGATTACACAGTAGACCTCATCTCTTCTACTTCTTTTTACTGAATATCTTACTTTTATGTAAAACAATTGCATAAGGCAGAATAACAGGCTCCCAAAGATGTTGAAATTCTAATCCTTGAAACCTGTGAATAGGTCCCTTTACATGGCAAGGCAGATTTTTGCAAGAGTGGTCAAGTTAAGGATCTTGAGATGCGGGATCGTCCTGGATTATTCAGTGAGCTCAAAGAAATTACAACAGCGCTTAGAAGAGGAAAATAGGAGTGGCAGAGGCAGAGGTTTGAAGGTGCTATGCTGCTGGCTTTGAATATGGATGGAGAAAGGGGCCAGAAGCCAAGGAGTAAAGGTGGCCTCTAGAAGGTAGAAAAGACAAGGAAACAGATTCTTCTCCAGAGCTTCCAGAAGGAACCAGCCTTGCAGACACCTTCATTTTAGACCAGTGATACTTCTGACCTAGAGAAATGTAACATAGTAAATTTGTGGTGTTTTTATTTTTATTTTTTATTTTATTTAAGTTCTGGGATACATGTATATAACATGAAGGTTTGTTGCATAGGTATACATGTGCCATGGTGGTTTGTTGCACCTATCAACCTGTCACCACTACATTTGTTGTAACTTGTTAAAGTAGTAATAGGAAAGTAAAACAACTACATTCTGGAAATATATTAATCTTGTATAAAAATCTACTCATCCTCTTCTCAAAGAAAATTATCCTTCCCCTGAGTCCATCATCCTTTCTTATATCACAAGAAATGGCATAGATTTTGGAAGAAGGAATGGGGGAGAATGTGGTCACCATCTTGCTTGGTTAGTCCATTATTCATTTATTTATTTTTGAAAGATATTCTTCCAGTGGTTAAAAATAGAGTGCCTACAAAGCAGGATGTGAGCAAAAGAGACGATGTTTGGCATAATTAGCTAAGTATCAGTATTAGTAAGGGCATTTGGAATGTCAGAACTGCAGCTGGTCAGAAATAGTACACTTCTGTTCAGGAAAACGGCAGAGAATGCATATGTCTCCTCCAAAGCTAAGACAAATTCCACAGACTCTTGTTTGCTCTGAAGGAATAGAGTGAGTACATATTGCACATTCTGACTGAAGGTCTGGGAAATGAGGGGGCTTCATTATCACAGTAGGTCAGAGGTCTTATACTTTTTGAGCAAATATAAAGCTTTGAATGAAGGGCCAAGAGTATGCAGAACGAAGAATCTGCTGTATCAAGAACTGTTAGTCTAAAATGAGGTCCTTACTCAAAGGTCCATTAACCCTTGAAACACAAGTATAATCCTATATTCATGTACAATTATATGTGCATTTTGCATTGGAGCTATCTGTAGCATCCCTCGGACACTCAAAGAAATGTATATCCCTAAAAAAGAAGAGTTAAGAACAACTAGTGCTACATCATCATCTTTTATTTAAGAAGTTTCTACACAGTGTTGTGCATAGAAAACTGTGAAACATTCTATTTCTATTCTATCTAGCTTATGACTGAGCTGATGTCTCTAGCCAAATAATCACGTCAGGATCTCACTAGATCTCGCAGGTCAGGCTGGTAAGATGGGTACAGGGTGGGGGAGTTATCCAGGGAGTTCTAGAGTAGGCGCCAATTCATCACCAAGGCCACATGTTTCTGTAGTGCTGCTTGGTATGTGTTTCTGTTATTGGTACACTGACTTTAATAAAAATGTGAAAGGTAAGTCCCTACTACTGTATTCTTGGAGAATACAAACATAGTGAGAGACTATACATCCTTTCAGGGGCTTGGCTACTTTTACACTGAAAACCAAATAAATAGAGGGTTATCAATTGATAGGAGAAAAAAATATGTATTTCTTTTAAATCTAGAAGCTGTTGATTACATGGTAGCCCGCATTTCTTCTACCTTTTTTTACTTAATAGCTAAAACTTATCTAAAACTAGATTGAAAAGTAAATATAGATGTGATTTGGTCCAAAAATCAAATATTGGAAAAAATAAGACAAGGATACAAAACTATTTATACTAAAGGTAACAACTAAATAAATTCATCTAATAGTCTAAGCAGTACAGTATCTCTTAAGACAGGGGTTGGCAGATTTCAGCCCACAGGCCAAAAAGACCCCTATTACCACCTGTTTTTGTGTGTCCTATGAGCTAAAAATGTTTTTCACATTTCTAAATGGCTGGGGAGAAAGTCAAGAGAAGAGTATTTCATGACATGTGAAAAGTATGTGGGACGCAAATTTCAGAGTCATTTATTTGTTTATATATTGTCTCTGGCTGTTTTTGTGATGAACAGCAGAGTCGAGCAGTTACTGCAGAGACCACATGGCCCACAAAGCCTGAAATATTTACTCTCTGGCTCCTTACAAAAAAGGCAGTGCCACCTGGTTTAAGAGCTCAGGCTGAAGAACCAGGCCAACTGGTTCCCACCTGGCTCTACCACTTATAAGCTGTGCAACCTTGGCCAAGTCCTTTAAGCTTTCTGCGCCTATTTCCTTACATATGCTACTTTATTGGGTTGCTGTGAAGAATAAGAGTAAGAAAATGGGAAGCAAGGACAGAGCAGCATGGGGGTTTGAGTGAGCCAGCTCTAGCACTGTCACTGCTGTTCTTCATTTTACCTGTAATTAACTGAGGCATGTTCACCTGATTGAGCACTCTCTCTGCTTCAACTTTTCTGGAATTCATGGCTGACACTAATTTATAGTTTTACCTACTCAAAAAATCATCCTTTCATTGATGGGTCATAACGCTTCTGAAAATTGTCCCAATCTCCTTCCCAAATGAAGACAGCCATCAATCACTGTGACACTGTGATGGCCATTAATTATAAGCTTAGCCCAAAGGACAGTTATTTTTAATGTTAGTATCTTGCTCTATCCTCATATTTCAAAGCCCTTTTCAAAAATGCATCCCAGGCCAGGTGCGATGTCTCACGCCTATAATCCCAGAACTTTGGGAGGCCAAGGCGGGTGGATCACTTGAGCTCAGGAGTTCAAGACCAACCTGGGCAGCATGGCAAAACCCCATCTCAGCAAAGAAAAAAAAATACAAAAATTAGCTAGGTGTGGTGGCACACACTGTAATCTCAGCTACTTGGGAGGCTGAGGTGTGAGAATTGTGTGAGCCCATGGAGGTCAAGGCTGCAGCAGGCCATGATTGTGCCACTGCACTTCAGCTTAGGGGACAGAACGAGACCCTGTCTAAATAAATAAATAAATAAATAAATAAATAAATAAATAAATAAATAAAGCATGCCAGTTAGATAGAGGTCAGGTGGCTTTCTGGAAGCACAGGCAACCCTTAGTAAAGTGAACATCACTAACTCGTATCTGGACTTTTGCTTTACATTAATACTTCTGCAGGTTTTTCTCAAACAAGAGCTTTTGAACTTATTGGTCTGACATAAAATCCAAAATAGTTTCTAGTCATATAACTAGACAGCCATAACAATTTCTCTTGCTTATGATGCTCTAATTTCATTGTGAAACACCACAAATATGTCCAGTTAATGCATTAAGGAGGAAAAGACTTGTTGAAGAGACTCAGTTTATTAATGATTCAGTAGAACTTCTTAAAGCATCTATTTGAAATTCATTTATAATTCATTTCACAGCTTAGCTGCAGTTCCCACAGGGCAAATATTTATCAAATATTACTCTGTTTTAAGTCCTTCCTTTATATTTATTTGTAGAATACTTTTTCCCACAAATAATGGCTAAACTTCCTAAAAGCATCCATCCATCTACTGTAATTTAATGTGCATTTTCTGATAAGGCAACAGTAATGGGCTTTCAGATATAACAGCACACATTGTACAACCAAACAAAAGAATAATTATTAAACATAATAGCTGGCTATAAATTGGGCAAGATACACTGAGTACATCATAAATATTTATTAGAGAGCAACCATCATAATTAATAAACCTAGCATCTTAAAACCCTGCCATGGCATGAAAAACTTCACCACTCAACTGCCAATGAACCACATACCACCAAATGAATATTTTCAGTATGAAAATTAGAAAATCTGACCTGACTAGTGTAAGTGGATTTATGAGGGTGAGCAAGTAGAGGATCTTGGATGAGGCTGTTCATGGTCCTATCCCCCAGCACTGACCATGTATGATCTCCAATTCCAATGGCTTATCACAGCTACAGGGAAATTGCTAAAACATAGAGAATACTGGCTTCTGATTAGAAACATGGATATCTTTGAAATCTTCATCAAATTACTTAAGTTCTCCATCCCAACTGCACAGCAAAAATAACATCTACCTAAAAGAGTTGATGTGAAGCCAAAAATGTGATATATAACATACCTGCTAAGTGTCCACTCTATTATTACTACTTCTATTACTTCAGACACTTGCACCACTACATCCACTACTGTTACTACTTCTACTGTCACAAACACTGGGCAAGGTATTTCATCCCAATTCTCTTAGCCGGGATATTATTAGTAAGCACATATAAATAATGATAATCCTGATTTATTTAGACCCAAAGCCCATAAGGCCCACTAAACTGGCAAAAAAAAAAAAAAAAGCCAAAACAAAACAAAACAAAAACCAGACAATAACAGTGAAGATGTGGAGAAATTGGAGTCCTCATATACCACTAATGGGAAAGTAAAATGTGCAGCCACTTCAGAAAACATTTGGCTTTTCCTCAAAATCTTAAATATAGAGTTATCATATGACCCAGCAATTCCACTCATAGGTATATATCCAAAAGAAATGAAAACATACGTCCACACAAAAACATATGTAAATATTTATCCCAGCAGTAATCAAAATAGCCCAAAATAAACAACCCAAATGTCCATCAACTGATAAGGAGATAAATAAAATGTGGTATATCCATACAATGGGTATTATTCAGAAATAAAAAGGAATGAAGTACTGATACTTACTACAGTGTGGATGAACCTTGAAAACATTATGCCAGGTGAAAGAAGCCAATCAAAAGATCACATATTATAGGATTCTGTTTATATTAATTGCCCAGACTAGACAAATCCATAGACACTATGGAAAGTAGATTAGTGACTACCAGGGGCTTGGTTGGGTAGAAGGAGCATAGAAAGAGGAGTGGCTGCTAATGAGTACAAGGTTGCTTTCTAGGGTGATGAAAATGTTTAAATTTAGTGGTGATGGTTGCACAACTTTGTGAATATACTCAAGACTATTGAATTTTAAGGTATGTGAATTGTATCTCAAAAAAGGTATAATAAAAATAGAACTAATAAAATACATAAGGCCAACTACATATTTGGGGAGTGGCAGAAGGAAATGAAGTCGTCTTTAATGGATCTGCTGTGCTCTGTCAAGAACTGCCAGTACCACACAGGACCCTCCAGGTAGGACAGACAACGTGGGCTTGGACACAAGCAACAAAGTGAGTGGGGTCATGGGCAGTCACAACTCCTCATCCTACACATCTGCTCTCCCACTAGGAAGTGAGTTATTTAGGATAAAAATTAGAACACAGAGTAGGAAGAGTAGGAATGCTATAAGCTCTAGAGTTGAAAACATTTGTTTGGAAGCTGGGGTTTAAAACCCTGTTCCCATATATACTATCTTGTTACCTTGGACCAATTACTTAACCTCTGTGGTTTCAGTTTCTTCATCTACATAGTGGGTATAACAACAGTACCTTATTTCACATGGTTGCAGGAGGACACAATAACGCATGTAAAGCCCTTAGAACAGTGTGTGACAAAGACTAAGTGCCATCACCACCATAGGCATTGTTGAAAATGTAGTTCTCGTTGTTAGAATAGGCTGACTCTGCTCTCACAATCAAACACAGGCATGCAGCACAGTAACATCTGTTCCTGTTACCATCCCCCACGTAATTCCAATCAAACTTCCTGCTTTTTGAACCAAGGAGTGTAGGCTTGTTCTTTGTCCATCTACTGATGACAATTGCTTCCGTGAGGTCCCTTCATTAATACAGAAAATAAATACACCCAGTGAGGGCAGCACAGGGTACTTGTATCAACTAATTACAGCAGCAGCTACTGCTGAAGTACCTATAATATAAAGAGCCAGGTAGAGTTTCAGGAATTTTCCATACATGACCTCATTGAATTTTCACAAGCCTGTGAGGCAGGTATTGTTGATGCCATCACTTTACAGATAAGCAAAGTTCAAATATGTTGAGTAACTTCACCAAGTTACCACACAGTCAAGTCAGTGCTGGAATTTGAACCCAGATCAGTCTTGTCCGAGGGCATTTTCCAATAATTATTACTCCAGATGTCCAAGAGAAGAGTAATTATGAAAATATTTGAAAATAAGAGAAGAGTGCCTGTTGACCAACACAATCATTTCTACATATTCAGATAACAGTCAGAGTGCCAAAGTACATTCAGTGCCATTCACTCCTCCACACCCTCCTTAATTCACTCACACATACAGTAAGCATCTATTATGTGCTGGGATAAAGATTTCCTTTGAAAAATACTGACTTTAAAAAGAAAATTAGAGAATAACAGAACAATATGAACAATATGATCAACACATTAATTGAAGAATAGAGGAATGTACTGGGCAAAGCTGAGAGCAGAAAAACTTCAATTGTTTGCTCATAAACTGGCAACAAATGATCAGTCGATGCTACTGTAAATATCTTATGAATAATAAGAAAATAGTCTGTCAACTAAAAATCTAAGTCAGATTTGATGTGCTATTAAGATTGAGCTTATCTTAGAAATGAAATACTTTTTTTTTTTTTGAGATGGAGTCCAGCTCTGTTGCCCAGGCTGGAGTGCAGTGGCGTGATCTGGCTCACTGCAACCTCTGCTTCCCCGGGCTCAAGCGATTCTCCTGCCTCAGCCTCCCAAGTAGCTGGGATCACAGGTATGTGCCACCACACCCAGCTAATTTTTGTATTTTTAGTAGAGACAGAGTTTCACCATGTTGGCCAGGCTGGTCTCAAACTCCTGACCTCAGATGATCCGCCCACCTTGGCCTCCCAAAATGCTGGAATTACAGGCATGAACCACTGTGCCTGGCCTACTGTTAAAATGAAAGTTAATAATAAAATGTCAATGAATTAACAAAGCAATTATGATATGCAAAAGTCATTTCCATTGAAAATGCCAGAAGAGTAAACAGTAAAATGCCAGAAATAAATAAGAATTAAAGCAATATGTTTAAAATTAAACTTAAAACATTAATAAGAAGGTATATGGTAAAATACCTATGTTATTCCCAAATATTATTTAACATAGTTTTTGTTTTCATTCATCAGAAGAATAAAGGACACTGCCAGTGTACATTCTTTTGATAATCTATTGCCAAGCCAGACACTCATCTCTAAATTTTACTAAAATGTATGTACTGATTATTCTCTATAAATTGAATCAGATATTATTTTCAAATTAGGGATACAACAAATAAGATTTCTTTTAAATTATATCAAATCTAAATCTATCTTTTAAGATAGTGCCTATTAAAATTAGTTGACTTTGATCTTCATTATTATGAAAAGAAACTATACTTGCATGGAAAATAATTTTTGAACTCTAATATGTTGTAGAAAATTTAATAAATTCCACAGATGGTTTGAGCTCTCTGAGAAAAATAAAGGACAGTATAGAAATCTTTTAATCAAATCCTTAATTTGAAATCTAACCTTTTGTTTTTAACTACAGTGAATAAAGTGTTTTTAATTTTTTTATTTGACAAAGAAAAGCAGGAAACAAAGATTTAATTGTTCTTGGTAAGCTGTTTAATAACAACGATTTCAAGAAAAATAGAACAATCCCACTAAAAAGAAGCTTTAAAAAACAAACTGACAGTAAAAGTCAAAACAGCAAATCCAAACAGAAAAGTATTAGAATATCTCTCAAAGTCAGTCATGTCTCATCTACAGATTTCCCCCTGCACATACACATAAGCTGGGAATCACTCCATCCAAAGACATGTGACTAGAAATTAAGCCAGGAGGAGTTTTATTCTTCTGCTGCACCAAAAATATCAGAGCCTCTGTAGCCAGTTTAAGGTGTGAGTTATACACTCTCCTTTTTTAGGGATCCTCTAGTCCCATCTTAGCCAGGGTCAATCTTCAAGGTCAAATCCAGAATGTTTTTCCCCCCAGAAAATTATTGTGCAAATGAATTAAAAAACAAGAAAGGTTCAGAGAATGGGAGGGTAGAGGAAACAAAAGTAATGTAGGAAAAATATTGATATAATAACATAATAATTTAAAATATGTACCTTTACTCTTTGGTCATCAACATCTACAATCGTAGCAACACGAATTAACCTGGGGTTCCGTTTATCCACAACTTCAAGTTTCATATTTGGCAGAAAACCATGAGGCAACCTCTGCAAATGTTATAAGTACAACAAATCATGCAAAATTCAGTAATTCAGATATCCTACTAATTTTTTCTAAAATATTATTGTTTTAGTTTCAATATGCATATCTTTAATACAACTGGAATTTAGTGTTTTGTTTTGTTTTGTTTTTTTGTTTTTGTTTTTGTTTGTTTGTTTTTTGAGACAGAGTTTCACTCTTGTTGCCCAGGCTGGAGTGCAATGGTACGATCTCAGCTCACTGCAACCTCCGCCTTCCGGGTTCAAGCAATTCTCCTGCCTCAGCCTCCCAAGTAGCTGGGATTACAGGCATGCACCACCATGCCTGGCTAATTTTGTGTTATTAGTAGAGACAGGGTTTCACTATGTTGGCCCAGCTGGTCTTGAACCCCTGACCTCAGGTGATCTGCCAACCTTGGCATCCCAAAGTGCTGGGATTACAGGCGTGAGCCATCATGCCCAGTCAGAACTTAGTTTTAAGAGCACATAGGACTGTATGCATATTATTTCATCCGATTCACAAAAACCTGTGAGAGAAAAAATAATTTTTTGGCCATTTTAAAGATAGCTAAAAAGATTATATCATAAATTTGTTAATGATTACACTAAAGTTCAAAAAGCATCTTATTACAGTTCCTATATTAGTTTAGTTTTTTTCCTTCTTTCTGATATTGACCTTATAATTTCAGAAACTATTGACTATTCTCATTGCCCAGTTTCAAAGTGTATGGCACAGAAGGCAAAATTATTTAATAAAAACTCAGAAAGGATAAACACTATCCTTTATAAATCTAAAGTATGCTTAGATAAAAGCTGTATAATTTCAGCTGTTAAACTGTTTTAAAATCATACTATGATGTACTTTAAAGCCATAAACTATGCTTTTATCATTTCATCTGTAACAAGAGACAGGTGATCTGTGTTATGGTTTCTTTCACTTGAAAGAAAGAGACCATAGGCTCACGCCTGTAATCCCAGCACATTGGGAGGCCGAGGTGGGCAGATCACCTGAGGTGATCTTGCTAGGAACCAAGAGTCTATAACCACAGACACACAGGGAGTCATAATCACGGAGTAGGAAAAAAGACACTGGACTTAACCAAATCACGGAAACTAAGGAAATCCAACTCTCAAAAATCAAAGTCAAAAGCAACTCTGACAGTTTCTACAGGTTGGCAAAAAGTTTCACTTTGAAAGCTATTACACATAAAAGTGTTCAACTGGTTTTATTGGAAACAAAAGTGTTTTGAATTTTTCAAGTTTAGAAATGGCAAAAGGAAAATAAAACCCAACTAATATGTCAGTAATAAACAGTCAAATCTTTCTGCAATATCTGGTGTGTTTCTCTCCAGCTTTTGTAGAAACACATTTTCTTTGTAAGATGCATTATGACATCTACTAAATGGAGTATACTGACTATAATCAGGTCTTTCATCCCTGAGAATCTTTCTGTTCTCCCTAACGTCACTGTCCTGAACAACAGAGGTAGAAGAGTTTAGCATTGTACATGCCTAAGATACATCCCTGAGCTGAATCCACAATAACCCAGGACAGAGCTTGGAAGTTGCCTTCTTAGCTACTTTCCAGAATTTTATTTTCTTGTCATTTTCCTCTTGGAAAAGTCAAGTACAATAAGCATTTTTGCTTGCTGAATCTTTGCTCTTTTTAAACTCTTCCTGGTACTCCAACACTTCCACTTTCCTGATTTTATTATATGGACATTTCCCCCCAAATTCTGTCAATTATAATCAGTTTTTTCAAAAAATGAAATATCATTTTGTTTCAAGCCCCTCTTGATCTCTAGACAATTTTCAGTAAATGAAATTATATGTAGAAGCCCAATATATAAAATTCTGATTAAAGACAAGTTGGGGAACATGAAACACACAGAGAACTGAAAGGGAATAGAGTTTGAAAACCCCTGGTTTAGGTTTAGGATATAAATATCTTTAACTCTACTACCTAGGTACTTTATTTTAGAAATTAATTTATACTTAGTTCAATCCTGGAATAAATATATAAGTACAAATTTGAACTTTAAAAATTAGTATTCTAACAAATGCTAAAAGAAAGGTTTACCTCAAAATATATAAAATTATCCACACAAAGGCTATGCATTTCAACAATTTTGTTATGGCATCATGGACAGTCAAACAGTCCCTGAGAGAGTGATACTGTGAAAATTCAGAGTTCTCACTCAGCAGACTAATAGAACCAGAAATGTAAGGAATGGATCATCAGCAGTTGATGAGGTGCTTTCAGTTGTACCTCTGATTTGCCATTTTTCAAGGAAGGAAACCATCATCTACATTTGTATATGGGAACAATAGCAGATGAGTCACCTACTTTGTATTTTTAATTAAAAGAAAAGCATATTGGTTATGAAATTACTACTTGAATTTAGAAAGAAAAAACTAGAATAATTTTCAACTGCCAAATGAAGGCATGACTCAATACAAACGTTGTCTAAAGGTGAGAGTTTGTACCCACATAGAACTTACCATTTTAAAAACTTTGGCAGGAACTGCATTGGTTTGAGTAGCTTCCAGGTATTCTGTCCAGGAAAAATTTTCTGGATTGGGATAACCTGAAAATATATATATAAATAGCGAAAGATTACTCATAGATACTCTGATTCCCATATACTACAAAACACTGGATGGTATAACACCTAATGTTAATTGAATGCTCACCATTAAACAGGCCTGATGCTAAGAACTTCAGATACATTAATTCACTTAACCATAACCTCTGAGAAGGCTAAGACATGCCTGCATTCAAGCACTTACTCAATGGTACTTTCATTCACTCAACAAGGTTAAGTGGGTTGGCCAAGTTCAAAGGCCATGTGAGTACTTGACAGAGCCAGGTGAGACCCAGGTTTCTGACTCCCAAGCTCCAACAGCAGGCCCCTTAGAAGTTTGAAAACACTTACAAGCAACCATCTGACCTCATAACATGAATTGGAAAAAAAGACTCTGAAAATCTTTCAAATTTCTTTAATCATTCTACATCTATTAAAGTTTTAGTCTCATTATTAAATCTTTGTAATTATAATTTCCTACAATTGCAATTAAAACGATATATTGAACATGATATAAAGAACTCTATTTCAAATTTCCTTGTTGTTTCTCTTTATGTTTGTGTTCTTTCATTCCTAATTAAATTTGCTAGAGGTCTATATTGTATAGTTTTATTTATCTTTCCAAGCAGTAAGAATTTAGATTTATTCATCAGCTCTATTTCTTTCTTCTTTTTTCTTTTTTAATTATATTGTTTATTGCTTTTACTCTTATTACTTCCTCTCTCCTACCTCTCTTCAGTTTATTTTATATTTGTTTTGTCAAATTGAATTATAAACATAATTTATTTTCATTTAAAACAAAATAGACAATGAACCTGCCATTGTTGCCACTAAATTCAGATTTAGACAGCTGGACACATTTTTTAAAAATATGTTATCCTCTCACTTTTTATTTTCTAAAAGCCAATTATAATTGTAATCTGTGTTGTCTTTATTTAATCCTTAAATATTTATTTGAGATACTCCAAGTAATTTTCATATTTGTTTAAAATAGTAATACTAATATCTAGTTTACCACATCATAGTTTCAGAATGTCATGTGACATATAGAATTCCTGCTTTTGAGGTTTGAGGATTTCTTTTTAGTATAAAATAGAGTCAACATTTTTAAAAAACAGAGTATATATACATTCTAAAGTATGGTACCATTTGCAGTAATACAGTCTTGCTATATCATGCAAAAATCTGTTCTTTAAGCAGAAAGTCTGAAGCAATATGTTAAAGTCTCTAAAATAAATATTTTTTTACAATTCTCCCATATTTCTGATCATTTTTCCTTCATTTTTATGCTTTTTACTAAAAATATATTTAAAGAAAAGTACACAAATCAAGTGGATAGACTGAACATTTTTCAAAAAACTAGCATACCTGCATAACCAGACACAGATCTAAACGAGGACATTTCCAGAGCCCCAGGATCCCCTCCACATCATCGTCCCTTCTAGGCACCACACCACCTTCCTCAAAGAGAAATCCCTACCCTAACTTCCAACCACAGAGATTTGTTTTCTTCTGTTTTTCCCTTTACATAAATGCAATCACACAGCATGTGCTCCTTTGTGGAACATCTTTTGCTCAGCATTCTGAATGTGAGGGTCAGGTAGATTACTGCCTTCAGAACATTCATATTCATTGTTGTATAATATTCCATTATGTGAGTATTTCACAATTTATCTATCTATTCTACTGATTGTGGTTATTTGGGTGGTTTCCATTTGGGAGCTATTATTAAAAATGCTGCTATGAACATTCTAGTATATTCTTTTTACTTATAAGAAGTATACATTTATGTTGGAATGCATCCAGGAGTAAAACTGCTAGATCATGGAGTACTTTGCTTCATATTTTGATGTTACATCATTCTGTACATAAAATGTTTGGCATGAGTTGTGCTTTCTATTTATTCTTAATATAGAGAAAATTTCCCTTTCCCTTTTGGATACATTTATGTATTTTGTCTCAAATTATTTTTACTAAAAATTATATTCCCACCCTATTATTTTCTGTTTGTGTTTGCTGATAATATTTTACCCATCGTTTTTACTTTTACATTACTTTGTTCCAGATATATCTATTTTAATCACTTTCTAAATGGACTTTTAAATTAATTTACATTTGTTTTCATCACTAGTTTTTTAATCTAATTTCTGTAAACATGTTTTAAGCTGAATTTTTTTAAGCTCTCTTGAGGTTTCCTTTGCTTTCTATCCTTTCCTTTATGAGTTATACTATATATTTTATGTTTCAATAAGTATTTCTGCAGTTGCATTTACTTTTTCTTTTTCAAGAGATGAGGTTTCTCTAGGCTGCCCGGACTGGAATGCGGTGGCTCTTCTGACACAGTCATAGAGAACTGCAGCCTCAAACTCCTGGGCTCACGCGGTTCTCTCACCTCAGCCTCCTGAGTAGCTGGGACTACAGGCACATGATACCACACCAAATTCTGCATTTACTTTTATAGCTGATACTTTTTAAAATCATCCAAATCCATTTATTACATTTTGGATCTCCACATTTCTGTGTAGATTTTGAACCATGCCCACACCTGGCCCCTTCCATGCTGGGCTTCTTCACCCAGGCACCTGACCAGTACATATGGTTGGATAGAGCGAAAGGAAACCTGAGTGTAGGGGACTAAGGACTGGATGTGAGGTGAGTGAGAGAGACAGCACCTGGTCCTGTCCCAGCCTGGTAAAGAAACTCGGCATGCTACTGTGAGAGTCACCATCCTTCTTCCCCTTTTTGTGATAAACAGGTGAAAATTAGAGGCTGTGACCGTTTTAAATAGCTCTTAAGCAGCAATTGCGTCTATGCCACTCTCAGAAATGAGCTATGTACATGCAAAAAAGGGAAAACATTGTACCTGTATATTCCCTGTTCAATGAACCCAAAGAGAGAAGAAAGTCATATGGCCCAGGGAGAGTTGAAAAAGCCACCTACTCCCACTTTCTTCCTTCCGACCCCAGCCCTGAGTCCTGGCAGACCTTGGGAAGCAAGAATCAGGGCTGCACGGGGAGTGGGAGGGGCCAGGTCCATGCACACAGCAGTGCAGCAATACCGTGGAAGAAGCTTTTCAACGATTTAAATTCCTACTTGAGACAAGAATGAAATACAGGAGACCGCCCCATGAAACAAGAATAGCCTTTAACCTCTTTACCCCCTCAATGAAAACCCACTTCTAACTGGCTTCCATTTATAGGTAAGCACTGTACTCACTTACATGAAGTCAGTTATTCCTCATCTATTCCCTGTGAGGTAGACTTTTATCTACATTTTTTAGGTGAGAACTTCAGCCTTGAGAAGCCTGCCAAGTGCTATACAGTTAGAAAGTGGAAGAAATGGTTTCTGAACAACGACGCGTGGCTCCATCAACCTCATACTTATCACTTCGTCCTGCTGAGATTGAAAACCCAGCGCATCCATGATCCAAGGCAGCCCCTTTAAGGCCTCAGGACTGAGATGCTGAGCTCCCTCTGGAGGCCAAGGCATAGAACTGCGACAGCGAGAGGGCGGGACTGTAAACTGCTGGATTGGAGACTGGGCTATACTGTTTAAATTATTTATTCATGTCCCACCTCATTCCATGCCATTTTGAGTTAAAAACTTGCATGCTTTGGTTCAGCCACCCATGCCCACAGCCACAGCTTGGACCTAAAGAATGAGGTCCAAGCTGTGGCTGTGGGCATGGGTGGCTGAACCAAAGCATGGAAAAAGTGTCACAGAAATTAGGATCAAGCAACTACTGAGCTAGGGCGTCGGCCACTCAGCCCTGGATTTCCTCATGTTGCCAGCAATTCTTCCGGTAAAACGGTAGATCTGGGTGACAAATATCTTCAGTTAATGATGAAGAATAATTAAAAATCATCTAGATGGTGGCAAAATTAGGGGTGAGATGGAGTGAAGCAGAATAGCCTGAGCCCTCAGGAAGAAGGGGATTTTCCAAACAGCTGAGAACTGTTTTAGAAGAAGAGGAGAACTACTTGGGATATGGCAAAATAAGCCATCTCCTTTACAGGCTGCAGGGAAGTGGTGGCCTCAAGAGGGACAAAGGAGGAATGTGTGAAAAAGCTGGGATCAGCTGGGCATGGCGGCATACACCTGTAGTCCCAGCTACTCAGGAAGCTGCAGTGGGAGGATCACTTGAGCCACTGAGTTCAAAACCAGCCTAGGAACATAACGAGACCTCACCTCTATTCTAAAATAAAATTTAAATATAAAAATAAAAAGAAGAAACTGGGATCTAGGGAGATTATTTCCAGAACCTGGAGTGGAATACATTCAGGGTCAAGAAAAAGTCCTTCTGGAGGATGCAAATATGGAAGCAAAAAATGAAACATTTAAGGGTTAAACGAAGGTAAATATAAGTTAAAACCTTCTCTACCATGTCATTCCAATGGCTTCCTCGATTACACAGGGGAAAAGCAAGTGCTTACCATGACCTACAGGGCCCTACAGAACTTGGCCCCAGTACTGCTCTGACCTCGTCTCCCATTCACTACACTCCTGCTATAACTAGAACACTGCAGACATCCTCCCTCTTCAAGTTCTTGTACTTGTTCTTCCTTTACCTGGAGAGTTATCTGTAGATATCCTCCAGACTTGCCACCTTATCTCAACTGTCACCTTCTCGCTCAGTCCCACCCTGAACTCTCTATATAATAGGGAACCCCCCCTCCCAAATGTATGTGCCCTTCCTAACCCCATTACTTGCCTTATTCTTCTCCACAGCACTTATTGACACCTAACACAGTGCGTGTTGTGAATATTTTTTGTTTCTCTTGCTCCATTAGAACATAGGCTGCCTTATGATAGGAATATGTTCACTTCACTGCTATTTCCTCACAACATACAGCTGGTATTCAGTAAGTATTTGGTAAACATTTGTTGAATGAATAAATATATTTCCTGAAACATTTGCATTTTGCATTGTGGTGGCCAAGAATGATAGAGATATAAGCCAAAATGATACCAGTCTAGCCCCAAAATTCTGAATGAAACTCTGATACAAAGTTTTTTGCCTGCTGGTACTGGGAGCATCAGAGGTACCACTTGAACAAAATGGTGCTGGTGTATCAGTACTGGCTAATGTTCCAACAGCACTGTAAACTAGATGATGCCAAGAAAAAGCCATCTGATCTGTGGCATCTATACAATGCAAATGTAATGCTCCTCAGTTTTTTGTTCCATATTAGAAGGCCATGTAAGAAGGTGTAATACTGGTTTCAGAATTTTTTTAAAAGGAACCCTCGATTATTTTTCCTCTAGGAACAACAGCCTAAGCAGCAACCTATTTTTTCCACTGGAACATTCTTTCTGGAGAATTGAGCTCATGAATCAATAGCACAAGTCCTTAAGTTCCTGACTAGTCTGGGTGACCTGTCCCTTAGGACCTAGAGAAGCAGAACAACCACAATTATACTGGTGGCCGATTCAGGAAACAAAATCGTTGCTCTATGACAAGCAGGTTTTAAGTAATGGCCAATAGTCCTATTTAATAACCAGCAATAAAAGGGATCTGCCAAAGGTCTATCACAATAGACAGAATGTTCAGCATGAACACACATGCTGGATGGACACTTCATCATACTCAATTTTACTGATGAGGAAAGTGAGACCTGGCATTTTAAGTGACTCATACAAGGCAAGGCAACTAACAACGAAGTCAAAGCTAGAGCCTGTGTCTCCTGACTTGCAATTTGTAGAAATCAAAACTTCTAAAGAGCTACTTTGAGGTTTACTGAGTGCTCTAGGCTGCTGGGCCTGAAGTCTAAGAGAAAGCATCAATAGAATAATTAGGATTATGTGACTAGTACCAGTGCAGCCCTGGCTGGCTTTCACTATCATTTTAAGAACTTGAATTATCTAAGAAAGCCCCTCAGAGGCCACTTATTCATTTGTTTCAGGTATCTCTCACAAGGCAGGGAAGGGAGTCATCTAAATACCCGGGCATCCAATGACAGAGATTGAGGAAAGTTACCACTATCTGAAAGCTGCCATTCTGCTGGTAGGTTCTGCACATACAGAAGGGCTCTTTATGGAAACAATCATAGGACCAAGTGGTCACTAATTGTCTTGTATGAGATAGTGGCATGCTGTTCAGTACATGACTCAGAAATACAAGATTTGAAGAAAATCAGATGCTTCAATCGCGGCCAAGCCTAATTCAGGTTCACCCTTTATTGTTTCAAAACACATGTTGAAAATGACCTCACATTTACGGTGCCTTAGATATTACAAGCCTTACATTCATATTCAGCTCATAACAAAGTCAAAATATCTTTCTGGCAAAAGAACATTACACTCTCTAACATTTACAGCAGGACGTCAGATTTTTTTACTTGATCATTAATTAGTTTCTAAAGCATAGGGAGAATTCTTTGATCTACAGTATGGAATATCAGCACCTCAGGAGCTTGTCAAAGAGCTCATTTTATAATTGATTGTTTTGCTTAAAGTATGGCTGAGCTGTACTATATCCAGAATACACTATGTAAAGAAATAAACTCTCTTTTGTGTCTAGCAAGATCACCAGAAAACAACCTGTGTTGCACTGGCTGAGTGCCCAGCAGAACTGTCTTCAATACCATGGCTCATGCGGGATCTAATCTAACCCAATGTTTTGGCAGGCATTTGAGACAGAGTAATGAGTTCTATTTCTCTCTGTCTCTCAATACTTAACATTTTAAAATAAAAAGCTAGGGTTGTTTTTCCCTTAGTTTCACTAACCATATCATATTCCACTGAGTGATATTCTATTACAGACCTAACAATCCTCACATGTTGTATCTTTATTGTTCTTCATACATCCTCAGCTCCTAGCTGTGCCTCACATTTGGTAGGCACTCAATTCATATCTGTTCGATTCATTAATTAATAATTTATATTACCCTCTGAACTCTTACCTTCCTTATGCCAACAGAATCTATCTATAGGAACTAGCACAGTGCCATTTAAAATACAGTAATCTTTTGTTTGGCTAAAAAAAAGTTAATGGCTAAGGTTGCAACTAAAGGAAGGATTTCTTTGGACTGTAAATTTTTCTATTGTAATTTAAGCTTTGCAAGGAAATTATGAGGTAAAGTGGTCATTGGGTATCAAAATATTAATTTGCTAAGCTAAATATTTCTATGTGTTCATGAAACATCTAGAATATCTACTAAGCAGGTCCAGCCAATTGGTGATTCTAGAGAATCTGAAGAAACCAACTGTGTTATTTCTACAAAGTACATTTCATTACCTCCCAAAATACCAATTATTATAGCTTTATTCCCTAATAATAAATGTTCATTCAGCCAACAGGTTTGAATGCTCAATTTCCAGTTTAAAAATGCAGAAATAAACACATAGTTTTAGCTGTGTTCCCTTCTAAACGCCAACAAAGTATCAATAAAGGCATTTTTAAATGAATGTTTAATACAAAAATGCTGAGTTAATTTTGATATAACACATTATGAAATATTATGTAGTTATTATAAAGGAAGAATTTGAACTATACAAATGAGTTGGAAGGAATTTGCCATGAGACATAGTTGAGCAAAGTTAAAAATGATGTAAAGTATGTACCTAATATAATCCAATTTTTACAGCACAATGACAAAAAAGAACATGGGCTTATGAACACATGAATATGAGCATGTATGTGCACGTGGATATGCAATCATGAGAATCCACAAAATATGTACAGTATAAGATGATGGCTTTTCCTCTTGGTGAGAAGGCTGAACTGCATTTCCTAGACTCCTATGTAGCTACATGTAGTCCTGTGACTGAATTCAGGCCAACCCATGTGGGTAAAAATGATGTAATAAGCTACCTCCAAGTTTGGCCCTCCCATGTACAACCATCAGCTTCTTTCTATTCTCAGGCTGAAATGGAAAGATTACCAAGAAATTGGAGAAGCCCTAGTCCCAGAATAATTGCATGGAACAGAACTAGCCCCTATCAGCCATGATTATACTATGACAGGAGCAAGAAACAAAATCTTAAGTGTGCTAAAAGTACTAAAATTTTGGAGCGGTTTGATATACTAGTTAGCTCAAGGTGACTCATATTAAGGGATTAGCATCAGTTACCATTTGCTCAGTGGGAGTAATTAACCTGGGTGGAAGGAGAAACCAAGGGGCACTAAGTGAGAAAACTCTGCAAGTATAAAATAGTATGAATATAATGTTATTTATGCAAAAAAAAATAAAAACAAAACTAATATGAGGACATCAAGCCACAATGCAAACAGGTAAAAAGCCAAATGCAAATGAGAAATGTCAACAAAAATCCCTGGAAGTGTAAAAAGGAAACCAACAAATGAAAACTGACTTAACAAAACTTTACAAAGCTAAAACATAAATCTGTTAAAGAAGAACACATAAATCTGTTAATGTAAGAAGTAGCTAGTTTATGTTACAGAATCCAGGAAAGCTTGGGAATTGCAGGCACCAAATATTTCTAATGGCAGCAGTGTGGGGCTAAACACAGACGCTGGTCTTAAAGTCTTGATAGACCCCACGAAGTCATCTACCTTTCCCAACACAACTGGGGAACTATCCCCCACGCATCAAGGCAAAAGGCTGGAGGTTTTAATCTCTAGATAGATTGAAACAGAGAAGTTACAGATGTGGAAATCTTAGGCACTAATGAAACCCACTCACAGATCAATGACCTCTCTACCCACTCCCACGGCCAGGATCTCAGAGAGCTAGCAGCACCCTCCCAAGTCCTCCATTCTCACCATACACACCAGTCAGAGGAATGGAGGAGCCTTGCCTGTGGAAACTGACCCAAGAGTCCTAGTTATGTTATTTGGGGGTGTAGAAACAAAACACTGTGGTTTCCACCTGAACACCATACAGGAAGGCTCACAAGCTGACAAGCTCCATCATGGCACCCAGAGATTTTACCCAGCTTGTCAGGAGCTTATTCTTAAACATCAAAGGATAACTAAGATGCACTAGATATTTGAAGACCACAATAAATAGATACAAAAACAAATAAAAAAGGAAATTTGAAAAAAAAAACAAGGAAAATTTAAAGTGAGGAAGATTTAAACCAAAAAGTTTTAAAAATAAACCTTTATTGAATATCCTTAGAGAGATCACAGAGGATCCATAAGATAAGAGTGCTATTGGAAAGTAGGGAGGAGCATTCCCATTTCTGTGTAGAATGTGGAAAGCCACTGAAGACTGTTACTCACTCCCTAACAATGATCATAAACTTTCTTGAGCCCACTGGAGATCTAAAGTTCCAAAGCAACAAAGTAAAGAGAAATCCAAAGAGGGACAGATAGAGAAACTCAAAGTATTTCACCTGTAGCAGAGCATACGGGGAAGCAGTGATTCTATACAAGTGGGTAAAAAGAAATCAGCTAACATTTTAGTAAAGTCTTAAAGGCCAAGTGGGGCTAGCCTGTCAGTCTGGAATAATGGGCCTGCCCAAGTGCTCAAGGGAAAGGTTAGGAGTGAGGCACAAAACTGGAGAAAGCTCCCTTTCAGAGCACCAAAGGTAAAGAAAAAATGTTAAGGCAGCACAAGGAAAATAAAAAATACATTAAGGTTGGCCAGGCACAGTGGCTTACGCCTATAGCCACAGCACTTTGGGAGGCCAAGGCAGGTGGATAGGTTGAGCTCAGGTTCTCAAGATCAGCCTGGGAAACATGGCAAAACACCATCGCTACCAAAAATACAAACATTAACTGGGTGTGGTGGTACACACCTGTAGTCCCAGCTACTCAGGAGGCTGAGGTGGGAGAAGTGCCTGAGCCTGGGAGGCAGAGGTTGCAGTGAGCCAAGATCGTGCCACTGCACTCCAGCCTGTCTAAAAAAAAAAAAATTAAGGGGAACATAGGAACTATGGTAGACTTCTACTCAGAAACTATGAAAGTCAGAAGATAAGATAGTGACACCTTAAAACAAAATGAACAGGAAATCTTTCAACCCAGAATTATATACCCAGCAAAAATGTCTGTACAATGTTAAGGTAAAATAAAGGCTTTTCCAGGCAAATAAAAACTGATATAATGCACTTCCACCAAATTTAAGCTACAGGAAATTATAAAGAAAGTTCTTCAGAGAGAAGGAACATAACACCAGATGGAAATTTGGATATACACAAAGACATAAAAAGTGCTGAAAATGGTGAACATAAAGGTAAAAATAAAATACACCTGCTTAATATAAATCACTGTAAAAGATAATGTCGGCCAGATGTGGTGGCCCATGTCTGTAATCCCAACAGTTTCGGAGGCAGAGGCGGGTGGATTACTTGATGCCAGGAGTTTGAGACCAGCCTGGCCAACATGGCGAAACCCCATCTCTACTAAAAGTACAAAAATACCTGAGTGTCATGGTGCACACCTGCAATCCCAGCTACTCAGGAGGCTGAAGCACAAGAATCACTTGCAACTGGGAGGCAGAGGTTGCAGTGAGCCAAGGTCGCACCATTGCACTCCAGCCTGGGGAACAGAGTGAGATTCTGCCTCCAAATAATAATAATAATAAAATAAAAAATAAATAAACAAAAGATAATGTCATAATCTAAAACAAATACAGTAACAGCCTTTATGTGATATAGAACATATAGAGGGTAAAATTGCTTTTACTTCATGTTTTTCTTATTTGCTGATTTTATAAGAAAAAAGTCATCTGGAACTAAAGACAACAAGAGGAGAAACGACAGGAAAGAAAATGGAAATAAACTGTTGTACTATGGGAACAGCTATACTATTTCTCATACTATGGGAAGAGTGATATAATAAAGTAGACTGTGATAATAGGCATATCATAAACTGTAGGGCAACTGATAAATATTTTTAAGAGGCATAATTAAAAAGTCAATACTGAAGGTAAAATGGAAGCATTAAGTAATACCCAATAAAATGTTTAAAAAGTCAGGAAAAATTTTTAAAAAACCAAAACCATAATGGATAAATAGAACACTAACACCAAGATGAGGGATTTAAATTCAGTCATACACATAGATACGTTACATATTTTTGGAAATCCACTTTAAATGTAAATACACAAGTAGGTAAAATGTAGGTTTAAAAGTATGGAAAAAGATATGCAATACAAGCATTAATCAAAAGAAAGCTAAAATGACTAAAGAAATGTTACCAGGGATGAAAAAGAAAATTACATAAAAATAAAGGGGACAATTCTTTAAGAGAATAAAATCATTCTAAAAGTGTGTGCACATAATAAGAGTGCTTCAAAATATACAAAGCAAAAAACTACAGAATCAAAAGGGGAAATACACAAATCCATAATTATAGATGACTTAATCCTCTCTCAGTAATCAACAGAAAAAGTAAACAGAAAATTGGTAAGAAAATAGAAGACATGAACAACACTCAACCGACTTGAACTAAGTGATATTGATGGAACACTCCACCCAACAACAGCAAAATACACATTGTTTTCATGGATGTGTAACATTCACAAGAAAAACCACATTCTGAGCCATGGAGGGGAAAATTATGTTTTAAAGAACTAAAATAATACAAAGTACATTGTTTGATAACAAAATTAAATTAGCAAAATTGAATTTAGAGCTAAAACCTTCCCAGAAACAAAACCTCAAGCCCAGATGGCTTCACTTATGACTTCTACCAAATATTTCAAGAATAAATAATACTAATTCTAAACCTGCTGTTCCAGAAAATATACAAGAGGAGAGGAATATTTCCAACTCATTTATGAGATCACCATTTTCTGATACAAAAACCAGTTTTAAAAATTAAAGAAAACTCCAGACAAATATGCTTCACAAATATGCATGTTAAAATCAAACTGCAAGGAAATCAAATCATAACTCACTCCAGCCTAGAACTCCTGGGTTCAAGCGATCATCTCACCTCAGTTTCTGAGTAGCTGGGACTGCAGGTGCATGCCACCATGCCTAGCTAATTTTTTTTAATAGAGATATAGTCTTGCTATGTTGCCCAGTCTGGTCTTAAACTCCTGGCCTCAAACGATCTTCCTGCCTTGGCCTCCCAAGATGCTGGGATTATAAGCATGAGCCATCATGCCAGGACAAGAACAGCTTTTTCAAAACTGACACATAATAGTTGTACACTATCTGATACAGGCCACTGTAAAGCTATATAAGCTTGACAATGTGGTATTAATGTAAAGTTACAGGCATAAATCAATAGAACAGAATACAAAGTCCAAAGGTAGACCTAGACATACATTGTCAATTAATTTTCCATAAAGATGCCAAGATAATTCAAAGGAGAACAAATAGAGTTTTCCACAAATGTTCCTGAAACAACTTGAAATCCATATGCCAAACAAAATTCAAACCTTGGCCCCTACATTGCACCATATATAAAAATATCTCATTGTAAAACCCACAAATATAAAACTTCACTAGAAAAAAAAGAAAATATTATGAACTTCTGATAGGAAAAGATTTCTTAGTACACAAAAAATCTGCGACTCATTTAAAAATTAATTAATTGGGCATCATCAAAATTTTTAAAATCTGCTCTTTGAACAATATTGTTCAGAAAATGAAAAGATGAACCACAGACTGAGAGAAAATACTTGCAAAATACATATCTGGTAAATAAACTGTCTCCAGAATATATTAAAGAACTCTCAAAACTCAATAATAAGAAAAATAATTCTTAAAAAATGGACAAAAGATTTGAATACATATTTAACTCAAGGAGCACAAATAAGTACATGAAATGTTACTTAAGATAATTAATTATTAGGGAAATGGCAAAACAAAACCACAGTGAAACACCACCACACACTTACAGAAAAGCTGTATTTTCTCCTGCTGCAGGAGAGCCTGTGAAATGTCCCATCACGGAGATGGGGGGAGAGAAGACCCTGAGTGCCTCCGGGAGCAGAGCACATGGGGGTCATTGCCATGGACAAAGGATCAGAAGTGACATCAAACGCCTAACTTGAAGTTAGAAAGCAACAAAGCAATGTCTTCAAAGCTCCGAGGGGAAAATATTTTTAATCTGAATTCTATTCTGATGGAGAATGTGAGAATGACTTAATACCAGAAACAGAAAACTACACAAGGCAAACAGGTAACTATTAACTCCAGGGAAAACAAAAGTGGTAGAAGAAAGAAAACGGAATCACAGGAAACTCTAAGCTAAAAAAATTTTCATACTTATAATAGATGCACTAAATATTTTTAAAATTAAATATTAACGTTGGAAGTTAGTGTTTATGTGAGTAGCAGAAATTAAGAGACAGTACTGGAAAATGGAGTTGTATGAATACATACTTGAGGAACATGGTGACAAACCTCAAAAGTAACAGGCTTGCCCCTGTTGGGAAGAAGAATGCTGTTTTTTATCTATAAGACTTGTAATACAACTATGTATGTGGGTAATTTTTTTCAAGTTTTTTTAAATTGTGGTTGTTTGGGTTTTTATTGTTGAGTTTTAGAAATTCTATATATACCCTGGATATTAATCCCTTATCCGATATATGATGTGCAAATTTTTTCCATTCTGTAGGCTGCCTTTTCACACTGTTGATACTCATTGTCCTTCGATGTACAGAAGTTTTTAATTTTCATGAAGTCCAATTTGTCTATTTTTTCTTTTGTTACCTGTGCCCTTGCTGTCATATTCAAGAAATTATTGGCAAATCCAATGTCATGAAGCTTTTTCTCTATGTTTTCTTTTAAGAATTTTAATAGTTTTAGTTCTTAGGTTTTCTTATGTTTAGGTCTTTGATTCATTTTGAGTTAGTTTTTGTATATGTATAAGAGTCCAATTTCATTCTTTTCCATGTGAATATCCAGCTTTCCCAGCACCACTTGTTGAAGACTCTCTTTTCCCCATTGAATAGTCCTGGCACCCTTGTTGAAAATCATTTCACCATATCTGCAAGGGTGTATTTCTGAGCTCTCTATTCTACTCCACTCTCTATTCCATCTCTATCCCTATTTGAGGACCACACTATTTTGATTGCTGTAGCTTTTTGGTAAGTTCTGAAATCAGGAAGTGTGAGTCCTCCAACTTTGTTCTTTTTCATGATTGTATCGACTATTCAGGGTCCCTTGAGAGTCAATATAAATTTTAGGATGGATTTTTCTTTTTATTCTCAAAATGCCTTTGGAATTTTGATAAAGATTAAGTTCAATCTGCTTATATCACTTAGGGTAGGTTGACTTTTTTTAAACTTTTATTTTAGGTTCAGGCATACATGTGCAGGTTTGTTATACAGGTAAATTACATGTCACAGGGGCCTGGTGTAAACATCATTTCATCACTAAGGTAATAAGAGAGGTAAAAACTATCCCATAGGTAGATTTTCGATCTCCCTCCTCCCACTCTCCACCCTCAAGAATCCCCCAGTGTCTCTTGTTGTTTTGTTTCTGTCCATGTATACTCAATGTTTAGCTCCCGCTTACAAGTGAGAACATGGGATATTCTGTTTTCTGCTCCTCTGGTAGTTCACTTAGGATAATGGTCTCCAGCTCCAACCACATTGCTGTAAAGGACATGATCTCATTCTTTTGGGTGGCTGTGTAGTATTCCATGGTGAATATGTACCACAGTTTATTTATCCAATCTACCATTGACAGGCATTTGAGTTGACTCCATTTCTTTGAGATTGTGAATAGTGCTGAGATGAGCATACACATGCATGTGTCTTTATGGAAGAACAATTTATATTCCTTTGGGTATATACTCAATATCAGGACTGCTAGATTGAATGGTAATACTACTAATACTACTTTGAGTTCTTCGAGAAATCACTACACTGCTTTCCACAATGGCTGAACTAATTTACATTCCCACCAGCAATGTATTAAGTGTTCACTTTTCTCTGCAACCTCACCAGCATCTGTTATTTTTTTGACTTTTTAATAATAGCCATTCTGACCGGTGTGAGATAGTCTCTCATTGTGGTTTTGATTTGCATTTCTCTAATGAGTGAGCATATTTTCATATGCTTGTCGGCTGCATATATGTCTTCTTTTGAAAAATGTCTGTTCATGTCCTTTGTCCACTTACATTTTAACGGGGTTGTTTGTTTTTTGCTTGTTAGTTTAAGTTCCTTATAGATTCCAGATATTAGACTTTTGTCAATGCATAGTTGGCAAATATTTTCTCTCATTCTGTAGGTTGTCTGTTTACTCTTTATAAATTTTTTTGCTGTGCAGAAGCTTTTTAGTTTAATTAGGTCCCATTTGTCGATTTTTGGTTTTGCTGCAGTTGCTTTTGGTGTCTCTGTCATCAAATCTTTGCCAGGGCCTATATCCAGGATGGTATTTCATAGGTTATCTTCCACGGTTTTTATACTTGTAGGTTTTACTTTTAAGTATTTAAACCATCTTGAGTTGATTTTTGTACATGGTATAATGAAGGGGTCCAGCTTCAATCTTCTGTATATGGCTAGCCATCTATCACTGCACCTTTTATTGAAGAGGGAGTCTTTCCACCCATTGCTTGTTTTTGCCTACTTATCAAAGATCAGATAGTTGTAGGTGTGTGGCTTTATTTCTGGGCTCTCTATTCTGTTCCATTGGTCTATGTGTCTGTTTTTGTACCAGTACCATGCTGTTTTGGTTACAGTAGACGTGTATAGTTTGAAGTCTGGTAATGGGATGCCTTAACAATATCACATTTTCTAATACACGAACATGCCTTTCCACTCATTTGTGTCACCCTGAAGTTCTTTCAGCAATGTTGTATACTTTTCAGTGTACAAATCTTTTATTCCTTGGTTAATTCCTAAGTATTTTATTATTTCTGATGCTACTGCAAATTGAGGTGTTTTCTTAATTTCCCTTTCTGATTGTTTATTGTTACAGTAAAGAAATGCAACTGATTTTTGTGTGTTGATTTTGTATCCTGCCATTTTGTTGAATTGGTTTATTCGTTCTACCAGATTTTTTTATGTTAGGGTTATCTACATACATAATAATTTTGGCTTCTAACAGATATGATTTTACCTCTCCCTTTCCATTAGGATGCCTTTTATTTCACTTTCTTACTAAATTAGTCAGGCTAGATCTATGCTGAAATAAAGTGATGAAAGTGAGTATCTTTACCTTGTTCCTGATCTTACAGGAAAAGCTTTCAGACATTCACCATTGAGTATGATATTCCCTGTGAGTTTTCGTATATATCCTTTATTATGCTGAGGTAGTTCCCTTCTGTCTCTACCTTGTTGAATGTTTTTGTCACAAAAGGGTGTTGAATCTTGTCAAATGCTTTTCTGCATTAATTGTCATAGCATGTGGTTTTTCTCTACATTTTGTTGCTGTGGTATATTACACTGATTAATTTTCATATGTTGAGCCATCCTTGCATTTCAGTAATAAATCCCACTTGGTTATGGTGTATGTAATCTTTTTCATATACTGTTGATTTTGGATTTTCTAGTATTTTATTGAGGATTTTTGCATCAGTGTTCCAGATGAATATTGGTCTACAGTTTTCTTGTTGTTTCTTCGTTTGGCTTTGGTATTACAATAATTATGTTGGCCTCATAAAATAAATTAGGAAGTGTTCCCTCATCTTCTGTTTTTTGGAAAAGTTTGAGAGGGAGTGGTACTGGTTCTTAAAATGTTTGCTAGAATTCACTAGTCAAGCCTACAGATGCAGGGCTTTTCTTTTTCAGGAGATTTTTGTATTACTGATTCAATCTATGAATTATTTTATTTAGAATATTTTAATAAAATAAATATGATTTATTGCATATTTTATGAAGCAGGAGTCATGAATAAAATGTGAGCAAAACACAGTCCCTGCTCACACAATGTTCACAGAAAATTGTGCCTACACGTAGAAAAATCCAGTTTTATTCATTTTATTTTCTTTGTTTGTCTGAATTTTCTAATATTGTTATCAGAAGAAAAAAAGTTTATGGAGGATACTCTGAAAATATTTATGAAATACTTAAAATTTTTTTCCATACTCAGTAATCTAGTAATTCTACTTAAAACAGTCATAAAAAATAACAAACATACATAATTTTTTAAAAGGATTTCCTCCCCATCATTATTTACAAGAATTCAATAAAATAATGGCAAACTGAATCCAGCAGCACATCAAAAAGCTTATCCACCATGATCAAGTGGGCTTCATCCCTGGGATGCAAGCCTGGTTCAACACAAGCAAATCAATAAATGTAATCCAGCATATAAACAGAACCAAAGACAAAAACCACATGATTATCTCAATAGATGCAGAAAAGGCCTTCAACAAAATTCAACAGCACTTCATGCTAAAAACTCTCAATAAATTAGGTATTGATGGGACGTATCTAAAAATAATAAGAGCTATTTATAGCAAACCCACAGCCAATATCATACTGAATGGGCAAAAACTGGAAGCATTCCCTTTGACAACTGCACAAGGCAGGGATGCCCTCTCTCACCACTCCTATTCAACATAGTGTTGAAAGTTCTGGCCAAGGCAATCAGGCAGGAGACAGAAATAAAGGGTATTCGATTAGGAAAAGAGGAAGGCAAATTGTCCCTGTTTGCAGGTGACATGATTGTATATTTAGAAAACCCCATGGTCTCAGCCCAAAATCTCCTTAAGCTGATTAGCAACTTCAGCAAAGTCTCAGAATACAAAATCAATGTGCAAAAATCACAAGCATTCTTGTACACCAATAACAGAAAAACAGACAGCCAAATCATGGGTGAACTCCCATTCACAATTGCTTCAAAGAGAATAAAATACCTAGGAATCCAACTTACAAGGGATGTGAAGGACCTCTTCAAGGAGAACTACAAACCACTGCTCAACGAAATAAAAGAAGAAACAAACAAATGGAAGAATATTCCATGCTCATGGATAGGAAGAATCAATATCGTGAAAATGGCCATACTGCCCAAGGTAATTTATAGATTCAATGCCATCCCCATCAGGCTACCAATGACTTTCTTCACAGAATTGGGAAAAACTACTTTAAAGTTCATATAGAACCAAAAAGGGCCTGCATTGCCAAGACAATCCTAAGCCAAAAGAACAAAGCTGGGGGTATCACGCTACCCAACTTCAAACTATACTACAAGACTACAGTAACCAAAACAGCATGGTACTGGTACCAAAACAGAGATATAGACCAATGGAACAGAACAGAGCCCTCAGAAATAATACCACACATCTACAACCAGCTGATCTTTGACAAACCTGACAAAAACGAGAAATGGGGAAAGGATTCCCGTTTAATAAATGGTGCTGGGAAAACTGGCTAGCGATACGTAGAAAGCTGAAACTGGATCCCTTCCTTACCCCTTATACAAAAATTAATTCAAGATGGATTAAAGACTTAAATGTTAGACCTAAAACCATAAAAACCCTAGAAGAAAACCTAGGCAATATCATTCAGGACATACGCGTGGGCAAGGACTTCATGTTTAAAACACCAAAAGCAATGGTAACAAAAGCCAAAATCGACAAATGGGATCTAATTAAACTAAAGAGCTTCTGCACGGCAAAAGTAACTACCATCAGAGTAAACAGGCAACCTACAGAATGGGAGAAAATGTTTGCAACCTACTCATCTGACAAAGGGCTAATATCCAGAATCTACAATGAACTCAAACAAATTTACAAGAAAAAAACAAACACCCCATCAAAAAGTGGGCAAAGAATATGAACAGACATTTCTCAAAAGAAGACGTTTATGCAGCCAACAGACACGTGAAAAAATGCTCATCATCACTGGCCATCAGAGAAATGCAAATCAAAACCACAGTGAGATACCATCTCACACCAGTTAGAATGGTGATCATAAAAAGTCAGGAAACAACAGGTGCTGGAGAGGATGTGGAGAAATAGGAACACTTTTACACTGTTGGTGGGACTGTAAACTAGTTCAACCATTGTGGAAGACAGTGAGGCGATTCCTCAAGGATCTAGAACTAGAAATACCATTTGACCCAGCCATCCCATTACTGGGTATATACCCAAAGGATTATAAATCATGCTGCTATAAAGACACATGCACACGTATGTTTATTGCGGCACTATTCACAATAGCAAAGACTTGGAACCCACCCAAATGTCCAACAATGAAAGACTGGATTAAGAAAATGTGACACATATACACCATGGAATACTATGCAGCCATAAAAAATGATGAGTTCATGTCTTTTGCAGGGACATGGATGAAGCTGGAAACCATCATTCTGAGCAAACTATTGCAAGGACAGAAAACCAAACACCACATATTCTCACTCATAGTTGGGAATTGAACAATGAGAACACTTGGACACAGGAAGGGGAACATCACACACCGGGGCCTGTCGTGGGGTGCGGGGAGCGGGGAGGGATAACATTAGGAGATATACCTAATGTAAACGATGAGTTAATGGGTGCAGCACACCAACATGGCACATGTATACATGTGTAACAAACCTGCACGGTGTGCACATGTACCCTAGAACTTAAAGTATAATAATAATTAATTAATTAATTAAAAAAGAAAATGTTAGCATTCAATACAAAGGAAAAACTTGATGAAACTGTGATGTACTCATAAGAGATAAATATGCAGTCATTAATACCCAGGTTTTCAAAGACTATTTAAAGAAAGAGAATATGTTCAAATTATATTTCCAAGAAAACTGGTTATAACAGCAGTATTAACAATAAGATCACAATTTTAATTTTAAATTACCTATATAGAGTCAAATAAACAGACAAAATGATTGGAAAAATATAATAGTATGATAATGGTAAGCTCTATCTAATGATGGAATTAATATTTTTAATTTACTCATTATAATGTTTCATATTTTATAAGTTTCCTACAATTTTACATTAAAAATATATTTAACTTTTATTTTAAAGAAGTTTGACTTATGTGAAGTCCACAGCTTCACTTCATTCGTGATTATCTGTAAGACTGTTAAAGGTAAAATAAACTTTGATTCATAAAGAGTAGAATTTGGCTGACTGAGCACTCTTTACAGAGAAAGAGAACAGTATCTTTTTACAATGTTTCTATGAAATGTGTAGGGTATTCACTTTCTGTGAAACGCCTTGGGGAAATGGTGACATGATTTGCCATCAAGTTAAAGACAAGGAAGACAATGATATATCATGCTGCAGCTGCAGGTATCCCCTATTGATGGAATTGCAGTAAAGTTGTCTTGTGAGACTTCTGGTAGCTGAATGTCTACCTGAGGCGCAAACACAATCATATAAAAAATATTACATGTGGTATCAAATGGCCACAGAAAATCTTCCCCCAGTTAGCAAAATATGCAAGTTTACTTTTTTCCCTGTTTTGGGTGGCTTTTTGCTATCATAGTAAAATGAACTTACTGTGGAACAAAATGGTATTTGCAAGAAAAGAGAGCCTTACAAGGTCAGGAACTAAATTTATTTCCCTAGCCCATCAATTCACAGAGGCCTCAAGACTACAGAAAACTGAACAAAAGAGCTCATACATGTCTCCTTATTCAGTCACTTTCTAAATAAAATACATAGCAACCTCAAAGTGTCTCACACATCATCCTAGCCCCATTCTCATATCCCTGGGTAAGGTCCCTGCCCCTTATTTCCACATATTGTGACTATCCCTATTGCTCTCCCCATTCTTTCTTTCTAATCTGGCCTACTATTGCCAAATAAAACATCCCTAAACACAGTTGTATCATAGCTTTGACCATAAATTCTTCATTATTGCTTTTAAAGACCCTTCATAATATGGCCTTGATGTACCTAACCTACTAGTTCCTTATTAATATTCCAAAACTGAAGTGAAACCCATTTCAGACTCCCGACCTACAGAACTGTAAGATAATAAATTTGTATTGTTTTATGCCAGCAAGTTTGTGGTAATTTGCTATAGGGCAGTATACCATCATGTAATTTTCTCCACGAAGCATTTCTTATCCTTTCTAGCTAGGTGTTACGTCATTGATTAATTACCTTGCTATCCCTGTACCAGTTATGTCTGAGCTTACAAATAGTCCTCAGTTGACTCTCAGCTTCCTGATGTCACAGAAGGTGGCTCACCAACCTTTCTGTCCCACCTCCCCCTACCAGTGTTCTACATTATCATAGTAACAGTGAATAGGGATCCAGGACTCCATGACACTGTAAGTTAAAAAGAAAATAAAGAAAGAAAGAAATTGCAGAAGAGGATAAGCCAACTAGTAAATATAGAAAGAATAATGAAATTAGAACATCACCATTTGGCAAACATCACACTAATAACTAATTCATGTCATAAATATCAATGGATGTTAAAACCTAGTGGGTGAAAATTTGATGAGAAATTGAGTATTTACATATTCTCAAAGTAACTCCCGAGTAAATATGTATTAATCACAAAGGGAAAAAGAGAAATTTTACAGTGGAGGAGCTTGGCAAACACCACTTTAATCAAGTGACCAAAATGACCACAAACAGCAAAGAGACAGACGGAATTTGCATACCTCCTGATACGGTGCAATAAGAACTCAGCATTGCCTCCGGGACACCCCTCCATAGATGCATAACCCACATCTAATCACGAGGAAACATCAGACAAACCCAAAGTGAGGGGCATGCTATAGAACTGTTCTGTAATCTTCAAAAATACCACGGTCAGAAAAGTCAAGGAAAGACTGAAGAACTGTTAAAGATCAAAGGATGCAAAGGAGACATGACTAATAAATGCAACATGTGATCATGGATTAAATCTGTAGGCTTTTCTGTTTGCTTGTTTTATTTTATAAAGAATATTGCTGGGTGACTGGCAAAACTTTCATTTTGGCAACTTAATCTCATACGGTTTATCAGGGAGGCATTCTGTCTGTGATTCTTGCAACTCTTCTGAATCATTAAAATCATTTCAAATTTTAAATAAAGTAAAAATATTCACAAGGTCAATCACTATTAGCCTGAGCCTTATGTGTTCTAAATCACTTCTCACCTCCTATTTCCCTCTCTCATCCACACCCTGCAACGCAGCATGTCATTCACAGTGTTCATAATTCCTAAGTATGTTGGCAACTTCATGCCATCTTGCTTTAGTGCATACTGTTCCTTCTACCTCATATTCTCTTCCACTCTGTTTCTCAGCTAAAATTTTACACACCCTTCAAAGACCAATTCAAACATGACTTCCAATATGAAGCTGTCCAAATAAGAAGTTAGAATTAACATCTCCCTCCCTATGTTCCCACAGCTCCACTGAAAGTTTCCCCTCCTTCTCAGAAGCCATGTATAGGACTTCATGCGATGCTGTGAAGAGGAAAGGGCAATGGAGTTCTTGATGGCAACTCACAGGGCCTGCTACAAAATCAGCACACACGTGGAAGGCCTGGGCCAAGGGACCTGACTCTCTGGATATCAGTTCTTCACCTATGAAACTGAAATAATTGACAACAACTTCACAAAGTTGCCATCAAAATAGTTAAGTATTTGAAGTTAACTGACATATTGGGCATTAAGAAAAATGAGAACGAAAAACAGGGGGAACGATAAGGAGAAAGGTTTTATTTAACATATTCATCCACAGGAGGTTATTTGTCTTTAAGACAGACTCCAGTGTGTCATAAAAGGGTTTCTTCTTATGATATTGCAAGGGGATTCACCCTTCACAGAGGCCTTCATTGAACTCCAGGTAATTTCCCATTTGCTAGATGATATTTAAAATGAAAATTTAATAGATCAGCCATTTAATCAAGGTATGAGCAAGATAGTGGAGTGTAACAAAAATATATTCAAGGGAACTGTGAGTAAAATTTGGTGAAGATGATTAAAGCCCAGCAGTAAACAAAATTTCTTAAAGCTTGTGATGAGTAATGATCATCATGTCCTCTAGAATTGTGTGAAAACATGAGTGCATCGAAGATGTTAGGCCTCTACTAACTGGGTAAGAGGGAAATACTTGGAGCCAGAGATAGTAGAAGGGGCCTTGAGACAGGAAAATGGAATGCTGTGTACTCAGGTGGTTCACAGGTAGGAGTTTAAACATCAGATTTAGAAAGGAAAACCAACTAATATGATCTTCAGATATTCTCTTTCCTAAGACAAGGCTAGAGCTAGGGCTGCTTGATTGTGTGTGTGTGTGTGTGTGTGTGTGTGTGTGTGTGTGTGTGTGGAGAGAGACAGAGAGTGTGTTTATAGTAAATTATAGTAAAACATAACAAGATCAAATACTGTTCATTTCAATGATTTGTTTCCAACTGTTGTCAGAAAAAAGTGTTTGCTATGTTTGCTATAGCACGTGTGTGTGTGTGCATGTGTGTGTAATCACACTTCTGAGAGCATTTGAAGTGCTTGAAAGTAGAACAGCATGTGCCGATCTGTAGAGCTGCCCCTGGTGTATACTCTAAGTTTCACAGATTCCAGATAGAAGAGCTTCTTCAGACAGAGAGAGAGAGAGAGGTCCGTTTTTAAAACATGTAAATGATAAAATATAAAGATGCTTTTCACTGATATAAATTTAATTCCAAATTCCAGGTGTTAGCTACTCTCTTCAGTATCTTTCTAGAGAAGGCTTAAACATATGCCAGAACCTTGTCTTCCTTCAGGAGAAGAAAGCTGCTGGAATTTTAGTTGAAGCTATAAAATGACAAAAAGATATTAGATAGAAACTCTCATAACAAAGTCTTAACATTTGAAGAACAAAGTTGCAGAACTTTGTTGAAGTTTTAGTTGAAATTACAAAAGGTAACTTCAACCAAAATTATAAAATAAAGTTACAAAATGCAAATCTACAATAATGATACCAATCTCATACTGATATAAGAATAGGCATAGGCATAGAGACAATGAAATAGAATTGAGGGTCCAGACATGAACCTAAACACCCACATTAAATTTATTTTCAACAATGATGCAAAGACCATTCAACAAATGGTGTTGGAAAACTGGATAACCAGAAGCAAAAGAATTAAGTTTAACCTCTCCCTCATTTCATACCCAAAAATCAAATAAAAATAGATCTATTGGCCAGGTGTGGTGACTCACATCTGTAATCTCAGCACTTTGGGAGGGTGAGGTGGGAGAATCTCTTGATAGATAGTGCTAAATCCTCATAACTCCAAATTTGACAATAAGTTCTCAGATTTCATACCAAAACCACAAGCAGCCATAGAAAAATAAACAAATTGAATATCATCAAAATTAAAACCTATTGTAGATCAACTGACATTACTAAGAATGTGAAAATACAACCTGTAGAATGGGAGAAATCATTTGCAAATCATCTATCTGATGTGGGTTTAAAATTCAGAATATATAAAGATATAGAGTAGTAATAAATTAATAATATATAGATAATATAATAAAGACTGATAAATGGACTTGATATTTAAATGATAATTAAAAGACAACCCAGTTGAAAAATGGGCAAAGGCCCTGTATAGACATTTCTCCCAGAAAATATACAAATGACCAACAAGTACATGAAAAGACGTTCAACATGATTGGTTAATAAGAAAATGCAAATCAGAACCACAATAAGATACCACTTCATAACCACCAGAATGGTTTTAATCAAGAAAACAGAAAATAACCAGGTTTGCCAAGGATGTAGAGAAACAGGAACCTTTTTATAATATATTGCTGGTGGGAACATAAAATGGTGTAGGTACTTTGAAAAACAACTTGCCAGTGCCTCAAAATGTTAAACATAGAATTAACCATATGACCAAGCAATTCTACTCCTAGGTATGTGCTGATCTAGAACTAGAAATACCATTTGACCCAACGATCCCATTACTGGGTATATACCCAAAGGATTATAAATAAGGCTACTGTAAAGACACATGCACACATGTTTATTGCGGCACTATTCACAATAGCAAAGACTTGGAACCAACCCAAATGTCCATCAGTCATAGACTGGATTAAGAAAATGTGGCACATATACACCATGGAATACTATGCAGCCATAAAAAAGATGAGATCATGTCCTTTGTAGGGACATGGATGAAGCTGGAAACCATCATTCTGAGCAAACTATCACAAAGACAGAAAACCAAACATCACATGTTCTCACTCACAGGTGGGAACTGAACAATGAGAACACTTGGACACAGGGCAGGGAACATCACACACCAGGGCCTGTTGTGGGGTGGAAGCATAGGGGAGGGATAGCATTAGGAGACATACCTAATGTAAATGACGAGTTAATGGGTGCAACAAATCAACATGGCACATGTATACATACATAACAAACCTGCACATTGTGCACATGTACCCTAGAACTTAAAGTATAATAAATAAATTAATTAAATAAATAAATAAATATTTCTAAAAAGAAATAAAGACATATGTCCACAGAGAAAATTGTACATGAATGCTTACAGTGGCATTTCTAATAATAGCCAAAAGGTACAAATAAACCAAATGTTCATCCACAGATTGATGGGTAAACTGTGGTATGTACATACAATGGAATGTTATTCAGCCATAAAAAGGAACGAAGTACTGAGACATGCTACAACTTGGATGAACCTCGAAAACACAATGTCAAGTGAAAGAAGCTAGATACAAAAGGTCACATATTGTATGATTCCTTTCATGTAATATATCAAGAATAGGCAGTCACAGAGGCAGAAAGCTGATTAAAGGTGTCAGGGCAATAGGGGTATGGACAGGTATAGGGAATGTCTACTTGATAATCACAGAAATTTTTACAGGGAATAAAAAGGTTTTGAAACTAGAGAGAGCTAGTGGTTGCATAACATTGTGAATACATTAAATACCACCAAATTGCACACTTTAAAATGGTTAAGTGTATGTTGTGTGAATTTCACCTCAATAAAAAAAGAATAAAATACTTATTAGCAAATTTAATAAAGTAAGTACTAGACTTGTAAACTCAAAACTACAAATTATAATTGAAAGAAAATTTTAAAAGGACTTGATAAATGGAAAGAAGTCCTGTGTTCATGGGATGAGAAACTTAATATTGTGAAGATGACAATACTCCACCAACTGATCTACAGATTCAGTGCACCACTATCAAAACCCCAGCTGACTTTTTTGCAGAAATTCACAAGTTAATTCTAAAATTCAGATAGAAATGCAAGGCACTGAGAAGAGCAAAAACAATTGTGAGAAAAAAACAGTGCTGGAGGACTCATACGTTCCAATTTGGAAATTTACTACAAAGCTACAGTAATCAAAGCATGATACTGGTATGAATTGGACATACGAACCAACAAAAAAGAACTGAGAGTCCTGAAATAAACTCATACTCTATGAGCAACGGATTTTCAATAAGGGTGACAATAGGGAAATAGTAGTCTTTTGTAATAAATCTTTATGACCTTAGATTAGGCAATGCTTTTGTAGACACAACTAGCATGTTAATGATGGCACAATCCTGGACCTCTAATTCCAAATGTGCTGTGCAGAATTTTTCTAGGCTCACCCAACGCCAAGAGACTTACACACTGAGCCTATTCATGAAGTGTAGTGAGAACAAGCTGGAAGCAGTGGAGAAGCTATTTCACCAGATGAAAATGGGAAGAAGCATTCCATGTCTCTAGGCACACCAACTCAAACCACATACTCTGAGATCTGACAAGCATTTCATCTTATCTTAAGGAACATTATTCTAAAGTTAGTTTTGGCCACTTTTACAGAAAAATAAAACAAATGACTCTACTCTCTATATATCAAAATCAAAATTTAAGGTGTTAAATATTTCATAAAACCTTTCTAGACCAAACAGGCATTTTTGAATAATTTGTGATTTTGATTTGGCTTCTTTATTGTTTTTAATTCTTGAAATTATCTTCACGAAATTCAAGAATTTGATGAGAAATTCTAATATTTTTCTATATTTAAGGCAAAAATATTTTTAAAAAACAGCAAAAGTATGAATCATTTGAATCAAAACAACATTTGCTCCATTCTAGAATGGCACATCCCTTACTCTACATTTCTTTGTGTACATTTTTTATTGAAAGAAAATATCTGTCTGCTTGAACACTTGTGTTAAAAATACTAAGATTATACAGCCTGTATTTCTAATTCATTTTTAAATTAAAAAACAAAGAGATTTGACAGAGCAAGTCTCTAAACATTTCATAACATTTCTGTAATAAAAACATAACTAACTAGATAGAGTCCTATTTAAATGTTTAGCTAAGCCATTAATTTGGTTTGGGGAAGGAAGTCTGGCAAGTCTTGAGACCCATTGTTAAGTTAGTTCTTACTGCTTAGATTTCTGTACTTCTACATTGAACTCCAAAGTTAATTATATTTAATAATCATATCGTTCAATTAATGAATTAAGTTATTAGATAAATTATGTAAGTAGAAACAGCTAGTTTTAAGTATCAGTATTCAACAATGGTACTCATTTAGTTGGATAAAAATTTTTAGCAACTCTGTTTCAACGGCTGCCTAGTACATCTTTTTTTTTTTTTTTTTTTCGAGACAGAGTCTCATTCTGTCACCCAGGCTGGAGTGCAGTGACACGATCTCGGCTCACTGCAACCTCCGCCTCCCAGGTTCAAGCGATTCTCCTGCCTCAGCCTCCCGAGTAGCTGGGATTACAGGTGCCCACCACCACACCCAGCTAATTTTTGTTATTTTTAGTAGAGATGGGGTTTCACCATATTGGCCAGGCTGGTCTTGAACTCCTGACCTCAGGTGATCCACCCACCTTGGCCTCCCAAAGTTCTGGGATTACAGGGATGAGCCACCACACCCGGCACCTAATACATCTTCATAAACACAGTTCGTCTTCGTTATGGGTAAGGAAATGCAGGTTTCAGACACTTGGTGAGCAACAGAATCTCACACAGTGTTTTTATCATATTAAACAGATATGTATTAAAATCTGGTCTTCATAAACAAAATAAAAATGAGGATTGCCACTCACACAGAGATGACTTCAAAGAAAGCCCAGGCAGTCCACTCACCTTGGGGTGCTATCAGAGTTCTTCCATTCTCCTGACACCAACCAACTGGCTGGACATAAGGGCTATTAACATCACACCTGCAAAAACAGAACTCTATTTTACATTCCCTTTTACTTAGTGCCAGAGAAAGAATTCAAGAGTAACAATCATTCTGGATATCAAGAGATACCACAGAAAACAGTACTTCATAGCTGGAGAGAATTAGAAGAAATTTTCAGTACTGTATTAGTAGGCTGTTACCAAACTTCTCTTTCACATAAGCTTCCTGAAAGTTAAAAGTATAAAATTGGTCGGGCACGGTGGCTCATGCCTGTAATCCCAGCACTTCGGGAGGCCGAGACAGGTGGATTACGAGGTCAGGAGATCGAGACCATCCTGGCTAATACGGTGAAACCCCGTCTCCACTAAAAATACAAAAAATTAGCCGGGCGTGGTGGCAGTAGCTGTAGTCTCAACTACTCAGGGGGCTGAGGCAGGAGAATGGCATGAACCCGGGAGGTGGAGCTCGCAGTGAGCCAAGATTGCACCACTGCACTCCAGCCTGGGCAACAGAGAGAGACTCCATGTCAAAAAAAAAAGTATAAAATTAACGGGATTGCCAAGGGCCTGAACTGCCAGTGATGTTCCCAAAAAAGTGAGTGAGCATTTTAATAAACTTCTACCACTTCTTGCTGGCAGCAAGAGAAAATATTAATAGGACAGCCCAATCAGACTCCAGATGACATCTTTCCTCCCTGTCCTTTTCAAAGAACCCAGAATATTCTGCCTAAGACACATATACAACAATACCTCTCTGCTTTGCCTCTGAGTTCAAAGGAGAAGACAGGGCCCATCAGGCACATAAAGAACCACTGTCTCAGGCAGGGACGTGGTGATTACTCAGAACATATGTGGAGAAATGCTATAAAAATTATTTTTGCCATGACCTCTTGCATATTTCAGGTTTTTAATCCAAAAAAAAAAACAAAAAAAAAAACTCTTTCAACTCACGTCATGTTATTTTAATGGCATGGTAGCATACATTTTCTCTGCTCCCCATAGGCTTTCGAAGAATTCACTCCCATTGTCCCAGAATCTTTCCTTTTAAAAATGTGACAAGATACATTTAACAATTTTTAGACCAAAAAAAAAAAAAAAAAAAATGCTGGAAGTTTTTAGCTTCCTCTTCACAGAAATGCTTTCCTCACAAATTAGACAAAATACAGCGAAGTATCCTGAACAGGTTATATTATTTCAGATGAGGCTTCACTGGGTAACCTCTACAGATGGAGAAGTTTCTAGGGCTCTTTAATTCAGTACTTCACATGGAAGAGAAGGTAATGAACAGTCAACCACCAAATTCCTGATGCTCATCACTATTAGAACAGCAAAAACAGCAACAGTGCTAGAATGAAAACAAATTATCCACATCAAACATATGAATACTCAAAAATAAAACACATTCATATCTCACCAGTAATCGTAACTATCATCCCAATTGTCAAAATGCACTAGCAAGCGATCTTCAACAATATCTGCTATGGTCGCCACACACACCAAGGAAGGGTTCTTCCTGTCCACGGCCTCCAGCTTCATTCCAACCTGAAATTCTTTAGGCATTGGCCCATTCTAATGCAGCACCAGCAGGGGAAGAAGCACAAAAAGAAACAGGACACCAAATAGGACTGAGCCACTGTCAAAACTTCTATGTTTAGCATCAGCAAAGTCTACAGGTGTCAGCACTTAGCCTCTGCACAAAGCCAGCAAATGCCTGTAAAAATATCCGGCAACTGTCACATAGTTTATACTCATAACAAAAGCCCAGGAAACTAGCTTTCCTTTGTGCTTTTGTCTTTTGTTGTGCAGGGAGGTTTTCTTTCCCTTATCATCTTCATATTTCCCTCTTTGTTTCTTAGAATAATTTGTATTAATTTTAAAATATGATGTTTACTGAACACAATAGTATCAAATAACCTCCTCTGCTTCCCATAGGCTTTTGAAGTTTCCAAATGCCCCTATTTGAAAAAGTGGTGAAGATATGCTCTAATTAGCACCAAAGTATCCTTTTAATTTGATTACTCAATCTGAAAATAACTGGCTTTTTCAATATTTAAGAACTACATGCTTAAATAAAATTATAATTTAAAATGTGAATTTATATATATAATTTATACATATTTAACATATAATTTAAATTTATAATTTTAAAATGTGAGTGCTTTTTTACTATCTGTGCTTTTCTTAGTATAAAAATACTATGAACTATGATTTACAATAACATAACAATTACAAACCCACCCTTCATATATCTATTATTAGCCAATCCTGAGATTTAGGGAGTACACACAGTATCTGGGGACTAAAAAAGGGTGTTTTTCTCTACTTCTCTTTTATCAAACCCTGATTTTTATTCTCCGTCAGCACATTCTATTTTTACAGCAATTTCATGTTTTAATAGCTCCTTTTCTTGATACAAATCTATGAAACATATTTAACGATTGTATAACACTGCTTTCAAGATCACAGAAGTGATGTCTGGAGAAATTCAGTGAGTGGCCTGCACAGTGACACCGTCTGCTGGTGGCAGAGCCGACTTCTGGGGTTGCGACTTATTCTCCTCTACTGAAGGTTCACTAGATTTCTGGGGATACAGATGGCATAAGAAGTGTGATCTACCCAGATCCTCAGAACACCCCTTCAACTAGTACAAAATGTTACTCTCATTTTCATTACACTTAAATATATCTAGGCTGGGTACATTCAAAGCCTACTTAGAGTATCTGCTGGTTTCAAAACACCGAAACCAAGATTAAAGGATTAACTCACTGTAAGGGAAAACATTTTTTAAAGACACTTTTAATTTTAGTAGGCTTCAAACATAAAGTTTTTAACTTTTCCCAACTTTTTCCCATCTAATTGAAGTATTTAATTATATTTTTAAAGGAAGAAAACCAAGATATGCCCATAAGAAACTGACGAATTAGGTGAGAAAAGTCATAGGAAGTTAAGAGTTTCCATAACTTCTTAAGGGATTAAAATAAAACAATATATAGTGAATTTTAAGAAATTTAAGTGTGGGGGAAATTTGATTTATGCTGAGAAAGAAAATACTTACAGGACTTCTGTTTCTGAATAATTTCTTTGGAGCATTTTGCAATTTGCAGGCCTTCAAGTAATCCATCCAAACAAATTTATCTTTTCTATAACCTAAAAAAAGCACAGATTACTCAAAATACCCCAAAGATGTAATCACATGCATATTAAATATATTAGATTGGTGCAAAAGTAATTGCGGTTTTTGCCATTACTTTTAATGGAAAAAAAAAACAATTACTTTTGCACCAACCTCATATTATTATTATTAGTGTCCTGCCATAAATTCAATGTCCTTAGCACCCACAAAAGATTTAAATTAAAATCTCCAAATTGTTTCACCTTTTTAAAATGTATTATGTTCAAAACTGTTGATGGTGCTTCCCCATCACGCGCATCATTCCCGATACAATTTCATATGCTCTGATACGGAGTCAGTACTCTGGTGGCTTGATGGGAGTCTCATAGCCCATTAAGGCTTTCCTGAATGGGCTAAGGGATGAGACCAGAGTTCCCGTACCTGTCCCCACTCCTGAGGAAGCGACGTCACAGAGACCATCAGAGGTCCTGAGGGTGCAGCCATCCAGGATGCCAGGCACAGAAACGCCTTCTCAATCCAAAGCCCACTCGACAGCTCCAGCTTTCTGTGCCACATCTTTACTAGTCTCCCATTAAAAACTGCTCCATCCTTCCATTCGCATGCCCTAGCGTGGCTCTCACACAGTGCTGGCCAAACAGTACAAGCCCAAAATATGGTTCTGAGCACCAGCCTTGAAACAAGAGTCAAACTCCCTGCACAGCCTTCCAGGCCTGGGAACACCACCCTCTTCGTCCCCGACCTTCCCGCCTGGGCGCTTCTCTGCTGTCTCCCTGAGATGACTCATCCTCGCAAAGCACACTCCTGCCCCGGGCGCCTGCTCCTGTTACTCTCTTGGATGGCTTACCCAGACACCACACTGCTTCCTCACTCATTTTCACCCACGTCTCTTTGGAATATTATGCCCACAGAGAGGCCTTTCTCCCCCATGCTGTCTGAAAGAGTGTCCCTGCAGCCACCGCCATTATCCTTCTCCTCTGAAATGAAGCCCCGTGGAGATAGAGACATTGCTTTACTTGCTGTTGGCCCTCAGTGCCTCACGTGGTAAGGACTCCATAAATACCTACTGAATGAACGAGCCTGTAGCCTGTCACCAGCTTCCTCGAAACCAGCAACCTCAAGGGACTCTGCCATCAGCCTCAGGGGAGGATCCCAAGGGACACCCTGAGTGGATAACTAGGAATAAAGGACTGTATACTGACTCCAGAAGTTGCCACAGTCATCCAACAGTCTGACATCCAAGCCAGAGACAGTGTACAGAAGTTTGCTGTGCAAAGATATGAGCCCATCAGCATCATCCTTGACCACATCCCCACCTCACTTGCACACAGCAAATCGAAAAGGTTTTGGTCACATCTGCCTGGCCCAGATTCCTCTAGCACATAACAAAACAATGATATTTTTCATTCCCATCAAAAGAAAATAGTGATTTTTTTCATGGTTCTTTGTTTTCCGTGATTCCTAAGTCTGAAACAAATTATTTGCAGTGAATCAAGTTTCCTCACCTTGCAGTATCGTCGATTAGATATTTCATTTCAACCATGATTTAAATATTAGTCTGCACTCCTTATAAGGTTTAATAAACTTTATCTAAAATGAAATAAAATGCTTTCATAATATTTTATTTCTGCCCTCTGTACATTATCAGAATATTTGACCTAAATAGTCATTTATGCTTTTCTTTAAAGATATTTACTTCTAAAAATGGTACCATTATAGTCTTACTACTCTTTATGGAACACAATTTCATTTTGGAAATCAATCCACACCAGGATCTCTTGTTAGAATTTCATAAAATATTGTTAAAATATAAGTGAAATACCAATTGATTCTCTTTCCAGTTGGTAAATGTATCCTGGCTTACCCTTAGGGATGTGCAATTCATGTTTGGTCTTTTCACACCACCCTACTGGATGAATGTCAGGGGAACCAGCATTGGTCCAAAAATCATAGCAACTTAAATAACCATCAAAATGAAGTCTTAGACGGTAACCACAAACCTGCAAGATAGAAAGTTTACCATCATTCGTTAAGTGTCATATATTTGGAGTAGACACAAAATTCACAAAATATTCACATATTTTGTCAGTACTATCAACATATAAGAGCCAACCCTTCTATCCAAATGTTTCCATTAAAGAACAAATTTATGGATGACCTCTGATTAAGACAAAATGGTAATGAAATTAGACCCTGTCTTACAGGTATATAGTGCATTCTGCAAAAGCAGTGACCCTTGTACCCAATCTAGGACTCTGAGGGTCAGTTTATGTATTCATTAATTAACTGGTTTATTTATTAATTCAATACCTGTCAAATATTCCCTTCAGCAACCCTATCTTCTGCCCTCTGGCCTGGATTCATATTCCAAGACAGTGTAAGCTAAAGTACAAAGCAAAACTAAAATAGGCATGGCTTTGTTTCAACTCTAACATATGTATCCAGCACACTCAATAAAGAGAATAATAAAATGGTCTGAGAAATACATCCTCTAGACATGTGGTACAAATTTAATAGCTATAATCAATCAGTAAAGTAAATAAATGTGACTTATGTTCAATGCTATCAGAAATATAAAGATCTTTTATTGATTTAATAATATGTTTAGTAAGTATTACATTTTATAAGCCATTCATCAAGAGCTCTCCACTCTAAATGATTTTCATAAAGTGAATGTATTTATATAAATATATAATTCATATGCATTAATATTATTCATACACATTTCTCATTAGTTCAGCTAAAATGTGAATAAGTATGTCTCTGTTAATAGGTTAAAAAAAAACACTGGGATTCACAGATTGTTATCAACCTCAAGTGAAAATTATTTACCAATTAAGTCAAGAATAAATGCTAGTTGATGAAGGACTTATTAGAAAATTCATCTTCAAAGAAGGAAAAAAATTCACTAAGAAACATAGTTTCACCCATCACTGACTAAAATAAATCCATAATGCACTGGAACTTGTACATAATAAATATCAAACAAATTTGTTATTTTCTAGAAAATTATCTTTCTGTCACTAGGCAATTAGCCCAAGACAGTAACACCACCTCTTACCTCCGCTACAGAAAGCACACAGAATACCGATGGATGTCGGGGATCAATGCCTTCTAATCTCATTCCAATCTGAAAACCATTTTCATGCTCTGGAAAGGACTGATCCTACAAAATTTCATGACATAACATTAGCCACTGAGATTTCATCACAGTTTTATATTAAAATATTTGGTGTCACCTCTAGGTGAAGTCTAAAACAACTGAACTCATAGAAACAGAGAGTAGAATGGTGTCTACCAGAGGCTGGAAGTTGAGGGAATGGGGAGATGCTGGTCAAAGGGTACAAAGTGGCAGTTAGAAAGGAGGAATAAATGGTAAGTATTTAAGGTGATGGATGTGTGAGTATGCTTGATTCAATCATTCCACACTGTGTACATACAGCATAACATCACTGTCTACCTCAGGATTATATATGATTATAATTTGTCAAAAACATAAATCAAATAAGATTTTTTTTTTGAGATGGACTCTTGCTGGAGTGTATTGACATGATCTTGGCTCACTGCAACCTCCACCTCCCGGGTTCAAGTGATTCTCCTGCCTCAGCCTCCCTAACAGCTGGGATTACATACTGTGCCTGGCTAATTTTTGCAGTTTTAGTAGAGACGGGGTTTCACCATCTTGGCTAGGCTGGTCTTGAACTCCTGACCTCGTGATCTACCCGCCTTGGCCTCCCAAAGTGCTAGGATTACAGGCCACCATGCCCAGCCCAAATAAGAATTTTTTGAAAGAATTAACTGTATAGTTTAGAAGCTCAGTGATGTGGCTAAAGATGGAAGACTGTTCTTATATGTAGTTAGTGCTCAAGGATGGTTTCGTTATGTTAATATGCTTTGACATAGTACCTCCATGAAGTTGTGTGTCCTATGAACTTCCCATTTATTCCTTTTGCCAATTTTTCCTTCCTGTACCCTGGATAACATCACTTTATTATATGGATTACCTACTCTCAGTCTGTGACTTGGCTCTTACTGTGTTTACAGTGACTTTGTTGCAGATAAACTTTTAATTTTAATGTAGTAAAATATATCAGTTATTTTCTATACATTCTACATACTCAGCCTATGAAATCCTTCTTAACTCTGAAGCTACATAGGTATTGTCCTTTTTTTTTTTTTTTTTTCTGAGACAAGGTCTCACTCTGTCACCCAGACTGGAGTGCAGTGACATGATCTAAGCTCACTGCAACCTCCGCCTCCCAGGTTCAAGCAATTCTCCTGCCTCAGCCTCCCAAGTAGCTGGGATTACAAGTGCGCATCACTATGGCCTGGCTAATTTTTGTATTTTTAGTAGTGATGGGGTTTCACCATGTTGGCCAGGCTGGTCTTGAACTCCTGACCTCCAATGATCCACCCTCCTGAGCCTCCCAAAGTGCTAGGATTATAGGTGTGAGCCACTGCACCTGTCCCTAGTATTTTTTAAGAACTGTTGAAGTTTCTTTCTTCATATTTAAATTTGTAGTACAACTGAAATTGAGTTTTCTATGGTGGCAGGTAGAGGCCTACTTTTTTCACATGGAAAACAAATCATTCAAGAAAAGCGTTTTGGATAGTCCACACTTGAATTGATCGGCAAAGTCAGCTCTGTCATATCTGGTTTCTACATACTTGTAGGTCTTATTTCTGACCCCTCTCTTATGTTTCATTGACTTATTTGCCTATATCACACAGTTTTATTTGCTTATAATGAGTCTTTCTATTGAGAAAGCAATCATTTCCATATTAAGTTTTTTAAATTCAGAAACTTGTTTTCTCTCCCATTTGATCTAATCATTTTTATCTGTCAAAAGTGTTTTAGAATTTTCACATAAAACTGCCAAAATACTTTGCTATATTTATTTCTAGATACTTTTGAATGTTTATTGCTATTTTTACTGTAACATTTTCACAGCAGACTCCATAAATTGCTCCAATTCATCATTATTTTCTTTTTTTATTATTATTATTATACTTTAGGTTTTAGGGTACATGTGCACAATGTGCAGGTTTGTTACATATGTATCCATGTGCCGTGTTGTTTTGCTGCACCCATTAACTCGTCATTTAGCATTAGGTATATCTCCTAATGCTGTCCCTCCCCTCTCCCCCCACCCCACAACAGTCCCCGGAGTGTGATGTTCCCCTTCCTGTGTCCATGAGTTGTCATTGTTCAATTCCCACCTATGAGTGAGAACATGCAGTGTTTGGTTTTTTGTCCTTGCGATAGTTTACTGAGAATGATGTTTTCCAGTTTCATCCATGTTCCTACAAAGGACACGAACTCATCATTTTTTATGGCTGCATAGTATTCCATGGTGTATATGTGCCACATTTTCTTAATCCAGTCTATCGTTGTTGGACATTTGGGTTGGTTCCAACTCTTTGCTATTGTGAATAGTGCCACAATAAACATACGTGTGCATGTGTCTTTACAGCAGCATGATTTATAGTCCTTTGGGTATATACCCAGTAATGGGATGGCTGGGTCAAATGGTATTTCTAGTTCTAGATCCCTGAGGAATAGCCACACTGACTTCCACAATGGTTGAACTAGTTTACAGTCCCACCAACAGTGTCAAAGTGTTCCTATTTCTCCACATCCTCTCCAGCACCTGTTGTTTCCTGATTTTTTAATGATGGCCATTCTAACTGGTGTGAGATGGTATCTCATTGTGGTTTTGATTTGAGTTTCTCTGATGGCCAGTGATGATGAGCATTTTTTCATGTGTTTTTTGGCTGCATAAATGTCTTCTTTTGAGAAGTGTCTGTTCATGTCCTTTGCCCACTTGTTGATGGAGTTGTTTGTTTTTTTCTTGTAAATTTGAGTTCATTGTAGATTCTGGATATTAGCCCTTTGTCAGATGAGTAGGTTGCAAAAATTTTCTCCCATTCTGTAGGTTGCCTGTTCACTCTGATGGTAGTTTCTTTTGCTGTGCAGAAGCTCTTTAGTTTAATTAGATCCCACTTGTCAATTCTGGCTTTTGTTGCCATTGCTTTTGGTGTTTTAGACATGAAGTCCTTGCCCACGCCTATGTCCTGAATGGTATTGCCTAGGCTTTCTTCTAGGGTTTTTATGGTTTTAGGTCTAACATGTAAGTCTTTAATCCATCTTGAATTAATTTTTGTATAAGGTGTAAGGAAGGGATCCAGTTTCAACTTTCTACATATGGCTAGCCAGTTTTCCCAGCACCATTTATTAAATAGGGAATTCTTTCCCCATTTCTTGTTTTTGTCAGGTTTGTCAAAGATCAGATAGTTGTAGATATGCGGCATTATTTCTGAGGGCTCTGTTCTGTTCCATTGATCTATGTCTCTGGTGTGGTACCAGTACCATGCTGTTTTGGTTATGTAGCCTTGTAGTATAGTTTGAAGTCAGGTAGCGTGATGCCTCCAGCTTTGTTCTTTTGGCTTAGGATTGACTTGGCGATGCGGGCTCTTTTTTGGTTCCATATGATCTTTAAAGTAGTTTTTTCCAATTCTGTGAAGAAAGTCATTGGTAGCTTGATGGGGATGGCATTGAATCTATAAATTACCTTGGGCAGTATGGCCATTTTCACGGTACCAATTCTTCCAACCCATGAGCATGGAATGTTCTTCCATTTGTTTGTATCCTCTTTTATTTCATTGAACAGTGGTTTGTAGTTCTCCTTGAAGACGTCCTTCACATCCCGTGTAAGTTGGATTCCTAGGTATTTTATTCTCTTTGAAGCAATTGTGAATGGGAGTTGACTCATGATTTGGCTCTCTGTTTGTCTGTGATTGGTGTACAAGAATGCTTGTGATTTTTGCACATTGATTTTGTATCTTGAGACTTTGCTGAAGTTGCTTATCAGCTTAAGGAGATTTTGGGCTGAGACAAAGTTCTGGCCAGAGCAATCAGGCAGGAGAAGGAAATAAAGGGTATTCAATTAGGAAAAGAGGAAGTCAATTTGTCCCTGTTTGCAGGTGACATGATTGTATATCTAGAAAACCCCACTGTTTCATCATTATTTTCTTTAAGCATACAGTTTTGAACAGATTCAGCATTACTAGTCAGTTTATTGTTAATTGCAAATAATCATATACTAATGGAAAATGATGACTAGAACCTAGATCTATTAGATCTAGAGCTGCATTTAATCACTAATTATATTATTATTTAATATTGCTTAACATCTGAATGCCTATTTTGGGGTTAAAATTTATTCTTTTTAAAAATTATTACAGGGGCCGGGCACAGTGGCTCACGCTGGTAATCCTAGCACTTTGGGAGGCCAAGGCAGGTGGATCACCTGAGGTCAGGAGTTCGAGACCAGCCTGGCCAACATGGCAATACCCCATCTCTACTAAAAATACAAGAATTAGCCAGGTGTGATGATGCGTGCCTGTAATCCCAGCTACTCTGGAGGTGAGGCAGGAGAATCACTTGAACCCAAGAGATGGAGGTTGCAGTGAGCCAAGACTGGGCCACTGTACTCCAGCCTGGACAACAGAGTGAGACTCCATCTAAAAAAAAAAAAAATTATTCCACTGGGAAATTTAAAAGTTGCAACAACAAGACAGTGTAGAGAGCACATGCATAGACAGCCTTTGCCTAGATTCACTCATTGTTACATTTCACCTGCTTTGCTTTACCATTTGTACTTACTCTATCTCTCATACGTCTCTGTGAGCATATACATAGATAGAGAAACATATGGACATAAACTTTTTTCTGAACATTTTGAAGGCCCTTTACCCCAAAATAATTTTCCCTAAGAGTAGTGTATTTTCCCTAAGAATAGAACATTCTCTTACAAAACCATAACTCAGATATTAACTTCTGTAAATTTAACATTTATACAATACTTTTTCTAATCTTCCATTCATATTCCAATTTTGTCCATTTATCCAACAATATGCTTTCCAACATTCACCCCCACACACCGCCTGCAAAGCAGGAGCCAGTCTAGGGTCGGATGTTATGAGTTGACGGGGCTCTTCAGTCTTCCTTAATCAGAAACTTTTCCCACACCATGTCATTGTCTTGCATAGCACAGACATGTTTTCAAGAATGCAGACTTTCCCCTCCTCTGATTTTTTTTTTTTTTTTTTTTTTAGATGGAGTCTCGCTCTGTCACCCAGGCTGGAGTGCAATGGTGCCATCTCAGCTCACTGCAACCTCCAGCTCCCAGGTTCAAGCGATTCTCCTGCCTCAGCATCCCGAGTAGCTGGGATTACAGCCGTGTGCCACCATGCCCGGCTAATTTTTTTTTTTTTTTGTATTTTTTCAGTAGAGACAGGGTCTCACCATGTTGGCCAGGCTGGTCTAGAACTCCTGTCCTCAGGTGATCCACCCACCTTGGCCCCCCAAAGTTCTGGGATTACAGGCCCTTCCTCTGATTTTTTGACTAGAACATTCCTCATTTTGGGTCTGTCTGATGCTTCCTCAAGATTTGATTCAGGTGGTACATTTTTTTGCCAGAATACTTCATGGATGTGTTGTGTCCTTCTCAGGGTATCACATCCAGAGGCACATGTTGTCTCTCTGTCCCTCACTGGTGATGGTAGTTTTGATCATTCAATCACAGTGTTGTCCCATTTCTTCACTAGTTACATACAAAATGCACATATACATACATTCATACATAGACATGTACACATGTATACCCATACAAACATACATATATATTTTATAAATCGTAAGTTCAAACAGATATGTCTAAGTCTAATCCCTCCCCAAAAGGTTTGTTCTGCCCTCCTGCATCCACTTTGTGTTTCTCCTTGAACAAAGTTGACACATTTACTTATTTACCAAATCCTACAGGGTCTCTTACCACTTCAGAACTGTTTTACCCATACTGTCATAATAAGAAAACCTATTTTAAAAGTTCAAGATTTCTTTGCAATTTTCCCTCCCTCCTGTGCCATCCAAGATGGAGTATGTAGTTAAAAACTGCGTTCATGAACTACTTGGGTTCCTATTTGTTCTCTCTTCAGTAAAGTTACAATATCCATTTGAAATACAACTGAGTTCAAATTTGTTCAATTTGCTTTCAGTTCTTAATGATTTTTTAAATATGTAGAATATTAACATGCTTCCAAAAGTTAAAATTAGCAAAAGTTACTCTCTTCCTCCCATATTCTATCCACCGCATTTCCTCACATCACCTCGCAGAGGTCACCAACTTCACTGTTTTCTGGTTTATGCTTCTGAAGCTTCTTTTTGTAAAGATAAGCAGTTATATGTAGGTTTTTCTTATTTCTCCTTCTTTCTCACACAAAAGGCAGCATACTACACATGCTCTTTTGCATGTGGCTTTTTGCATTACTAATGTCTCTTGGAAACCACTCCATGTCTGTTCCCAACTATTACGCACACTCTTTTTCACAGCTGCATTGTACTCCACTGTGTATAGGTACACAGCTCATTCAACCTTCTTCTATACTTGGATGCAAGCCTTTTTTATGTAAGCATGAAATAATTTTAAAACCTATGAATTGGCTTGTAAAATATCGTTAAATTTTTCTTACATTCTGAGATCATTTTAGAAGCTTCTAAGGAAAAACTTAAAAGATGACAAACCCCAAAATGAAATGGCAAGAATGAATGATTTCTCAGGAATATTTTATTTCTACAAAAATAAATGTCATGTGTGTGTTTAACTCTCCCAGCCTTATTCTCACATCTACTATGTTTTCCAGCAGATTGTATTTAACAAGTTTTGTGTGACTACCTCCTGTTCACTGCTTTGAAATTTCTCAGTTAACTTCAAAAGTGCCATACACATATACAAATACACATGCACACAACGCTGACAAAATATAAAGAAGAAGGTAGATCACAGGGAGAGAATATTACTAATGCTGAGAGGAAACTTAAGAAGACATAGAAACTGAAAGAACATTGTTCATGTTTTAACAAAACTGAAACCCTACAAAATTAGGGGTGGGGAGGAAACAGTGTTATTTTGAGCAAACTATATCGTCTTATCACACATGATTGATAAATTTGAGACATTGACAATACTTCCCAGCCAGAAGTGAAGATGATCAATGTTACTCTTGTCAGCCTTTCAAGTTGGTTTCCCAATGGAACATTTGGGAGCTTTCTATAATGTCGCAAGTAACATTACATAGCTAAAACCGACTCAGCATTTCTTGGAGGGTTTCAAATAAAAAATAAAACGTTCATTTTAACAATCTGAAAGGCAACATTTAGTGAGAAATATCACTGCCTTTCATCAGTCTCTCTTCTCTGTTCAATGGTTTATTCATGACAGATTTTAAAAATTTTTTCCTTTTTAAAAATATCATGTTTAATTAATATAATTGATACTGTGCTTGTAAGATTATATTTTATGATAAGAAAAGATAACTAGAATCACATACTTAAAGCAAACAATAGGCCCATTAAATTCAGTCATAAAAAATCATAAGGTTCAGAGACCTGGAAAAACTTACAGATCGACTCAAGCCCAGAAGGGTGAATAAACTTTCTCTAGGTCACACAGCCAGTTTAGTAGCCGAGTACAACTAAGGACCTGCGTCTTGTGAAAACCTGCCAGCTGTGTGTTCCACATAAAGGGACAGAAGTGGCAACTAAACAGGCAAAATGAAACCTGGCTAGAGGCCATGGAAGGCCCCAAGGACGTTTCCAAAGAAGAGCCAGTGCTCTTGAGTACAAAAGTTAAGGTGTTTCGCTTCGTCATTTTCTTTTCCCAAACAGCCACAAAATAACATTTTCTCATATGAAGTTGATTTATGTTGTCACTAATAAAGGAAAAGAAACATTATTCAAAGTTCCACACCTCTTGACAAAAGCAGGTACAAATTGTATACTATTATTTAAAATGCTTGTAAAATGAGCCATAACATGAGGGAAAAAAAAACAAAAAACACCATCACCATGCCTAGAGAAACTGAAGACAAGCTACTGGTGAAATTCCTAAAAGCAATAATGATTATATGTGTGTGCCATCCACTCCACATTATGAGACAGAACAGATGATGCTTTGTCATGATTATTTTGTGAACCACAATAGAGTGGGGAAGGTCTGCGGCCATCAGCACTAGCAAAGCATCAGCTAGGGGTGTATCACAGAAGAGTGCTCAAGTGATATAAATGCAAGATTCCAACTGAATGCCCCTCGATATTCTATTTTATTCAAAGGCACAGGTAGGCAGTCAACAACATTTTCCTTATTTTAATTCAGCATTGAGAAAGGTGGGGGAAATTGGGCCTGCAATCAAATCCTGGCCACTGAGGCACATGTTTTAATATGTTATACAAAGAACTGGGCAAGGACCTCAGGCCACTAATTTCTAAACCTTCACACAATGGCTCTCAAAGGGAAAGATGTTCACAGGAGGAATTTTATATGCAGATGACAAAAACAAAATTTCTTACTACAAAAAGGCCTTTGCCATGAATTCAGCAGCCTGCTCAAATGGTTTATCTCAGCAACATCTTCCACATCTAAAATTGTTCCAATGTGTCCCTTGGGGGACAAAATGTCACTATTTTAAATTTGAAGGGTGAGATATGAGGAAGTCTTACATAGGCGAACTGTGATATAAACAGCTTGACCACAGAGAATTTCACTCTTTGACAAAATTTGATGACTTTCTTCACTCAATGGAAAAAAAATCAATCACGTTATCAGTAATGTCAAAAATAATTCAAATGCTACAGAAGAGAACATGAAGAATGAAGAAGTATTTTCCAAGATGAATACAACCAAAGAGAAAGTTAGGAAGGCCCTTGCAGGCTTTGTTAAAGTAGGGAGAACCAACCTGCCAGGTTTTGAGTGTGACAGTCTTGTCGACTCTGCATTTGATGAAGCAAAAGGAATCTGAGTTTATGTTTGGTCTGAATAAACAGCATGATTGAGAACTGTATGAGAAACCACCAAACACTTGCTGTTGTAGCCAGAAACCTAGAATGGTTAGATACAATTTTCTCAGTAAGAGAAAGGAAGAATATAAGATTGAGAAGGAATGGTTACAGAGCCTCAGCCATCCTTTATCAAGTCATACATAAATGCCTTTTAACATTGCGCCAGATACTGTCTTAAGTACTTACAAATATTAACACATTAAATCATCATAAAAACCCTATGCAGTAAGTGTTATTATGCACATTTTATAGATGATATGCCCAAGGCCACAATGTAAGTGTATCTGGCTTTCCTGTTTGAGTGATTGGTCAGGATGCTAGAACATTACCAAAAGTCATAAGCATCACCATCCCCCTTGCTAATTAAAGACTTCATAATTTTTAACTTTTTATTTCATAATTATAAATATAATAAATGTTTCAAATATCTAAAATTGGTGGTCGAATATGTACCACCTATGGCCATTAAGTTATCCCCAGCTGCCAAAAGTGTGAATACAGTGCCATGGGGAGTCTATAAAAGGCACTCCTAAATGTGGGGATTTAATATAAATAAAGGTGGCTCTGCAGACTGCAGAGCAAAGAAGATGGCATCAGAACACATGACTACCAATTTGGAGAGAACAATTAAGGTAGATTCCCACCACAATATCATACACAAAAAATACTTTTAGATGGAGAAGTAATAGACATGACCATGGAATACAATGCAGCTGTTTAAAAAAAGCAAAACAGGCCACGCACTGTGGCTCATGCCTGCAATCCCAGCACTTTGGGAGGCCGAGGTGGGTGGATCACCTGAGGTCAGGAGTTCAAGAAGAGCCTGGCCAACATGGCTAAACCCCATCTCTACTAAAAATACAAAAAATTAGCCGGGAATGGTGGTGGGCACCTGTAATCCCAGCTACTTGGGAGGCTGAGGCAGAAGAATTGCTTGAACCTGGGAGGCAGAGGTTGCAGTGAGCCAAGTTCGCACCACTGCACTCCAGCCTCGGTGACAGAGCAAGACTCTGTCTCAAAAAAAGGAAAAAAGCAAGACACATCACTGGATCTGCCGAGGCAGAATGACAGCCATAATCAATATTAAGCAAGTGTTAGATAAGCATATGGTGTGTTGTCATTTTTTATCAAAAGAAAAAACACCAAACAGCTATTTATATAAACATGATTTACATATCTACATAACTACATATATACAAATCTAGAAAGATTTACATCAGATTATTTTGAATGGTTCATCTAGAGAGGAGAACAGACAGAGAAAGACCCCTCTATTTTTATATCCTTCTGTCTTGTTAAAAATGTTAAATGACATGGTAATTCTTAAAAAATCGACACATACACATAATCAAGTGATGGTGACACTAAATGAGCAGGCAGGATGCAGGCCATGATAAAACTCATATGTCCTGCTAAGAAAATTTTATTTCATTCTTAATTGATAAAGCACCAGCAAAAGATGCAAAAAAATATTCTTGCATCTTATTAGGAGCGGTGTGGGAAATTGATTAGAAAGGTGGCAAGACTAGAAGTAGAAGATGTTAAAAAGGCTTTAAGTATCTGCCAATAATTGAGAATCTGCCATATGCCATGTACAGTGTCTAAGTCAACTACGTAAGCCTTAAAACCCCCTGGGGCCAGGTGCGGTGGCTCACGCCTGTAATTCCAGCACTTTGGGAGGCCAAGGCGGTCAGATCACAAGGTCAAGAGATCAAGACCACCCTGGCCAATGTGGTGAAACCCCGTCTCTACTAAAAATACAAAAATTAGCTGGGTGTGGTGGTGTGCACCTGTAGTCCCAGCTACTCGGGAGGCTGAGGCAGGAGAATCGCTTGAGCCTGGGAGGCAGAGGTTGCAGACAGCCAAGATCACGCCAGTGCACTCCAGCCTGGCAACAGAGCAAGACTCCGTCTCAAAACAAACAAACAAACAAAAAACCCTATACTGGAACTTTGACAATCCCCATTTCACACATGAAGAAACTAAGGCTCACAGTTATTCACAAATTGCTCTGTTTGCACACTGGTCAATACAAAACCTGGAATTCAAATTCAACCCTTGACCTGTGCACTTAACTGCCAAGTTCTATTACATTTAGAAAGTTGCAACAGCCTTGACAAGTGACAATGAGGACCTCAGCCAGTGCAAGTAGGACTGGGAATGGGGGAAGTGGCCAGATTCAGTACATACTTAGGGGGTAAAATGGGCAGTGCCTGATGCCTGGCTGGAGGCAGAGGACAAGGGAGGCAGAGGATTTTCAGGTGGTGCCCACATTTCAGGCTTGAAATAAATTATCAAATTTTCCATAATGCTAATTTTCACCTTGATAATGGTAATGATATCTATCAACACTTTCAAAGACTTCATGGGAAGCTCATGAACAACCACAGGCTGCATCCTTCCAACTTTCTGTTGCATTATTACAGCTCCAATGTTCTTCCAGGAATCTTGCAATAAATCCTTTCATCATAAAAGTCTATTTACTGCAAGACAATGGAAGACTATAAGAGTTTACGAAGCTCCTTCCTTGCTTTTTCCTTGAGAAACTTTATGATTTTTACCTAACAGTGGCACTTAATAAGAATGTTAGATTTTCTTCTGGCTTTCTCTTGTTTTAATCACAGAAAACAGAGAACTTAAAATATTATATACACTAATACACATACACACACTCACCACATACACACATTTGCCTCTTTTTCTATTCTTGCTCAAACTACACCTTAATATAGCTGTTTTTAATAGTGGAGTCAGAGTGGGGTTCATGATGTCTTCGGGCGTTCTAGAATCCTCTTGAATTTTATACAAAATTTTGGGTGCAAATGGATAAAAGCATTTCCCCAAGGATATTATTATTCCCTAAGGATACCCTAATTCCCTGAGGATAGTATCAATAGCTTTCATTAGATATTCAAAGAGGTCTAAGACACAAAAACAGATTAAGAGCCACATGGCTACCCTTCAAGGGGATTTGTCATTAATCAACCCACTGACTAAATAATACACATTTGGAAGACTTCAGTAAGCAGAACACAGCAGTTCACTGCAGTTGTTCATCATGGGGATACAGGCCAGGCAGCAAGGCATGCTTCAAATTCCGCTTTTTCAAAGTGACACCTTTTTTTTTTTTTTTTTTTTTGCCATCTATTTGTTTGGCTGATGGGGAAAATCATCACCTACATAATTAAACAGAACTTGCTACAAAGCTGCAGTTAAGATGGCAGTGAAGGATGGCTGATGGTGTATTTTTAAACTTTCATTTTAGAGACTACTTCCTTGTTATTTTGAACATTTTTCATAGATTAATTCTGAACTTAGAATCCTAAACTGCTGCCAAGATTATATAGCAAGAGGCATTCTACAAATAGAGAAACAGAACTCAGGGCTCAACAAAAATATGCTTTAATAAGTTAAGTGAATGCAGTTCTTATTGGCTTTTTGTGAATCCATTCTGCTAGAATTTCAATTGCAAAATCCTCATTTCCCCAGAAGCTACTGATAGTAAGAAATTTGGCTGCATAATAAACATTTTAATGTGCATCCTAACCACTGACTGAATTATGGTCTCAGAAACAAAAACAAAGCACATACTGGAGCAGGTAAAACACCACTCGGTCTAGGCAATCTTAGACCAGCAAAGATCATTTATGAACATAGAAAAAGAACCCACACCATTCATAATACAGGACTGCATAGAAAGAACTTTTTAAGATAACTTCTCAAATTGTTTGATAATTCATTGGCCATCACCGAATTGATTCCACAAATCCTCTGAGTCTAGTGTCTGAAACAATAAACTCACATATTTTTCCCCCAATGACTAAACTCTTCCCAGAGAAAATAGACAAGGATACTTCTAATACATATTTCCTTTAATTAAATGAGAAGTCGTGTCTACCCTTGATTCCGAATGCCACCATTTTCTTCTTTGATTTCTCCTCCTTCTGAAGAGCTCTGAACTTGACATTCAGCTTCCAGCTGGAACTGCAGATAAGCAGCCTGTTACAGGGGCTTCATACCCCTACCAGGAACTAAAAAGCAGTCCTGATCTGACTGCCTGGTTCCAGACTTCAGATCTGCTCAACTATTTCCCAGCAGCCCTGGTACTTTCAATCACCATTTCAGAGACACAGATTCTAAATGTAGGAAAAGCATCTGAACCACATCAGGATGTATCTTTGATTCTGCCCCACAACTTAGACCTTTAGAAACTATGGGAAATGAACATGAATGGAAATTCTTTCTGCCCTTCAGAGCCCCAGCAAGTAATCATCTTAAATGACTTCATGTCACAAGGCCACACTCTATTTTTAAAATATAGTTCCTTCTTTGGTCTCGATATGCCTTGTGATTTAAACTCCAACCAAACATCTCAATATAATGCACACAGTATTCTTTCAAAAAATGCTTTTTTTGCCCCTGGGAGTACTGTTAAATACCAATGAAGTTACCTTAAAACTGGAGGCAACAAAATACATATAAAAGGCAAAAAAAAAAAGAATAGGTAGACAAGCAAACAGTTTAGGCAATTAAAAAGAGGATATAGACTCAGGTTATAATTTGGTTCCAAGCATATTAGAATGCATAAAATATTTCACTGCACTTTACAAAAGTACTAAAAAGCCAGATATGGTCATCATTTGGCTAATGATTAATATTTAAAGTACTAAGAAGCATCTATATTAAAACAGTGATAGTGTTCTCAGTGACTGCCAAGTAATTTGGAAGCACGTTCACAGCACAAACACTTGGTATCTGACTAAACTCTTTTGGCTGGAAAGGTTCTGGGTATCTCAAAGTTTCACAAGGAGTTTTAACAAATAGGAATTTCCACAGAACAATCTTCCTGCACCTGCAGGGCTAAATACAAATTCAGACTATCAAAAACAAAATGCACATGTGCACGTCTTTCAGATTCTATTTAATGTATAGGCATAGATCGAAAAATTCCATTTTTAAAATATAATTCAGGCATAAGTGAAGAACTTAAATTTGGGGTAGGGTGAATTCCCTTTACTTAGATTTCAAGTAAGGAAGACAGAGAGAGAATAGGAATGTGTTCAAATAAGGCTGTCTTGTTTCTAGGACAATTAGGAGGTTAAACCAGGAAGGTGCCTCTGTTCCTCCAACAACCCCCAGCCCCTCCCAAAAATAAATGCAACCCTATTATCCTGCAGAAGGCTGGAATTTCCTTTTCAGGACATACAGTATTTCTTTCTGAAATCATACTAGATTATAATAATACCTATGAAGAGGGGAAGGAGGTAGAGCAGGACAAGAAAGTAGGGGGAGGTGGGAACGCCACGATTGTGCCTTGTTTAGAGAGAAAGGGGATGAAATGAGGAACCACTTCTGTTTTCATCATGAATAAAGCTGGTGAGTCATCAGGCAGGAGAGAGGAGGCTGGGAACAACGTGACCCACTAAGGATTCTTCTCCAAGGACAGCGGGTTTCCCGCTGGGCACCCACTCTTAAATGCAGATCGGGAGACAGAGACAGGAACACCCACCGTGGGCAGGCCAGGCTGGAAGGATAAAGGACTGTGGTCGAACCGAGGCAAGTTCTGGCAAGCACAAGGTCTGTGGAGGCCAGGCTGGGCTAGTGTTCTGAATAAATGGGAGGTCGGCGGTCGGAGCACACAGGGCTACCAAGAGGGGCTGAGAAAAGGCAGTGGGAAAAGCAAGGGACGAGAGAGTGATTTTAAGAACCGCTTGTATTTAAGAAAGTCATGTATATGCCAGACACTGTAGTATGCTGGACACTTGATATACACGATGTGGAATTATTCAAGAAAATCCCTGAGAAGTAAGTGATATTATCTGCTGTTTTCAGTTAAATCAACTAAGAGTCAGGGAGGTGCCTCCACACAGTGAGGGGAAGCAGTGGAGGGCTTACTGAGGCAGTGCAGGTAAAAGCACCAGCAAACAATACGAACCTCTCCCGGGAACCAGAAGGCAGAGAGGAACTAAAACAAGAAGAAAGAAACCCAAGTCAGGCTTCCAGGAGATCACAATTTCACCGAGAGACAAAATACACCCACACGTAACCACATAGAATGGCACAAAAAGCAGCCAGAGGTGTTAAGTACACAACTGATAAACAGAGAAACCACAATTCACAAAGATCCCTCCGGCAAGGCGGGCAGGCAAGGTGAAAGGTAGGGCCAGCCTGGACAGAGAAAAATCGCTTAAGGAACTGCTGTAAAAATGCATGTGGAAAAAAACCCAGGGTGCACCATAAATGAAGGCAGTAGTGCTGCGGAGTGAGAGTAGCAATAGAACAATTATGAGGCAAAGCTGGAGCAGATTAGATTGCCAAACATACACAGAGCGTAGAGGAGAGGGTGGAACAAGCTGGCTGCAGGGGAACGGAGCACAGAGCCCCGGGAGCTGGTCCCACCGAAGGGGGCTGAAAGGTCTGGATGTTCTGAGGTCTGCCTGCCCTCCAGGTGAAGAGGAGTGAAGACCAGGAGAAAGACCCGGGAGGGGGTGCAGGAGCTGTGTTGCGACTCAGTGGGATGGCAGTTAAGGAGCTGGATGAACTGACCCAAAGGTCAGGTTGCGGAGGCTGGAGGTGGGAAAGAAAGTTAGAAAAATCCAGAAAGAGAAAATGCAGTCTAAAATTTCAAGAAGCCAGTCTGGACTAAGGAGATGAGTTAGGGAGGAAAATGCAGAACCAAGGGACACTATTTTTTCATAAAAATGGAACAAACTTAAGCATATTTGCATTCTAAAAGGAAATGTTCTTTTCTTTTCTTTTTTCTTTTTCTATTTTTTTTTTTTTAGATGGAGTTTCGCTCTTGTTGCCCAGGCTGGAGTGCAATGGCGCAATCTCGGCTCACCCCAACCTCCACTTCCCCGGTTCAAGTGATTCTCCTGCCTCAGCCTCCAGAGCAGCTGGGATTACAGGCATGCACCACTACACCCCGCTAATTTTGTATTTTTAGTAGAGATGGGGCTTCTCCATGTTGGTCAAGCTGGTCTCTAACTCCCGACCTCAGGTGATCCACCCACCTCGGCCTCCCAAAGTGCTGGGATTACAGGCATGAGCCACCTCGCCTGGCTCTAAAAGGAAATGTTCAAAAGAGAAGAAACGTCAACTTAGAGGCAGGCCATGAGATAACTGATGGAGTAAGATCTCTAGAAAGGGAGGAATGGAAAGGATGCAGAGCACAGATGCAGGAGGCTGGAGAGAAGGGACACTTCTTCCAGGACCACAGGGGAAAGAGGCAGGAAGAGGTGTGCTGAGTGTTGGTCTGCAGGGGGCAGTGGAAGGTCTCACCACATGCAGTAAGGGACTGAAGGCTTCAGGTGGGAGGAAAGATGCCTGCCAGCATAGACCTGCTTTCCTAGGGAGCAGAGAGAGCCCAGACTAACAACACAGAAGGACGACCAGACAATGCCTACACGCTGAGGCTGTGCATCTGCAGGGCCACAGCTATCCGCAAGGCCTCGTGGTTCCTATTCAGCAGCGCTTGGCACCTGGGGTAGAGAAGTTAGGCAGTGAATATGCATTAGTCAGGAGCTGGGATTGCAGTGGGCATGGATGGGGAGAGGACAGCAGGGAGGGAAGGGACTGAAGATCCTGGCAAGAGAATGGCTGACATGAAGGAACTGGGCTGAGCTGGCCAGGGAAAATGTGAAACCAGGAGGGAGACAACAAAGGAACTACAAGTCTTAAAAAGAAAAAGTGGTGCTGTAACAATAAGGGACAGAAAAATCTGGAAAGACAGTGGACAAAATCAGATGGTGAGATTAAAGTTTACCACTGCAGAGGAGGTTCAACTGTGACTTATGCCAGTGTGGTCACGAAGGCAGATGGGTTGAACTGAAAAGGGGGGCACTGGTTCCTGGCATGGAGGCACCCAAGGTCTTAGGAGGTAGATGGACTGTCACATGGGCAAAGGAATGTCCCAGGGTGAGAACAGGACTGGGTGGGAGAGGGTAGAGGAGGGGAGGGAGCAGAGGGAGGTGAACAGTGTGAGCAGACACACATGCACACACACCCTATTGAGGCAGCAAGAGTGGAAATAACAGTGATACGACTGCATAAATCACCAAGAAGGGAGGGTTGGCCATGCAAATGGAAATAGGGTAAGAAAGGGGTGGTTGGGAGCTGGAGTAGGCTAGGCCTGCCTGCACCCTGAAGGAGGAGTGGACGTGGCACACAGGCACCTAGGAGGCAGAGTCCCCAGGGAAAGCAGGTGTGCACCTGGCCACAGGGAGGAGGGAACGACATGTTGAGCTCTTGGGAAAATTGCATAATTTGTTTTACCACAGGCAGGACTGCAAAGGCCACAGAAGAATAATTTGGGAGAGAGACAACCCATGAGAAGTCACTCAGACCAGGGTCAGAAACAGAACAGGAACAGCAATGGAAAAAGGATGACACCACTGATGGGCACCTAGGTCAATTCAATGTCTTTGCTATGGTGAATAGTGCTGCGATGAACATGCAACTCCATGTGCCTTTCTTTCTCTGCAGCCTTGCCAGTATCTGTTGTTTTTTGACTTTATAATAACAAGCATTCTGACTGGTGTGAGATGGTATCTCGTTGTGGTTTTAATTTGCATTTCTCTGATGATTAGTGATGTTGAGCATTTTTTATGTTTGTTGGCCACTTGTATGTCTTCTTTTGAGAAGTGTCTGTTCATGTCTTTTGCCCATTTTTTATTTTTTATTTTTTCTTCTTTTTTCTTCTCCTTTCTCCTGCTCCATCTCCTTCATTCTTTTTTTGCCCATTTTTAATGCGTTAATTGGTTTTTGCTTATTGAATCTAGTTCCTTATAGATTCTGGAAATATTAGATCATCTGCATAGTTTGTGAATATTTTCTCCCATTCTGTAGGTTGTCTCTTTACTCTGTTGATGGTTTCTTTTGCTGTGCAGAAGCCCTTTAGTTTAATTAGGTCTCAGTTGTCAAATTTTGTTTTTGCTGTAATTGCTTCTGAGGATTTAGTCATAAATTCTTTCTCAAGACCAATGTTGAGAATGGTGTCTTCTAGGTTTTCTTTTAGAACTCTTACAGTTTGAGGTCTTACATTTAAATTATTAATTAATCTTGATTTAGTTTTTGTATATGGTGAAAGGTAGGGGGTCTAGTTTTAATCTTCTGTATATGGCTAGCCAGCTATCCCAGCACCATTTATTGAATAGGGAGTCGTTTCCCCATTGCTTTTTTTCTGTCAACTTTGTCAAAGATAAGATGGCTGTATGTGTGCAGCTTTATTTCTGGGCTCTTTATTCTGTTCCATTGTTCTATGTATCTGTTTTTGTACCAGTACCATGCTGTTTTGGTTTCTGTAGCCTTGCAGTATAGTTTGAAGTCAGGTAATATGATGCCTCTGGCTTTGTTATTTTTGCTTAGGATTGCTTTCACTATTTGGGCTCTTTTTTAGTTCCTTGTGAATTTTAGAGTAAGTTTTTTTGGTTCTGTGAAAAATGGCATTGGTAGTTTGATAGGAATAATGTTGAATCTGTAAATTGCTTTGGGCAGTATGGCCACTTTAATAATATTGATTCTTCCCTCCCATGAGCATGGAATGTTTTTCCATTTGTTTATGTCATCTGTGATTTCTTTTAGCCATGTTTTGTAGTTCTCCTTGAAAAGATCTTTCGCCTTCTTGGTTAAATGTATTCCTAGATATTTTTCTCTGTGTGTGCCTATTGCAATTGGGATTGTGCTCTTGATTTTCTCTCAGCTTGAACATTATTGGTGTATAGAAATGCTACTGACTTTTGTACACTGATTTTGTATCCTGAAACTTTACTGAATTCATTTATCAGTCCCAGGAGCCTTTTGTTAGAATCTTTAGGGTTTTCTAAGCACAGAATTAAGTTTTATTTTCAACATTTCAGTGTCAAAAGCTGAAGGGTTCCATCTCAGCTGGCTGACCTGAACAACATTATACTAATATTTACACAATGAAAATGAACATTAATAGTCGAAAGCACAATGTCAATATAAAACTGAGTTCAGTCTGATGCTCCTTCTTGGAAAGGTAGCATGAAACATCTGCCTTTTTGATTATATTGAAACCTATTTTTAATTATAGACAATGCTTATTTCATCTGAAAATATAAATTCAAGTTAGAGTAACACTGTGATCTTGAACACAAGCATCTTCTTTAGTTATTAGGGCAAATCAGACGTAATAATTGGTGAGCTTAATTCTCTCCTCATTCAGGGTTGAATGAGGTCTCATCTCACACATGGAATGCCTAATAAATTCATTACTTGTGGGCAATTAACATTCTACCTCAAATTGTTGCTGTGTTATTATGGGCATATCATATCCCAACTAGCTGGCAAGATCCTAAGACACCATGTCATACGTTCTTTAGTGTTTTGGCCAGTCTTACATGGCACTTTGCACACACAGAGTCTTAAACACATGGGCAGCTTGAGTGTTAGATTATGACTGGAGAGAAAGGCAGTCCAACATGTCAAACATGTCTGTTTTCTCACACACTAATGCTTTGCTGTTACTTTCAGAGATGACAAATATTAGAGTTCAAAAGCTTGAGAAAGTCCTTAGCCAAAGAATCATCAAAGGGTGCATCACCTGCTCACCACTCACCTCCCTCAAAGAGTCTCTCCAACTCTCTCCACCCTCCCAAGGGGGCCCACTCCTGTCTGTATGTCCCACAATGTTGTGCTCCTCCCACTTACTGCCTTCCAGCACTTCTTTTGTCATCTCTCTATAAAGTCAAGGGGGAAAGCTACATGACCCAGAGCCTATGATTCCACCGTTCTCAATACCATCATGAGGATTTATTTCAGGAACAGAAATCTCACATTTGCCCTTTTGGTATTTTTTTAGTTAACACCAGGTCATGAGGGAAAATCTGAGGAAGAAATTCTCAATCCTGCAGCTGTTCTTGCACTAGCTGATGGATCTTAGAGGAGAAGCTCTAGAATAATGTTAATACACTGATGGGCTGAGATGTGGGGCAACACAGGAGCTGGACAGGGAATCTAGCACTTGGCTGCCATCAGCCAAAACTTTCCTTGCTCTGAAAAGTAGTCCACACACTTCACCCTTAACACCCAAACATCTGATTTAATCCTGGTGGCGGGTGTGTGTTTGTGTGTGAGAGAGAGTGTGTGTAAGAGAGGACCCTTGCCCTGGGACCCTAATCTGAGGACACAGCACAGGTGTGACTCCTAAGCCACAGCAGCCATCAGGGCGCAAACCTCACCTATGTTCTTTGGCTCAACCTCAAATCCTGGACCTTGACCCCGCTACCTCTGAGTGATAGTTCTCAGGCAGCTCCAGTTTCAGCCAACTCTGTTCTACCCTCCCAACCTGCAGTGGCCCCATGGCAAGGGCAGGAAGGGGCAACAGGGAAAGGGCAAGGTGACTGTGAGCTACATTGAACTGCCCTGGTCCCAGCCAACCACCTTCAGAGATCTTTACACTCAGAAGCGAGAAGAGTTTCCCTAGAAGTCACTCAACAGCAACTGATCATCTGAGCACACTCAACACAGCAGGCACTGCTGGGATACATGAAGGAAAATCCCTTACCTTACTGAGCTTGCACCTTTTGATGGAAGAAACCCCCTAAGTCTTATCAGGTGAAAGCAACGTGGGGAAACATGGACCTGACTCCTAGATAGAAACGGCACAGTTCTGAAACCTTCTATGGTAATCAGCCTCAAATCTGCACAAAGAATGCAGGAGGTTCTCAAGCTACACATTTCCAGGCCCAGCCCCTGAGGGTCTGATTTAGTAGGTCTCAGGAAGACCCACGCTGTGCTCTCCAAAGCTCACAGAAGTAGATGGTGCAAAGGCTGGGTTAAGAACGCTGCTCTAGGCCGGGTGCGGTGGTCAGCTGTATCCAGCATTGGGGGGGGGGGGATCACGAGGCAGGAGTCGAGACCATCGGCTAACGGTGAACCCGTCTTACTAAATACAAAAATAGCGGGCGTGTGGGGGGCTGTGTCCAGCTCGGGGGCTGAGGCAGGAGAATGGCGTGACCGGGAGGTGGAGCTGAGTGAGCCAAGATCGCGCCTGCACTCCACCCTGGGGACAGGCAAGACTCCGTTCAAAAAAAAAAAAAAAAAAGAACGCTGCTCTAGATGTTCTCATTTTCCATGGTATGACCTTCCTACTGTTTGTTAGTGAAGCATACCACCTAGGCAACAAAAGGACATGCATCATTTCTTGAACACGAGGGGTCTGCATTTGGTTTCCCTTTCTTTTCCTCTTTGCTATACTTCTTCTTCCCTGTCCCACTGCCATATCCAGGATTACAAATGCTGGCCCTTTCACACGCTAACAAATACTAGATGTAACTCAACAGATGTCATGAAAAGTAAACCAAATAAAAAGTTGTAGTTTCCTGCTGTAAAGAAATGGGCTGGGCATGGCGGCTTACGCCTGTAATCCCCAGCACTTTGGGAGGCCGATGCAGGGAGATCATGAGGTCAGGAGATGGAGACCACCCTGGCCAACACAGTGAAACCCTGTCTCTACTAAAAATATAAAAATTAGCTGGGCATGGTGGCACTAATCCCAGCTTCTCAGGAGGCTGAGGCAGGAGAATCGCTTGAACCAGGGAGTTGGAGGTTGCCGTGAGCCAAGATCACGCCACTGCACTCCAGCCTGGTGATAGAGCCAGACTCCATCTCACACACACACACACAAAAAAGTAAAGTGATAAGGCAAATCTGATGCATATAAATTTCCCCAAAACATCTAAAACTCAGACCAAGAAAACAAAAAGACTATCAGAAGATTTGGTGTCTTGGGTAAAGGCCCCGTAAGGCCCTGATGCTAGCAGATGGTCAAGGAAGTCTACACCAGCTGCTCTGTTCACCTTTCTAGTCATGTATGCCAGGATTCAGTGGTTTCAACGTCTTCTCTAACATCTTGCTTGACTCACCACTCTTAGAAACACATCCAAACAGATCCCTCTAACTGCAGGTAATACTGGCTAACAGAAGTAAAACCTAACACTTTATTGAGCATTTATAGTATGCACATTGCATCCTATATCCTGTATGGGTACAACTGATTTAGTCCTCCAACCACCCAAGGAGAAAGGTAGGGAACATTTCCTACCTCATGGATGAGAAAACTGAATTGAATGACTTGCCCAAGGTCACAGAGCTGGCAGGTGGCGGCGCCGGGCTCCAGCCCACTCTGAAACACTAAAGCTCTGATTAGGTTTGTGGGGTCATTTTCCAGCAGAGCCTACAAATAATTCAAATAAGTTGATGGGCTATCTAGGAAAGTCATTTCATTTTAACTAAACCTCTTAAGTGTTGCTTCCTTGCAAAAATATAAGTCCTTCAGTGGCTGACCTTGGAAAACAGCTCAACAGGTGCTGCGACCGCCTTCTGTTCTTTCAAGTACCACTCCCAAGACCATGCTCCCTGCGCAGCTGCTGAAGGAACTGGAAGAGAAAACACAATGACTTTTCTCAAAACGATTAGTGACAGGGAAATAATAAAACTTACTTGACAATAAACTCAAGAAGCAGGCTAATTAGTTAAATTGGTAGTTGAAAGACCCAGCAACTAAGAAGAGCCTTCTCTCTCAATTCATATGAACGTTCAGTAAAATCACCTAACCACTCCATATTCAGCTCTTCCTGTTTCAGACCAGGCTAATGAATATGTCTCACCCTCAAGAAAATGCCTAGTGCATTCTCAAATTAGGTACCGTCTTGCTCCTCTCTAAGAGGGTGAACAGGCACAGGCTTTCTGGAAAGTGATTTAGTTAATTTTACAGTGAAAAGTCTAAAGTTTTTTATAATCTCCTTCCACTTTCATACTTCTTTTTGCTGTGAATGTCAATTGGCACAACCTGTGGAAAGGTAATGTGGCAGTATTTGTCAAAGCTTAAAAATCGTTCCTGGCCTGGTGCAGTGACTCATGCCTGTAATCCCAGCACTTTGGGAGGCCGAGGCAGGTGGATCACCTGAGGTCAAGAGTTTGAGACCAGCCTGGCCAACATGGTGAAACCCTATCTCTACAAAAAATACAAAAATTAGCCAGGCATCGTGGCAGGTGCCTATAATCCCAGCTACTTGGGAGGCTGAGGCAGGAGAATTGCTTGAACCCAGGAGGTGGAGGTTGCAGTGAGCCGAGATCACACTACTGCACTCTAGCCTGGGCCACAAGAGTGAAACCTCATCTTGGGGAAAAAAAAAAAAATTGTTCCTAAAAGTTGAACCAGCAATTCTCCCAGGAATTTGTCTTAATGCAATCACAGTAGATGCGCCCAAGGGGAAAAACACAAGAGCTTTTTTCCTAGAATCCAACATCAAATTAAACACTGGAAACAAAGTAAAGGTCCACAAAGGAGGAAGTAATTAAACGCGTTACATGGACATGCCCTTTCAAAACCAGCCAGTAAATTGCTTTGTAGACAACTGTCTAAAGGCAGAGAAAGACTATGTAATGATATACTACTAAGTAGGAAAAAGAAGCAGTTAAGGAAACAAATTGATCATTTTTGGTAAATGTGTAATAGATTAAATAAGACTAAACTTACATAAATCAAAAACATTTAAATGAAATCATCTTAAGTGCCAGAATTATAAATAATTCCTTCCCAATTTTCTTTGTGCTTTCTTTTTCTGCTTTCCAAATTTTCTAGATGAATAGCTTATCTTTGTAATTCAACAAAATTATCATTTTTGAACAACAAAAGCTGGAAAAAAGGATTAATAGTTATCTCAGGTTTACATTCTACTCCCCAGTAACTTCTTCTCTAGGATTACATACTAAGAAAGTAGTTAAGCACTGATAAAAGTTGATGGTAAAAATGTACATCACAAACAGCAAAATGCAAAGTAGTATTAATATGGGAAGGAGGTTAAAGAAACTATTGTACATACATACATATATGCTTCTGAGGTTATCGAAAACTATATTTTTATGTTTTATGTATTTAATATATTTTGAGAATTATCTGGGTTAAGTAAAAAAACTAAGTAAAGACACAAAACAGTGTCTATTTAGATCACATCTGCTGTTTTGTGTCCTTATTTATGCTAAGTGAAATAAGTTAGGCACAGAAAGATAAATACTGCGTGATCTTAGAGACATGCAATAAAAAAAAGTCAAACTCATTGAAGCAGTGCTTAGAAAGGTGGTTACCAGAGGCTGGATGAGAAAGGAATTGGGAATGGGGAGATGTTGCCCAAAGGATACCATGTTCCAGTTAGACAGCAGGTATAAGCTTTAGAGATACGTTCCACAGCATGCTGACTATAGTGAATAATGTTATAAACCTCAAAACTGCTAAAAAGAATAGATTTTAAATATTCTCATGACAAAAAACATAAGTATGTGAGGTGACGGATATGTTAATTCACTTGATGTAATCATTCCACAAGCATATATCAAAAATTACATTTTACCCCATAAATATATACAATTATTTGTCATTTAAAAATAAAATAACAACATACATACATATATACTATACAAATTATTCCATATATTAAGACATTCATTTATTCACATATTTATACAGCACCTTTTACGTGCTAAGCAACAGGCATATGTGTGTCCACACAACCAAACACATTCGCATAGAAAAGCAACTGGAAAGAAACAGCAGAATACTAACAGTGGCTACATGTGGATGGCAAGATTGATGTAAATATTCTTTCTTTATTTAACACAATCTATATTTTAAAAATTATCTACAAGTATTACTACTTAGCTATACACACACACATCCTTGGAGAATACTCATCAGAAAACGCTGAGTCCTAATTTTAGTATCTATCTTTGCTGTGAATGTTCCAGAAGAAGATGCAGATGGTAAAAGGTCAGTGCTGCATCAGCACCAGAGATGACAGGAGGTAAGATGCACCTCTCACTAGAACATTTGAAACCTCTTGAGACAATACAACAATCTGACTGAATAACAAACACAAAATCTATCAATGGGGCAGGAATAATTCATGTAAACTTTTTGTCACTAAAAAATTTCTGGCCAGGTGTGGTGGCTCACGCCTGTAATCCCAGCACTTTGGGAAGCCGAGGTGGGTGGATCACCTGAGATCAGGAGTTCGAGACCAGCCTGGTCAACATGGTGAAACCCCATCTCTACTAAAAATACAAAATTAGCCAGGTGTAATGGTGCATGCCTATAATCCCAGCTACTTGGGAGGCTGAGGCAGGAGAATTGCTTGAACCTGGGAGGCAGAGGTTGCAGTGAGTGAAGAGTGTGCCATTGCACTCCACCCTGGGTGACAGAGTGAAACTCCATCTTGGAAGAAAATAAAATAATCATAATAATAATGATTTCTGACCCCTGTTAATGTGACAAGTGTGCATGAAAATGTTACGTGGAAATTTTATCCATTTCCACTAAAGTGAGTAAAATCTGCTGTCTAGTAGATGAAAAATAAATCATATATAATTTATTTCTTTTGCTACCCATATATGTTATTGACAACAAAGGGAAGTAATTTAAACATAGCTAATAAAGAAAAACATCATATCAATTTATAGCTAAAAATTAGACTCAAAAGAGCATGGACATTACTATCTGTCACAACACTAACTCGTTATTGCTAGATACACTTACCAATGTATGAGAAATTTTTAAAGCATTTTAATCATCAAATAAGACACCAGAATTGTCATCGATGGATTTTCTTGTATTGTTTGGAAATATTGAGACATCATGCTGTGATTTCCATCAAGGAGCTCACAGTCCATTGGCCCATTAGAATGCCTAAAGGTTTGCACTGTTTCTGCCACGAGATGTTTTATTTTGCCAGAGAGAGAAAGCAATCTGACAAACCCTGAAGATGCTCCAGGAAGACTATTCAACATCCTAATTTCCACACAAGAATTTTGCTGCATTACAGTTATGTGCTTTACAAAAAACATTACAGCAGTGTTGGCTCTAAAGCAAATACAGACATCTCATTTTCTACAACAGCTGTGTTCTTTAAAAGATGGCATGTAATTTCTCAATTTAATCATATTTCCAATTGTCATGCATTATCACTTCACCAAAAGTAAACTCTATCTAAGGCCTCCTTTTATGATCACATATGTACCAGAGAACCTTTTAAAATTGATCAAAAATGAGAATACATAATATCAAGCAATAAAAACTTTCATTGAATTGCATATTTTGGTGAAGCAAGAGGATTACTCAGTAACGTCGTGCCTGCAAGTGAGATGAGGGAATACCAAGTTTGCTTGCACCTCAGAGCCTGTAGACGGGTCCTCCCTGGTCACTGAATTATAAAGGGATTCTCTCACCTCTGTTTCTCACCATGTTGTTTCATTTTTCACAGAAAGTACTGTAGCTGAAATTAACCATATTCTACTTGGAAGTAGAATATAAGCTTCTAAAAAGGAGGGGAAACCGTCTTGGTATTTTCATCATTGTTTCTCTGGAGCTACAATCATGCCTCGCCATAAATATTTGTTTAATGGCCCGGGAGCGGTGGCTCACACCTGTAATCCCAGCACTTTGGGAGGCCAAGGTGGTTGAATCACCTGAGGTCAGGAGTTCAAGACCAGCCTGGCCAACACGGTGAAACCCTGTCTCCACTAAAAATACCAAAAATTAGCCGGGTATAGTGACGGGAGCCTGTAATCCCAGCTACTCAGGAGGCTGAGACAGGAGAATCACTTGAACCCAGGAGGCAGAGATTGCAATGAGCCGAGATTGCGCCATTGCACTCCAGCCTGGGCAATAAGAGCAAAACTCTGTCTCAAAAAAAAAAAAAAAATTGTTTAATGAATTAAAGGAAAGGAAGACAGGCAGAATAGCACTCTGGGCCTTAAATATGAATTCAAATGTGTCTATTTTGACCAATTCATTTCTCAGTTTCCTGGAGAGAAGGAACCAATTATGAGACAACACTGCTTCAGTCACTGAATTTATTTTTTCTGCTGTTTTCTCAGACATACTACAGATATGGCACTCATTTTATGGAATATTAGATATTCCATAAACCCACTTCATAAACCCTAAATTCCATTTCTTCTCACTATATTCATTGGCTATAGCAAAATGTTCCAATTATTAACCTTCTGCCAAATATTATATAATAAACAAAATATATTTGATTAAATATTACCTGTCACTTAATATATACATATGTATACCAGGTACTGATTGGGGTATGTATATGTGTATATGTGTGTGTGTGTGTGAGCACATATGTGTGAATGTATACATATTCACTTGTTATTTACAACATTGAATATTAGATTAATAGCCCTATTTTATTGCTCTGAAAAGCTGAAGCTCATGGAGATCACACAGTTCACACATTATAAACTCTATGTAAACAAAATCCCTAGCTCGGGCACCCCCACTATACACTGCTGACTCACTCTAGCACACACAGTCAAAATGGAACAGAAATTGCTATTTAATTAGTAACTTTTAAGTTTAAAAGCACCATAAAATTAAGTTTGCAGGAAAATGAATAAGGTCACTCATGGATGGTGGCTTTGTAAATTTGATTAAAACTTTTGAAAGTTGCCGGGTGCGGTGGCTCACGCCTGTAATCCCAGCACTTTGGGAGGCTGAGGCGGGCAGATCACGAGGTCAGGAGATCGAGACCATCCTAACACGGTGAAACCCCATCTCTACTAAAAATACAAAAAATTAGCCAAGAGTGGTGGTGGATGCCTGCAGTCCCAGCTACTCAGGAGGCTGAGGCAGGAGAATGGCATGAACCCGGGAAGCAGAGCGTACAGTGAGCCAAGATCGCACCACTACACTCCAGCTTAGGTGACGGAGCGAGACTCTGCCTCAAAAAACAAACAAACAAACAAAAACTTTTGAAAGTCATGTTGACAATACATATTCATAGCCAAAAATTAAGATGTTACAATTCACTGATCTATTCATCCCAACTTTAATATTTTATTCTAAAAATGCAAAAGGAATAAATTCAGCCTTTACAACAGTACAAAGTTGGAAAAATATCTAAATATCCAACAATAGAAGTCAAATGATCATTATGATCACACATTACTTTTTTAATATGAATTAAGCGCAGTTTATATGAACATTGTCTTTAGAACTTCACGTTTATATACAAATAAAAATCATAAGAATAAACGAAGACCATGTGTTAAGGCAACGAGATTCGTGAAGCAAGACAAAGGCTGACAGATTTGGCCACAAGAACATCCAGTTCTAGGAAACTGCACAGTACTTATCAGTAATTTTATGAACCCAAAATGCAAATGGCAGGGGGTAAAGAATGAATCAACTGTCATTCTTAAGGATACAACCAGGTATATCTTAAGAGTGGCCCTTTCCCAATTCCATTAGCCATAAACACAACCCTTCATGGTGATATTTCCATTTCATTTCAAAAGTTATGCTGCCTGTGACTCCATCAGGAAATGCCTTAGAATATGTGAGAAACAACTGTCAGTGGCAACCAACAACACCGTTATAAATAGCACCTTCTTTTGTGGTACCAACTGGAAATGATACGGTGTTCCTAATCTGAACAACTGATCACTGCTGAACAATACCCCGCTTAGGCCACAGCTGCAGACTCACATTTTAGTCCCTCTGCCAGGTCACTGTGAGGGGACCCTTTCCATGCTCTCCCTACATTTTTCACGTGCGCAGTCAGGCTGCTTTTCATTTCAGTACTACCGAATTTAAATTCATGTAGTGCTCGTCTCCCCAGGCAAAGCAGGTACTAAGAGAATCCAACTTCTCCCTCACACTGCATTTACTCCAGTCGGGGAGATAGGCATGTAGACAGATAAACATCACCCATAACCTGACATATGGTGGGACTCAGTGTTTTGACGAATAAACAAGCAGACACAAGAGCTAATATGCACAGTTAAGAAACCCAAACAATGTGTCTGGAATCAAAATGAAGGAGGATTTACTCTGAACACAGAAAGCTTCCCGGAGGACAATTCTCTTTGAGACGAAGAGAAATTTGGGAAGCAATCCAGGGAGAAGCAGCATGGGCAAAGCCAGGAGAGTGGAAAGACAGAGCTGCTTCTGCAAATGCCAGAGTCTTGGAAGTGTTCAGCACAAAATTTGCAAGGATCCACTCAGCAGAAGGCTGCACTGCAGGGGCTGGAGGGGCAAACGTAAGACCATGCAGGTTCCTCAAAGTTGGCCTAGCAGGTTTGGTCTTTATTCTTGTGGTTTAGAGAACCACTTGGAGACTTTCGAGTGGTAGATGATATCAGCAGAACTTCCTCTATGAATCAGCACTAGGTAAGGATGAAAAGGATGGAGAGACAGGCAGTGGAGACTCAGAATGACAACACAATAGTCCAAACAAGTGACAGTGTGGGTGTGACCTAAACAAAGGGAGGCATGCAGTGCCCTCTGTGGTTACAGAGCCCGGGGGGCGTGAGGGGAACGGTGAAATGAATGTCGAAGGGCACTAAGTCTCTATTACACCGGAGCAGTGGTTTGGGGTTGGTTTTGTTTTTTGTTTGTTTTTGTTTGGTTTTCAGTTCTATTGCACACCATGGTAAATGTGGTTAATAGAGTATCGTACATTTCAAAACTGCTAAGAAAGTAAATTTCAAATGTTCTCTCTGCAAAAACATGTTAAGTATTTGAGGTGATGGCTAGTTAACTAGTTTTATTTAATTATTCCACATTGTATTTATAAATTATAGTATCACTTTGTACACACTAAATAATACAATTTATAAGTTGTCAATTTACAATAAAAAAAGAAAGGTAGAAAGGAAATTGAGAGAAAATGCAGAAATACGATCAACAGGCACAGGGTGGGGCGGCAAAGGGAGAAGGCAAAATAGTCCCGAAGCTGCCGGGCACCAGGAAGCGCCGAGCAGGTGAAAGGATCAGCGCAGAACGCGGAGGAAACTGGGAGTTATTTTCCGAGATGTTAAACTTTTGGTATCTGGAATAATCTAAGATAAGTGTACATAATAATCTGTAAAAAACACACATTCTACAAAAGGCAATGCAAAGCTTTTCAAACAGAGGCAGCCATGGGAATGACACCGAGGAAGAAGAGCCGAGGTCAGGGGAGGCGCTTCCTTGGACGTGAGTGAGCTCGGGAGGCGCACGAGGGAGGCAGCGTTGGAAGGAGGCGACAGAGACCTAGGGGCTCCGGGAAAAGGGTTTTCCAGGGGCAGGGAGATCAGCAGCATTAAAGGCTCTGCTCGCCCAAGTAAGATGCAGATGGGAGAAACTGCTGGATCTGACAGCCAGGGTGTCACTGGGACCGCAGAGGCAGAGATTTCAGCAGAGTGATGAGATCAAAAGTCGGACTGCAGAAGTCAAAGCGTGAAAGGAACAACTGGAGAAGTTTGCAAATGAACTGGGAGGCGGGTGACATAAGCGCTTGAAGGGGAAAAAGAGAAAAGAAGTCTTCGTTGACTGTTGTTGTTAAGCATATCAGGAGACAGGACGTCTCAGTTCTTCCGTTGAGGGAAATGCACCCAGAGAGAGAGAGAAAAAGAAGGCTCTCAGAAAAGAGGGATAATCCACGGGAGAGAGAGGCCGAACAGACAGATAGCATTGGGAACACAGGCAGGGGGAGGACCCTGAGATAAAAAGGCAGGTGGTGAATGAGGTTAAAAGCAGAGGAGTTTTAGGCTGCTAGGGAAGAAGATGGGAGGGCATCCTATCAAATACCCTCACCTCCTTCATGAGGTAGGATGGCATCTGCTAAGAGTAAAGGTCACAGCGGTGCCTTCAGGAGCATGGGGAAAGGGAGAGTTAAGAAAACTCAAGGAGGACTGAATATAAGGCATACAGAACAGACCTGACAGCCCCACTGCATTAAACTGGTGGTTCTGCAGAGGAGGTGACCGGCACCAGGGGACTTTCTCCAACAGCTCCTGACAGTCGGAAGTGGGAGCAGATGGTTACATTTGTGGACAGCTGAAGAGGAGATGGCCAAGTGGCTGAGAGGCTCTAAGCCATGAGAATGTGAGATAAAACGCTTGAAAAGTCCCAACTGGCCTGGGAGGCAAAGGAAGTCAGAAGACAACCAGCAAAGAACAAGAAAGAATGGAAAAGCTCAAATACAAAACAGGTTTTTTTATAAGATTCCACAGAATTAAAGTAGAGGGAAGAGCTGGGAGGTGTGAGGGTATGATAAAGAAGGGGATTTCAGAGTTAAGATCTGGTGACTCAACAGTTAATTCATCCAGTGCAAAGTGTGGTCATCCTTGGAAACTTGTTAGAAACGCAAATGTGGGGGCCACACTTCAGCTTTAATGAATCGGAAACTGTGATTGGGACCAGCAATCCACTCAAACAATCCTTCCAGGTGGTTATAATGCATGTTAAAGTTTGAGAATCATTGTTCTACTATAATGTGAAGAAACCTGCAAAGTAAAGGAACAAATAATTCTGAAGGAGCTCATCAAAGTTTCCCAAACCATGTTACATGCCTAAAGATTAAGGTTCTCAAAGTGTGGTACCCAAACCAGCAGCATCAGTGTCACCCATAAATTGCTAGAAGTAAAAATTTGGGAGCATCAGTGAAAATGTGGGCCTCTACTGAATCAAAAACTCTGGGAGTAGGGCCCAACAATCTGTTTCCACAAGCCCTCCAGGTGATTCTGACGCAGCTAACTTTGAGAACTATTGCTCCCTATGAAGGCCAGTTTCCTGTTGCAGGTGGCCCTACAGACAGGACAGCCTCAGAATTCTGACTACAGTCCCTATTCTTGAATTTCCATGAGTCTCCATCCTCCCCAAACATGTGTTTTTGCACTACAGCCCATTACTTGAGCAACCTTGAGTGATTTCTGTTCCTTGCAAAAGAAAGAATCTGATTAAACACCATGCTTAGAATTTCAGTCTTCAGTCTATATGTACTGTGAAGCCAGTGGATGCCTTAAGCAAAGAAATGTCACAATAAGTTTTGGACTTGTTTCTCCCTGCCCTGCCTATTGTTTTTGTGGCTGTTTTGATTCTTTTAAAAAAGATACTACTGATGGCAATTTTAGGGATCATGGTATAGAATAAGAAAGGAAGACTGATCATAGAAATATCAGGAAGGAGACCATGGCGCACGCAGGCATGATATGAGGAGGTCTCTATTTGAGATAGCTCTCCCTTTCCCCATGCTGTGAGGACTGAGAGGAGCGGAAAGAATGCAGACAGCCATCTGAATAAGACGTGACAAAACTGGACAATCAATGAGATGAGAAAGAGGACTCTGACATTTCTAGCTTAGGAGAGTGAATTTATGATTATGCCTGCCACTATGCAAGACAAAACTAGAGGAGTGGGCTTAGTACATTTTCAGAGACGCTGAATCTTTGAAATCCAAAGGCATCTAAAGGAGACTTAGGATGAACCCTCTAGAGACACTGCAGGAGAAAGTTCAAGGCTAGAACCATGGATCTAGTGCCCATCAGTGTGCAGGGTACTAAAGCAGAGGAAATCCCAGGGAGTGTGTGTAGCATGGGGTTGGTAGGGCCAAGAGGAGGAGCCTAGCGACCTGCAGCATTTAAGATGTGGGTGGAGGAAAAACAACCATAAAGGGTAGTGAGAAGGGGCAGCCAGAGAAACGGGAGGAATGCAGGTGGAAATGCTTTCAAGTAGAGAACTTCACTGTCAAATTTGATTTAAAAAGTAAAACAGCCTGAGGACTGAACAAAGACAACTGAATTCAGTTAACTAGAAAGACGTCAGTGGCCTTTACCTGATGCTGGCTACAGTGCTTGACTGAAGATGCAGGAAAAAGTAGGGATGTGAGGCTGGAGAAAGAGGTGACATCAGAGGCAAGTGGGAGGGTTTGCCTCGGGATCGTTTCCACTGATAAAACAGGGAATGTGTGCTGATGCAGGCAGGCCTGCAGGTAAGCAGGAGAAGGCTGGAGGACAGTCTGTGATGAGGACGAGGCTCACAGGTGTGCATGTGGAAACATGCACTAAAATGGTACCTTCACATGTGGCAAACTCAATCATGACATTGCATTAATGGGAAATCATCAAGGTTTTTTAGCCATACTCAATCATGAGATTGAATTAATAAGGAAATCATCAATGTTTTATTCATGTATAACAAGACAAAGGGAAAAAAATCCAAGCGAGGTGCTCACTGGTTCAGCCAACACTTATTAAGTACTCTGAAAGGAAAAGAAATCTCAGGACCCCAAAATCACTAAGCCAAAGGGAAAGGTCAAGCTGGGAACTGCTTAGGGCAAACCTGCCTCCCACTCTGTTCCTAAATAAGATAGCTACAAAGATAAAAAGCTACATACCTCCCTCACAATTTGTCCACAAGGAAATTCCTCATGGACAAAGGACAGACAGAACTCAAAGTCATCCCTCTGCTCACTGAGATAAATGCGTATCTGATTGCTTCCTTTGGAAAGGCTAATTAGAAACTCAAAGAAATGCAACCATTTGTCTCTTACCTACCTATGACTTTAGGAGCTCCCTCCCTGCTTCGAGGTGTCCCGCCTTTCCGGATCAAGCCAAGGTACATCTTACATATATTGACTGATGTCTCATGTCTCCCTGAAATGTATAAAATGAAGCTGTGCCCAGACCACCTCAGGCCCATGTCATCAGGACCTCCTGAGGGCGCATCCTTAACCTTGGCAAAATAATTTTTTAAATTGATTGAGACCTGTCTCCAGTACCTTTTGGCTTACAGTACCTTCTATCAGACAGACCCTGTGTTAGGTGATAATGATTCAAATGAGGATAAGATATGGTTCTTGCCCTTAAAGAGCTTGCAGCTTAGTGGAGGAACTAGATAACTATCATACAAGGAAAATCCAATTGCAAACATATGAGCTAAGGGCTAAGAATATAGAGGACAGAGTAATCAACATTGTCATGAGGACAGTATTCATCCAGTCCTCATTTTTCATTCAAAAAATATTAATTGAATGCTTATTATGTGCTCAGAGCTTACAATCCAGCACAAAACAAAGCATTAAAAAAAAAAAAAAACCCTACCTGTATCCGTCATAAATTCTAGTGGGTGAAGACAGACAATAAACAAGACAATAAGTAAAATACATGGCATGTCAGTCAGCAGTAAGTGTTAAGGAGAAAAATAAAGACAAAGAAAAGAAATAGGAAATGCTAGCAGTTACAGGCTCTGTAAATTTCAGATGTGGTGACTTACGAGAAACAAGGAAGACAAGAAAAGAACGGAATTGCATCTTTAAAGCACTGAAAGCCATAAAACTGTCAAGTAAGAATTATATATCCAATGAAAACATCCTTCAAAAATGAAAGTAAAATAACAAAATTTTCAGATTAAATAAAAAATGATTTTTACATGTCTGTAATTTCATTTCTAGAGTACAAGTTTCCACTCTTGATTGAGTTCTTCCTTACCCTAGAGTGTTTATTTTGTCTCTTAAAAATATTCTTATAAAACATTTTCTAAGTCTTTAATCTATTTGAAATTTATGTTTATACAGACAAAGGCCACTTGGGCAAGCATAACCAATTAAATAAAAAATCTATGCTTTGTCCTCCTGAGCTGATTTACCGTCTTTCTCGTATACTACATGCTCACGTATCTCCTTCTAGTTTCTCTATCCTGTTCCACAGATCCCTGTTTCTATTACTATACCACCAGAATGTTGGAAATTTAGGCCTAAAAACATTTTATTCAATTGAAATTAAAACCAGTTGAGATTCTATTTTACAAGTGAAATAAATATTAATGTGGGAGAGCGGTCATTTTTGTGGTATAGCTTTCCATTTATTCAAATAGTAATTTCTATCCTTCAGTAGGATTTTTCAGTTTTCTTCATATAAGGCCCTTCCTATGTCTTATTCAACTTACTCTAAATATTTTATATTTATATTTTACATTTCTATTTTATAAATATTTTATATTTATATATTGTATTGCTATTATGAATGGAATATTTTTCCTTTTTTAATTTCTAAGTGTTGATGGTTGAAATACAGAAAAGGTAATAATAAGTTTTTGTATTTATCTTATATCCCACCACTTCAACATTCTTGTATTAATTCCAACAGTTTATCATTAGATTCTCCTGGGTTTTCTAGGTATAAAATCTTATCACGTGTAAATATGTGTCTTATCCTCTGTAAATATGCAGCTAAGTGGAGGAACCATATATATGTGTTTATATATACATATAAACAGAACCATACATATGTGTTTATATATACATGTATACATATATACAAATACATATCTATGTATATATAAACACATATATATGTTTTTAATCTCTTCTTTCCAAAGTTTGTAGTGCTCATTTAATTTTCTTGCTTATTTCATTTGCTAAAAATTCCAAGACAATAATGAATATTAATGATGATAGTGGTATCCCCGGCTGTTTCCTGAATTGAATTGAAGGGTTTTAATGTTTTGCTATATATTTGCTGTTACATTATGGTAAATAATTTTTATTATATTCAATCCTATTTTACATAAGTTGTTTTGCAAGGAATGGAAGTTAAATTTTTTCGAAAGCCATTGTAGTATCTAGAGATCATTACATGGCTAGTCATGTAGTTTACTTTATGGCTGTATATATTATGTTGGCAGATTTTATAATTGAACCCTGTTTTATCACTGAATTTTACATTACTCATCATTATACCTCCTTAGTAATATACCAGGATATCATTCTTCTAATATATTTCTGGATTATATTTGCCAATATCTATCTAGAATTTCATATTTGTATTTATATGTGATATGCATCTACAGTCTAGTTTTGCTTTTTGTACTGTCTTCCTCAGGTTTCATTTATTGGCTTTACAAAGAAACTTTCACCTTTTTCTGTGACCTGGAAGAGCTTGACTATCAATGGAATTATCTGTTCTTTTAAAGATAAAGATCAGTGCTGCTGTGAGCCCCTCTGGCCCTCACTTATCAATGTCTTCTGCTGGTCTATTCAAATGTTCAACCTTTTCTTGAGTGCCCTGTGATAATCTTTAGTTTGCTAGGAAATCACTTGGTCCTTCCAGGTGTTCAAATTAATTTCTATAGAGATATATGTATTATTCTTTCTCACTTTTACTTAAAAAAAAAAAACTTCTTCCACATCTTTGGTTTTCCCCTTCTTGTTTAGTAATTAAGCTTAAGATCATATGGAGCATACTGGTTTCTGGCCTACAAGAATGGGTAAACAGTGACAGGGTTAAAAGTGATGAGGAACATAGAGAAAAAATTGGGGGCAGGGGTGTTGATTTGATATCGGTGAAGGACAGCCAAGTGGAATTCACTTTCAGCATAGAGTTGAGACGTAAATCTGCAGCTAGGTAGCATAACCAGAATAGCATCAAGATGATAACAAAAGTCACCCAGAGAAAAAGTGCAAAATGAGAAGAAAACATAGTTGAAACACAAGGGAATCTCAACATGTAAATGGAAGGCAGAGAGTGAAGAATTGATAAAACAAAAAGCATTGAGACATAAAAGCTAGGACAGACTGATATATCAGATTACAAGGAAAGAACAAGAGAAGAGTGAGGAGAAGAGGAGGGGGGAGGAGAGGGGAAGGAGAAGGAGAGGAAATAATCAACACCTCACTTGAAAGTCAGATGGGTGAATGTGGACACAGGGAAGAAGACAAGAAGAAACTGCCAAACAGATGGAGGATCACTTTAACAGCAGTACTGAATGCTGAATAGAATTCCTGAATGGGCCCAGTCCTGTCACTAGAGAGGAATCAAGAACAAAGAGATTTTAGATCTCTTACCTGGATATTCATGTGATGGTGAAGTCTGCGGTAAAGAGCACATCTGTGTGCAGATTTCCCACTGTTAACTGATTTCTCCCTTGCCATGTAGTAGATGTGGGGAAGGAAGGTCTACGAATATAATTTGCATCACTGAGACTCCATAAAATATACTCCATATAATTAGGAGGTTAATATTAAGATAATCCCTCATGAATACCACCCTGTAAGTCATCAAATTAACAACCACCTATATGAGATGGCAGTATTCACTTCATAAAGTAATTAACTACTTATTTCCCTTGACCTTTTTCCTCTATATATCCTAGAGCCATCTAATGTAATAGATTAAATATAATATAGCTCCAGTTATTACTGCTACTTTCATTAATTTGACTCTGTGAGTCAGAATTTAGATTTTCCTCTATTCAAGACATCCCCCGGTGGGCTTCAATTAATGGACACACTTAAAATGTTATTCAAGATTATTTTTTACCTTGACACTAAAAATGTTTCCAATAAAGTCTTTTCAAAATCATATCTCAACTCCACAGCTTACTAACCTTTCGAAACACTAGTCATTCTCAATGAATGTAAATTTAAAATCCGTGAAGGAACACTGAATTTCAGTTCACTAGCAGATCACTTGAGGTAAAAGGAGGGTATTTTTATTAGTTGAAAGTTAAATTAGCACTGTTTAAAAGAAAAATTTAATGTAAAATCATCTAAAACCGTTTCATAAAATAAAATCCCTGGAAAGTGCATTCGAAGCAGCCAGTGAAGGGTTCTATTAGTTCACAGGGGCATTTTCCCCACTGAGCTTTTTACGACTCTTTTGGAAACAGAGTCCCTTTGTCCTGACTTGAATTACAATGTTGTGTCAATGTAACCAGAAAGTGCAATAGCTGTTAGACCTAATGACTGAAAGCCCTAAACTATGTGCTAACCGAGCTCCATAATAGCACTGTTCCCTTAGCAACAGGTACAAGTAATTCCCATTTCCTTCAAGGAAACCTAAAGTGATTGTTCTGTAGCTTCAAATGTGTGGTAGGTAGGATAACGGCCTTCCAAAGATGTCCACATCCTTATCCTTAGAAACTGTGAATTCATTATCTGACATGGCAAAATAATTTTACAGAAGTGGTTAAGCTAAGGTCCTTGAGATGGAGAGAGTGTCTTGGATTATCCCAGTGGCCCCAGTGTAATCACAGGAGTCCTAAGTGGAAGAGCTTTCCCAGATGTGGCCACAGGAAAAAGTGACCACGACAGGAGCACAAGAGAGATGCGACCTTGCTAGTTTTGAAGATGGAGGAAGGGGCCACGAGCCAAGGAATGCAAAAGCTGGAAAAGACAAGGAAACAGATCCTCCCCTTGGGCCTTCAGAAGGAAGCAGCCCTCCTCACACCTTGACTCTGGCCCAGGGAGACCCACATCACACTTCTAACCTACAGAACTGTAAGATAATAAATTTCTACTGCTTGAGCCGCTATGTCTGTGCTGATGGCAGGAAGAGGAAATTAATACAGAATGTACATCAGGAATAATCACTGCTGATATTTAGTAAACTGTTCAAACTCACCACCAAAAAGTTTCTAAATGCTCAATAACTGGGAAAATTGACAAAATAGTCATATTTAATTTGTCTGAAAAATAAAAAGTAATTCATAAAGAATAAATTAGTTTAACATAATTATCACATGGTAGGTACTGTATTCTCTGATTTGAACTGAGGTTCACTGTATGAAATATAAAACAAAGCATCCATAGCTAACATTTTCCTCTCTTTGAGCTGATGTTCAGGGAAATAATTAATGATAGCACACACAGACGGCACCAAAGAAGGCTTCACTATCCTATTGTTTTTGTACATAAAGCTTATGGTGTTAATTCTCCAAAATAGTTTTAAATATAGTCATAAATTGTCAGGGCTGAAATGTATTTAACAAATCAGGTAACCATTTTAAAGACAAAAAGGATGATTTCCCCCAAGGTTTACTTGTGGCAGTAATGTCTTATTTCATGGATCAATTACCCTAATAAGCCATAAATGTGCTTTGAATAACTGGTTTCAATTCTCAAGCATCCTTTCTGTGTTTTAAAAATCATCAATAAAATAGAATTTTCTTGTGAAATTAAATCCTGATCTACTTAGTTCAGATTTGCTATTATAAAAAATTAATTACAACAACTAGCTGAGAAAAATTATAAATATTTTCTCCGAAAATCCTAAGCACAATGAAGACAACTACAGGTAAATAGAAGTGCTAGGAAAATAGCAAACCATGGTAATGTAGTTATCAACATATAGCAAAATTAAAATAATAGTATCATAAACTTTTAAAAACTGGCTTTAGATAACTTGATGCTTATTTGGGGAACAAATACGTTTCTACTTGAAAATCCATGATCACCCAGACAGATTCATTCTGGGTTATCTATTACCAATACAGAGCTATCTCTCCACAAGAGACGCTATCACATTCCTGCTGAAAGCTTCAAAGTCCTTTTATTAACTATGGGACAGTGTCCAACCAGCTGAGCACAGCAAACAGAGTGCTTCTCCAGGAGCCCAAACCAACTTTCAGCTTCATCAACTGTTCTCTCTAGTTATTAATTAAAACAATACTCATGGAGGACCTACTGTGTACTAGGCTCTATGGGCACAAAAGGAAACAAAATTGTCCATCACACTTCCCTCACGAGCTTTAAAATCTACTGGAGAGGGATCAAATAATCTGATAAAATTGCAAACCATACTAAGTAAGTGCTTTCACAGAATACAAGGCCCTGAGAGCACAGAATAGGAGCCCAAGACTTATCTGAGAAATCAGGAAAAGCTTCCCTGACAAGTGGCAAGGAAGCCAGAGCTTTTAGCAATGCATGTACCTATAATTAGGCAAACGAAGGACTTGGAGAGGGAGTGGTGGGACATTTCAGGCAGAAAGGATGGCAGGTACAAGGGTTCCATGGCAGGACCTCAACTAAGGCCAGCACTGTGGGAGCAGGAGGAAAGAAGGGGCACATTGCAGGAGACGAGGCTCGGGAGACTGGAAAGGGCCAGATGCTTCAGAGCTTGGAGGCCTTAGTAAGGATTTTGCCCACATCCTATCCTACAGGCAATGGGAAGCACTGGAAAGGTTTTAGGCAAAGGAAAGGTAGGCAGGTGGACAGGATCAGGCTCATGTTCTGAAAAGAACAATGCAGCTGGCATTGTGCACCTGGATTAGGGAGTACCAAGAGCAGGCCTGGGGAGATCAACTGCGAAATCCAAACAAGGGATGACAGCTTGGACTCAAGTGGTACAGGGAAGATGAAAATAAGTGGACAGATGAGAAATATTCCAGAAACAGAAGCAACGGTCTCCCTTGTCAGATTGCCCAAGAGAAATAAAAAAATAAAAAGGTCCCTTGAACACTCCAGGCAGCCCCCGAGGTCCTGGCTTGCGCTGCTGATGGGCAGTGCATTCACTGAGCTTGGGAGCAACGCCTCCTCTCCAAGACCCACGGGTACAGGCTTTGCTAAGATGAGAGTGACTTTAAATCCAGCATGTAAGAGCCCTTTCATCCCAAAATAATTAACACATTTCTCATGCTTTCTGAAAGTTTGTATATTTTTATAATCCTATATATCTGTTAAATCTGTTCAACTTACTAAAGGCCAAGCACATGCCTCTGTCATTTTCCCATGCTCTTCACTTTCATCAGGACAGTCACAAACTATTGGCAAAAATCTATTTTCACTTAAAGTGCTTTTTGAAAAAGTTATTTTCTACACATAGCTACATCCCAAAGAGGCTTCAGGAAAGGCTTGTGAGAAACATATTGTACTGTTTCTGGTTATGTAAGAAAAGAAAAACCAAATGAGTTTTTAAAGGTTTAAACTTCAACTCTGACTACTCCTCAAAGAAAAATAAGTTCTTTCCTAAGCAAGATAAAAATACTAAAGGAAATATTATTTAATTAAAACTATTTAATTCTCTAAATAGTTTTAAAAATAGTCCTATAGGAACCTCCTAAGCAAAATATGAGCATCTACACCAAAAAGAGCCTCAGTTATTTTAAAAACTAATAAATAAATTCCCTATTTAAGCTGTTCCAAAAAATACTATTTATTAGTATCTCCCTAGAGTCAAACACATTACAAACATTTTCTCATTTAATCTTGACAATTTTATGGGGTAAGATATATTATCTATTACTCCCATTTCACAAGCAAGAGAATTGAGGCTTAGAAAAGCTAAATATAATCACTTGTTGAAAGTCACAACATGGCCAAGTAAGTGGCAAAACCAAAATTCAAACAAAGTCTGTTTGATTCTAAGCACATACACTCTACACTTCCTTTCAAATATAAAAAGAAGTCACTCTTCAGAAGGAATAACTAAAAGTTCAGATTTCTAAAAGATAAGATTTCTAAAAGACAAAACCATGGCTAAATAACCAAAGTCTGGGCTATCATTCTCTACATAGGTGGCCGGCAGCCACGCATTGGCCTAAACATTAGGGAAGTTTCTGTGTATTGCACTATAATGCTTTAATTGTGAGTTAGATGCTGTTTTAGAGGAAAATCCTAGTTGTTGTTTAGTATCATTCAATTATGCATACGAAGTCAGGAGAAAAATAAGATTCCAGGAGTGAACATTCATTTCCAAGTGAATTTTTAAGGAATCAGTCTATTCTACAAAGTGAGCTACCATACAAATACAGCTCCGTGCTTACACGCTGAAATAACAGCAATCTGGCAAAACAGCAAAGCCACATCACCAATTCCTATCTCCTTCCTGCTGCAGAGGGAAATCCACAGGGGCTCTCCAGGGGCCCACATGTCAGACCCACCTGGGCGTCCAGACTCAAAACACGACCATCACATGGCTGTCCCTCCTGGGAAAGTCGAAGCCAAAGACGAGGCCAAGCAAAAGGGCCAGGAGTAGGAAAGGGCCCGGAGCTCAGCGGCGCGAGGCGGGAGGCAGGCACTCAGCTCTCTCGCTGGCTCCCAGACCGCCGCAGCGCCGCCACCTGGAGGGGAGGCACAGGCCGGCTGCGCACGCAGGCTCTTCCCAAGCCCCCGGTCGCTTTTCGTCCACATCAGGCTCTCCTCCGTGTCATCTGTGCTCTTCTTCAGGGCAGTATCCTATTCTGCCTCATCCTCTCTGCCTTCTCCTTTCCCTTCTCTTTCCCTCCTGAGCAATTCTATGATCCCATGCTGAAGCCATTCTGTGCACCAGAGCAAGGTAGGAGGACAGGGGTGGAGGCAGGTAGCACGACCTTGACCCCGAGCCCGCTTGAGGAGCCCAAACTGGTAGGAGGGCATCTGTGCAGGGGCTGCCCAGCGTAGGCAGTCGGAGCCCGGAACGGGGAGGGAAAACATCCACAAGTTGGGGAGTAGGCACAGGCATCAGAGCCTGGCAGGGCAGCCTGGCATGGGCGGGGGCGGAAATGAACCCTAAACAAGGCGTTGAGGGCACCCACCTGGAGGCTGACCCAGAGAGGGGAGTCCAGTTTCCGGAGGGCGTCAAGAGGGCGGCTTCTGTGGTGCAGCCTGGTGTGGTACTAACGCCCACTCAGGGTGAGGAGGCGTCCACAGGGGGGTGGCCTCTGCCAGCTCTTGGAGCAAAGGAGCCTGAGGATGACATCCACAGGGAGGCAGCCAGATGGTGGAGCTCGAGTGGGATGAGGTGGCCGTGGATGCCAGGGAGGGGTTGGTGGCAGCACTGAAGGATGGTAGGGGCACTGAACAAATAAGCAACTATACAACTAAGGGGAACAGAGCCACGTTTCTCAGTGTCAAAGACTGGGATTCAAATACACAAAGAGGGAGAACTGTTACTAGAATGAATCCTGTGGGATGGGACTGGAATTGGAGGTATCACTGTTAATTCTGATTTCAATATGAGACTTCAATATATAGAGATGCACCTATATTAAAATAGTGCTATAAAGTGTCTGTGTGTGTCTGTGTGTGTGTGTGTGTGTGTATAGCAATTTGTAAGCATATGTGAAAGTAATCATATAAATTGGGTCATTCTTGTCATTCCCAACTAAAAAACAGAGCCAGGAAGTCAGGGAAAAATCACGCAGGGCACATACCATTGCTCCAAAGATGCAATTCTCTGCAAGCCCTGCTGCTGAAGCCGCCTGCTGTAACCTGAGACCAGTTTTACCTGATGGATACCGAAGCAAGCTGCTGTGACTCTAAGACTAGTTTTACCCACCCTGTCATTCACCAATCAGAGCTTGCCAGCTCCCCAAAACTTTACTAGTACCAATGAACTTTTTTAAAAACTATATTATTATTATTTTTTTTTCCTGAGACAAGTCTCGCTCTGTCACCAGGCTGGAGTGCAGTGGCGCGATCTCGGCTCACTACAAACTCTGCCTCCTGGGTTCAAGCGATTCTTCTGCCTCAGCCTCCCCAGTAGCTGGGATTACAGGTGCGTGCCACCATGCCCAGCTAATTTTTGCATTTCTAGTAGAGACGGGGTTTCATCATGTTGGACATGCTGGTCTCGATTTCTTGACCTCGTGATCTGCCCGCCTCGGCCTCCCAAAGTGCTGGGATAACAGGCGTGAGCCACCACACCCAGCCTGAACTTTCTTTCAAAACAATACCTAACATTTCCCCTTCTTATAAAACCTCCAGCCGGCCATGGTGGCTCACACCTGTAATCCCAGCACTTTGGGAGGCCAAGGCAGGCAGATGACTTGAGGTCTGGAGTTTGAGATCAGCATTGCCAATATGGTGAAACCCCATCTCTACTAAAAATACAAGAATTAGCTGGGCATGGTGGCATGCACCTGTAATCCCAGCTACTCGGGAGGCTGAGGCAGAAGAATCCCTTGAACCCAGGAGGCAGAGGTTGCAGTGAGCCGAGATCACGCCACTGCACTCGCCTGGGCAACAGAGTGAGACTCCATCTCAAAAATAATAATAGTAATAATAATAATAATAAAATAAAATAAACCTCTAACCTTCTCTTTGTTCTTCAGACATACCAAACACCACCTGGTCTGTGTGTATGCCCCAAACTGCAATTCTCCCTTCCCAAATAAAACATTTTAAAAAGAAACATTTTAAATCTCCATATTTTATTTCATTTCACCATACCTGGTGTCAGAAGCAAGGTTCCAAAGCTGACTCACACTAGCAAGAATGACCAGCTTTGGAATCACAAAGTAAGGGACCCACCCACAACTGTTTCCCTCCAGGTCACCTCTCTCTCCCCACCCACATTGAGTCTCTCTTAGGCCAAACTCCTGATTGTCGTTCTGTTTCATCTGGGAGTCGGTTGTGAAGGGGTCTTCCCCCTCGTATTTGAGAGGGGTATTTCTGCCTCTGGTTGGGAGCTGTATTCACAAAGGTTCTTTTCATCAGAGAGCTGAATGAAGGAATTTTTCAGCCCTCAGATTGAGGCTTCAGTGAAGGAACTTTTCCCCTTCAATTGGAGAAGGCAGCTTATGGTCCTTCTTGGTAAGTCTGTATTTTCTTTTCCATAGGCACCTGCATATTAATTTGACTTTTGTATAGTCAGTGCTTGCATTTTAATTGGCTTTTGTGTATTTGGCATTAAACTGAATCACCTAGATAAATTTAGTTACAAATGGGCTTTCAGAGTTCAAAGGCATGCCAAGATATTTTCTAGGACTCCAGCTGATAAAAGCATGTTCAAACATTATAGGGATCATTTAAACAGGCTGTTTTCTTTAAACTAAAAGACCACAGCTATAAAATTATACACTCCAAATAAGACTCACACCTCAATTGATACACGAGGCTCCAGAAAAAAAAAAAAAAAAAAAAGACTCAAAGACTGCCTCACTACAAAAGACTGTCTTAAGGCTGACTCTTTCTTCTCTGGTGCTTCCCCTTCCCTTCCTAAAATCCTAAAATTTCTCCTCTTTCTCCTTCTCTAAACTAAATTCCCTTTTTCCAAAACTCCTCAGCTATTCTGGCATACTATACAAGCAAGACACTTAAAAGCCAGCAGATAGAGAAGAAAATCATTTTGATCGCTGTGCTGTTTCTTAAAAGCGAAAGGTGAAACTCCTGTGTAAATAACACCCTCTCTACACTAAAAGGAACAGCAACATTCTTATCTTCAAGGACAGAGAATTAAGACCAAGAAAATACTATGCAGACCTTGGTAGGCTAACTCTTAGCTTGTGGGCCTCCTCATATCATTCAGTCACATTTCACAGTTGACTATCCTTTTTCCAATACAGGATATTAGTATCGGATTCAAACTGCTTTATCCAAAATTTGGTTCACAGCCTTTATAAGATTGCCTATTTAAATAAATCTTACCCTGAGCAACATAATGACACCCTGTCTCTACAAAAATTTAGAAATTAGCCAGGCATGGTGGCTACATGCCTGAGGCCCCAGCTACTCAGGATGCTGAGGGAGGAGGATCACTTGAGCCCAGGAGGTCAGGCTACAGTGAGCTGTAGTTGCATCACTGCACTCCAGCCTGGGTGACAAAATGAGACTCTGTCTCAACAAAATAAAAGAGAAATCTTAAAGTTTGACCCTATCCCATTTTGTCAGAAAAATAATCTGGATCCAACTGTCTTTATATTATAAACTGGTGAGTGTACATGTTTTATAATCACATAACTAAAATTCTAAAGTAAAAGCTATACAATCTCTATGTGTATGTATATGTGTTTAGAATGTGTTTATGCATATGTATATGTATTATGTTGTATGTTGTGTCAACATAATAAAATCTGGCATACTCATCAAGAAATCCCTTAAGAAATTTTACTCCAATTGATTTAAATAAATGAGTGCTCATATAAAATATATGCTGATTAACCCAAATGTTTATTTTTAGTTCACATGACTTAAGTAAATCTTTGATAAATTAATTGGTTTTTAAACTTTTGGTAAATTAGAAATGTTTTCAAAATTGTCAACATATATTTTTGCCTGAGCTTACTGGTCAGACAGTAAACATCTGCTAAATGTTCTAAGGTCACAAACCTATGAACCCAGCCTAAAACAAAATGATCTTGTTTAGGCAATTCTTTCATAAATAAGATCAATTTAATATTGTTGATTTAATAAAAACAGCTGTCTTCTGAGTTATCATTAAGATACCTATGTATTTAAGGTTTTACTTAGGTAAATACCTGGTAAATACAGGATATGAAATCGGTTAATTAAAAAAAAACTTGAAATAATAACTAGCTCTAATATCTCACTTTTCATAAGTAATCCAGGTATAGTAATTTTAAAAATAAATGTTAGATAATGGTAAATGGAATAAAGTTTACAAATGAAATTTTCATATAATTTAAAATATTAAATTTATATTATTGTTAAATAATAAATCACACATGTATACATATGTAACAAACCTGCACGTTGTGCACATGTACCCTAAAACTTAAAGTACAATAATAATAAAATTTAAAAAAAAATCATTAAGTTTCTGGGTCGTATCCAAATAAGATAAAAAATGAAACAAACTGCTGAATAAATATAAGTTCCCTCTCACCTCCTTAAATTTTATAAAAAGACCAAATATGCTTAGGTCTAATAATCAAAATACAAATTTAAAGAAAAAAATTGTATGAGAAAGAATCTTATGTAGTAAGTTGTTGTCCTAAGATAAAATGATTGATTGTCCCAAAGTTTTTTTAAAAAGAGAAAAATTGTAGGACTGAGACTGAGGGTTGGAGAAAATGATAAAGGTCTAAAGTCAAAAAAGATTTATAAAGAATGGGTCTTAGGAAGAACATTTTATGTGTGACTGGGTTTAAAGAGATTGGGAAAAATTCTAAAATTTCTAAAAATTAAACATTAGTGTGAGGGGTGCACGGATACAGGACCAGAGTCTAGTCCTCTATATTTAAAACAACAAGGTTTTTTTGCAATATTGATCTGCTCTTTAAAAAATTACAAGAGGTTTTGATTTTTATTTATAAAATCTGTTTAACTGCCATCTTCTAAACTGCACAGTTCCTATTCCTAACACATTTCTTCAGGAAATCCATTTAGTTTCCCTAGTTTCAAGTTTAAAATGTTGTCTTCTTCATTTAAAATGGTAATTTGATTTCTTGAGATAAAGTTTTCCATTTAAAATTTCTCAGATTCCTGTCTCAGAGGTTAATCTTTGCTGTATCTCCCTGCATGTGATTTATAGGTCATGCATCACTGCCTTCAGCTTTTTCTCCCCTTGAGAAGGACTGGGATGATAACTCTCTACTTCAACTTTTTTTTTCAGATCCTGTAACTTTTCAGTACAATTCTAACTCAGCTGTTATGGCCTGACAGTGAAATGTTTATCCTGAAGGCCTGGAAAAGCAGTGTTTTCATGCAGTATAACTTGATTCTGTCTTCATGAGTTGCTATATCCATAACCTTGGACACATTTTTCCTGTGTCTGATCAAGTAACATTTCATCAGGTTTCACTTCCAGGTTATCTTTTTGTTTGTTTGTTTGTTGTTTTTGTTTGTTTGAGACAAGGACTTGCTCTGTTGCCTAGGCTTGAGTGCAATGGTGTGATCATAACTCACAGCTTCAACCTCTTGAGCTCAAGCAATCCTCTGGCCTCAGCCTCCTGAGTGGCTGGGACCACAGACACGTGTCACCACCCTCGGCTAATTTTGTTTATTTCTTGTAGAGACAAGGTCTCACTAGGTTGCCCAGGCTGATCTCCTTGGCTCAAACAATCCTGCCACCTGGCTCTCCCAAAGTGCTTCGGTTACAGGCATGAGGTGCCGTGCCCAGCCTACTTCCAGGTTATCGAAATGAGCTTCCTATAAAAAGGAACAATCAGACTGCAGAAGGTTTTTTTTTTTACCTTTTTGGTAGCTTGCCTAAGAAACAGAGTTTATAGTTTATCAATATAATTTCCTGTGTTGCCTTTATTAGGTTTTTGATTACTTAAAAACAAAACAAAACAAAAGCTAAGCTTTAAAAGAATTAAGGATGTTTTCCATTTAACTCCCTGTATTGCTTTTTACAGCTTTTTGATTATTACTATGGCTACATGAATGACTTTAATTTTACAAGTGAACTGACTGGAATTCTTTTACTTTTATTTATTTTTTTTTTTATTTTTTGAGACAGAGTCTCGCTCTATCACCCAGGCTGGAGAGCAGTGGTGCCATCTCAGCTCATTGCAACCTCCACCTCCCAGGTTCAAGCAATTCTCCTGCCTCAGCCTCCCAATTAGCTGGGATTATAGGCATACACCACGATGCCTAGCTGATTTTTGTATTTTTAGTAGAGACAGGGTTTCATCATGTTGGCCAGGCTTGTCTCAAACTCCTGACCTCAGGTGATCCACCCGCTTCGGCCTCCCAAACTACTAGGATTACAGGAGTGAGCCACCACGCCCAGCCAGCTGCAAGTTCTTATTATCTACCTATGGTCTAGACTAGATCCTAAATTCTTCTAGGTTCGTCCCATCCAACTTTCTAACATAAAATTACTAAAACAGGTACTGCTGTATTCTGATGCCCTATATAAACTCAAACTAGATAAATGTTAAGGAACAAGTCACATGCCTGATGCATAGGCCACACAGAAATTTCACCAAACTGCCCAAAGCCAAAACTAGAGACATTCAAATTGAAAACCAGGATGAGAAACTGACATTTTTCATGTTGTAGAAAGCTTTTCTCAAGATATGGGAACAAGGCTCCCTACCACATGAGACTCTCGTCCCTTTTTCTACCTTTCTGACTTGACAAAATAATGCTGCAATTAAAATTTCCCAATTAGTAAATGCCATAGGTAACTTGACAAACTCCAGCCTAAGAAATCCTTTTAGTTCATCTAGTTGGCAACCTTCACAATATCCCTGACACAACTGTGTATTCAAATTGTACTGCTGATCCCTTTAGTAGAGTTGTCATTGTTTGCTTTAATTCAGCCCAGTCAACCACAAAAGACCCCAAATAGCCAAAGCAATCCTGAGCAAAAAGAGCAAAGCTGGAGGCATCACACTACCTGACTTCAAAATTTACTATAAAACTATAGTAACCAAATCAGCATGGTACTGGCATAGAAACAGACACACGGACTGACGGAACACAACAGAGAACCCAGATATAAATCCATGCACTTATAGCCAACTTATCTTCAACAAAAGGCACCAAGAACATACAATGGGGAAAGGACATTCGCTTCAATAAATGGTGCTGAGAAACTGGGTATCCATATGCAGAGGAATGAAACTGGACCCCTATCTCTCACCATACACAGAAATCAAATCAAAATGGATTAAAGACGAAAATCTAAGACCTGAAACTATGAAGCTACTAGAAGAAAACATTGAAGAAATGCTCCAGAACATTAGTCTGGGCAAATATTTTCTTTGTAAGACCTCAAAAGCACAGACAACCAAATCAAAAATAGACAAATGGGATTATACCAAGCTAAAAACTTTCTGTACAGCAAAAGAAACCATCAACAAAGTGAAGAGGCAACCCACAGAATGGGAGAAAACATTGGCAAACTATCTATCTGACAAATATGTAAGGAGCTCAAGCAATTCAACACCAGTGCCACTAACATAGCTAGAAGAGAATAATTCAAATATTTCTAAGCATGAAGACATATTTAAAGTGATGGATATCTCCAGTACACTAATTTTGATCTTTACAAATTATATCAATTACCACATGTACTACAAACTATGTACATGTAGTATGCATCAATTAAAAATAAAAAAAAACAGTCATAAAATGCTAGTCAATGGTTACGATAGGTTTCATCAAGTTTTCCCAGGATCTTTTGGTTTCTTTAGTTGATTACCTTCAAAATTAGGTTTGAGGTTTTGAATTATTATTCAAACTAGATTTATTATATTGTTGCTAATTATTTTTTGCATTATGAGTTCTACACATTGTTCTCATTTCCTGTCTAACGTTTGTAAAGTCAACTCTCCTCATAGAATAACACTAGCTCAACACCTGGAGATGACTGCCATTGCCTATGAAACTGACGAGCAGGAATTTGATGCTGGATTCCAAACAAATCTGAGAAAATTTTTCCTTCTGGCCTCTTTGTTACTCAGATATGGCCCAGACCCCTGATATAGAACCCCATACCCTCCCCCCATTGTAGGACAGAGACAACTAGGACAGGTCCTAGTATCAAGGGACAATTAACCTAACTTCAAAATAGTTTGTCACCAATACTTTCAGAAAAAGATTTTGATCGAAAAGGGGAAATGTGAAAGTTGATCACATAAACTGGGTCATTCTTGTCATAACCAACTAAGACAGAGTCAAGAAGCCAGGAGGACAAAGTACTCAGGGCACACACCATTGCTCCAAGCATATTAATCTCTGCAAGCCTGGCTGCTGAAGCCACCTGCCATAACCTGAAACCAGTTTTATTTAATGGCTACTGAAACCACCTCCTCCAACTCTAAGACTAGTTTTACCCTCTGCCATCACTCACCAATCAGGGCTTGCCAGTTCCCCAAAACTTTACTAGTGCCAAAGAACTTTCTTTTAAAACAATACCTAACATTTCTCCTTCTTATGAAACCTCCAACCTTCTCTTTGTTCTTCAGACATAACAAAGACCACCCAGTCTGTGTGTATACCCCAACTATAGTGTATACCCCAACTATAATTCTTGCTTCCCAAATAAAACATTTTAAATATAGAAATTCATCTCTATAGTTTATTCAACTTCAACATATAGACATCTGTGTTCATAAATATACAAACAGACTTTCCTTAGCTCTGTCCACTGAGAGGGCCTAGGAGCAACGGCATCCTGATAGCAATGAACACACCTAGCCCTGGCCACATAAAAAGTGCCACAGCTCTTTAGAGAAATGACTGAATCAACGTCTCGGGCAAGGAGAATTCAAGATAAGCCTAAAACATCTTGTGTCAGAAAACGCAGAAGTGCTCAAAGAATAATAGAAACAATCAAAAGGACACCAAAACCAGCTTGAAGGGGACTCATTGGCCAAACTGGGGACAACTTTAGCACCAAAATAATGAAAAAAAAAAAGGATTAAAATCCACTGAATAAAATAAGAAGCCATGAGTCCATAAAGAAATAAATAAAAAGAAATTTGTAAAAAAAAAAAAAACATGATATTTTTAGTTTTGAATTACCACCCTATAAAACACTTACTAATTCCAAAGGAAAAATTGTGACTTTATAGTGGGAAAACCTGGAAGACACTACCTTAATCAAGAAATCAAAGTTATCCTCATAAATGGAACATCCCAAAATCATGGGTCATCTATTATGAGGAAGTGGCGAGGGAAGCATCACTCCTGTGATATTTCCCCCAAGATACATAACCTGAATTTAATCATGAGGCAGTATCAGACAAATCCAAACTGAGAGACATTTTGCAAAATAATTGGCCTATAATCTTCAAGAGTGTCCAGGTCATAAAAGTTCAGGAAAGGCTGAGGAACTGTTCCAGATTGAGGAGACAGGAGATACACAACAATTTAATGTGACATATGATTCTGAGCTGATCCGTTTCCTATAAAGGATGTTACTGCAGTAACTGGTAAAACTTGAAATGAGGCTTGAAGCTTGGATGGCAGTAATGTATCAATGCTAATTTCCTGCTTGGAAGGGTTGGTTGTACTGTGGTTGGGCAGGGCATGTTCTTATATGTAGGAAATACATAATAATGTATTGGGGGTGATGAAGTATCAGATTGACAACTTACTCTCTAATTCAGGAAAAAAAAAATCTTTGTCCTGTACTTGCAGCCTTTTTTATAAGTTTGATATAAAAAGTTTCCAATCTTTACAAAATATCAATTAAAAAAGGAGAACAAGATCACTCTGTGGCGCTGAGAGAGAGCACACAGGGAGATGATGCAGTCATTTAAAATAGGGATGTCAGCAAATAAGCTCATGGTCCAAATATTTCACATGAAAAGCTTAGGTCTGAGCGAGCATTACAATGCACCAAAGTGGTAGCTTCAATTTCAGCAGCAAAAGGTAATTATGCTGAGCAAAAATCAAATATGCTTTAAAAAATCAAGCATGTTAATGAAAAGAATCCTTTGATTCAAACTCAAAATGAAACAGAAACCTCTGGCTTTAGGAAGAGAATGAGCAAAACCCACAGGAAGGAAGATGGGGATGTTTACTCAGCAGGAGATGGTGTCTGGCCACCACCAGGCCCTCCCTATGTAAGTGCACTGCCTACAGGGCTTGAAGGCTTCACAAATGTCTCCACTAGAACTAAGTGCTGCTCTGTGACATTGTCTTTTGCTCAATCAATAAATAATAATAAAAAAAAAAACACGGTACTCATTCCCTTTTCCAGAGTTCAGCACTCTTACTATCCACCAGGGACCTCTAATCACAGATGTAGGAGAGACTTAGTATTGTCTTCAGAGGGGGTTCCTCTGTAGGATGGCATGAAGACGTTAATAATCTGAAGGCGTCACAGGAAGTTCTTTAATAAGGCAAAGTTTTTAATACGGTGTTTGCTTTCATGTATTAAAGAATTCCTCCCAGCACATAAAAACTGTTTTCATAAAACAGCCTTTATGAGGCCGGGCGCGGTGGTTCACGCTTGTAATCCCAGCATTTTGGGAAGCCATTGTGGACAGATCACGGGGTCAAGAGTTTGAGACCAGCCTGGACAACACAGTGAAACCCAATTTCTACTAAAAACACAAAAATTATCTGGGCATGGTGGTGGGCACCTGTAATCCTAGCTACTTGGGAGGCTGAGGCAGGAGAATCGCTTGAACCTGGGAGGCCGAAGTTGCAGTGAGCCGGGATCGTGCCACTGCACTCCAGCCTGGGCAACAAGAGTGAAACTCTGTCTCAGAAACAAAACAACAACAACAACAACAACAACAAAAACAAAACAAAACAAAAAAAAAAATATATATATATATATATACAGCCTTTATGAATACAAGCACTTGGCCTATCTTTGTGCTTTACACAATTTGATTCATTGATGCCATTACTGATTGACTCCAGGAAGAAAACAAACATGTTCCTTCCCTTTATAAGCATCTTTATTCCCAGCACGAATTCACCCAAAAGGGACAGAATCCTACGGAGGCGGGCCCTTGAATCAGAAAAGTTGAAAGCTTAGCTCTTATAAACCAGTATCAAGAGCAAATAAATTATTTGAAAATACATACTGAAAACTACTTGTTAGAAAGTAGTGTTTTCATTAAAATGCATGTGGAGGCTTCAATTATTGAAGTGCCCATGCAAAAAGTTCTTTACTTAGAAAGAAGTCCCCTGTTAATCCTCCACTGAGTGTCATGGCTCAGTGGAAATATAATTCTTTAGGTTCAAAGTAGCTGATATGGTTTGAACCTGTGTCCCCACTAAATCTCATGTACAACTGTAATCTCCAGTGCTGGAGGTGGGGCCTGGTGGAAGGTGACTAGATCATGGGGGCAGAGTTCTCATGAACGGTTCAGCCTATTTAACTGTTTACTTAATGATAGTAAATGGCATCTGTATTAATAGGAATTGAATAAAGTGAAACTGATTTGGTTTTCCCCTTTTTATTGTTAATACCCATTCTCAGGTAAGGAATTACCTCAGTGGGAATGAACGGGTCCCTCACAAAGTTTAGAAAATATCAACATTAGATCCACTGACATATAATTACTTTGCAAGAAAGTGCTTCTATCATTACACCCAGCGAGTAAACTAGCTCCTCCAACAAAGGACTCCAGGATAATATTCAAGGAGTCATCTTTGAAGCTTATAGAATCTTTTAATAAGCCATATCCCCCAGCACCAAAACTACTCCCTGATAATAAGTTAAGCACTTCTAGAAGCTGTGCTTCTTCAGGCCTTTTAGCTAATTAATACTCTAGAGCTTTAGTAAATTATGACTTCAGTATAGTAAATGCTAGATTTTATTGGTCTGATTGGACTGATTCTATGCCTTTTTAAAAGACATCTAACTTAGGTAGGAGATTTGGCATATTACACAACTGAATATTTTTTTAAAAACCAAATTGCCCTAGGATATGCTGAGAAAAAATAAAATAGGGAGAAAAATACAAAATAAGAAAAGTTAAGAAGATAATGAGGTTTTAAAGGAGTCAGCCAGAAGAAAGCCCCTCCAGGCAGAGAAAGCACTTCTTCAGACAGTAAGTTCTAGACCGCATGTTCTGTACAGCTGCAGCAAAGCAGACAGGGGTCCTGGTGGCAGGTGACAAACAAGTGCCAGGTGGTGAGGGATCTCCAGCAACATTCTAGGGAAGGGGGGTTATGAGGCACTCTAGTAACAGAATTTCAGATAAATCTTAGTTGGGGAAGAGAGGGTATAGAAAGACTGAAAAGTGACCAGGAACTAATCAAAGGTGGGGAGACATTATTTGAGAGATGTCAAGAAGGACGAGTTGAGAAAAGGCACTGGGTTGGAGTCAGAGGTAAATGGGAGGGAGGAGTAAGGATGTCTCCAGGACTCTAGTTTGATTGCAGGTTGATGATGGTGCTACAGGATGAGGGATTATAGGAGAAGCAGACTGAACACTGGGGAACAAAAGTGAGTTCGGTTTTAATGTCTAAGTCAATCTTCAAGTGGAAGAAAAATAAGAGCATGAAAGCTTCCATTGATTTGGGAGGTCCTTGGTTCCATCAATTAACACAATATTCGTGACTATCCATGAGACGCTGGTGAGCTACACAAAAACAGTTTCAGTGCAATGATGATTGTAGACACAGATGGTGGGGACACGGTGAGTTGATGGCAGATGAGGAAATACTGTTGCTCTTAAGAAACTTAGATGCTACTGGTGACTTCTGGACATGAGAGAACAAAACAAGAATATACAGTAGAAGAAACCTACATGCAATGCTAAATGCCAAGTGATATTCTGGACTGTCTTGGAACAGAAAAAAGGACACTAGTAGAAAAACTGGTGAGATCTGAATGAAGTCTATAGTTTAGTGAATAGTGATGTCAATGTTACTTAGTTCTGACAATGTTCCATGGTCACCTAAGATGTTAATGTTAGGAGAAACTGGGTGAAGGGTATGCAGGACTATTTCTACACTATATTTGCAACTTTTCTGTAATCCTAAAATTTTTCCAAAAATAAAAGTTTACTCAGAAATATCTAAGAACAGATACTCCAACAACACTCCCTATTTTACAAATTAAAGTTTTTAGTTCAGGAGTTTCTGAATTTATTTTTAAATAATATTTGTCTGATTATAACATGATTAAATACTAATTGCAATATAATAATTGGAAAATATAGACAATATGCTTTTTATCTAACAACTTAGAGATAATAATTATTAACACCTTTTCTTACTCTACAGATAAGTGAATTCATTTTAGCCATCATTCAGACCAATCCCCTGGGGGTCTCTTCCCCTTAATATTTTATCATAAGCTTTTCCTCTCATGTAATTTAAATTTCTTCAAAGCATTTAAGTGAATACATACTTGTCTACACACAATGTTGTACCTATTCCTAAGTTGTTGGACGTTTGGATTATTAATATTTCCAACTGTTCATTATTTACAAATAGTACCACAATGACTATCATATGCATAAATGGAATGCACATGCTGATATCATTAGGAGAAATGTCAAAAAGTGGACTTGAAGGAAATGTTTACTCAGCACTTTTGATAAATACTGTCGGTATGTCCTCCAAACAACAGAACCAAATTCTACTGCTAGTAGCAGTATGCCAAGACTCAGTCTCCCCCATCCCACCAGCAAGGAGTATGAGCAGTTTTTTTAAATTGTCGTTAATTTGGTAAGTTAAAAAATATCATCACTACTTATAAATTTATATTTCTTTGCATTTTAATGAGACTAAATATTTTTAATATACTCATTTTTAGCCACTTTGATTTCTTCTTGTCTGAATTACCTGTTTATGCCCTTTGCCTGTTTTTGGACTGAGATCTTGTGTATTCCATTATTTTTTCTAATTCCTTTATCTCTTATTGACCTTTTATTAGCTATAGTTGTGGATAATATTTGCTAGTTTGTTGTTTCCCTTTTAATCTTGTTTATTATGACGTTCTTTAATGTACAGAGTTTAATTTAGATATGCATATACCTAATTTTCTTTTACAATTTCTTATACTCCTTTTATGTTTATAAAATCCTCACTGCCAGGGCCAGGGGCAGTGGCTCACGCCTGTAATCCCAGCACTTTGGGAGGCCAAGGAGGGTGGATCACCTGAGGTCAGGAGTTTGAGACCAGCCAGGCCAATATGGTGAAACCCCGTCTCTACTACAAATACAAAAAATTAGCCGGGCGTGGTGGCAGGCACCTGTAATCCCAGTTACTAGGGAGGCTGAGGCAGGAGAATCACTTGAACCCGGGAGGTGGAGGTTGCAGTGAGCCAAGATCACGCCATTGCACTCCAGCCTCAGCAACAAGAGGGAAACTCTGTCTCAAAAAAAAAAAAAAAAAAAAAACCCTCAATGCCCCAACATGCAACCAAACAAATACTAATACTGTTTTAGTTTAAAAGAGCACTTACACATTTAGAAGGAGAGAAGCCAGTTCACTTGTTCAACTGACTAAATCAGCTGTTTTTATTTTAGATATTCAAGTGTAAAGGCATATAGGTCTGGGATTACACGGTGACTGGCAATACTAATTCTAAAATTTAATCACACACAATCATTAACAAGTAATACTTACTGAAACAAGCCTTCTCTTAGAGCTATCTTAGTTAAGTTTTCAGAATTACTATGAAGAGTTTATCTCAGAGAGTTTCCAAAAGAATCAAAAACTTAATCTCAGCATGTCTATGTCAGGGAAAATCTAGTTCAGCCAGTCCCCAAGAACACACAGGGGTGTAGTAGACACCATTAATACTTTAATTATTAGCAGTTATTTTTTCCCATCCCATTTCTAATCAAGATTCTAGTTTTCTCTGCCTTTGTGTTAATAGCTACAAAGAAAGAAGAATGTTAATGTAGAAAGAACATAAAGGTAAAGTAAAATGAACACAGGCTTTAGAACTTGCTAGATGTGGGTTCAAATTCTATATCCACCACTAACTAGTTAAGTTTACCTCAAATAAGTCAAATGTCCTCTTAAACTTCATCAGCTGTAACACAGGCTTCAGTATCAGTCGCACAGACTGGGTACTCAATAAAATGTTTTAAAAATGATTTCCAAAGAAACACATGCTTGTTATAAAATCACTACTAAGAATTAAGGTTTATTTTGCAATATATATATATTTTTTTATATACAGGGTCTCACTTTGCCCCCCAGGCTGGAGTGCAGTGACAAGATCTTGGCTCACTACGGCCTCAACCTTCTGAGTTCAAGCTATCCTCTTGTCTCAGCCCCACAAGTAGCTGGGACTACAGGTGCACACCACCAGACCCGGCTATTTTTTTTTGTATTTGTGGTGGAGATGGGGGTTTCACCATGTTGCTGGTCTTGAACTCCCAAGCTCAAGAGATCCACCCACCTTGGTCTCCCAAAGTGCTAGGATTACCGGCATGAGCCACCACACCTGACCTATTTTTCAATACAATTTTCTGTTCACATATAAATATATTATGTGTACATACACAGCTCTGTGGGGTTTTTGTTTAGTATTTTCTTTTGTTACTATTTCTAAGACATGAGGTAAGAGACTAAATCTATTTTGTTTTATAAGCAACCTCAATAAAAGATTAAACTATTTTCATGGAGAAAAATCCCCATTATAATGCTAACACAATAAGCAATTTGGAAATTAGTTCCTTTGTCCTACTAAAAATGGTAAAAATATAAATTACCTCAAAAAGCCCTCAAATAATCCAATTTGCACTACAACTAGCAGTTCATAGTATCTACATACACAAACCAAATCTCAGCCTTTTCCTAAACATTTATTATGTTCTACAGCTGGGGAAAACAGGAACAATACAATATCAAATTTAAAGAGGAGTCAGCCTCGGTGAGAACTTTTGACAATGGACCATTAACTATAAAACAAGTCCAACAATGAAAAAACAGCAAAAAGTTACTTTCTGTTAAAACTGAAAAGCTTCCAACTGGACCCTCCCAGACTTGTTAAAAACAAGAACAAATAAATAAAACCAAAAAGCTATTTGAGATAAATATATACCTGGATGTAATGAAACTGTAAATACTAAATCAGTAAAAAATGTTAGTTTGAGGGACTGAATATTTTTACATTGTTGGCCTCAGCCTGCTTTTCTTTTTCTAGAGTAAATGTTTCGACCACAGAATAAGAGAACCTAAAACAATTTACATTACTGTGAAAATATAGCTGCAGGGGAGATACAACAACATCATAAATCATAACCTCTCTCTGAGAAGAAAAAAATTGTTTTAAAAAACCCCTGCTGTTAGGGCCAGGTACAGTCTAAATTCATTTCTAAAATCCCAGTGTTACATAACTGAAGTATATTTTGATGGAGCTGAACATCAAGTTATATAATTATCAAACTACTGCATTCTGTTTTGATTTTTCAGCAAAGAACATGACAGGCCTGGGAAGGCAGCAAGAGAAGAAAAGAAATTTAAAGCACCACCCATTTGTTTATAATAAAAAAAATCATAGCTTTTATTTTTAAAATCATTTAGGGAGAAAAATCACAAATTCTCAGTATTTCATCCCAAGACTAAGCCATACAAAATGGTCTTTAAAAATCTCAATTCTTATTTGTCGTTTTTTTCAAGGTATTTTTAGGTGTTTCCTTATTTAAAAACAAACACAAACGCTTACTCAACAAAATGTTAAGGTACTTTAAAAGTTAATTAGAGGAGCATTATCATATTTATATGCTTCCTTTCCATAGATAATAACACAAATGTTGTTGGACATTCTACTACATTTGATAGAAAATTTAGTAACAGCTGTCTGCTTGTATAGCAATAATCATAAAATATGTGGAATGTATATTCCCAGAAAATCGCATCTTCATCTGTTGGTTTAAATTTAAAGCATCAGAGAATTAGTTGAATACGAAAAGGCTATTATCTAAAACCTATTGATGTATTAATAACCATAATGAGGAGTATTCATTTTAGAGCAAATGCACAATCTCCTCTAAAACATGACTTTAATACAATGCAATCATTAGAAGATCAAATCAGTCTCGGAAAAGCTCACACAAAGGATTATTAAAAAACTAAATAGCACCTCTTTATTTTCTTGTTCACAGAGAAAATTTACAAATAAGTTGTTTTATTTAAAGCCTTTTTAAAAGGCAAATAAATGAGATAACAAGAGCTTCAGACATTTTTGAAGCATATATTTGAAAACCTTAGATGACACTGATAAAGTCTGCAGAAGAGTATGCAATACCCTGAATAAATGGTAGATACTATTATTGCATATTTAAATTAATAAACCTAAAACAACTAAGCAATCTAATAAAAATTCACTTAAAAGTTGTTCACTGTGAACTAACGCTGTAAATATTGGTGATAATTACCGTGACTCAAAGGGGTTGTGCCATCCTTAGGCTTCTTTTCTTCTTCAGTTTGCTCCTAGAATACAGAAAATGGGGTTTAGATGGTATTTCTGGATAATTGTTGGAAACACTGAAAACTAATGTTCCTTTTTGCAGGAAGGAAAGTTATGAAGATCCTTGTCACTGAGGGGGACAATGCACACAGTACCCAGAGCCTTCCGGTGGGTGCCCAGGACGGGCACACATGATCCATTTGGACGTGGAAGGAATCCATTAAAAGGATTGCTTCTGGCTAAAATAAAAGAGACAGGAAGCTTTGATAACAGTTAATATTGAGGTTGACACAGGTACCTTCCCTGAGTGGATCCCTGGGCCTGACAGTCGCACAGGAGTGGCCAACAGAAGAGGCTTGGTCCTCACCAAAGCCAAGCCCTCCATCCTACTTTTGCTTTCAGCCTATCTGGGTCTACTACAGTTTGTAAGTACTCAGTTAAAATGCTCTAATTTTAACCAAACTGACCTTCATAGAATCACAAGTGACTTCAAAAATTCCTGAAAAGAAACCATAAATTGTGTATGATGAACAATACAAGCACACGCAGCAAGCAAGACGGTGCAGCCCCACCCCATGGCGCAAGCAAGCCACGCTCTTCCTGCAACTCTCGAAAGAACATTTACCATTCAACAAAGACTAGGAAAGTGGCTTTCTCTTTTGAAAGATATGATAACAAAGAGCATTTTGAAAGTGGATATCCAGATATGTGTCTTATTTACGTCATTTTGTGGCCATCAAAATGTATTCCACCTATTAAAAATTCGTGGCCAGCCACGGTGGCTCACACTTGTAATCCCAGCACTTTGGGAGGCCAAGGTAGGTAGATCACGAGGTAAAGAGTTCGAAACCAACCAGGCCAACATGGTGAAAATCCGTCTCTACTAAAAATACAAAAAAGAAAAAGTAAGCTGGATGTGGTGGCGTGTACCTGTAACCCCAGCTACTCGGGAGGCTGAGGCTGAAGAACTGCTTGAATCTGGGAGGCGGAGGTTGCAGTGAGCCAAGATCGTGCCTCTGCACTCCAGCCTGGGTGGCAGAGTGAGATTCTGTCTCAAAAAAAAAAAAAAAAACTGTAATAATTATGTACTTTAAAATTGGGAACAGAATTTCCCAATTTTAAAATCTTTTAAATGAAGGGTTTCAAGCAGGCTTTGAATTTATTTTTGGAAACATAAATATACAATAGTTTTTTGGGTTTTTTTGTTTGTTTTTGAGATGAAGTCTTGCTCTGTCACCTAGGCTGTAGTTCAGTGGCACAATCTCGGCTCACTGCAACCTCCACCTCCCAGGTTCAAGTGATTCTCCTGCCTCAGCCTCCAGCTAGGATTACAGGTGCACACTACCACACTCGGCTAACTTCTATATTTTTAGTAGTGATGGGGTTTCACCATGTTGGCCAGGCTGGTCTCAAACTCCTGACCTCAAGTGATCTGCCCACCTCAGCTTCCCAAAGTGCTGGGATTACAGGCATGCACCACTGTGCCCGGCCAATATGTAATAGTTTTCATTATTTCCAAGAACAACTAATTATCATCAGAGAATGTGAAAATTTAGCAGCTGATTTATACAAAAACTTTTGCTGAAAAATGAGTGTTATGAATTAGTAAGTTTGACCAAAAAATATTTCTTCAATTTATTCCTATATAGTTTTGGGATAGATCTTTTTAAGTTATGGCTAGTGTGACTGTCAGTCCCAGTCTGCATGGGGCAGACCTGTTCATAGCACTTTGAAAAGCCCCACATCTGGGGAAACTCCTGAGTCCTAGGCAAATGAGGAGGCTTGGTCACCCTAGCTTTGACAACCACAAAAACCAAATCTAAAAAATAGACTGCACATTTGGAAGGCTGAGGCGGGAGGATGACCTGAGGTCAGGAGTTCGAGACCAGCCTGGCCAACATACTGAAACCCTGTCTCTACTAAAAATACCAAAAGTTAGCCGGGCATAGTGGCAGGCACCTGTAATCGCAGCTACTCAGGAGGCTGAGACAGGAGAATCGCTTGAACCCAGAAGGCGGAGGTTGCAGTGAGCTGAGATCACGCCATTGCACTCCAGCGTGGGCAACAAGAGCTAAACTCCGTCTCAAAAAAAAAAAAAAAAACCAGACTGCACATAATGGTATCACAAAGCTCTAAACCAGGTGTTCAAAAATGAATCATGTATACTAATATTTCAATGAAAGCAAACTAGTTTTTAACTGATGAAATAAAAACTACTAATTTCATTTTTCTACCTTTTTTTAGTTCCTTTTTCAAGTCTATGGTTTTAAGATATAAAAGACAATTTGTATAGTAACAAAATGTATCAGTGTCTTAATTGTCTTTCATCCCCAAAACATAGTCTGGTACCTAGTCTAGGTCGACAAGTATTTGATGCATGAAGGCAAGAATGAAAGGTTCGAAAGAGTGCTTTTCTGCCTGGTAGATTTCACATCCAAAGTTATCATGGATATCTTCGTGCAATTAACAAAGTAGCATTCTGCTAAAATGTACTATAAGCCAGTGCTTCTTAACATGCATTTGAATCATCTGGGAATCTTACTAAAATGCAGACCTTGATTCGGTGGCTCTAGGGTAGAGCCTTAGATTACAGATTCCAACAAGCTCCCAGCAGATGCTACTGCCAAAAGTATACGGCCCTCACTGTGAGTGGCAAGGCTACCACCTTTTAGCAGGGCATGCAGTGGGAGTGGAAACAGTCATGCAATCATATCTACCCTGTTCTACTGCAAGTGAGATGATGAACTCCTGCCTTGGGTCTAATTTCCCATGGTAGCACTTTACCCCTGTTCATTCACTCAATACGTGGGAAATTTACACATGTAACGCAAAACAAAGAGACTCTCTTCTACTGCAAAACCTAAAACAGTAAAAAGAAACAGCATTCGAGAGTTGATTATGTTCACACTACAGCTACTGAAGCATTTTTGTAATCACTGTGTCATTCAAAAATAAAAAGAAATATATAATATGCTATCTGTCGCTCAGTGAGTGTTTGGTTCACACTTCTTTATTTGCTACTGAAATTCTGCCTAGAAAGAAAAAAAATTCCACACAAAAACAACATTACCTCTCACTTTGGATTTAAATTGCCTAAGCTTCCAACATCTGTATGTTCTTCAGGTGGATCGAGGTTATAGACAGGTAAACATACACATACACACACGAAAGATTATATTGTGTATATCAGAATAAACATATATATCTATAACATACTGACCTATGTTTAAACAACTTTGCAAATGGAAAAGTATTTAGTATCATACGGTAGAGCAGGGAAAATACTGAATTTAGGGCTAGGTGACCTAAGGTCAAATCTCAACCCACCACTAAAAGCTATTTAACTTTGAACAAATGACCTACATTCTCTAGACCTGATTTTTCTCATCGGTTAAAATAAAGAAATTGGACTAAGTGTTCTCCAAAGTTCCTGCTAGCTTTAACATTCTTTGCTTCTGTCTAGTTAATTAATTATTTCATAAAGGTAATAAATCTGCACTGCTATTAATGAACAGAGAATGAATTTAAAAAAAACAAAAGAAAAATTAGCACTTTATCTTATCCTTGCAGACAGACCACTAAAGGAAATCAATACAAATTGCGAAAAATAAAACCATTACTGCAATTTCTCAGGTTTCAAACTTTAATTCTGAAAACTGAAAATAAAGTTCCAGAAAAAGATAGTGTTCTGAAAAAAAGGGAGATAATGGTTTAAGGAATATAAAATAAGTCTTTGCTATGGTACATTTCCATTAATGTAACATGCTTAATGTTCTGTTCCCTCCTGCTGGCACTTGACGTATCACAAGCTTTTACTACAAGGCATAGTGACGTTTTCTAATTAATTAGTGTCTGCATTTCTCTGTCTATTATTCCAATCAAGGGAACAAAACGAAGGATTTTCAGCTGATTTGTGTTTGGCAATTTCGATTCATCACCTTGGAACTGCCAGATAATACCCCTTTGCTCTCCTTTGCTGTCAGACCGAAGACTCCTGAACACTCAAGGATTTTTGAGAAACCTGCTGTTCTTGTTCCATAAGAACCTGCTATCTGTGCCCCCAAGGGTGATACACATTTATTTCATGAACTGTAGAAAACAGTGAAATCCTATTTAATAACCCCAGTGACAAACTGCTATTTGAATTTCACCTGCTGGTTCAAGTCCACTTTCCAACTCCTTTTTTGCTCTGATCCAATGTGGGATATAAACTGAAGAAAAATAGAATTTGCCTTTTGGATAAAAGTACAGAAATTTGTGGGACTTTTCTCCATCACTCTACTGGAATTCAGATACACTCCGGGAGAATGAAATGCCTCCATTTTGTTCAAATACTTGATAATATAGCTACAGTCTCCAAATGAAATCTCTCTAAAGTGTTTGCTAAGACACATACAAAAAACAAAAAGCAAAAAATCTAACATAGCCTTATAAACATATGAATTTTACTGGCTGTTGTAAACTGGCATCAGTCTTCTATGAGGCAACAAAATGTAAATAATTAACTATTACTTAAAAATAGAAACCAAAATAAACTCACTCCGAACATTTTCTCAGTATCTATTTAAGGATGTTACAGAAAGACTGCATTACCCTCTGCAAAAGTTGAGGTCAACCATGGCCCCTGATGTCATTCTTTAAAGGCCAGTGGCCACCACCTCAAGTACAACTTTCTCTGCTCGGCCATCAAGCCTCACCAAGTGCGACCAGCCAGATCTACCCCAGTCACCCTGCAATCTAATTGCACACCAAACCTTGTACTTACTGAAATGGAAAGACCCATAAAGATCTTCCAATCTAAAACTGTTGTTCTACAGACAAAGAAGCTGAGCCCAGCCCGGTGAAGTGACTTGTCTTTGGCCACACAGCTAATGGGCAGCACAGCCAAAGAATAGAACCTGAATCTCCTGACCCATGCCCCAACCCCATCCAATGCTCACCTACTACACTGCTAATAGCAACATCTGCTTGAATCAGATAAGTCATTAAGGTCCAGCCATATATCACACACGTCACCTTCTCTTCCAACCCCATACCTTTGCTCATGCTGCCTCCTTAAGGGGCCCAGATAATTCCCACTATGACCCCTCAACTTTCTTACCTCTCAAGGTTAGAGAGCATCTAAATGTTAATATATTAAAAAGTTATATGGCCAGACACGGTGGCTCACGCCTGTAATCCCAGCACTTTGGGAGGCTGAGGCGGGTGGATCACGAGGTCAAGAGATTGAGACCATTCTGGCCAACATGGTGAAACCCCATCTCTATTAAAAATACAAAAAAAAAAATTAGCTGAAAGTGGTGGTGTGCACCTATAGTCCCAGCTACTTGGGAGGCTGAGGCAAGAGAATCACTTGAACCTGGGAGACGGAGGTTGCAGTGTGCCGAGAATGAGCCACTGCACTCCAGCCTGGTGACAGAGCAAGACTCCGTCTCAAAAAAAAAAAAAAAAAAAAGTTATATTCTCTCAGATTAGATTTACCAGGTTGGATTTATAAGCTGTTTGTTACAACAGAATAACAATGCATTCAAGGTAAATATCTTAGATACTCTTCATCCTTCAAGATCAGACTCAAGCTCCTGATGACTCTACCTTTCTCTGAAGGCTGACCATACCTTACAGCACAAATGTGCTACATGTGTACTTAGTTGTTCTCCATTACTCTACATAAGTTAGTTTTCCTTTATTCAGCAATAGTCTAAGATCCTTTTGAGAATGAAAAATGTCTCATATTTCTATCTCTCAAAGTTCATAACTCACTATTTAGATAAAGATCCATTGATGTTAAGAGGCTCACAGGGAGAGGGAGAATGGGAATTAACATTTTTTCAGTATCAAGTATTTTATATACACAGAGATTACATATTTCATTCTTGTATATTCAAACAAAACTTCCTTTATCTTTTGTGAAACTTGCATTTTGATGTAGGAAATTTGAAATTTCACAGCATGTATATTATTTTGGGGTTTTGTGCCCAGAACATTCACATACACACTAGACATCAATGAAATCACCCTGAAAAAAAATACTTCATCTCACCAATCACCATGTGCCTACACTTTGCTAGTCAATTCTAAAGCAAGCTGGTGAGCAGAAAAAGCTAGCAAAGGGCACCAAAAATGACACTTATCTTTGTGTAGAAGTTGTGAAAAGACAAAATACGTCAAGGAGTCTAAAAAGGCAGAGAAAAACCCTCTTCAAGTCTGCAGCAGCATTACAGGGATCAGATCATAAACAGAGGTTTACCCATATGGTAGAAACAAAGATGTAAAACATACAATAAATCCCAAGGAAAAGAGACACTCTCTCAGATGCTGTTAGGGAGAGGATAAACTAGGGTGATCTCTTTGGAGGATGATATTGAGTGGTTTATCAAAATTTTAAACGAGCATACCCTTTTGTACAATAATTTCACTGCTATGATAGTACCTATGAATGAACTGCAAAAGTATTCACATATAAAAAGGATATATGAATAAGAACATTGGATATAACATGGTGTACAACCACAAAAATTAAAATAATCTAAATGTTCACAGTAGGGCACTGTTAAAATACATTGTGGTACATTCATAAAATGAAATACTATGCAGCACTGAAAAGAATAAGACCTGTATCTCCAAGACATTCATAATTAAGCACAGAAAAAGCAAGAAGCAGAACAACGAGCAGAATGTGAGCCCATTTGGGATGTGTGTATGTATGTGTATATGTGCATAAAAGGTTTGGAATTTTTAGCTGTCTTTTTTTTTTTTCCTATGTAGACATATGAGAAACTGTACACAGTGGTCACACGGTTAGGAAAATATTTAGGGGTTTAGTGTATGTGTGAGGGGATACAGTGGATAATTTAATTCTTACTTTACTGCCTGTCTATACTGTTTTATTTTTTAACCATATGCCTATGTTCTGAAAAGCATAAGAAAATATTTTTTAAATTCTATCTAGAAATACATAGAAAATATTAGTCTAGAAAGACATTCACCGACAGATATTAATATTATCATCTAAAATTATTAGATATCCAAGGTATGAAATTATGTCTCAGAAGAAAATGTTCAGAAACACCCAACTGTGCATTGGCTTGATGTTTTATTGCATGATCTGCCAATGGGATGTTATTTAGTTAACTAGAAATGTCACTTGTAAACCAGAAGGGTAACACACAAAATAAAGGATGTTACCAATATTTCAAGGAGTCTAGCAAAATTCAAGCATGACTCAACCCTTCTTTCCACAGTAAATGCAGCCCCAGGTGTGAATACAGCCTACTGTATTAAACTCTTAAATTTGACTAATGAAAATGAACATTGTTACTGGCAATGAGCCCCAAACTGACAGCGCAACGTGGCCTAAATGTGCATCTTTTCAATTATATGTGAACATGCTTTAAAATAATATGTCCCATTATCTCAAAAGGTAAACTAAGAATATGGCCCTTTAAAATATTATTTTGTTACTAATGATTGAAAAAATTCATTTGCATGGAGATGTCATTAAGCACCAGGAACATCATTTAACAGATATTTTTGAAAATCTAGCTATGCAAGCCCTGCACTAAAAGCATATCTAAGTGTTAAGCACTTCTGGAGTCCAATAAAGGGAAAGTCCCAATGTGGGGTAGAAATAACGGTAAACACATCAGGATTAAGTTAGAAACTGAGTTGATCTTTAAGAGGAAATTGGGATTTGTGCTAATGCAGAAGAGGCAAAAGGTTAAATACTCAGATTGTAGAGTAAGATAACTGAGTAGTAAGATAGGGCGGTAACAATCTCAGCAGCTTAAAGAGAAATGCTACTGACAATTAATATAAAATATGTGTGGATGGGGGAAGGTGGTCTCAAATGTTAAACAAAAAAAATTTAAGAAAAATATTGATTAACTGTAACATGATTAGCATGTAAGATGTATCTAGCCACTTCCCTAGGACAATGGTTCTCAAACATGAGTGGGCATCAGAATCACCTGGATTGTTAAAACAGATTTCTGGGCCCCACCCCTAGAGTAGCTGATTCAGAAGATCTGGACTGGGGCCCAGGAATCTGCATTTCGAACAAACCTCCAGGTGATGCTGATGCTGCTGGTCCAGGGGCCACATGTGGAGAAGTACCCAGAATAACTCTGAACACATCAAATCCTGAGTTTCCTCGTGCTCTGATTCCTCAGAGAACATGACACAGCAGAACACAAAGAATGACATCTTCACCTAAGCCAAGACAGATGCAGGCCTGCCCAAGTCTGGTCCAAGACACCTCTTAAATAGAAAGTTCTTCCCTTATACATTTAGAGCTCTAAATTCCCCTGGAACTGATCTAAGAAAAGCAACCAGTCTGGACCCAGGGAACTGGCCCCTAGCCCAATGTTAATCACCCCATTGCCCAGTGAGGCTAATCCTGAGGGAATGGCTCTAGAGCTTGACATAGACCTACTCTGAACACCTTGAAACCAATCTCAAACCAGATCTTTCCTTGAGATGTCTCATTTAATGTCTGGAGTTCATCAAACCACACCTAACCTGGAACTGAACCAAAAGAAAATGTATTACATGATGTCACTTCAGCAACTGCAATATGTAAATGTATAACCACAAACCACATGACGACCCCAAAATCCACATCCAAATAAATACTAAGAGCCAATGAAGGTTCACAGATGAGAATGCTGTAATGGCCCGCCATCCCCAAAAATAGTCACCATGGAGGTCTTCTGGTCATTCTGCTAACTTAAATTTGCAGGAATACATAAAGCTGTCATAAGGAAACAGAACAGGCACGGTGACTACAGGCATAGTGAACATTATACCTTCTAAGTGTCTAGATGTTGCTGTGAAGGTATGTTTTTAGCTATGATTAACGTTCAAATCAGCAGGCTTCGATCAAAGTAGATCACTCTGTAGTGAGGGTGGGTCTCATTTAATCAGTTGAAGGCCTTAAGAGAAAAAACAGGTCCCCCAAGGAAGAAGGAATTCTGCCTGCAGACTGACCTGGACTCAAGACTGCAGCACCAACTCCTCCCTGGGCCTCCTGCCTGCCAGGCTGCCCTGCATATTTCAGACGTGTCAGCCCCAACGACGTGCCTCAATCAATTCCTCTTTTTAAGATAAGTCTCTCTCTCTCTCTCTCGCTTGCTAGCTCTCTCTCGCTCTGTGTGTGTGTGTACACAAACACACAAAAATATCATACACATATACACATACACTCATCCTAGGGGGTCCTGTTTCTCTGGAGAACCCTAATACAACCCCGTGCAGTTTACAGCCTCCATTCTCTGACTCGAGAATGATTGATTACCTCCATCTTTGTAAAAGAAAAGGTCTCCTTTCACTTTAAAATTAAGATCACCTTTTAAAATATACATCAGACTTTAATAACACTTACATTCTATACCACTACACATAAAACTCAAGCAGAAGCCATATAGTTTCAAGTGACTGAAAAGCCCCTGAGTGTAGTTATATGAACTTTACTATTCCATGGTGCATTTTGGTAGCGATCACACACTGTGAGGAAGGGTCCAGGGATGGACATCTTACCAAGCATCCGTCCTGATCCATACGCTCTTTGGAATCCATATTAAGCTTCCTTTTCCTGTTGGGCTGTTTCATTGCCACCCCTGCACTCCTTGGCAGTGGTTTTCTGTAAAACAGGGTCACATAAGAAGTTGGGGATGGGGGCGTGACTCCTTCAGAATTACAGAAGCAAACAAGAAAATGCTTTCAATTATACTTCTCATAATTGGTTACTATAAATAACCTGATAAGTTGACACAAATTTTGCAATTGGTTTTATAGTCCTTAATATAGTAATAAGACAAGGGGGAGGGCGATGCGTTTTCTACCTCATTTAGAATTTCTATCACGGGGAAAATAGATATTATTGCTTTTGGTCTTACCTGGGATAAAATGTTTGCTTTTTTGCTTAGCTGACCTAACCAATTAGGATTCACTGCAATCAGCCTGCACAGCTTCTGTACTCACATGGTCTGACACGTATTCTTGGTAAGAGGTCTTAGTCATACAAGGCATAGCATAGCAATCTGAAACAGAAAATAAGAAAAAAATTCACTAATCCAATTCATCATGATCATTCTTCTGTATATTCATAAACAGCGGTAGACATTCTTTGAAAAGTTATTTGAAATGAGTTTTTTTACAGGGCAGGTCAACTGTTTTGGAGAACCAACCACCAATACCAAATGAGTTCCGCTGGAGCTATAATTCAAAAGTCATTCACTTTGAAATAATGTTAACAATTGAAATACACTTTTTTAAAACTTTTAATAGCCCTAAATCATCTATAGTCCCCAGTGCTTTACGATGATATATCTAACTTCTTCATTGATATTTCCACCTGAAAAATGACACTCCAAATATGGCAAATGTAACATATTTGCAACTGAGCTCATCTCCCTCCACACTGCCTCCCAGTTCTAGGCTCTCCTCCTATTTGCACTGATAACTGGCTGCCCATTTGCCCAGAGCTTCCTGTTACAGTTGTTCAGGTCGTACGCCACCCAAGAGCACCAAGCCAAGGGGCAAGTGGAGGCTGAAATCCACCATGGGCTCTACACCCACAGTTCACCTGCCACTGGCCTGCATCATCCCAGGAGAAAATGCATCTTTTTCTCATTCAAACAATATTACCTTCTGGGCTAATGTCTGAGCCAGAGAACTAGGAGTTGCCATCATTTCATCCTTTATATCACACCATACATATTGCCATCAGGTTTTGTTGATTTTTAATTTACTGAACATTTATTGAATTTACCTTCTTCCTCTACTCCTATTAACTCTGATCATTCCAATTTTATGTTGCAGTCAATCCAAAGGTCTTAAAGTTCTTTGCAAAGCAAGGTTCCTGCTGCTTCTCCATGCCATACTTCTGCTGGTCCCTCAACCTCTGAACACCTTCCCCATTGCCTGCCCTCCCTTTTTCAACTTATCTAATTTGAACTCGTCCTTTCTGACCCCACTAAAAGAGACTTCGCGGCCTTCAGGAAGGCTTTCCTTGCCTACCTCCTGCTCCAAGTAAACCAAGTGTGTCTTTTCTACGTTGCATTTCTTGTGCATACCTTTATTGTAGTTTTTGTTTGCAGATATGCCTCCCTTTATGAGGCTGTAAGCATCCCGATGACAAGGACTGTGAATTACTGATCCTTATTTTCCACTGTTTAGATATTACCTGGCTCATAGCAGTCTCTCAATACGTGTTTATTGACTCCAACTACATAAACATGTCTCTCTGAATTACAGAGAAGCCTCAAGCCCTTAAATCCAGTGAATATTAGTTCTTGATCCATACATTATCCTTTAGAATGCTGTATGACTAGAGTGAGCAGTTTTCAAAGTTAATTCCTTTCCCTTTTTCTTTAATATACAAAACAAAAAATAAACAAAAAAACACTTCCTTTCCACATATCCTTTTGCTTCTAGTCAGATGATATTTATGTCCTTAAGACAGGCACTTATGTACTAAATTCAATAACATTACATTCATTTTGTAGAATGTAAATACAATTTTTCATGCCTAGCTTCTGGTAATACTCTGAACATCTATGCAAATGAACAGCATAGACTTGATGCCCGTAGCGAAGTATTATTGCACCAGACACAAGCACTGCCAAGGCTGGCCTGCCTTTCACGATGAATAATACCCCACGGCTTGTCAAACTGAAATCATCTGGCTACTGACATTTTTCTCCTCACCATCAAAAACGATGTACCTTGATAATCCCTGGCAATTATCTCAATAACCTTGATTTGTTTAAAACAGCAAGAAAGCCTGAATTCACATTATTTTATATCGGGGAAAAAAATGAAAGTTTTTACACTGAGGATAAATTTCAACATACAATTTGGTAATAATGAATTTCCTCTGGATTTAGAAATAATAAAGCAAAAATACAAAAGTCACCAAACAATCCATATAAGATTTTGCTGCCAGACAAAAAGGGAATCAAATACAAGAGACCATTAAATACGTAGGAGATGAATGATATACAGATGGATGACAGATGATAGATAGATAGATAGATAGATAGATAGATAGATAGATAGTCTAACACACAGAAAAACAGACGTAAAGAGAGGTTTTGTATAATCCTTTATAATGTCAATGCAAAGAACATATTCTACCCAACTGAATAGGACATTTCTTTTGAAATAAGCCTAACTTGATGTCCTTGGCATGGTATCAAAATACATGGATTACTCTGATTGTCCATGATATATGGCCTACTCCCAGGAAGCCCCAAATGTCACACCAGCCACATGTCTCCTTGCTGAGCTTTTAAAAAATATATAAAGTTTTTAGAGTCAAAAAAAGAACAATGGCAAATTATAAAACACATCAAAGAAACACATTATCCAGGGTAAGTAAAGGTATATAACAACCAGACTGAGCTGCGCCCGGTGTCACCTGGCTTTGTGACAATGCCCGAACACCGCCTACCATAGACAAGGTGATGTTCAGTGATTTTAATTAGAGAAGCTTCTAAATAGTGTTTTAGATTTAAAAAACAACATAGATAACTACATATAAATGATTTGTATTTCTGTATAAAAATTGAAAATAGTGTATTAATTTTTCAATTTAATCTTCTAAATGAGTTTAATTTCCCTTCATAGTAGAATTATCTGTCTGCATGTTGCCAAATACTAAGGAGATAAATTAGATTGATACTTAGAAAGCATCTGAATACTTCAAGTTGAAGGAGTCTATAAATAACTAAAATAATTCACTGTCTGTCTATGTCCAGGTGCTATTTGGTAATTCTTTCAAAAACAGTTTATTGATCATCTATTAATCACCAATATAGTCACAGGTACCTTGAGGAATATGAAGCGGATTAATCACACACCCTCTAAAGGGAGATAAGTATAGCAGCCACATATCCTGGATAACCCAAGGTACGTCTGCCTTCTGCCACTCATCCTGGTATAAGGATTAACAGCACTGCTTTCACTCCCCAAAATGTCCCAGTTTAAACAATAAATCATATGGTACCATATAGGTAAGAAACATATGTAATACATGCCATTAAAAAATTACAGAGTAGCCTGGGTGTTCACAGGAGGGACACTATGTCTAACGACATGCACGCTGAAAGAACATTTCTGCTGGTTCTAGGACACTGCGCAGATCTTAAATGAATTTATCACCAAAATATCGAATACAAATTTCTGATCACTGAACTGATTTCCCACTATTTCAAAGATACTGCCAGCCTAGAATTTATTCATCTGGTTGATACTCGATGTTAATAATACATAATGTTTGAATAAATTAATAAATGATTACAAATGAATGCATTTTGATAACTTATGCATGAATAATTGATCCTTCTTAATTGTATTAACAGTAGCTAACATTACTTGAGTACTCACATACCAGGCACAGCTATCAGTCCTCTACGTATACACTTTCAGTTAATACTTATGACAGCCCAACAATATGTGTACCACTGTCACCCTCATTTCACAGAAGAGGAAACACCAAGGGGTTAACTTGTCCAAGGTTACACAACAGACAAGTAACCAGACAGTACAATTCTGGGGTCCCTCTTTGAACACCATACTATGCTACAGCTTTTTAAACTATATTGTAAGTTTAGTTATCTGAAACTTAACCACTCAGTACACTAGCCAAATCCTTGCCACACACAATGATTTAAGTCAGAAACTGACACCAAACTTCCTGTGGGAACCACTTGCCCTCATGTGGAGCCTATCAGCATAGTGGCTTCATATTGTCACTTTCCTTATGTCGTGGCAGCCACCTATTCTCATTTTTTAAAAATTTTGCCTTTATTACCTATTTTGGAATCTTAAAATACTAATAGTTAATTATGTATTAATTCTGCACCCATAAGTCTTACATTATACTTTATGAGAATAGCACAATAAGTCCCAAGATTCAGGGTCCAAAGGGTACCACAGAGGTTGTCTGAAACTCAGAATTTTCTAAACAGTTACATTACTCTCACTGAGTCTATGTCACTCCCCTGCCACCCCCATCAGAGCTAGTGCTGGTGCCTACTGCTGGGAGACATAAGGACAGGTCACATCACTGGACCCCTTGAAGATAATCTTCAGCACCAGCCTGAAATGTGGCAGCTCCATGGGGTGGCTACACCCAGAGGAATAGCAGTGTTCACAGGGGTCTGGCTCTCAGGGACACCAACTCCTAGGGGAAGGGGAAATGCACCACATCAAGGGAACACCCCATGGGACAAAAGAGTCTGGATACCAGGCCTTGAGTCCCAGAACATTCTGCTCGTGGGAAGTTTCTTTCAGCAGAGGCATGAGTTCAATGCTGGTGCTCATGAAGTTTCTTGGAGAAGGGGACTTCTTTTCTCTCTTATCCATTACTGCAAACACAGCTGGGGCTTCTCCCGTAAGAGCTTGACATGGGTGTATCTATAGACAGCCTTTCTGGAACACTTTAGGGTGACAGCATCCTCACATTAGGAGTGCCCTCCAGATTCAGGCTTGCGCAAGAGGTGGTCACAACTCCTCTCTACTTGGAACATCAACATTCCTAGACATGAAAACAGGTGCCTGTCTGATACGAATAGCTGGAACATTGGGTCAGGAGTGCATCTGGGAGTTGGATCACTTTCATGCTGGCCTAGCAGAAGAACTAAGGTGGCTCCCACCCTTCCCCCTGATGAGACCTCAGTGTTTCTCACTGAAAGCTCCCCCAGCCACCTCTGTCAGGGCTGGGACATCTGCCCACTATTGGGTAATGCATTTACCCACCTGCTTTAGTCACAACCAGTTTCTACCCAGGGATACTTCCCATACTGGCCTGAAGCTTTAACTATTCAACCCAGTAAATAAATAAAATACTGGGACTAAATAAATAAATAAATAAATTCACACTGTGGGGAAACAAGATAAGCTTCAAGAGATCTCTGCCATTCCAACCCCATAGGAGATGCTGAACTTGTTCACGCACTGAGCACATTGTTACTACAACAGGCATCTGGGAAAGCCACAATACAAAGATTCACTATAACCAAGGAACCCATACAAATTACTCAGTACTAAAAGCACTAAGAGCCAAATTAGGCTATAATAAACTATAAACATGTAAGTCACATCCTTCTGAAATACCAGATAAAAAATTCAAAAGGTTGATTACTAAGCTACTCAAGCAGATACCAGAGAAAGGTGAAAACCAACATAAAGAAATGAAAAAAAAATTCAAGATATAAATGAAAAATGTTATAAAGAGATACATATTTTAAAGAAAAACCAATCAGAACCTCTGGAAATGAAAGACACACTTAGGGAATTTAAAAATGCAGTGGAAAGTTTTAACAATAGACTAGATCAAGTAGAAGAAAAAATTTCAGAGCTCGAGATAAGGATTTTGTTCACCCAATCAAACAAAAATTTAAAAAATAATTCAAAAGGAATGAACAAACTCTCCAAGGAATTTGGGATTGTGTAAAAGTTCCAATCCTAAAAATAAATGGTGTTCCTGAAGGAGAAGAGAAAACAAAATGTTTAGAAAAATTATTTGATGGAATAATAGAAGAATACATCCCTGGTCTTGCTAGAGATTTAGATGTCCAAACACAAGAAGCTCAAAAATTCCTGGGAGACTCACTGCAAAAAGGACATCACCAAGGTATATAGTCATCAAGCTATTTAAAGTCAACATGAAGGAAAGAATTGTAAGAGCAGTGAGACAAAATGCAATAGGTAACAGATAAAGAAAAATCTATCAAACTAACAGCAGTCTTCTTAGCAGAAATCTTAAAAGCCAGAAGGAATTGGGATTTTATTTTTAGCCTCTTTAAACAGAATAACTGAGAGCCAAGAATATTGTATCCAGCAAAACTAAGTTTCAAAATGAAGGAGAAATAAAGTCATTTTCAGACAAACAAATGCCAAGGGAATTTGTTAGTACCAGACCAGCCTTATGAGACACGTTAAAAGGAGTTATAAATCTTCAAACAGAAGCTCAGTATGCACTAGAATAGAATCTCTTGAAAGCATAAAACTCACAGGGCCTATAAAACAATAACACAATAAGAAAACAAACCATCTAGGTAACAATTAACATGATGACTGGTACAGTACCTCACATCTCAATATTAATGTTGAAAGTAAATGGTGTAAATGCTCCACTTAAAAGACACAGATTGGCAGAATGGATAGAAAAACCACAAACCAAATATCTGTATTTTAGAAACCCACTTAATATGTAAAGATTCATATAAATTCAAGGTAAAGTGGTAAAAAAAGATATTCCAAACAAATGGAAACCAAAAGCTTGCAGGAGTTACTATCCTTATAGATAAAACAGACTTTCAAACAACAATAGTAAAAAAAAAAAAAAAAAAAAGACAAAGAAGGTCATTATATACTAATAAAAGGATCAATCAAACAAGAGGATATTAAAACCCTAAATTTATATGCCCCTAACTCTGGAGCTCCCAGATTTATAAAACAATTGCTACTAGACCTAAAAAATGAGATAGAACAGCAACACAATAATACTGGGGGACTTCAACACTCCACTGACAGCACTAGACAGCTCATCGAGACAGAAGGTCAACAAGGAAGCAACGGAATTAAACTACATGATAGAGAAAATGAACCTAACATATATTTATAGAACATTCTACCAAAGAACTGCAGAATATACATTCTTCTCATCAGCATATGGAGCATTCTCCAAGATAGACCATATAATAGGCCACAAAACAAGTCTTGATACATTTTAAAAATATCAAAGTCATATTAAGTATCTTCCCAGACCACAGTAGAATAAAACCGGAAATTAACTCAAAAAAGAACCCTCAAAACTATATAAATACATGGAAATTAAACAATTTGCCCATGAATTATTTTGGGATTAACAATGAAACCAAGATGGAAATTTAAAAATTCTTTGACATGAGTGACAACAGTGACACAGATTATTAAAACCTCTGGGATATAGCAAAAGCAATGCTAAGAGCACAGTTTATAATGTTAATGCCCATAAGAAAGTCTGAAAGTTCACAAATTGACAACCTAATGTCACACCTCAAGGAACTACAGAGAGAAGAACTAAATACAAAGCTAGCAGAAGAAATGACAAAGATCGGAGTAGAACTAAGTGAAATATAAACAACAACAACAAAAAAGTCAATGAAACCAAAGGCTGCTTCTTTGAAAATATGAACAAAATTGATAGACCATTATTAGCTAGATTAATCAAAAAAAGAAAAGATTCAAATAAACTCAATTAGAAATGAAAATGAAGACATTACAACCAAAACCATAGAAATATATAAAATCGTTTGTGACTACTGTTAACACCTCTATGCACACAAACTAGAAAATCTAGAGGAAATGGATAAATTCCTAGAAACATATAACCCTCCTAGATTAAATCAGGAAGAAATAGAAACCTTGAACAGACCAATAACAAGCAGTGAGTTTGAATAAGTAATATTTAAAATGTCAACAAAAAAAGCACACAGCCAGATGAATTCACAGCTGAATTTTACCAGACATTCAAAGTATTGGTGCCAATCCTACTGAAACTATTTTGAAAGACTGAGAAAGAGGAAATCCTCCCTAACTCATTCTAGGAAGCCAGTAACACTGATACCAAAACCAGGAAAGGGCATATCAAAAAAAAATAAAGGAAAAGAAAACTGCAAATCAATATCCCTGATGAACATAGATGCAAAAATCCTCAACAAAATACTAGCTAACCAAATCCAACAGCACATCAAAAGATAATACACCATGAACAAGTGGGTTTTATTCCAGAGATGGAGGGATGATTTAACACATGCAAGTTAATAAATGTAATATATCACATAAACAAAACTAAAAACAAAAGCCATATGATCATTTCAATACAGGTAGAAAAAATACATTATAAAAACTCCAGTATCCTTCTATGATAAAAACCCTCAACAAACTAGACACAGAAGGGACACACCTCAAAATAACAAGAGCCATGTATGACAAACTTACAGCCAACATCATACTAAATGGGGAAAAGTTGAAAGCATTCGCCCTTGAGAACTAAAACAAAGATGCCCACTTTCAACCCTTCTAGTCAACAGAGTATTGGAATCATAGCCAGAGCAATCAGTCAAGAGGAAGAAATAAAGGGCATCCAAATTGGAAGAGACCAAGTCAAAATAAATGACTGTATATCTAGAAAACCCTAAAGACTCCTCCAAAAGTCTCCTAGATTTGATAAATTAATTCAGTAAAGTCTCAGGTTACAAAATCAAAGTATACAAGTCAATAGCACTGCTATACACCAACAATAACCAAGCAGAATCAAATCAGTAACTCAAACCCCTTTACGATAGCTGCAGGCAACCAAGGAGATGAATGATCTCTACAAAGAGAACTACAAAACACTGCTGAAAGAAATCACAGATGACACAAATGGAAATACATCCCATGCTCATGAATTGGAAGGGTCAACATCATGAAAATGACCATACTGCTCAAAACAATCTACAAATTCAATGTAATTCCTATGTAAATACCAACACTATTTTTCACAGAATTAGGAAAAACAATCCTAAAATTCATATGGAAACAAAAATGGGCCAAAATAACCAAAGCAACCCCAAGCAAAAATAATAAATCCAGAGGTATCACATTACTGAGCTTCAAATTATACCAAAAGGCTATAGTTACCATAACAGCATGGTACTGGTATAAAAATAGGCACGCGGACCAATGTAACAGAATAGAGAACCCAGAAATAAAGCCAAATACTTACAACCAACAAAGGATACAAAAGCATAATCGGGGAAGGGCCACCCTATTTAATAAATGGTGCTGGGAAAACTGGATAGCCACATGTAGAAGAATGAAACAGGATCCCTCTCTCTTACCTTACACAAAAATCAGCTCAAGATAATCAAAGACTTAAGTCTATGACCTGAAGCTACAAAAATTCTACAACATAACCTGGAAAATCTCTTGCAGACACTGGCCTAGGCAGAAAATTTATGACTAAGACCCCAAAAACAAATATAACAAAAACAAAAATAAATAAATGGGACCTAATTAAACAAAAAAGCTTCTGTACAGCAAAAGGCATAATCATCAGAATAAACAGACAACCCAGAGAATGGGAGAAGGTATTTGCAAACTATGCATCCAACAAAGGACTAATATCCAGAATCTAAAAGGAACACAAACAAGTCAGTAAGAAAAAACAAATTATCCCATCAAAAACAGTAGAGGTTGGTGTGGATGTGGTGAAAAGAGGACATTTATACACTGCTTGTGGGAATGTAAGTTAATACAACCTCTACGGAAAACACTATGGAGAGTTCTTTAAAAACTAAAAGATCTGTTCAATTCAGCAATCCCACTACTGGGTATCTACCCAAAGGAAAAGAAGTCATATCAAAAAGACATATACATTGTTTATTGAAGCACAATTCACAATTGCAAAGATATGGAACCAACCTAAGTACCATCGTTCAGTGGGTGAAATAAATAAAATGTTGTATGTATACACCATGGAATACCACTCAGCCATAAAAATGAATGAGATAATGTCTTTTGCAGCAACTTGGATGGAGCTGTAGGACATTATTCTAAGTGACATAACTCAGGAATGGAAAACCAAATACCACATGTTCTCACTTATAAGTGGTAGCCAAGCTATGGACACAAAGGCATACTCTGTGGTATAATGACCTTTGGAGACTCAGAAGGGGGAGGCTAGAAAGCGGATGAGGGAGAAAAAAAAACTACATATTGGGTATAATGTACACTACTCAGGTAATGGATGAACTAAAATCTCAGACTTCACCATTATACAATTTATCCAGATAATCAAAAACTAAAAGCTACTGTAATAAAAATATTTTTCATAAAAGGAAAGGAAATAAGGATGGGCATGGTGGCTCACATCTCTAATACTAGAACTTTGGGAGGCACAGGCAGGAGAACTGCTTGAACCTAGCAGTTCAAGACCAGCGTGGGCAACACAGTGAAACCTCATATATACAAATTAAAAAAAAATTAGCCAGGCATGGCAGCACATGAGATGCTGAGGTGGGAGGACTGCATGAGCATTGGAGGTCAAGACTTCAGTGAGCCAGGATCATGGCACTCCACTCCAGTCTGGGTGACAGACTGAGACCCTGTCTCAAAAAAAAACAAAAGAAAGAGAAAGAGAGGAAAGAAAAAGAAAAAGGAAAGGAAAGGAAAGGAAGAGAGAATGGAGGGAGGGAGGGAGGGAGGGAGGAAGAAGGAAGGAAGGAAGGAAGGAAGGAAGGAAGGAAGGAAGGAAGGAAGGAAAAATAAAACAGTATATCAAAGAGATATCTGCACTCCCATGTTTATCGAACCACTACTCATAAGGGCCAAGATTTGGAAGCAACCTAAGTATCCATGAACAGATGAATGAATAAAGAAAATGAGGTACATATACACAATGGAGTATTATTCAGCCATAAAAAGTGAGATCCTATCATTTGCAACAACGTGGGTGGAACTGAATTATAGTTACCAGAGGCTGGGAAGGGTAGTGGAGGGTGATGCAGAGCTGAGGATGGTAAATGAGTACCAAAAAATAGTTAGAAAGAATAAGATCTAGTATTTGACAGCACAACAGGGTGACTTCAGTAGATATGGTTTGGATCTGCGCTCCTGCCCAAATCTCATGTTGAATTGTAATCCTCAGTGTTGGAGATGGGGCCTGGTGGGAGGTGATTGGATCATGAGGGCAGAATTCCCCCTTGGTATTATCTTGACAACAGTGAGTGAGTTCTCATGAGATACGATTGTTTAAAAGTGTGTAGCACCTCCCCATTCTCTATCTTCCTCCTGCTCCAGCTATGTAAGTAATGCCTGCCTTTCCTTTGTTTCCTGCCATGACTGTAAGTTTCCTGAGGCCTCCCCAGAAGTTCTTGCCACCATGCTTCCTGTACAGACTGCAGAACCATGAGCCAATTAAACCTCTTTTCTTAATAAATTACCCAGTCTTAGGTATTTCTTTATAGCAATGCGAGAATGAACTAACACAGAAAATTCATACCAAGGAGTGGAGCATTGCTATAGAGATACCTGAAAATGTGGAAACAGCCTTAGAACTGGATAACAGGCAGAGGTTGGAAGAGTCTAGGGGGCTCAGAAGAAGACAAGAAGATGAAGGAAAGTTTGGAACTTCCTAGAGACTTCTTGAATGGTTGTGACAAAAATGCTGATAGTGATATGGACAGTGAAGTACAAACTGAGGAGATCTCAGATGGAAATAAAGTTATTGGGAGCTGCAGCAAAGGTCACTTTATTAAGCACTAGCAAAGAGCTTTGCTGCATTGTGACCTTGCCTTAAGGATCTCTGGAACTTTGAACTTGAGGTATGACTTAGGGTATTTGGTGGAAGAAATTCCTAAGGAGCAAAGCCTTCAAGAAGTAGCCTGGCTGCTTCTAACAGCCTAGGCTCATATAACAGCCTATGCTGATATGTGTGAGCAAAGATATGACCTGAAATTGGAAGTTATATTTCAAAAGGAAGCAGAGTGTAAAAGTTTGGAAAATTTTGCAGCCTGGCCATGTGGTAGAAAAGAAAAGACCATTTTCAGGGGAAGAATTCAAGCAGGCTACAGAAATTTGCATAGCAAAGAGGAGCCAGATCCTAATAGCTAAGACAATAGGGAAAAGGCCCTGAAAGCATTTCAGAGACATTCCTGGAAGCCCCTCCCATCACAGGCCTGGAGGCCAAGGAGGGAAGAATGGTTTTGTGGGTCACACCCAGGGGCTCTGCTGCCCTGTGCAGCCTCAGGACACTGCTCCCTGCATCCCAGCCACTCCAGCTCCAGCCATGGCTCAAAGGGGCTCATATACAGCTTGTGCCACTACTTCAGTGGGTACAGGCCATACGCCTTGGCAGCTTCCACATGGTGTTAAGCCCACAGGTGCACAGAGTTGAGGCTCAGGAGCCTCTGCCTAGATTTCAGACAACATATGGAAAAGCCTAGACATTCAGGCAAAACTGCTGCAGTGGCGGAGTCCTCACAGAAAACCTCTGCTAGGGTAGTGCAGAGGGGAAATGTGGGGTTGGAGCTCTCACAGAGTACTCACTGGAACACTGACTAGTGGAGCTATGAGAAGAAGGCCACTGCCCTCCAGACCCTGGAATGGTAGAGCAACCTACAGCTTGTACCATGCTCCTGGAAAAGCTGCAGGCACTCAGTGCCAGCCCCTGAGAGCAGCCACATGGGCTGAACCTTGCAAAGTCATATGAGCTGAGGCTCCTGAGTCCTTGTTGGACCAAAGGCACTCAACTCAGGCTTGTGCTATGACTTGCTTTGACCAATGGCAGATGCAGGGCAAGCTGACGCTTAAAATGTGTGTGTGCAGCTTGTTTTCAGATCATGGCACTGCAGTTACTTACCATTAAAGAGACCATGCTTTAGTTAGCCTCTGCTCCTTTAGAGTGGGCCCCCAGAGCAAACACAGGTAGAATGCACCTGAGCCTGAAATGAAGCCTTTTATAAAACCATGCAGTCAAGCCCAGCCTAGATCAGCCCAATCATGAGTGGCCTAAAGATCTACTAATGTGTTGTTTTAAGACATTGAATTTTGAAGTATTTTTTAGCAATAGCAGACAGATAGAACAATCTATACAAAAGAATGGCAAAGCTTTGAATATGCACTTCGCACCAAAATGTATGAAAAGTTGCTTAATTTCATTAGTAATCAGGAAAATGAAGAAAAAAACCACAATAAGCTATCAATACATCCCCACTAGAATGACAAAAATTAAGAAGTCTGTCACTACTAGATGTGGGCAAGGTTGAGGAGCAATGACAACTCTCATACTCTGCTGGAAGAAGATTAAATGTTGCAACCCATAAAAAGCAACTCAGCATGAACTTGAAAGTTGAAGATAATTCCAGCATATTCCATGACCCCATGGCTCCAGCAATTACACAAAATTAAGAGATAAGTTCATGTTCATGGGAAAAAAATGAAAACAATTATCAACAGGAATCAGAAAATAAACTGTGGCATATTCAGACAATATAACATTATACAATGAAAATAAATCAACTGCAACTACATATGCAAGAATATAAATATTATCAATAACACTGAATGAGCAAAGCAAGCCAGAAGACTATATACTACTTTTGTTGAGAGATGGGATCTTGCTATGTTGCCCAGGCTGAACTCAAACTCCTGAGCTCAAGTGATCCTCCTGACTCAGCCTCCCCAGTAACTGAGATTACAAGTGCATGCCACCATGCCCAGCTTTATACTACCATTTTTAAAATACAAAATCAAGCAAAAGCCCTTAATATGTACCTTAGATATATTTGGTAAACTATATAAGTAGTATATATAAAGTAAACTACCTCTTTACTTACACAGTAAAGATTTTTTGAAGAAGCATGGAAATAGGAAACAAAAAATTCAGCATAGCAGTTGGGGAGGAAAATTAGTATCATGTTTTCATTCTTAAGCTGGATGGTGGCTTTATAGATATATGTTTATTATACTTCATGACTTACATATTGAAATATGTATGTTGTCTTGTATAAATACAATATTATAGGATTTCTTAAAGTCCTTTGAAATAGTGTACCCTAGTCATCCAATATAAGAAAGAAAAGTTGATGCAGGTAAAAGAGTGGACACAGTATGTTTTCTTTTAACTGAACAGTTCATTTTTCCTGCTTTGAAACCCCTTTTTCAGCAAAGCTTGCTCTTTTTCTGATTGGGTAAAACAAGTATCTCACCAGATCTTTTGTAAGAACATACCATGTACAGTCAGCAACAGGCAGAAGATAGGGTGCGTGCACTGCTCCTACCCATCCACCTTCATTAGATCACGCTATTCCGAAGGAAGGAGGAGTCTATGACTGAACCAGGCCATCAGCCTCCTCCACCCTACTCCTTCTTGACACAGGGCATAAGCTGCGCCCTGGCATTTCTAACTCCACTGAGTGAAATCTGAGCAGAGACAAAATATGGAAATCACAAGAAAGATAAACTGACTCTGGCTCTCTTAAGCAAAAAAGGTGTCTACTGTAAGAATATCCAAGGCTCAGAGATTTCACATCTGTGACAAGATCAGACAGAAACAAAGGGATCAAGAAAGCAGATGGCAGACCAAACATCCCATGGCTAAAACAGCCTGATCAGCATGGCACCCCATTTCTTCTGCTGTTGAAGCTCCTAGAATGGTGAACTAACTACTTTACCTGTTCCCTTCTTGCTAGAGTCTCTCTCAAGCCAAAGTCCTGGGAAAGAGCATCCAATTGACCAATCTTAGATCTTCTTCCTGCACTTCTGGACAAAGCAAAGGGGAAATGGAGGATCTGCCTCCTGGAAAACCCTAACTCTTCTCTTGTAATTCCCATAAAGGAAAGCAGGGTTCTATGAGCAAGAGAGATGGATGATGAGTAGGTGAGGAAAGGCTGCTTCCCACTCTGGGCTATGAGATGTCATCAGCTAGTCATACATACTTTTCATATCCAACTGCATGGCTACAATGTAAGAGGAATGTAGAATGGTTGCCGAGGTCTGAAGTTCTGTTCCACTGATAAGTGTTGTTATTGATGATGTCATTAATGGGCATTCCAAGGGCGTCAGCAATATTTATTTCTTCTTACTATAGGACAGTACATTAAGCATTGTATGTTCATTAATTTGTCTACTCCTTCCAATGACCCTTATTTAACTGTAATAGCTACATACATGATCTTTCAGTTATGCACAGGGGAAAATAACTGTAAAAGAATACAGGCAACACTTAGAAAAAGGAAAAATAATAAACACAGGAAAAGAAACGCACTATTACTAGAAAGCAGGGAAATGCGTATTAAATGTAAATATCCTCTTCTACCCAGGAATATGACTGGTAAAGGTAAGGCTCACCAAGTGTTGAAGCGAGTGTGATGCAAGCATCAGGAGCTCTCACATCCTGCTGAGGAGGTGAAAATTGGTACAACTACTTGATGAAGCACTTCGGAATATCTAACAAAGCTGAGTAAGGCTGGAACTAGGCATGCCTAGAACCCGGCTGTTTCTAGATAGATAGAAAACCTCTAGCACATGTGCAAAAGGTACAATGTTTATCGTGGCTTTTGTCTGTAACAGGAAATATATGATAATACCCAAACACCCATCAATAGGAAAATGAATAAATTGTGATATATTCCAAAATGGAATATTATACAGCACTTAAAAGAGCTACAGTGATATATATTCTATCACAGATAACCCTATAAAATATATTTGAGCCAAAAGAACAGGGTGCAGGATGATACATACTATACATCATTTATGTAATGTTTGTTTATAGATATACACATACATCAGGTTAAAATGTAACAACACGGCTGAAAACGAGACCAACCACAGCACAGCAATTACGTCTCAGGACGGGTGAAGATACACAGGTTTGGGGACAGGAGACTTCAAGTGTAATTGCAATGCTTCATTTCTTTCAAAAAGCAGAAGCAAGTGCGGCAAAATACTGAGATTAGTAAATCTGGACAGCCAGCGCAGAGTTGTTCATTTTCTTATTCTCTATACTTCACTGCATATTTGAATATTTAAAACAAAAATTCAACATTAGGGGTAGGTTATAGGAGGAATTTTATATGTTCTCATATTTATTTCTTTAGGGGTCTCATTTGCCCCTGAATATCATCATCAAGTAACCACATTATGTACTCCCTCAACAGCAATCATTTGCTCACAACCTTAAAAAACAATGAAGACATTTAACAAATCGTAATTATCATCATCCCTGCAACTGCATTTATTAAGTTCCTACTGTGTGCCAAGCACATGGGGGCAGCCTGGCAACAGCCCCTTTACACTGAAGTAGCTCAAGGTGACACTGCCAGTAACAGCAAAGCTGCAATTTGTCTATCTCCAAAATGTAACACCTTACCTAATGGCTCCATTTCTAAAAGTATATTGCTACTGCCTCTGGCTACATTATAGTAGCAAAGCATGTGTTTCATGCATAGGGGTAATATTAACACATATATTTGACTCTCAGGTAGTGGGAAAGTGTGTAAACAAATGACTTGCCTAAGTTCATGCGACTAGCTGGTAGCAGAGCGAGAACCAGAATCTAAATTTTAAACAATAGACCACTTCATAGCTTACTGAGAAGGACAGACTATACTCATTACAACAGATTTTCCAACAAATGCCTCTCTGAAGCCTTGTCAAAATTGAATGTTCCTAGTATCACACCACTAAGCACTGTTCAAATAAATTGCCTTCCAGGGATATCTTTAATACACTGGCACTTGAATCATGACAACTAGCACTGCTGCCAAAATGACATACAACATTAAATGACAGGAAAACACACTATATGCAGAAATAAAATCAAACTATTTTGTTGCTAGAATATGTCTTTACTAGGAGCATTTCAGGATAGCATTAGATTTTTGTGAATTTATTAATTAGAATTTTCATTCAGCAAATCAAACACTAGTACCACGGAAACTTTCTCTAATCTGATACGATGACAGGCGAGAAGTCAGAATGAAGTAGTGGAAAAGTCATCCAGTCACACAAGTTCTAGATCTGACTCTACAGCTTAGCTGGCAAGGAGACCAAGGCAAATCACAGCCTCATGAAGCCTCACCCACACTGAATACACAGAGCTCTGCTGGAAAATGGGACCATGTCTGGGAATACATTCTTTTTAAAAATTGAAGTGTAACATACATGCAGAAAAATGCATAACAGCTTAGGGCACAGCTCAATAAATTTGCATGCACTGAACACATGTAACTAGCTTCCAAATCAAGAAACAGAAGATGCGAACGTGTACCCCTTGGTAACTACTTCAATCAAGGCAAATCTTGATGGTTGTCCCACCTTCTAACACAATAGATGACTTTTGTTTCTTTTTTTCTTTTCTTCTTTTTTTTTTTTTTTTTTTTTTTTTGAGACGGAGTTTCTCTCTGTCACCCAGGCTGGAGTGCAGTGGCGCGATCTCGGCTCACTACAAGCTCCGCCTCCCAGGTTCACGCCTTTCTCTTGCCTCAGCCTCCCGAGTAGCTGGGACTACAGGCTCCCACCATCACGCCCGGCTAATTTTTTGTATTTTTAGTAGAGACGGGGTTTCACCCTGTTAGCCAGGATGGTCTCAATCTCCTGACCTCATGATCCACCCACCTCAGCCTTCCAAAGTGCTCGGATTATAGGCCTGAGCCACTGGGCCCGGCCTTCTGTTTCTTTTTATACACTCTACAAATGGAATTACAGAGTATTTGTCTTTGTCCATTTTCTGTTGCTTATAACATAACACATGAAACTGGGTGATTTATAAAGAAAAGAAATTTATTTCTTACACTTATGGAGGCTGAGAAGTTCAAGGTTGAATGGGACACATCTGGTGAGGGCCTTCTTGCAGTGGGAACTGTCTACAGAGTCCCAAGGCACACAGGTATCACATGGTGAGAGGGCTGAGCACGTTGGCTCATGTCTCCTTCCTCTTCTTATGAAGCCACCATTTCCACTCCCATGATAACCCATTAATCCATTCACCCATTAATCTATTAATCCACAAATGGATTAATCCATTTAAGGCTCTTGCCTTTTAAATGCTGCGCACCTCTCAATATTGCCATATTAGGGATTAAGTTTCAACACGAGTTTTGGAGGGGACAAACATTCAAATCATATCAGTATGTGTTTTCTGTGTCTCATTTCTTTTGCTAACATAATGTTTGTGACACCCATCCATACTGTTGTATGCAGATGTAGACAGTTCACCCTTACTCTTGTATAATATTGTACAGTGTATAAAACACATTTATCCATTTTGTTGCTGATGAGTATTTGAGTAATTTCCAGCTTTGGAATACTACAAATAATGCTACTTAAACAATCTACTATAATTATTTTGCTGAAACATATATTCAGTATATTTCTGTTAAGTCCATACCTAGGAGTGGAACTCTCAGGTCACAGAGTATGTGAATTACTTTCCTATTGCTGCTGTAACAATTTACGCCAACTTGGTGGCCTAAAACAACACAAATGTATTATCTTACAGTTAAGGAGGTCAAAAGTCCTAAATAGATCCCACTAGGCTAAAAATCAAGGTTTTGCCAAGGGTATGCCCAGAGGCTCTAGAAGATAATTCATTTTCTTGCCTTTCGCAGATTCCAGAGGCTTCCAGCATTCCTTGGCTCATGACCCTTTCCTCCATCTTCAAAGCCAGCAATGGCTGATCAAGTCTTCTTAGGATATGTCACCCAGACACAGATTCTTCTGCTTCCCTCTTCCACATTTAAAGGAACTATGCAATTACATGGGTCTGCCTGAATAATCCAGAATATCTCCCTTAAAGTCAGCTGATCAGCAACCTTCATTTCATTGGCAACCTTATTTCCACCTTTCCATACAACATAACATATTCACAGGCTCCAAGGAGCAGGATATCAACATCTTTGAGGGTCAAGATTCTACCTCCCATAGTATGCATATATTCTGAAAGTGTTTTTAAAATTTCTACTACAAACACTTTATGTGACAATAAAACAAACTCAAGCTTCTTTCTTTCTGTGTAGCAGATCTGATTTCTTGTTAGCCTTATAATTCTTCTCTCTAACTAGAAAAAATCTTTTTGCAGTTACTAAACATTAAAATACATTTTAAAAGTTGTAAATCTATATCTAATTATTTTCCACTTTGTGCAACACAATACACTAGGGGTTACAGAAATATAAAATAAGTGACTTCTGGTCAAGAGGTCAACTGAGCAGATGCAGAGAAAAAAAAGAAATACTAGGAAAATACAGCAAAATTATTTATATTACACAACTGAGTTCTGAATTATTAAAAAACAGAAATGTCAGAAACTAACAAACAAAAAACAACTGAGGAACTAAATCAGATATACATATTAGGGGCCTTGCTTTTTATTCCTATCTGGGGATGGAAACTGAAGCCATAAGCTAACTGCATGGTTTTGAGCTAGAAAGTGTCTCCGTCATCCAAAAGGTTGTCCTATCTTTGATTAAGGACTAATAAACCTTCACTCACTGGCTTAGGCAGTATCACAGAGGAGGACCACCCCACTAAAACACTGTTGGAACAAGAATTGCTGAGAGATCAGAGATCCAAGCTTGTAGTAAACATAGGTGTGGAGGTCCAATTCCCTCTACCCAGCAATGCAGAAGGCTCAAATCAATTATAATAAAACTGCCCCATAGCAATACCTCAACAACCTGGGATGCTCTCAAAATTAGTATGAAAAAAAAGTCTCACTGAAGATAAGCTCTTGGACTAAAACTAGAAAGCCCACAAGGAAGCTCACCAACCTAAGTGTCATAAGAAGCAGCAAACAGAAGCATGAATACCCTTGATGTCTTCATAATAGAAAAAGCCTAGAGGAACTTAAAATCAAGTATGTATAAACTCGTGATGAAATACGTGAAAAAACAAAGTTGGTAAGATAAGAACAATTTTTTTGTTTTAAAAAGAGCAAATTTGAAAAAGAAGTAAATACAAAATCTGGAAATAAAATGCATAATACAGTATGAAAGCATCTGTAGATATGTCGAATAAGTTTACTTTTTAGAAGTGAAAACTGGTATATTGGAGGCAATCACCCAAAATAAAGCACAGGAAGATCAAGCACTAAAAATTATCAAGGAGAAGAGACATAGAGGATAAATTAAGATAACTTATATCCAACAGTAGATTTGCAAGGCGAGATTTAAAAAAAAGAGGAAATATGTAAAAAGCAAGATTAAGCACAGTCCCTGACCTCCAGGAGCTCACAATCCAGCAGAAAAATCACTGGCCTATGTTCTCAGAGCTGAAAATAGCACTCAGGACTCACGACTCCCAGGGAAGGGCTCTTCCCACTTGACATTCTGCCTTCATATCATGTCATCAGCTTCTCACCCTTCAGGCTTGAACTGATATAATTTGAAAGCAGGGAAATAATGTTACCCTACAAGCCCTCAGCGAGTCAGAGCTGAGGTAAGGATCTACTTTGCTGAATCTAATTAAGACTCACTATTGTAGTTTTAACTATCCTCCTCTTGGTTAAAATAAGCCAAATAGTTGACATGTTCTGAAGACCACTGGGCTTCTGCTCATAGCATACAATGTGTTAAGAAGAACCTATTGGTTTAGCCAGCCCAACATCCTCTTTCTTTGTCCAGCTACCTGATTTTTAGTTTGGGGAGCTTCATTCTGAGTCACACGGTTCCAGGGTAGGCAGGTAACTCAGAAAGGGCCCATTCAATACCCTCCTGGCCACAGTCATTGGTTCAGGGATGGATATGTAACCTAACCAAAACCAAAGAGATTCAATTCTAGGATTCTTATCAGAAATGCTATGCAGAAGAACCTCTTTATCTAGGACTGTTAGATACATAGAATGTAAGCCTAGATCTGCAGGGGCCACTAAGTAAAAAAAGGTCCATTCAGAACAAAGACAATGCAGAGGAAGGTGGAACCAAGTGTTAGGAGTCACTAGCCTCTAGAGTCAGCCATGACTGGTCCAACTCCACCCCGGTACTGCTCAGTTTTGTGAGCTAATAACTTCCCTTTTCCGGTTCAGCCATTTCTGTTCTTTGCAACTAGAAGAATCCAGACTAATAAAAATGTTGAAAGCTAGAAAGCAGCAGTAGCAGTAGCAGCAGCAACAGTACGAGAATAGATGCTCTCTAAATAGTTCTCCAATTTAAAACGCTGAGAAAGATTTGGATTGTAATCCCAATGTTACTCTAACTCATTAACTATACCCTACTTTGTGAATGCAATTTGCATTCTGTAATGTCTTAAGAGTTCTTCCAACTACCTTAAAAGACCTCAAAAAATTATAAACAACAATTTAAAACAAATTCTTTTTGATTAGTTAAAATGTAAAAAAAATACATATGGCATTTAACATTTTAGGAAAATTAAGAGCTGCCACAAAATAAAAGTATAAAAACTTCCAAAGGTAAGAATCAATAATAATGATAATGAATGGGTTTTACAAAACGAAGAAGCAAAAAGAGGTAAGGGTTTGGTGCCAAAAAAAAAAAAAAATCTAATTGGGCCAGGTGTGGTGGCTCACGCCTATAATCCCAGCACTTTGGGAGGCTGAGGTGGGCAGATCACGAGGTCAAGAAATCGAGACCATCCTGGCCAACATGGTGAAACCCCATCTGTACTAACAATACAAAAATTAGCCAGGTGTGGTGGCACATGCCTGTAATCCCAGCTACGCAGGAGGCTGAGGCAGGAGAATCACTTGAACCCGGGAGGCAGAGGTTGCAGTAAGCCAAGATTGCGCCACTGCACTCCAGCCTGGTGACAAAGTAAGACTCCATCTCAAAAAAAAAAACCTAATTGTTTATGAATAAGATTAGCATGGAGAAGCAGGATGCAGGTGGGGTGGGAAGAGAGGTACACATGTGTTTACATAACTGGGAGGATAGCTCCAGCCATAAGAGAACAACCACAAACATCTCTCCAGCAAATCAGTGGAAACAAGACATCTTTTTTCTGTCATCAACTTTCAAGGTCTCTTTGTCTCTTTATGTTCCTAGTCACTCAATAATGTTACAGTGATCTTCCCCATAACCCTCGAATATCAAATATTAATATGCCAATAAGTGCACTAAACTCATCCTTTCTCTCCATTCTGTCTGCAAGAAGTTACATACATCTGTGCTATCTGTGCTCTATCCAGAAACATAGAACACATCATGTAGGAAGTAGCCAGATATTAAGTGGCCATAAAGCATTCCAAACGATGCTATATTTGACTGAGAAAGCACATTCTGTACATTTTGACACATGTGAAATCAAGATGGTCTTGCATTGCTGCTAACCAGATAGTGGTTCTTATGTAGTCATCACTGCCTGCCTAAGCACAGGTTTGGCTGTGCCTCTTGGCAGCTTGACAGAACATCTGCAACCTTTTGATACTCAGGTCAACAAAGGTTGACCTAAGACCATTTGAAAAAGGAACAGGAGTCCCATTTGGTGTCGGGTAAACTATCTGATGATACCATCACATGCAGAATGCATGTCAATAGCTTGGAAGAAAAACCCAGAGACAATATTAAAACACCCTCTTAAGAAATGATTCAACATTAACACCCCCAAGGGCACAAAGGGTGATACTCTACAGGAAAACACAGGCATCAATGACTCTGAGTCAAAAGTGATTCAGTACTCAGACTCAGAAGGTGACAAAGTTTTTTTTTTTAAAAATCCAGTTTATTAAACTAATAATTTTCTCTTAAATATGTACAAAAATGATAATAAAAATGTTTAAAAAAGTAAAGGGGAGTTCCTTCAAAAAGGAACATACATTATTCATGATTAAAAAAATCAAAATATAATTGCTTAATTGGCATTGTTTTTTCTTACTAGTGGTCCTTAAAATAATGAAGCAGCTTACAGGCAATAATGTAGTGGAGGAAACACAGTAATTTTTACAGGAATGTCATACATAGCAAATCTACCTTCTAGTTTATGAAAGATATAGTTTGTTTGGGGGTAAGGAGATTTCTTTGTGATTCCCAAAAACATGAGCTCATTTCCTTACCATATTGCCCATGTAATTTTAACTCTCTATTGACAATTATGTATTTTTATCTTTGCTCTGTCAAATCTGTGTCTGGATTTAAATAAGATCATTAAATATATTTCTGAAATGTCCCCTTTATATATGTCCAAAATCACTGAAAGAAAAATATAACTCTAGCAACACTAAAAAATGCATGTACCAAGACCTCTCTTGAACCGTTAATGGTTTACCTTTGTCTCTCCAAAATTTGTCTTTCTAAGGTATCAAGGCTCCCAGAAATCAATTGCTCTCTTATTTTATTTTATTTTATTTTATTTTTTATTTTTTGAGATGGAGTCTTGCTCTGTTGCCCAGTCTGCAGTGCAGTGGCATGATCTTGGCTCACTGCAACCTCCATCTCCTGGGTTCAAGCAACTGTCTTACCTCAGCCTCCTGAGTAGCTGGGATTACAGGCACCCGCCACCACGCCCAGCTAGTTTGTGCATTTTTAGTAGAGACAGGGTTTCACCACACTGGCCAGGCTGGTCTCGAACTCCTGACCTCAGGTGATCCGCCTGCCTCAGCCTCCCAAAGTGCTGGGATTACAGGTGTGAACCACTGTGCCTGGCCTCAATTGCTCTTTTAGAGATAAAAATAATATGCTATCACAGCACACTAATTATATGGGTATTAGAGTGTCATGACTACTCTAAAATCAATTTGCAAACTAAAAATAATGCATGCTTCTTTGCTGTAATGATATGCATTAAAGATCACCTATCAAATCTGGGTTATTCTTCCAACAGCTGTGATATGGTTTGGCTCTGTGTTCCCACCCAAATCTCATCTTGAATTGTAATCCCCCTAATCCTCCACATGTCAAGGGAGGGACCTGGTGGGAGGTGATTGGATCATGGGGGCAGTTTCCCCCATGCTGTTCTGATAGTGAGTGAATTCTCACGAGATCTCACGGTTTTATAAGCGTTTGACAATTCCTCCTTCACACACTCCCACTCTCTTACGCCATCTTGTGAAGAAGGTGCCTGCTTCTCCTTCCACCAGGATTTTAAGTCTCCTGAGGCCTCCCCAGCCATGTGGAACCATGAGTCAATTAAACCTCCTTTGTTTATAAATTACCCAGTCTCAGGTAATTATCTTTATAGCAGTATGAAAATGGACTAATACAAGCTGTATGTAATCACTCCTTAATTCCTTCATTCATGTATTAAATCAAATCTAGCAGTTAATGGTTCAAAAGAAAGGTCACAAGTAGTCACAGGCCAGCCCTACGATGTCAAGTGCTTCTAAATGCTGTTTAATTTTGCAAATAAACATTGTTTGAGGGTATCTAAGTAGGATGTAATATTTTAAGGCAGGCTAACCAATACTTTCTTGAATGACAAAAGAGACTACATAAAATACTAAACTAATAAAGGCACTGGAGAGCTATGACAGAAATAAGAACTAGAAAGTGTAAGATTACCTAAAACCCCAAAAAAAAGGAGAAACTCAGAGAGATAAGTTGTCAATATATGACATTTTCCTGGTTATATTTACACAGGTAAAGGACGATGGCAGAGCTTATGTGATCTTAGGAGGCCAGAGGATCGAAATTGGAGACTTGAAGACCCTCGAACACATGAACAGTATTACTCTAATATTTAGCAAGGTAAGCAAAAAAGCTAAGCCATAAACATTACAATGCAAAATAGAGTTCTTCTACCAGTCACATAGTACTGTGAAGACTAAAGATCAACAATGAAAACTCAACAAGGAGAAGAGGTGAACACAACAGAATTCTCAGTAAATTCGTGGAGGGGAATGCTTGAGTAATAAGGTCCAACCAGAGATAGACTGAGGCTTACAGAAACTGTAACCTAACTTCACCTCAGCTAGCTTAAGGTGATACATCCCCCAATTCATCTTGCCTTGTAGAAAACAGGGTGAACTCTCTCGAGAGGAAAATAATATCAATTTGTAACATTTACAACTTCTATAACTTTTTATACTCAAAGCCTAGTGTTCAATAAAAATTACAGGCATAGTAAGAGGTAAGATAATAGGACCTAAAACTAGAACAGATCCATAGGTGATTCAGATATTAGAGCTAATACCAAAGACCTTAAAATAATTATGTTCAAGAAAATTAAGGAAAATTAAATTAAATTAATGAAAGACAGTATATTTCACCAGATATCTGGAATGTGTCAAAAGAACCAAATGGAAATTCTAGAACTGGAAAATACAATATCTGAAACTCACTGATAGATGGGTTTAACGACAGATTGACATTGCAGTAATCTGAATAACAAGTCAGTAGCACATATCCAAGCTAAACAGAGAAGAAGAATAAAAAGGAAAGAAAAGGAATATAAAATATATAGGTCACAATAAAAGGACATAAAATGTAATTGGGATCCCAAAAAGGAAAAAAATTAGAAAACTAATAAATCAATCTTTGAAGAGAAAAATGCCAAAAATGTTCCAAAACTGAGAAAAACACCAAGCAATAGACTCTCACCAATATTCCTAGAATGGAAATGCATACAAATATCAAACAAAAGACACATAGGAATGTTCACAGTGTACTTATAATAACAAAATGTTCATCAAGAGGAGAATGGATAAATTATGATACAGTCATTTAAAACAAACCAAAAAAACCCTAAATACTCACCAAGAATTTTATAACAATGAATGTATTATCAAAAAATAAAAATTGAAATGAAGACGTTTTTGAACAAATAAAAACTTTAACAATCCACTGACAACAGAACCACACTGAAAGAAGAAGAAAATAGAGAAGGAGAAAGAGGAGGAGGAGGAGGAGGAGGAGAGAAAAAAACAGGAGGAGGAGAAGGAGGGAAAGAAGGAAAATGGATGGTGGAGAGGAGAGGAGAGAGTTCTTCAGGTAGAAGAAAAATGATCCCCAACAGAACACAGAAATGCAGAAAGAAATGAAAACAACAAAGATAAACATGTGGGTAAACATAAATCAATACTGATAAACAATAATATTGGGTCCTGAGTTATACTTATGTCTAGAATTAATATCCATATCAACAATAATACAAAAGATGACAAGGAAAATTAAATTGACATTTTCTAAGGAAAAAGAAGGAAACTATGCAACAAATTGTTTCATATAATTATAAAGAAAGTACAGAGATTTCTAATCATTATAGTAAACACAAAGACCAGTAAAAAAATAGATAAATATCAGGTCAAAAGAGTGTATCAAGTAGAAGACAAAGAGTAGGTGACAAATATGAACAAATGTCATTAATTTTATTAAATGCAAAGTAGTCAAATACTCTAATTAAAAAAACAAAATTATCAGAGTGGATGTTAGAAACCTAAACAGTAGACTTGTTTACCTACAGGACAAATGCTTTAAATATAAAGACATAAAAGACTTGAAAAACATGTTTTAACATAAAAAGACATACCACAAAAAAACTAACTTTTTAAAAGATTGATAAAACTATACTAATATAAGAAAACCTAGAATGTAAGGCAAGAAATATTACCAGATATTTTTAAAAGAACACCTCATAAGTATAAAGGCAATAATCCCTTATGAAGAAATAAGAATTCTCTATTAGTGTGTCCTCATTAACAGAATTTCAAAACATGTAAAGCAAAAATTGATTGCTAAAGGGAGAAATGAACAAATCCACAAATATATTGGAGATTTATCACTATCAGTAGCTTATAAAACAACCAGATCCACTCCTACCGCCGACCCAAACATCATATCATTAGGGCTACATGATGCAGTTCACAAATTTGACCATGTATACAACACTGCACCAACAAAGATAATAAAAAAATGTCTTTCAAAAGCACTTGAAACGTTTACCAAAATTGACTATGTATGCTGGGTCATAAAGCAAACTTCAAAAAAGTTTAATTATAGTCATTCAAAAAATATTCTCTAAACACAATGTAATTAAGCAAGAAATCAATCAGAAACATTTGACAGAAAATCCTCAACTGCTTGGAAATTGAACGCTTCTAATATCAAAATAATCAAAGAATAAATCACAATAAAAATGTGAAAATAGCTTGAACTGAATAATTCAGATATGATAAACCATAATTTGTGAGATGCAGCTAAATCTCATGCTTAGAAAGAAAGTATAGCCTTAAATGGATTATCATCATGAGCTAGAAAAGGAACAGAAAATCAAATACAAGCAAAGTTTTTTAAAAAGAAAATAATTTTTTAAAAGAGAAAATATCAATGGAATGGAAATAAAATGCACAATAGACAAAGCCAAAAGTTTATTCTTTAAAAAGATTAATAAAAGTGATAAACTCAAGGCAAGACAAAAAGCAAAAGAAAAGAAAATACAAACTGACAATATCAGGCAGGGAAAGGAAGGATATGATTACAGATCATACATATATTAAAGACGTAATAAAAACATCATAAACAACTTCTCACTAATCTGAAAAATTAAATTATAGAATAAAATTTCTTAAAAATGAAATATCAAATCAAGAAAATGTTAAAAATATGAATTCTACTTTGTCTATAAAATAAATTGAAGTGCTTATTAAAACCTTTCTATAAAGAAATCTCCAAGCCCAGATAGCTTCACTAGTGAATTCTTCCAAATTTTTTTAAAAAATAACACAAAGCTCACATTCTTCCAGAGAACAGAAAAGGATTAACCTTCTCAATCTATTTTATGAGGCCAAAATAACAACAGCCTAAAAACCTAAGAACATTATGAGAAAATTACAGACCAAATTTTTATGAACATCTTTTTTTTAAATCCTTTTAAAAAGAGGGAGAGATGTAAGCAAGATGGCAGAATAGCAAATGCCAGCCCTCATACCGCCACAAAAACACCAATTTTGGCAACTATCCACAAACAAAAATAACTTTGTGAGAACCCCAGAGTCTAGCTAAGTTTCTAGCAGCTTGATGAAGCAAAAAAATCTGGCAGTAGATGCATTAAAAAGGGTGAAAAGCAATTTCACATTACCCACATCACTTCTCCCCCAAGATGGCACAGCTCAGTGCCAAGAGAAGCCACCTTGGCACAGAATTTCTCCCACAGGGGGAACTAAGAGCAAAGTGAGCACCCAGCTTCCCCAGCCTTGTGGGATGCTATCTAGCAGGCCCACTTCTGTCTTGCTAACCCAGAATTTTGAGGGAATGAGTACAAGAGCATCATCTGGGGATAGCTGAGAGCATGGCAAAGGGGCAGGGGCTCACTGCAACCAGTGCACAGATCACAACAGCCAGCCATGGATCCTGCTAATCAGCTAGCAAACTCCACCAAGAGACTCACTGACAAATCCCTCAAAATGACTCTCCTGTGAACCCATGCAACCAGTTGACCCACACCACTAGCACATCATACTCCCACAATGGCCTGTGCCCCACACATCCCCAAGCACAGTCCCCTATAGGTCCCCACAATGATGCACATGAGCCCCCTACAGATAGCACACACACCTCAATAGTAAGTGCAGATCTTAGCAGCCAATCCACCTCTGCTAGATTGGGATAATGTGTGCAATCTGAACACATCAGGTCACTGCACTAGGGAAAATAAATAGGAGGCCCTCATTCCAGGCCTGGCTTTGTGGGATCAAAAAAAGGCACACAATCCTAAGACTTCTCCTATAAGAAGGACCAAGAGCAGTAGAGTATGGGCATCCATTGATAAGGTCTCAAGACCTCCAGAATCTACAGAGTCTCACTAACGAAGTTCTCACCAGTGACAAGCTCACTGGTTAAGGTCTTTCTTTCTTGAAGCCAGTCAGTAAAGGCTGGAAGACGTGACTACTTATTCAAATGCAAAGAAACAATGCAATGCTTCCAGGAAAACAAAGAATCAAAAAAACACAATACCACCAAAAGAACAAAATAAAGCTCCAGAGACTGATCTTAAAAAAATGGATACCTATGAACTGCCCAACAAAGAATTCAAAGTAATTATCTTTAATAAAACTCAGTGAGCCACAAGAGAAAAAAATGATAGAAAACTAAATTATATAAGGGAAACGATGCATAAGCAAAGTTAGAAGTTCATCAGAAAGATACACACCTTTAAAAAGAACCAAACATAAATTCTGGAAATGAAGAATACAACACCTGAACTGAAATATTCAACCGAGAGCTTCAATGGCAGACTCAATCAAGCAGAGGAAAGAATCAGTGAACTCAAAGACAGGTTATTTAAAATTAGTCAGAGGAATAAAAATAAAACAAGAATAAAAAAGAATAAAGAAAGTCTACAGGACTTATGGAACAGCATCATGTGAACAAATATAAAAACTATAGGAGTCCTAGATGAAGCAGAGAAAGAGAAGATGGACAAAGAGAAAGTCAAGTTATTTTAAAAATTAATACAGAAAACTTCCCAAATCTTGGAGGGAAATGAACATTAAGATCCAGGAAGTCCAAAAAAACTCAAATGGTAGAATATAAAAATGTCTCCACCAAGACACATTATAATCAAATTGTCAAGAATGAAAAAAAAGAAGTTTGAAAGTACTAAGAGAAAAACAACTCATCACATATAAGGGAAACACCATAAGACTGTGAATGAACTTATCAGCAGAAACCTTGCAGTTCAAGAGAGAGTGGGATGATATATTCAAAGTGCTGAAAGAAAAAAGCAGCCAACTAAAGTACAACAAAAGGTGTCCTTAAGAAATAGAGACAGAAACGCTTTCCTAGAAAAACAAAAGCTGTGGGAGATCATCATCACTAGATTTGCCTTACAAGAAATGCTAAAAGAGTTCTTCAAAGTTTAAACAAAAGGACACTAATAAGCAATGCGAAAACATATGAAAGTATAAACCTCACTGGTAAAGGTAAGCACATAATCAAATTCAGATTACTTTAATACTATAATGAAGGTGAATAAATCACTTTTACTCTAGTATAAAAGTTAAAAGGCAAAAGTATTAAAAATAACTATAGCTACAAAATTTGTTAATGGATATGCAATATGAAAAGTTGTAAAATATCTGAATGCAATAAAGATAGATTTATTATATTAAAAAAGGAAAAAGATTGTAAATTGTGACACCAAAAACATAAAATATTGTGGGGTGAAGTAAATGTATAGAGTTTTTTAATGCAATTGAACTAAAGTTGTTATCAGCTTAAAATAGACTGCTATAACTGTAAGTGTTTTATGTGAGCCTTATGGTAACCACAAAGAAAGCTAATGTGTTAGGTATATAAAAGAGATAGATAAAGGAATCAAAACACACTACCACAAAAAAAAATCATCAACAAAAGGAGATGGCAACAGAGGAAGAAAGGAACAAATAAACTACAGAACAGTGAAAAAAAATTACTGAAATATTTATAGTAAGTCCTTGCCTATCAATAATTATTTTAAATTTCAATATAAATTCTCTAATCCAAAAACAAAGAGCAACTGAATTTTTTTTAAAAAAAGATCCAACTATGAGCTGTTTCTAAGAGACTGACATTAGCTTTAAGAACATACATAGGCTGAAAGTAAAAGGACAGAAAAAAAAAAATATTCCATGCCAATAGTAACCAAAGGATAGCAGTAGTTATACTTATATCAGAAAAAAAAACTCACTTTAAGTAAAAAACTGTCACAGAAGAAAACAAATGTTGTTACATATTGATAAAGAGGTCCATTCATCAAGAGGATATAACAATTATATATGCACCCAACATAAGAGCAAATAAACATATAAAGCAAATATTAACAGAACTGAAAGGACTGAAGGGAGAAATAGACAGCAATGCAATAGTAATAGGGAACTTTGATACCTCACTTTCAACAATCCCTACTTCCTCCAGACAGAAAATCAATAAGGGAACAACGAAATCCCACAACACTATAAGCCAAATGGACCTAACAGATATATAGAGAACATTCTATCCAATAGCAGCAGAATACACATTCTTTTCAAGCATACACATAACATTCTCCAGCGTAGATAATATGTTAGGACACAAGACAAGTCTCAACAAATTTAAGAAGTTGTAAATAGGTTGGGCACGGTGGCTCACACCTGTAATCCCAGCACTCTGGGAGGCCGAGGCGGGCAGATTACAAGATCAGGAGATTGGGACCATCCCGGCTAACATGGTGAAACCCCGTCTCTACTAAAAATACAAAAAAATTAGCCGGGCATGGTGGACACCTGTAGTCCCAGCTACTTGGGAGGCTGAGGCAGGAGAACGGGGTGAACCTGAGAGGCAGAGCTTGCAGTGAGTCAAGATCGCACCGCTGCACTCCAGCCTGGGCAACAGAGCGAGACACCATCTCAAAAAAAAAAAAAAGAAGTTGTAAATCATGTCAAGTAACTTTTTCAGCCATAATGGTATTAAACTAAAAATCAATAACAAGAGGAAAATTGGAAAATTCACAAATATGTATAACTTAAGCAACATGCTCCTGAATAGCCAATTGGTCAAATAAGAAACCAAAAGGGAAATCAAAAATATCTTGAGACAAACAAATATGGAAACATACAACATATTAAAACTTATGGGAGGCAGCAAAAGCAGTGCTAAAAGTTTACAGCAATAAATGCCTCCATTGCAAAATAAGAATGATGTCAAATAAACAGTCCAGGTTTATACTTCAAGGAGCTAAAGAAAAAAAAAAAAAAAAAAAAAACTAGGCCCAAACAGCAGAAGGAAGGAATAAAGATTAGAACAAAAATAAATAAAATAGACACTAGAAAAACAATTAAAAAGACAAATAAAACTAAGAATTGATTATGTGAGACAATCAACTTGACAAACCTTTAGCCATACTAACAACGAAAAAAAGAGATGATTCAAATAAAATCGTAAATGAAATAAGAGACATTACAACAGATAGCACAGAAATACAAATTTAAGCGATCACAACACTACTATGAACAATTATTTGCCAACATATTGGATGACCTAGAAGAAATGGGTAAGTTCCTAGAAATATACAATATACCCAAACTGAACATAAAGAAATAGAGAATCTGAACAAAGAACAAGTAATATTAAATCGGTAATTTAAAACTTCCCAATAAAGAAAGTCCAGTATCTGGTCGCTTCATCGGTAAATTCCACAAACATTTTAAGAAGGACTAACAACAATACTTCTCAAACCCTTCCAAAAAATTGAAGAGTAGAGACAACATTTTCAAGTTCATCTCATGAAGCCAGCATTACCCTGATAGCAAAGACAGACAAGGTCATTCCAATAAACGAAAATTACAAAGTAATATCCCTGATGAACATATACAAAAATACTCAACAAAATACTGGCAAATTTAACAGCACATTAAGAGAATTATACACTCTCATCAAGTGGGACTTATCCCTGGTATGCACGGATGGTTCAACATATCAAAATCAATAAATGTCATATACTACATTAACAGAACGAAGGATAAAAATCGTGATCATTTCAATAAATGCAGAAAAAGCATTTTTCATGATTTAAAAAAACTCTCAACAAATTAGGTATAGAGGGAATGGACCTCAAAACAATAAAGGCCATATATGACAAGCCCACAGGTAACATCATTTATAATGGTGAAAAGTTAGGAACAAAATAAAGATGCCCACTCTTGACATGGTACTAGAAGTCCTAGTCAGAGCACTTAGGCAAAAGAAAAACAAAAAAAGGCATCCAAGTCAGAAAGAAAGAAGTAAAATTGTCTGTCTTTGCAAGTCACATGTCTTATGTATAGAAAACCATAGGCCAGGCATGGTGGCTCATGCCTGTAATCCTAGCACTTTGGGAGGCCTAGGTGGGTGGATTGCCTGAGCTCAGTAGTTTGAGACCAGCCTGCGCACGATGATGAAACCCCATCTCTACTAAAACACAGAAAAAAAAAAAAAAGCCAGGCATGGCAGCATGCACCTGTAGTCCCAGCTATATGGGAAGCTGAGGCAGGAGAATTGCTTGAACCCGTGAGGCAGAGGTTGCAGTGAGCCAAGATGGTGCCACTGCACTCCAGCCTGGCAACAGAGTAAGACTCCGTCTCAAAAAAAAAAAAAAAAAAACCATAAAGATTCCACCAAAAACTGTTTGAATGAATTTTTAAAATTTGGTAAATTTGCAGAATATAAAACCAACATACAAAAATGAGTTGTTGCTATACACTGACAACAAACTATCCAATAAAATTTAAAAAACAATCCCCTTAACAATAACATCAAAAAGAATACAATTATGAGGTATAAATTTAACCAAGAGGGTGAAAAATCTGTACACTGAAAGCTGTAAAACATTGATGAAAGATATTAAAGTAGACACAAATACAGAGAAACATACTCCCTTTTCACAGATTAGAAAAATTAACACTGTTAAAATATTCGCACTACTCAAACTGATCTACATATTCAATGCATTCCCTATCAAAATTCCAATGGCATTTTTCACATCAATAGGAAAAACTATCCTAAAATTAATATGGAACCACAAAAGACCACTAATAGCCAAAGAGATATTGAGCAAGAAGAACAAAACTAGAGGCATCACACTTCCTATGTCAAATTACATTGCAAAGCTACAATAATCATAAAGTATGGTACTAGCATAAAAACAGATACATAGACCAATGGAACAGAATAGAGCTCCAAGAAATAAACCTATGTGTATACAGTCAACTAATTTTTTGACAAGGGCAGCAAGAATACACAATGGAGAAAGGACAGTCTTCTCAAGAAATGGTGTTGGAAAAACGAGTATATACATATACATACATATATATATATATAATATGCAAAATGAAGATCTTATTTTACACAATACACAAAAATCAATTCAAAATAGATTGAAGACTTAAATGTAAGACCTGAAACTGTAAAACTGGTAGAAGAAAATGTAAGGGAAAAGTGTCTTGACATTGGTCTTGACAATGATTTTTTTGGATATGACACCGAAAGCACAGGCAATGAAAGCAAAAATAAATAAGTGGGACCACCTCAAACCGAAAAACTTCTACACAGTAAAGGAAATCAATCACCAAAATGAAGCGACGAACTATGAAATGGGAGAAAATATTGGCAAACCATACATTTGATAAGGGGCTAATATACAAAATGTATAAGCAACTCATACAATTCAACAGCAAAAAAAAATTTAAAAACCTGATATTAAATTGGGCAAAGGTCTTGAACAGACATTTGCCCAAAGAAGATATACAAATATCCAGCAAGTATAGAAAAAGGTGCTCAGCATTACTAATCATCAAGGAAATACAAATAAAAACCACAATGAGATATCATTTCACACTGTCAGGATGGCTATTACATAATTTTTAAAAAATAATAAATATTGGCAAATATGTGGAGAAAAGGGAACCCTTGTATACTATGGGTGGGAATGTATGAAAAACAGCATGGTTACTCCTCAAAATACTAAAAATATGACTACCATATGATCCAGAAATTCCACATCTGGGCATATATTTAAAGGAACTAAAATCAGTATCCAAATAAATATTTGTACGCCCATATTCACTGCAGCAATATTCACAATAGCCAAGATGTGTAAACAACCTAAATTTCCACTGACAGTTGAAGGGATAAAGAAAATACGGTACACATATACAATGGAGCATTACTCAGCCTTTAAAAAGAGGAAATCCTGCCATTTGCAACAACATGGATGGATCTAGAGGGCATTACATGAAGTCGAATAAGCCAAACAGGTGATAAATCCTGTATGATCTCTTTATATGTGAGATCCAAAATACTTAAATTCACAGAAACAGGGGGTGAAATGATGGTGCCAGGAGCTGAGGAAAGGGGGAAATTGGGAGGTGATGGATAAAGGGTACAAAGTTTCAGTTATGTAGGATAAATTAGTCCTGAAAACCTACCATACAGTATAGTAGCATTAGCTACTATAACAATACTGTATTGTATGGTTAAAGTCTGTTAAGAGGATAGATCTTACATTAAGTGTTCTTACCCCCCAAAAAGAAGAAAAACATAATAATAATTAAGAAAGAGAGTAAGAGAAAATTTAGGGAGGTGATGGCTATGTTTATGGCCTTTATAGTGATAATGGTTTCATAGTTGCATATATTCTCCAAACTCATCAAGATGTTATATATATATATATATATATATATATATATATATCTTTTTAAATGTCAATCATACCTCAATATTCTAAAATTAATTAATTAATTAACCTTGGGAGGAAAATATATGACTTGAACAGATACAAAAAACCAACTGACATAAATTAACACAAATTCATAACTTTAAAAAAACTACTGTTATGAAAGAGAAATAGACAAGAACCACCTAATTCTGATAAAGAGAATCTATCATAGATCTGCAGCAAACATCATACATGATGGTGAATTATTGACAGCTTTTCTTCTGAGTTGGAAAAGATGTGGATGCCCACTATCATCACTTCTATTAATATTACACTAGATGTCCTAACCAGTGTAATGACGCAAGAAAAACAGAAAAACAATCATAAGGATTGGAAGGGGAAAAAAAAAAAAGAAAATTCTAAACACTTCCAGACAATAGGATCTGAACACAAAAAAATTAAATTGACTAACTACTAGAAATAAGTGAATTTACCAAGATTGATAAATGCAAGATCCATACAGAGTCAATCTTGTTTCCATATATCAGCAACAAAAAAATAAAATTTGAAAATGCCATTTACAATAGCATTGACTAATATTAAAGACCTAATACTAAATCTAACAAAAGAGAAATGAGAACTTTAAACTGAAAACTATACAGAACTTTATTAAGAAAAAATTTTAAACACCAAAGTAAATGAAAAAATATCATATACATGGATTAGAAGATTCAGTACAGTAAAGGTGACAATTATCCCCAAAGTGATCTACTAAAAATCCTAATAAGTATAGAGGGATTTTTAAAGAAATTGGTTAGATTGATCCTAACAGTTATATGGAAATACAAAGGGCCAAGAAGAAGAACAAATCTAGATGGTTTGCACTACCAGATAGCATGATATTACAAAGTTATAATAATTATAACAGCATGACACCAATAGAAAGATAAACAGGCACCACTGAAACAGATTAGAAAGTTCAGAAACAGATACATAATTTGAAATAAGGAAATACAATAGGGAATGTGATTGAAAAAGATGATCTTGAATGAATAGTACTGGGGCCAGTACAACCCATACACCAAAAGGAAGTCCAGATGTATTGTAGATCTAAATGTTAAAAAGTACAGCAACAAAGCTTAGAGAAAAAAACAAAACTGGCAAATATCTTCACGGCCTTAGGTAACAATTACTTGAATAATATACAAAAAGGTACCAACCATAAAATAAAAAAGTATATACACCAGAGTACATTAAAATTATGACCATCTGTTCATTAAAAGGCTCCATTAAGAAAGTGAAAAGGCAATCCAAAAAGTAGGGAAATGTATCTGCAACACATTGGTCACATGGACACTCATCCAGAAAATATCAAGAAATCCTACAAATTGACGATGATAGCAAATAACCCGGAGAAATGGGCAAAAGCTTTGAATGGGAACTTGACAAAAGAAAGCATACAAGTGACCAGTAAACATTTGAAAAGATGCTTAACTTCAGTTTTCATCAGGAAAATTCTAATTAAAACTACAAAGTTACACCATTACACAGCCACCAAAATGGTTAAAATGAACACCACCAAGTGCTAGATAGGAGGAGAAGCAATTAGAACTCTCATTAACTACTAGAGTGCAGTTGTCATGTAAATTAGAACAACCACTTTGGAAAACCATTTGGAAGTAACTATTACAACTGAACATAAACATATCCTATGACCTAACAATTCTACTCCTAGCTGTTAACTCGACAAATGTATTCACCAAAAGACACATATAATAATGTCCACAGCAGCATCATTCTTAATATTCCAAACTGGAAATAATCAAAACATCCATTTATAGAATAAGTAATGTGTGGTGTATTCATACAATAAAATACTACAGAAAAAATTTTTAAACTACTGCTACATAGAATAGTGCAGCTGAATCTTAGAGACATTATGCTAAACAAAAGAAGCCAAACACAAAAGAATACACACTGGCTCGGTGCGGTGACTCATGTCTATAATCAAAGCACTTCGGGAGGCCAAGGTGGGAGGATCGCTTGAGGCCAGATCGAGACCAGCCTGAGCAACATATTGGGAACCTGTCTCCCCTAAAACAGTGAATAAATTAGCTAGGTGTGGTGGTATGCACCTAGCTACTTGGGAGGCTGAGGCAGGAGAATCACTTGAGCTCAGGGGATTGAGGCTGCAGTGAGTTGTGATTGCACCACTGTACTCCAAACTGGGTGACAGAATGAGACCCTGTTTCAAAAAAGAAAAAAAAAAAGAATACACACTGATTTGACAGATATAAGCTCAAGAATATGCAAATCCAACTGAGGGAGAGTAATCACCTGTGGTGAGGGGCTTTGGGAGCAGTCACTGGAAGGGGCGAAAAGGGAGAAGGCTTCTAGCGTCCTAGTAATGTAATGTTTCTTGATCTGAATGCTGGTTTTCCAGATGTGTTCACTTAGTAAAAAATAAATAAAATCCATTACACTGTATTCTTATGTTATACATACATTTGTATATGTCATAGTTTAATAAAAAGCTTACTTAAGTTTGAGTCCACAAATGGCATTGAGAAAACTGGATATTCACAAGCAAAATAATGGAGCTGGTCCTTTACCTTACACCATATACAAAAATTAGTTTAAAATGAATAAAAGACCTAAACATAATAGCTGAAACTATAAAACTCCTGGAAGAAAACATAAGTGAAAACCCTCACGGCATTGGATTTGGCAACAACGATGTTGTCAAAACACAAGCAACAAAAGAATAAGTAAATAAATTTGACTCCATCAAAGCTGAAAACGTTTGTGCATAAGAGGACAATATCAAGAGAGTGGAAGGCAATCCACTGAATGGGAGAAAATATTTGCAAATCATGTATCTCATAAGGGATTAATATCCAGAATATATAAAGAACTCATAATCTCAACAACAAAATACAAATGACTCAGTTGAAAAATGGGCAAAGAACTTGAACAGACATTTCTCCAAAGAAGATATTCTAATAGCCAATAATCATATGAAAAAATACAAATCAAAACCACAATGAGATACCGCTTTACACATAGGATGGCTAATATAAAAAAGAAAAAAAAAACGGAAAACAAAAAGTGTTGATAAAGATGTGGAGAAGTGAATACCCTGTGCATTGCAAGCGGGAATGTAAAACGGTGCAGCCACTATAGAAAACAGTATGGCAGTTCCTAAAATAATAAAGCATAGAATTACCATATGATGTAGCAATTTCACTTCTAGGTATAAACTGAAAAGAAGTGAAAGCAGGGACCCAAACAGAAACTAGTGCACCAGTGTAAATGGCAACATTATTCACAATAGCTAAAGAGTAGAAACAACCTACATGTCCATTATGGATGAATGGATAAAGAAAATGTAGTATAAACATACAATGGAATATTATTCAGCCTTAAAAAATGAAATTCTAGGCCAGGCGTGGTGGCTTATGCCTGAAATCCCAGCACTTTGGGAGGCTAAAGCAGACAGATCACCTGAGGTCAGGAATTCAAGACCAGCCTAGCCAACGTGGTGAAACCCCCATCTCTCCTAAAAATATTTTTAAAAATTAGCCAAGTGTGGTGGCACGCACCTGTAATCCCAGCTACTCAAGAGGCTGAGGCAAGAGAATCACTTGAACACGGGAGGCGGAGGTTGCAGTGAGCCAAAATCACGCCACTGCTCTCCAGCCTGGGAGATGCAGCAAGACTCCATCTCAAAAAAAGCACATACTACAACATAAATGAACCTTGAAAACATTATGCTAAGAAATATAAGCCAGATACTAAATAACAAATATTGTATTATTCCATTTATATGAGGTACGTAGAATTGTCAAATTCATAAAGACGGAAAGTAGAATGGTGGCTACCAGGGTCTGGGGGAGGAGGCAATGGGGAACGATTGTTTACCGAATACAGAATTGCAGTTTGGGATGACGAAAAAGTTCTGGAGGTGGATGGTAATGGTGGCTGCACAACAGTGTGAATGTGCTTAATGCCACTGAGTGATCATTGAAAACGGTTAAGGAAATTTTGTATTATGTATATTACACCACAATTTTTAAATGTTGATTTTTTTTTTTTTTTTTTTTTTTTTGAGACGGAGTCTCGCTCTGTCGCCCAGGCTGGAGGGCAGTGGCGCGATCTCAGCTCACTGCAAGCTCTGCCTCCTGGGTTCAAGCCATTCTCCTGCCTCAGCCTCCCGAGTAGCTGGGACCACAGGCGCCTGCCACCACCCCCGGCTAATTTTTTGTATTTTTAGTAGAGACGGGGTTTCACCATGTTAGCCAGGATGATCTCAATCTCCTGACCTTGTGATCCGCCCGCCTCGGCCTCCCAAAGTGCTGGGATTACAGGCGTGAGCAACCGCGCCCAGCCTAAATGTTGATTTTTTTAAGAGACAGGGTCTCAATATGTTGCCCATGCTGGTCTCAAACTCCTGGCCTCAAGCAGTCCTCCTGTCTCAGCCCCACAAAGTGCTGGGATGACAGGCATGAGCCACCACTCAAGTCAAAAGTTGATTTCTTTATAAAAAGTTTATTGTGCTTATATTATTTTCTGGGTATTATACTAATTGCTGGTCTATAAGTGAATTTCCCCCTGCCAAGAAGGAAAGACAGGTGGGTTTAAATTTTTTTGCTTCTCTCCCTTCTCACTCCTAGTAATCACTCAAAACGTGGTCACTCTCAGCATTCTCTGCCAAATCTTTTAAAATCTGGAGCACCTAACCACTTAAAGGACACAACCAAAGATTCCAACACATCATGATCATTTCACCTCAAAGTAATTACCTCCTCTTCTACAAACCCAATCTCCTCATCTTTATGAGCTGAATCTTTTGGCTGAGTTTAGATCTATAAATTAATGCATTCACTTAGAACAGTCCATTCCACAGAAGGCTCTCAATAAATTTTAAATATTTATCATTAGTCATTCAAAATTTATTGAGAGCCTATTATGATAAAAGGAGATGGTAAATACTCTCATGGTAGCTAAGAAAACTTCCATATCACATGCTCTATCTTCCGATCTAGAGGAAAAATGAAAAGTGGTTGATGAGATTACTATGAACTTTATTGTGACTATTTGTCACTGCCAGGTACTTAACATCTAGATCATTCCCCACATTATGAGTCCTGCCTTCTCCAAGGCAGAGGCCAGAAAATCTTGCAACCACACTACCCTGATGGTAGGATACAGACAGTGACCTTGCTTCTGCCAGGAAAATGCAAAGGGATGCTATATCATGACCATACAATTTATCCATTTCTTCACTGTCTTTCCTATGTGCTGAGAACCTTAAAGAAAAAAAAAGGAGATCTAGTTGTTAGCCTCAAAAGTGGAAGAAACTGAAAAGAGACATTTTTCAGGAACTTTAAATGGTCAAAAATATTTTCCTTCTATTTTTATCCTAAATTGTTCTTCAAACCATTTGAAAGAATAAATATCATACAGTTTATATAAATTCTTATTTTAAAAGACAAATACCTCCTGTAACCTTTTAAAATAAACTAAATGAACAAAATCATAGTTTTTCAATAAACTAAACTAAACATGTAAATTATAACCTACCACAAATAAACGCAACCTAGTGCAGTGTTTCTTTAAAAGGGCACATTCTGTTTCACGAGCTTTCCACATATTTTGTCTCTATTAAATACACATTTCAAAAACTATAGTGGAAAATATAGTGGCTTTCTGCCATTGACACACTCACAGTATGATACAAATCAACTCAACTCACAGTTCATGAGGTAGCTCTAAAACCAAAACTTTCAAGAGACCATGATGAAAGCAAAAAAAAAAAAAATACTTATTTGCTGCTAATCACTTATATAATATTCTACTCATCAATTTCAATAAGCATCCTTATTACAGAATTTTCAATTTATGCATGATAAAGCAAGAATTCTGTGGACACTAGTTAAGCAGATGTAATTAAATAAAAATATGAGTGATACGTTTTTAAAATGAATTCTGTCAGGAACACACTCAGCAAGTTTCTTAAAAGATTTTTATTATCCTTGTTTGGAGATATGATCTTATATTTGGAAAAACCTAAAGACTCCACAAAAAAACTATTAGAAATGATAAATTGAGTAAAGTTGCAGGATACTAAATCAACACACAAAAATCAGTGGCATTTCTATATGCCAACAGTGAAAGAGAATTTTTTTTAAATCCCCTTTACAATAGGTAGAAATAAAATTAAATACCTAGGAATTAACCAAAGAAGTGAAAGATCTCTATAATGAAAATTGTAAAACACTGATGAAAGAAATTGAAGAGGATACCAAAAAATGGAAAGATATTCCATTTTTTACTGGAAAAATCAATATTGTTAAAATGTCCATACTACCCAAAGCAATCTACAGATTCAATGCAATCTCTTTCAAAAATACCACTGACATTATTCACAGAAATAGAAAAAGAAATCCTAAAATTTATATGGAAGCACAAAAGACCCAGAATAGACAAGGGCATCCTAAACAAAAAAAAACAAACCTGAAGGAATCTTGTTACCTGACTGCAAATTGTACTACAGAGCCACAGTAACCAAAATAGCAAGGGACTGGCATTGAAAAAGACACATAGACCAATGGAGTAGAATACAGAATCCAGAAACAAATCCACATACCTACAGTAAACTCGTTTTCAACAAAGGTCCCAAGAACACACACTGGGGAAAAGACAGTCTCTTCAATAAATGGTGCTGGGAAAAGTGGATATCCATATGCACAAGAATGAAACTAGACCCCTATCTATCACAACATACAAAAATCAAATGAAAACAAACTAAAGACTTAAATCTAAGACCTAAAACTGTGAAACTACTATGAGAAAACATCAGCAAAACTCTCTAGGACATTGGTCTGGGCAAAAATGTCTTGACTAATATCCCACAAGCACAGGCAACCAAAGCAAAATGGACAAATGGGATCACATCAAGTTAAAAAGCTTCTACACAGCAAAGGAAACAAACAACAAAGTGAAGAGACAATCCACAGAATGGGAGAGAATATTTGCAAACTTCCCAGCTAACAAGGAACTAATAACCAGAATAAATAAGGAGCTCAAGCAACTCAATAAGAAAAAATCTAATAACCCAATTTAAAAATGCATAAAAGATTTAAATAGACATTTCTCAAAAGAAGACATACAAATGGCAAATGGGTATATGAAAAGGAAGTCAACACCACTGATCATCAGAGAAATGTAAATCAAAACTGGAATGAGATATCATCTCACCTAAGTTAAAATGGCTTTTATCCAAAAGACAAGCAATAACAAACACTGGTGAGGATGTGGAGAAAAGGGAACCCTCATATACTGTTGGCAGGAGTGTAAATTAGTACAATCACTATGGAGAACAGTTTGGAGGTCCCACAAAAAAAATTAAAAACAGAGTTACCATATAATCCAGCAGTCCTTCGGCTGGGTATATACCCAAAAGAAAGGAAATGAGCATATCAAAGAGATTTTTGCACTCCCATGTTTGTTGTAGCACTGTTCACAATAGCCAAAATTTGGAAGCAACCTAAGTGTCCATCAGGAGATGAACAGATAAAGTAAATGTGGTACTTATACACGGTGGAGTACTATTCAGCCATAATAAAAATGAGATCCTGTCATTTCCAACAACATGGATGGAAATGGAAGTCACTATGCTTTTTCATGTTTTTTAAATAATAATATGGATTGTGTGTAATGCAAAGGATAAATGCTTGAGAGCACAGATACCCCTTTTCACATGATGTGATTATTATGCATTGCATGCCTGTATCAAAACATCTCATGTCTCCCATAAATACATACATCGACTATGTACCCACAAAAATTAAAATAAAAAAATTTTAAGATTTCTAATAAATTAACTCTTTATTCACCTGTAATGTTTTCAATAATATTATGATAAGGCAAGCATATTTGTTGAGTTTTTTTTTTCTTTAGAAAAGAAAAACCTGAAAGTCAAACTGAAAGTCAAAGAACTGGATAACAGTAGTAACCCTCATCCATTTTGTCTACAAAGCACTTCAGAACTTGGGCAAAATAGATGACTTGTCAAGATGCTTATCAATGTGAACAATCTACCAGCCAGAAACAACTATCTAAATATAAAGGCCTGGAAAATGGAATTGTTCTAAAGAATTATCATTTGATTACATTTAAATACATACGGCTAGCTTCAATAAGTTCATCTCAGTGACTTAAAATCTATCAACTGTATGTAAGTCAACCTCCTGCAATATTAAAAACCCATTAACTTACATGATTTATGAGTAAACAGTGTGCTAGGTAAAGATAAATTTTAGCACCCTCATTTTATCCTCATTTGAATTACTTTTCTCATTCAAATTTATAAAAAAAAACAAAGTAGTGAACTCTTAAGCTAGTACCATGTGCACGATAAGTGATTCACCAGCGTGTGCATGATTCATCCCCAGGAGGGTTGGTCACCTCCATTTCTATGACACCACAATCCAAGGCCACCGTAGTAGCAGGCTTGAGACCTCTAGAGCTCCTCCACAGCTCAATCACAGCCCTCAAAAAAGAGGCCTGAACTTCAGACAGCAATGATGCCGTCAGCTCTCTTCCTAGTGACTAATACAAGTCCTGTGAGTCACCTGGGCTTTCTGTGTCTGTACCTTTTAAAATCCAAAATAATTCTGTAGTATTCTCTGTGTTTGCGCAGAGTCAACATCCCAGTACCTGGTGCAAGATGACATTTACACTCCAAAGAATGCCTTGGAGAGAGAGAGAGGACACCGCTCCCACTCGTGGAGAACCCACAGGCCAAACCTTGAAGAGGAGATGGCAATCAACATAACAGAGTCCAGCATTCTGCCAAACTCTGTTTGTCCCACAGCTTAAACATCATGTGTTCATCCTACTCACAGATGGATTTTTTTTTCCTGATTGCCTGGATCAACATAAACATACAGTCATGTGTCACTTAACAACAGGATTTGTTCTAAGAAATGCGTTATTAGCGTAAACATCATAGTGCAATCACACAAACCTACTGGGTACAGCCTACTACACTCAGGCTATATGGAATGGCCTATGGCTCCTAGTCTACAAACCCTTACTGAATACTGCAGGCAATTGTAATGCAATGGTAAGTATCTCTCTAAACACAGAAAAAGTACAATAAAAAATACAGTATAAAAGATAAAAAATGGAGGTCACTTACCATGAATGGAGCTTGCAGTACTGGAAGTTGCTCTGGGTGGATCAGTGAATGAGCGGTGAGTGAATGGGAAGGCTGGGACATTGCCGTACACTGCTGTAGACTTTATGAACACTGTACACTTAAGCTATGCCAAATTTATTAAAAACAGTTTTTCTTTCTTCAATGATAAGTTGGTCTTAGCTTACTATAACTTTTTACTTTATGAAGTATAAAGTAGGTTTGTTTACACCAGCATCACCACAAACACATGACTAATGCGATGGGCTGCAACACTGCCACAGCTGCCCACTGTCACTGGGTGACAGGAATCTTTCGGCTCCATTATAGTCTTACGGGATCATATATGCATATGGGTGTCATATATGCAGTCTGTCACTGATGAAAACATCATTGTGCACCACGTGACTTCATCTGACTTTTGCTATATCTCATCCAAAGCGTTGATATCTTATCAAGTTAGCTCCCACCTGAAACCTTGTTTCAGTCTGCTTAAGTCTATCCCCCAAAAATGTAATTAAGAAACTCCGTTTATCTTGAAAAGAAATGGTGACAACAGGCTGGAGTCTTTGACACTGCTATATATTTTCTTGTTGACCTTCTCATCAAATCTTGAGACATTCTGTGAAATTCCTAAGTCTTTATTGGGTGGAACTTCAGAAGAAAAGTTTAGTAATATGTAAAAGCGCCAAAGAAAAAAGTCCTGAACAGTGAAATAACTAGTACCTTCTTTCCATTCTGCAGCTCGTTTAATTTTGGTATCTTTTCTATAAAACCAGCCACCCCCATCATCCCCTACCAACGATCTATTCTAATTCTATGTAATAAATATTTGAGAGAAAAAGAGATTCCTCTTGTTCTTAACAGGAATGCAGGAGTCCTCCAAATGCTGACTGCCGGGTTTTAAATCACTGTCATCAAGACACTACATACACATAAGCAACTCTGAAAACTCCCCTCCATGACTGGGGCCTAATTGTCACAATCAAGACTTTTGAAAAAAAAAAAATCATTAGAGAAAAGTCAAACCATATGCATATACGACAGAGAATGGCAGGATTTTCTGGTCACTTCGTGGATAAGTCAGTTGCCTAAGCTTTGTGGATTATGTAAAAGTATAAATTGTGATACAACTATCACAATGAAATTACTCCTGCATGCATCATTAAAAGCTTTATCTCCAGGCTGACTTCATTTAGTGCTTCAAAGTTCAGAACGTAATCTCATTATCTCACTGTTCTCTTTCAGTTCCTTGGGAAGACACAAAACCATCGCCACTAGAAAATGCCTTCGACCAAGCCTTGGACAGATGAAGACAAAGTGGAGCACACGTCACGAAAAGTGTCTGTCTCGTCCGCAGCCTCGTCTACCCTTCCCTCCATCAAGGGGGGGAAAATCAACTTACCATAAATTATGCAGCTTTAAACCAAGTGCTTCACTATTCTGGGAGTTAACAACCTCATTTGTAAAATCAGTGGATTAGACTATCCTAGAAAATGACCTTTAAGACCTTTTCCGGGTCTAACTTACACTTTACTAAGAGTGCCGATTAAATAAACCTGTGATGAAAAAGCTTTTTTGGAAGATGGATGCAAATTAATCCAACCTTCTTATTTTACAGAAAGAAAAACTGAAGACCAAAGAAATGAGACAAGATCACGCAGCTAGCTGACCACAGGCTCAGGGATACAGCCCGGGGCTGAGCCCACACTCCAGGGCTTCCTGCACCTTGGCCCACTACCTAGTCAAAAGTCCCCTCCAAAAAGGTATCAAATAATCAATGTTGCTCCACTTCAAAACAGATCCCTCCAAAACCCTACAGTTTTAGAACAGAGCATTAAAGGAAGTCACCCAAAAAGAAAGAAAGCTGTAGCAAAAGTCTAAGGCTTATGGATAGGAAAGTGACACCTGGTCAAGCTACTCCAGTTCCCCAGCCCACCTTCCTGTGCTCCTCAAACCAAATCCAAGACCTCCTAGGATCTAACTGGCAGAAGCTTCAGAAAGTCTGTGTCATCTAAGTTTACAATGTCTACCCTCAGGAAACTTGGCTCTTCAAACACACAGGAGACTGCCCCTTTTGCACGTGGAAAGCAGTGAGAGGCCAGTTACCTGAAGCAAGGTAACCAATGGGGAGAGGAATGAGCAGAAGCACCGGCCTGAGGGCTCCACGGGAGAGCCCTGTGCAGATGGGGACCAAGTGGAGAACTTGCCATGTCTATTTCTGCATTGTTGCATATTCCAGTGGATAGCCCAGGTACGATTTCAGTTTATGAAAATGTCTTGCAAAGAATCACATTTTGGGTCTTTTCATATCATATTTACTGATTAAAATCTAGTGTTTTCATTTTTTGCCAGTTACTTTCATACCCCAGACCTGCAACACAAGCTTAATTAGTCATTTAAGACATTCTGAAATTATTTAAATGTATAAAAGTCAGTAACTTACTTAATTCTCAGGCCAACATTTAACAATACATCATAACCTCAAACACAGCTGGGCACGGTGGCTCACACCTGTAATCTCAGCACCTTGGGAAGCCAAAGTAGACAGATCAACTGAGGTCAGGAGTTTGAGACCAGCCTGGGCAACATGGTGAAACCCTGTCTCTACTAGCCAGGCATGGTGGCACATGCCTGTAATCCCAGCTATTTGGGAGGCTAAGGCAGGAGAATGGCTTGAACCCGGGAGGCAGAGGTTGCAATGAGCCAAGATCATGCCACTGCACTCCAGTCTGAGCAACACAGTGAGACTCCAGCTCAAAAAAAAAAAAAAAAAAAAAAAATCATTACCTCAATTACTTAGTATAATCCAGAGAAAACGGCTAAAATAAATTTTCTCTAAACATCTTTTTTTCATTTGAGCATAGATAACTCTTAGAAGAGGGTAAGGCTATAACATATCTAAAAAAAAAATTCTAAAGCATTCTAAATAAGTTGTTTGTTCTAGGGATTTCTAGGGAAAATTTTACACCAAATCTATTTTAAACTCACAAAAATTCCCAGAGAGTTGGACAGACTGAGATTCCAGCACTCTGTTGAAGTACTAGGTGACCAAAGCAGATCCTTATGCAAAGGAGACATGTGAGTGCTTTACGGACTTATGTTTTCAATGAAAGAGACTGTACGTTCCCTGCATCTCAGTCTTCATATTCCTCCTAGTGTGGGGGGCAAGCAGAAGGCAGCAGACACAGTGGGTTAAAGGATTGTATGAATTGGAAAGTCATGGTCTTCCCTTTTTTCCTCTCTTGGTGCTTTCATAATTACTTAAGTATGAGTTAATAATTCAGAAGCACCACATGACATACTAACAACAAGCTGCTAAGTAAAAGGTAATTCTCTGTTTCATGAATACAGTACTTATAGAGAAACAGAACTCTATAAGGAGAATGTGAAAGCCAGTTGAGGCCAGGAGCAGTGGCTCATGCCTATAATCCCAACACTTTCAGAGGCCAAGGTGGGAGGATAGTTTGAGGTCAGGAGTTCAAGACCAGCCTGGGCAACATAGTGAGACCCCCATCACTACAAAAAATACAAAATTTAGCGGGGTGTGGAGGTGTGCACTGTAGTCCCAGCTACTCAGGAGACAGACGCAGGGGGATCCCTTAAGCCCAGGAGTTCTAGGCTGCAGTGAGCTATGACTGTGTCACTGCACTCCTGCCCAGGTGAAAGAGTAAGACCTTGCCTCAAAAAAAAATTTTTAAATAAAGCCAGATGAGACAGGAAATTAAATCAGTCACTCTTCTATCCTCTAATCTAGAGGTTTTCACTTTTCTAGGATCTTATATATGAAACATCCAAAAACTTCACAAAAGCTAATTAAATCGAAAAGGAGATTATCATTTTAATGTTACACAGAGATAAACTGAGAGATCAAAGGTTGGGCAGGAAGAATGAAAAGAATGACATTAGACCATGAGATGGTGATTAAATCATAATCCCTAATGTGCACATGTATGGGGTTAAACTGCTTTCCCATACATTATCCGATTTGATGCTCTCAAGAATGATACTGGGGCAGCGTGCAGTGCTAGGTCATGCCTGTAAACCCAGTACTTTGAGAGGACAAGGCAAGTGAACTGCTTGAGGCCAGGAGTTCCAGACCAGCCTGAATAACATACCAAGACCTCATCTCTACAAAAAAGAAATTTAAATTTAAATTTAAGAAATTAGCTGGGCATGGTAGCATACTTTCGTAGTCTCAGCTACCTGGGAGACTGAGGAGGTAGGATTGCTTGAGCCAAAGAGTCTAGTCCAAGGCTGCAGTGAGCTGTGATTGTGCCACTGACCTCCAGCCTAGGCAAGAGAATAAGACTCTCTCTGTTAAAAAGAAAAAAAAAAAGATACTGGGTAGGCAAAGTAAGTAATAATGATGATTATAACAACACCAGTAATCACAGAAACAGCAGCTGCAGCAATATAACAGCCCTTATTGATGTTTTAACTGTGGCCTACAACGGGTGAAGGATGTGATATCCAGCAGGACACTGAGAGTAAAACCCCCATTGAGAGAAATGCTCAGGACCATGGTAGCTCAAAACAGCAGAGCCAAGACTCAAACACAGGTCTTCTCACACTAAATTCAGTTCTCCTTCCAGTATAAATAGTAATGACAGTCTACCAGGCTCTCTTGCCAACATCTCTTTCTCAGGAACTGCTGCGTCTCCCCACTGCCGCCTGCCCCCACCGTGCAAATTTTTGCATGGGAAGTTGCCCTGTACCCACATGATCATAGCCCCACCAACAGCCCACAGATCCAGGGGTGGCCTCCAGACTCAAGCTGCACAAATCAGATTCCGTACCAAGGAATCTGTAATAGGAACTAAGGTAGATCAGATTAATCCTTCTCTGGGAGGCTAGATTGTAACACACAGGCTGGAAATTGTTGGCAGAACCTATTTTCTTCATGTGGAAATGGAGGAAACCAGACTGCAGTGGGAAAGGAGAATGAAGGCGATCTTTAAAGAGACAGTCCTGGACAGTGTGCCAATGCCAGGTTCAGCTTCTTCGGCTGGCTGCAGTCCTATGCAGGGGTTCCACAGATGACCTCCAAAGACTTCCATGCACGTCGTCTTTTTCCTTAGGCTTTCTCTAGTGGGCCTCTGCTCTGAGCAACTGAGGGGCCTAAGTAGTAGAAATAAATTGTGGCTGGGCATGGTGGCAGTCCCAGCACTTTGGGAGGCAGAGGCAGGAGGACCACTTGACTCCAAGAGTTTGAGACCAGCCTGAGAAACATAGTGAGACCCCCATCCATACTAAAAATTAGGCAGGCATGGTGGTAGACACCTGTAGTCCCAGCTACTTGAGAGGCTGAGGTAGGTGGATCCCTTGAGCCCAAGAGTTCAAGGTTGCAGTGAGCCATGATCACACCACTGTACAAGCTCGGTGACAGGGCAAGACACTATCAAAAAAAGAAGAAGAGAAAAGAAGAGAGGAGAGGAGAGGAGAGGGGAGGGGAGGGGGGAAAAGGGAAGGAAGGAAGGAAGGAAGGAAGGAAGGAAGGAAGGAAGGAAGGAGGGAGGGAGGGAGGGAGGGAGGGAAGGAAGGAAGGAAGGAAGGAGGGAAGGCGGGCGGGCGGGTGGGGGGGAGGGGAGGGGAGAGGAGAGGATGGAAAGGAAAGGAAAGGAAAAGAAGGAAAGGAAAGGGAAAGAAGAAAAAGAAAGAAAGAGGAGGAGGAAGGAAAGAAAGAAGAAAAGAAAAGAGAAAATAAAGAAGAGAAAAGAAAAGGACATGAAGAGACCAGCACTAGGAGAGCTCACATACACCATCTTTATACTTTGGTCTGCTCAGTAGCCCTCTCTCCTTCTGCTAACAGCGCCCCTCTCTGCTGGAAAACTGCTCGTTCCCCAGCCACCTGGGTCTGGTGGAGGATGGCTACCTTCATTTATGTAATCTGGTATCCTACGACATCCCTGTGAAGTCTCATTGTAACTGTTTTTTAAATGAGGCTCAGAGAAATTAAGTATCTTGCCACAAATCACAACACCAAGAAATGATACTGCCAGTGTCTGCACCCAAGTATCTCTGACTTTAAAATGTGCACTTTTTCCAATAAAACACTTTCCCTCCCTGGTAACTTATAACATCCTAGTAACAACTCATGAACCAATATTTACTGAGCACTTTCTGTACAGGGTATTGGAAAGTAGTGGGAACAGAAAGCAATATAAGATATGGGAAAAACAAATGTAAGTTTTTATTAGAAATGTCAAATCCCAAATCCCAGGCTGTACTGGGTTTTTCGGGGAGAAGGCTGGAGAAGGAAGTGTGGGCACATGCGCACTGCCTTTCAGTCGCCATATTCTGATGCCCGCGTAAAGCACTCATCTACCGTGAACCACAGAGGAAAAGTCTCCATTCTAAAACACTTTTCCCATAGCTCCTGTGAAAAATGGAGAGGCGGTTTTCTATGAAATCTGACAGAGATAATAGTCTAGAACATATATCAGGGATGAAGTTAAAAGCTAGACACAGACATTCTTCCATTCCTAGTGGGAAAAGAAAAGGAGAGAAAAATCGCCAAAAAACGGTCAAGTCTCCGTTTCCTCAGTTCGTAAATTGTGGCAGTAAGTCGATTTCATACTTGGTTTCACTTTGGAAGCATTTCTTCTAACAAACCCCTTCATGGAAAACCCAGGTATGAACCGTCCAGGCGCAGCCCCTGATGGCCCACTACATGCCTACACCCGACTCCCAGGCCCCGCGGGCGCCCCAGTGCCCCTCCAGGAAACCCCGTGTCTTCTCAACCACTTTCCACCACCTCCAAACTGCAATGTTATGAGAGTTGACAGGGAAAGTCCACTCAAGTACATGTATTAAAAAGCAAACTGAAAGCATGATGTCAGAAGTTACAAAGATAAAGAAAATGGTGTTACTACCTACCACACCCATTAAGCTACTTTTGAAAACCCAGATGTAACAAAAATATTAACGGCTAACTTGCTGAGGGCTTACTCCTTGCCAAACTTTCAAATACTGCATATGAGTTAACCCCTTAAGCCTCACAGTAATTCCAAGAAGAAAAGACTCTTTCTATTCCCATATTAGAGAGGAACGAATTGAAGTTTACAGAGATTAAGAAACTTAGCCAACTTACGAAGCCACTCATTGAGGGAGCCCAGCTTTGAACCCAGGCAGTCTCCATCTGGAGCTCCCATGCCCACTTAACCACTATGCTGTTCTGAATCCTACTGCAAAAACAGCCACTGAGCTTCAAAGGTATTACATGCTTAATTCACATAACTACTAACAGCAGCAAGCCTTACTCCAAGTTCAGATGACTTCTCATTATTACTATACTCCCTCGATATCTAACATTTGGGGAAAAAAAAAAAGAGGGTATCACTAAAACTCTACCCATTGTCTTAAAACTGATTCTTGAACTGTGGTCCAAGGGCCCCTGGGGGTCTCCATGATATTTTCAAGGGGTCCTTAACATCCTCTCTTTTTGACCCTTGTATCTACACATGCCTGGATTTTCTTCTTATACTTCAACCAACACAACACATTGTAACAGACTGCAATGCAGAAATACATATAAGAATTTGGCTGTCTTCTATTAAGCCAGACATTAAAGACATTTGCAAAAATGTGAAACAATGCCACTCTAGTCACTACATATTTTTGTTTCAGAGAATATAATTATTTTCATTAAAATATTATTTATGTTAAGTAATGATTATATTGTCATTTTTAAATAAACTAATACATATTCTTAATTTTTTCCATTGTAATTTCTAATGCCATAAATATTGATATATAAGACACACATAACACTAAAACACCTTTGGGTCCTTAGTAGTTTTTAAAAGTATAACAGGATGCTGAGACCAAAAAGTAAAGAACTCCAGTCTTAAAGTATACAAATTAGTCCTTTATTTCTATAGAGAACAGAGTCCACAATTCAAACCTAAAAGCTTCATCGTTACTTCCTAAGTAAAAGAGTCACTGGTAACATTTCTTTTTATCAGTTTTTTCATCATTAAATAAACTGCTAAACTTTAAAATCGATTGAATTAGATTTCATCATAAAGTTATACATAACACAAATTTACACATAAGTGTAATCAAAAGGATATATTTTGTGGCACATTTAAAATTCATTAGGATTAATTATAACACTCTAAACTTGTATCTGTCATATATACTTTCTACACGATGCCTAATACTTTCATAACTGTAATCTCAGAGGTCAGTAAAGTCTTTAACATCTAGGCAATTTAGGTTATATTTATAAACAAAATTTAAGGCATATTTCAAAAGCAGCTACACAAAAAATAGATACTATCAACTTCCATACCAATAAAAAAAAGACTAGTAACCAAGAGTGAGGACAATTGTTTATTTTTTTAAATATATATTATAGCAAAAAAATCAAAAGTGTAATGTAAGCTTTCAAATTAAATAAAATGTTTATTCATGCTGTTGTTACTACATATATTTATGTATCTTTTTAAACTTAAGCTTGAACATTTATACGTATAATCAATGCAATCAAAATTGTCACTAAAATATTTATTAAATGCTGAGATTATCATATCACGATATCAAGCACTTATGAATATGTTTTATGGAATAAACATGCTTTCCTCCACACAAAAAGCTTTAGAAAGGTTACACAATATATAAACATTATGTTTTACACAGGCAAAAAATGAGAGGAAGAGAAACAGAGAGGAAAAGATAATAAAGTCACTGTTCAATGGAATGTCTAAGGAGCTGGTATTTTCCTCCCAGCTTTGTGACATAAAGACATACGTTAGGAACTGAAGAAGAAATAAAAGTAGGTTAACCATAATTGCACATGATAATGCTCTAACTTATTCTGTCTGCTTTGTCCTCAGAAGAAATAAATGGAAGATTTATTCTACTGGCCGTGTCCTATTTGAAAACAGACATTTTAGCCATCTAAAGAAGAAAATGGTTCAGGTTTCTCATAGGAAGATAAGGCAGCAACAATAGTATGGGTTAAATCGTCAGATCCCACATTCCAGATAAGGAAAACAATACCCACAGAGCAAGAAGAGCTTGTAAAGTCAAGGAAAGAACAAAATCCAGGCTACTATCTCTAATACAAATTGGCTCCACGGTCCCTTCTGTCTTCTGCAAAAATGCCAGCTTTTGAAAAGTTACTTGAAACACTGTATTGTTTGCAAGCAAAATGATTTTCAAATTATCACTAGTTCTTCAAGGGACATTAGAGTTTGCCTTAAGTCACTCTTTTTAAATTATAATTACCTAAGCTGAATTCACTTAAGCAATATTTCTTTCTTATATTAAATAAAGAGGACAGACACTGTCAATGTATGCACAAGCTTTGGAAAAAATCACACAGCCTTAGCCAAATGCACCTCACAAGGGCACAGCAAACAAGGTGCACTCTGTTAGGAGCGCAGATGGGAAGGTGGCCGTGGCATACTTCTGTAACCTCAATTTTATACATGCCTGGGCTACATTAAGGAAAGAAACTTCCAACCTTTTATTTAATTCTATAGTCTTTTCCTTCTCTAAATGCGTAAACTTAAAAATTATGTCTAAAATTTATAAACTTAATAACTAAATTTAATAATTCCTCCATATAGAACAGACAAGTAATTTAATATGTATTCCCTGACACAGTATTAACTTGAAAATGTCTGTCCACAGATGACCAGCACATTCTTCTTTAAACAACATTGCAACATGCTGAGCTCCTAAAACTGTGGCCATACAGAAAATACAGACAAACGCTCATGTCAGAGAACAAATTGTGGCTACTATGTCTAGAGAAAGATAGCATAATAGCATCAGTGTCTATTTTAAGGCCATCTTCCAACATCTGAAAGTGTTCACAGTATCACTGAATTCTTAAGACAGAAAAGTTCATGTTTTTAAATAATGATATTATCTAGAGTAGTTCTTTCAAAATGAAGGAAATAAGTTCATAATATAGGGACTAGAGAAGATCTATGAATATATCTATACAGGGAATTGATATTCATGAATTCTACATATCTCTATTAGTATTGAAAAGCAAAGCTGTGAATACAACTTTAAATAGGTATCTAATTTCACACATTCCCAAAAAGACTATTCCCAGCCAGAATCTAGTTGAATGGACTATGTTGTGACAGGAAAACTCTGCTAAGTGCAGATGTTTGTTTAATGCCAAGGAGACTGGGAAGCCATCAAAATGCCAGACTTTCTCTCATCATTTGCCTGCCTTTTTCTAAAAGATTCAAGGATGTAAATGAGTGCTTTAAAAGGAAATTCGTGAATGTATTGTATACCTACAGGAAGATCTCCTTTTACTCTAGCCAAAGAGACTGTCTGTGGAGCAGTTCTCTGCATTAGAAAAAGAAGCAGCAGCAGTGCCTGGCAGTGACCTGACTCACTGAACCCAAACAGGGCACAAAACACAAGTCCCTAGCAGAGCCCACAGCAGGTGCCAGAAGGCAAGGCCAAGAGGGAGGCTCCCCCAGCAGGAGCTAAGAGGGTCCCAAGCCTGACAGCCTAACCCTGGAGCTCACCTTTCTGTCATGTCCTTCTGATTGCATGCCATGCCATCTTTTCTGAGTGGGCAGGAATCTTATTCCTAACATATGTGCCTAGAATACCCTTCAATCTGCAGTAAAACACGGAAGTGTGCTATTTTCAAAACTTACCTAGAAACCATCACTGTGAAGGCCAAGAAGACAGCCTCACAGACACTCCTGTTACCGTCGCCATTACCTCACTTTAAAATAAACTCTTGCCGAAGGCCTAAGCTACTTGGCCAGCGTGTCCTTCCTGGAAAGTGAGTGGCCTCCCGTTGAGAACAGGCTTCCTACCAAGTCTAGGAGGCCAGTGGATTAACCACGTCAGTGCTGCCTCCTCAGGGTGCTCTCTGCCCTGGCCCACAGAGAATGTCTTCACACAGAGCCCTTTCACCTGGCCTCGCCCACTGAATGAGAAAAACACGCTGCACCTGCTCTCAAAAGCTGGGATCAGGGCAATCCCCGACAACCTCTTTTCACACCCCTTTACCAGTAGCTGTAGCAGCTTGTGCATGTTCCTCAGAAGGCCCCAGAAGCCATCTGACCTAAAGACAGAGCACTCAGATAAAGCACTGTGAGGCCAAGGCTGCTGTCAGAATGCCACCCATTTCCGGATTTCCCATGACCACTAGGAAGGCACATAGTAAACAGCACTAATGGTCACACAGGATGGTGATTTGCCTCTTAAGAGACGCCATGAGCTTTACTCACAAGATACGGATTCGGCATTACCTCTTTTAGCCCTCACTTCAACCCTGGGAAGGAGATAGTAGAATCATTCCCATTTTATAAAGTAATGGAAGTTCTATAAGTTACAGTCACAAAGCTCGTGAAACAGAAATTCAAAACCAAGTCCTGAGAGGAACATGCTTGGAAGGAAGATGTGGCTGAACACAATTCAGCTCTGAGTTGCTGAGGGATACCAAGCCAGCATGATTTCCCTGGAGCTCACAAGAAAGCCACAAGAAAGAGAGTAAACACACAGATGCATAAAGACCTCAGGCCTCCCCTCAGCACAGGCAATGGGGGCGCCATCTTCCCTTCACCCTCTCTCCAGTCCCCGGCATCCACCATGACCTGCTCTATGCTGCTTCTCCATGACTCACAGTGAGGCGGCCGTCGGTGCTTACTTTTAACGGATGTCAACTGCATAAAAATACTTGAGGTGTGAGCAAGGGAGAGAAAACACCAGAAGATCTTTGTTGAGGCTGCAGCCCACATGCTCCCATTCCAGTCACCTCCCTAAAGAAGTAAAAGTGAACTAACTTGACTACCCATTGGATTATCTACTTTGCTGGGGACACTGGGTGATAAACAGTAGTCACAGTAGGTAGACTGCTGCTGACTGTGTGTTTACTGTCTGCCAAGGTCCCTGCTAAGCACTTTCCATGAATTAACTCGTGGAACTTCAAAACAACCCTGAGGTATATAGGTATTATTATCTTCATTTTGCAGATGAGAAAATGGAGCCACAGAAAGTTTAAGAGACTTCCAAAAAGTCACAGAAAAGTAGTATACCAAGTGGTCCCTGACTTTAGGAGCCTACAACACAATTATGGCAACAAGGTTAATTCACTTTAAGCAAACAGTGCTGTCTAATTATTAACATTAATAAAAGTCAATGTCTGGAGGCTGGGTGTGGTGGCTCCTGCCTGTAATCCCAGCACTTTGGGAGGCCAAGGTGGGCAGATCACTTAAGGTGAGGAGTTTGAGACCAGCCTGGGCAACATAGTGAAACCCTGTCTCTACTGAAAATTCAAAAATTAGTCGGGTGTGGTGGCGTGTGCCTGTAGTCCCAGCTACTCAGGAAAATGAGGTGGGAGAATCAATTGAACTGGAAAGGTGGAGGCTGCAGTGAGCCGAGATCTTACCACTGCACTCCAGCCCGGGTGACACAGACAGACTCTGTCTCAAAAAAAAAAAAAAAAAAAGTCAATGCCTGTTATGCACAAGCGCTACACTAGTCCAAGGAAGAGAAGGTGAGCGAGGGCTGCAGTCAACAGATGCTTCCTGGAGAAGCAGGGCTACAGCTTCGCGCAGTGTTTCCCCCACATACGGTTTGAGAGCAGTGGTTCTCAAAATTACACAAATTAAAAGACAGAAATCAGCCACCTGTATAAAAATCATAATTCATCAATATGCTGTAAATAAGAAACTAACAGAAAATATAAGAAAGTAGGTTGAACGCAAGGGAATGTGTCCTCCAGGGGACTGGCAGGGAGGGATGCTGCTGGCATGTGGTGGGCAGAGGCCAGCGATGCTGTTAAACATCCTGCAAAGCACAAGACAGCCTCTCACCACAAAGAACTCTCTGGTCCAAAATTGTCAGTGGTGCTAAGGCTGAGAAGCCTTATACAGAGGAAGGAGAATATTTAGAATGGGTCACTCTATACACGAGAAATAACACAGGCCATGGCTCAGAAACAGAAAAGAGCTCAGATACACTGGAGGCAATTTCTTATGAGGAATAAGAGGAAATCATGTTGCCCAGGAAGGCTTCCTGGAGGGCTGTGAAAGCCAAGCAGGATTCCAGCTGGATTTGGTTGGAAAGGGGGATATGCAACAGACCTGGGATGACATTCACGGGACAAGAACCGAGAGTCAGGGAGTCCCAGAACCCAGCTGGAAGATTTGCTAGAATAGCCCAGGTGCAAAGTAACCAGCAGTTTCTGGTTGGAGAGCAGAAATGGTAGTAAAATGCCTTATAAAGAAAGCACCAGTGGGACACAGTGGCTCACGCCTATAATCCCAACACTTTGGAAAGCCGAGGCAGGTGGATCACTTGAGGTCAAGAGTTTGAGACCAGCCTGGCCAACATGGTGAAACCCTGTCTCTACTGAAAATACAAAAATTAGCTGGCCATGGTGGCACGTGCCTGTAGCCTCAGCTACTTGGGAGGCTAAGGCATGAGAATTGCTTGAACCTGGGAGGCAGAGGTTGCAGTGAGCAGAGATCATGCCACTGCACTCCAGCCTGTGTGACAGAGTGAGACTCGGTCTCAAAAAAAAAAAAAAAAGAAAGACAGAAAGCACTGACCTGGCTTACTATTGGACACAAGGGTGAAGGGAAGGCATAGGTGAGGTTTTTATTCTGTCTTCCTCTCTTGCTTGTGCACCCAGGACAGTGCCTAGCAGAGAGCAGGCATAAATCCTGCTGCATAAATCATAAACATAGCAGATTGGCATGTTACAGGAAGTTAGGCTCTAATGTCCTCATGCAAAGGGAAAAATTACATACAATCAAATCAGACTTGGAAAATGATAAATGCCTCTAAAGGAGCAATAAAGTCAGCTTTTGTTCCAGCAGGGGAGACACTGGAGGTTCTTCAATGGGAACCCGGATGGAATCACCAGCCGCCCATCTATGGGTGGCTGTGGGAAACCACGCCTCCTGTTCAGCACAGCACAGTCCCTTGGGGGCCTACAGAACCCAGCACACATGAGGGTGCAGCAGGTCCCCTCCCACCCGGGGCAGTGGCAGAATCACACCCACTACTGGTGGCCAAAAGAGATGAATTCACCTAAGTTAAATGTGTGTATGACTCAAAGGTTCGGTGGTGGTGAAGAGTCCTCCCTATTGGGAGACTGAGCTGGGAGGTAGACGCAGCTGCTCTGATAAACCCGCAGGCCACACTGTCCCCAGTTGACAGGGACAGGGCTGAAGCACTGCCCCCACCAAGCAAGCCAACTCAGAAAAATTTTAAAAAATTAAAAATGTGTAAGAAAAGACATTTGGGTTTCCATGACTGGAGGCCAGCGCTTTTCAAGTACATTTCACCAATCAGTGCTTATCTTTCCTCACTTATCAAATGCAGATCCAGCACTTTCTGTGCACAGAGCATTGTGGGGAATGCACAGGAGCAAGCCTTGGACGCTTCTGAAGGAGGGTTCTGTCCAGTTGATTTATTAACTTAGACCCAGGGTCGGCACAGTTTTTTTTTTTTTTTTTTTTTTTGTTAAGTCCAGACTGTAAATATTTAGGCTTTGAGGGTCATAGTCCCTGCGGTAATTACTTAAACTCTGCCATCAGAGCACGAGGGGAGCCACACATTATGAAAACAAATGGGCATGGCTGTGTGCCAGTAAAATACTGACAAAACAGGCAGCGGGCCAGATGTGGCCACTAGGCTACGGCTTACCACCCCCTGGCTTACACCTGTACTGTAAGCTGATGAACCAGAATACAAACCATCAGAGAACTCGGCAGAACACATAGAGCGGAGTTCTGGAAATGCCTGTGAAAAGCAGGTTTTGATGAGCGTGGAAGACAGCACCAGGGCTGGTTACTCTGTAAGCGAGACCCTGCCTGCGGGGAGAGCCTCTCGGAGGAAGCCAAGTGCCCAGGGCAGCCCAGCCTGATGTTGGGAAAGAGCGACACACCCAGGAAATTCAAGCATAAAGCACTGCACGATCCTGAGGAAAGCCAAACCTGCCTGGCAAATCATCCTCCAAAATTTCACCAAAACCCTTACTACCACAGAGCGTATCTTCCAAAAAATGGCCTTACTCACATTTCCCGCCCCAAATATTACTGAATTGTTAAGGCAAGGCACTGGTGCTTGGTAATAACAAATAATGCTTAGAGAACTTTCCTAATTTAGCTACAAATGCATATGTCACTGAACTGTGGTTAAGAAAATAGACGCCAACCTATAGTAAAGCAGAAAGCCTAATAATTTGATCTTGTTCTTGGTTTCAGAACACTGTAAGAAATCATTATTTTAATCCTGGGCTCAGTTTCTCAAGAAGCTTATCAATATCACCATAAAGACATACATGAATTCCATGAGGCTCTCCACAATAGCCTCTCTTCTATGTCTACCTTGACGCAATGAACACAGGCCTGAAGCCACAAAGAGGATACATGTCACAACTCAGAACTTTTGGGAGAGACATTGCTCCTGGGCCCTTGGGCCCCTACACATCTTGTCAGGGGTGCCAAGACTGCAGGCCCTGACCACCCTTCCACCCAGGCCATTTCCTAAGGTTGTTTATGCAGCTGGTAACTTTGAGAGACGAGTTAACTTCTTTCCTCCTTTCTCCACCTCCCTCTCTCAGCCCCTGGGAAAGACTAGGCTTATTTACTGCTGGCTAAAAAAGTGGTGGCTGCCCCTGCCTGGGTGCGCAACTCTGCTATGATGCAAACACACTGCATGCCCAGCATCCACCTGGTCCATAGCAAGCTGCCCTATGGGGATGTGTGGGGCGAGGGAAACTGACATAAACATGCCAATGCTGGTGTGCTTGCTGTACCAAGAATTAGACACCCCTTTGCCTCTGACCCAGGAGTCTTGTGTCCTCTGCCAGCACCCATGAAAAATAACAGGCTTATTTGTAACAGTGTCTTATCAGTTTGAAAGCAAGGTAAAATCAAATCCCAGAACCAACTATAATTCTCTTCAATATTACGTAAAAATTTGCAACTCTTTATTTCATTTTCCTTTTTTCAATATCCATTCTTCAGCAAGGCTTCTTAAACTATGAGTGGTGAAAGCTCCTGGTTTTGCACAAAGCAATCCCAGTTCACACCTGCCGACCTACGGTTTCCAATCCAGTTAAGTGCCCCCTTTCACTCTCCAAAGTGTCCTCACCTGTACATTAAATTATATGATCACCCTACTTATAATCCAATGGAAAGATATGTAATTACTGAAAATATGTAAATTGCTTCAATATTTTGTTTGTGATCATTTTTTTAAAAAAACAAAAAAAAGGAACAACAGTCTGACTCCAATTCTTTCACTTAAAACATGTTTTCCTGCAGGAACTTAACCCACCATAATTATATTTTGCAAATAATGGGAAGAAAGTTTAAATTCAGTATCCGCTTGAAGCAAGACAACAATCAATGGTCGTTAAGTGCTTTATTGTTGCAAAGCACATTTAAATATACACTATGTTTTCCTTTTTGAAAACTGTCATCCAAAACAGAATGATGCAAAAAAAATCACATACATCTGATCTTTCATTAAATGCTATGTTAATATTTAAACATGGTTCTCTCCCCCACAATATTCTGGGGAAAAAAATTTCTCTAAGAAATATAATGAGGCCGCACCATGAAGATGTGACTCTGCAGATTCTGGGAAGCTATCCAGTTTGCACATCCTTGTCTCTGCAACCTCATCCATGCTGGGAACTGGAGAGCTTGTCTCTTGCACAGTAAAGAAACAACCTGGAAGAAAGTAGTCCTTTATCAAACCTTCCCAAAGGGCAGTCAAAAGGCTGGGGTTTCAGCTACCCTATGCATGCTCTCCAACAAGTTTAACAGGAGTAAAGTCCCTTCCATTCCTACTTGCATAAAAATGCAGGCCAACACTCCACTAGATGTCCTTGACATTGACTCCTCTCTAGCTGATCTGCTATAGGGGCAGCAGCCATGCCTAGCTCTTCACCAAACCCCTATTCCTATCTGCCCTGCACACACCCCTACACACAGTGAGATCTTAGAGCTTTGACAAAGTGCAAAGAGAAGTCACTTTACCCAAATGTACCCTGCCAACAAGGAAGCCAACCCAGTGTTGGCAAAGCAAGCTCTCAATTAAACAGATTACGCACCATACAAAATACATCTTTGAGTGAATCACAGTAGGAAAATCCCAGAGAAAGTACAATGGAATTATAGTTCAGGCCTTGATTTACAAACTCCATCAGATCTGCCCAAATGTCAAGTGAATTGATAAAAAAAAAAAACCCACTTTACCATTTCCATAAACTAAAATGTTAAAATATAATAATAATAAACTTGAATGTGACAGATTACTCAAAGGAAAAACTGTGTTATTTTGTTTTGTTTTGTTTCCTAAGATACTGGCAAAGCTAAATTATTGGGGTTTTTTTAAGGATGGTCTTAGAAATTCATGGTAGAAACAAAATTTACGGGTTTAAGAGAGGACTTTTCTTCATTGTTGTAATTTTTCATCTTCCATGTGTATCAGTGGTCTCTGAAGAATTCAAGTAAAATAAAAGCCCTCCCTGGTTACCCACATTTCCCCTGTGAACACACAAACAGCAGATGCACATGCCCACCCTTCACACTCCTGCTACATCTTCCTGAAAATCCAGCTCTGGAGTAGAGTGGCTGGGTTCAAATCCAGCTCTGCCACTGAACAGCTGTGACTTGGGCGAGTCACTTATCCCCTGTGCTCCAGTTCTTTTTTGTGTAAAATGCCAATAACAACAGCACCAACCACACAGAGCTGTCACGAGGATTACATGGGTTAACACCAGCAAAGGGCTTAGGACCAAGCCTGGCACACTAGTGTTTGCTAAAACCTTTTATCAAGAGAGCTACAAAATAAACTCCATGGCAATGTCTTGCCTTTTAGACGCAAGGCAACGTTGAGGTCTACTTCATCGTCAAAGTCCACATTTCTTTTATGGGATTGTGCCTAACAGGCAGTGAGCATCAACAAATATTCGTGGGACAGATGGATACAAAAAGCTGTACAAATAAAGAAGCAAATTACCTCTTCCATGATTACAGTCAAAATTCCAAAGGGCTTCATTAAATTCAAACCACCAGGATGGTAAACTGGAGCCTGCGTGCTGTTCTCACCACGAAGTGGTACTTCCTCCCTTTCCACAGTGAGTCCTGGTCCCAATGAAAACACTATAGAACCAGTCACGCCCCGCCTCTCCTCATCGTAAGAAGGCTGCCCACTGAGACCATCCCACACTCGCCACCACCATTTCCCTCAACATTGCCACTTCTATTACTGGCAGTTATTGCCAGTACTAAAACATGAGACTAAAATTTTCATGGCAAACCATGAAATCTATGGAAAAATATTCAGAAGCAAAGCTTTCAATTAATTCAGTATTTAAATGAAATTCATTTCAGACACAATTCAATAAAGCCTTCATATTCTGAAGAAATTCCCAATAATATGAAAAAATATATAGGTTTCCAAAAAGCTTCTGCTTCGGTGCATTGGGAAACTCAGGCTGCTCCTGCAGTGTAACGCAGTCTGATCTGCAGAGTTAATTCAGATGTCCACACAGGAACTGCAAACCCTGACTCACAGGTGCCTTCCACTGGCGGCCACCTAGATCACTGCATCTGCCCCAGTTGATACAGGAACTCCAGTCTTTGTACCTTCCAAACCTACTGTCCTTATGTGGACCTAAAATGCCTCTATGGCTTGGCTCTCTCTCCCCCATTTATGGCCCCTCCATGGCTCTCCCGCCCTAAGGATAAAGTCCAGGCTGCCACGGCTTCTGAGGCACCTCCTGACCTGGCTCCCCACCTCACCAGCCGACTTCTCTTCCCAGCCAGACTGTGCTACAACCTGACCTTGTGCACTCTCTTCTCACCTCCTACCTGGAGCCACATTCCCACCACCTCGCTGCCCCTTGGACCTCTGTGGAAATGTCATTTCCTTGGATGCCTCCTGCAACCACCACCCCAATCACAGGCTAGGTGAGGGACACTTCCACAGCCAGCGCTTCCCTTAGCATGACACTCAGCACTTTTCATCCTAGTTCCTTTACTTGAGCCCTCCGAGAGGGCTGTTTGTCACTGTATCTCCAGCACCTGGAATAACGTCTGGGGCACAGGAGGTCGTCAATAATACCAATTTAGTAAATGAGATGACAATGGCTTAATTGCAACAGTCAGGATGAGAAATAGAGAAGAACCCAAAAAGAATGGGGTGGAATCCAGTAGGACCTGGTGACAGAACAGACGTGGGCAATAATAAAGAAAGAAGGGCCTGGCCTGGATGTCAAATCTCCACTTGGGCAGCAATGTGAGCAGAGCCACTCAACAAGAAATAGGCAAAAGCACAAACTCGGGCGAGGGCACTAGTTTAGGTTTAGACACGCTAGACATGAGGTGTCCCAAAACATGTGGCTACGATATTGTGGCTAAGAACTCATCCCTGCCCTGCTCAAGATGCCAGTAGCTTCCCAGCACATTAAGGAAACTCCAAACTCGTCACCGAGTCCTACAAGACCACATATGGACTGGGTCTAGCCCCTCAAGCTCTCCGACCCCACTTTCTCAGTCTGCTTTCTCCCTGCTCACCTCACTGGCAACAGTGGCCCTCCCACTGTCCCCAGAGGTGCCCAGCAAAATGCTCCTCAGCACCTGTGCACTCACTGCAGCCCACCTGCAGCACAGCACCCAGATCTTCACAGGGCTTCCTGCTTCTCTTAATGTAGGTCCCACTTCAAACATCACCTCCTCATGTCAGTTGTGAAAATTATCCACAGTAGCACCCCCTGAGTCGCTGTCACATCAGTCTGTTTTAGTTTAATCACTAAACACTTGATGAAATTACACTGTCTGTTCATTTGTTTTGCATATTTGTTGTCTGTCTATCCTATCCACAGGGTACACAAAGTAAGGCCCCAGCTGGGCACAGTGGCTCATGCCTATAATCCCAGCACTTTGGGAGGTTGAAGTGGGAGGATTGCTTGGGACCAGGAGTTTCAGACCAGCCTGGGTTGGGGAGACCCCATCTGTACAACAACAAAAAAAATTTAGCTGAGTGTGGTGGTGTGTACCTGTAGTCCCAGCTACTCGGGAGGCTGAGATGGGAAGATCGCTTGGGCATGGGAGGTTGAGGCTGCAGTGAGCCTTGATGGCATCACTGCACTCCAGCCTGGGTGACAGAGTGAGACCTTGTCTCCAAAAACAAACAAACAAAAAACATAGTCAAGGTCCTCAACTATTTTCTTTGCTAGCATAGTCCGAGCACTTAGAACAGTGTATGGCCCTTCCTAATAGCTCATCACATCTCTTGAATGAATATCTGAATGGAAGAACGAAGGTAGCAAGATGGGATTTGTCCTCTCCTGCCCTCCCACTGAAATCGTTGTGAAAATACAAAAGGTGATACAAAGTGCCAACTATCTAAGGACAGTAGTAATGCTGACTATGACAAATTCCAGAAAGTTCTATCAACCAAAAGCAAATAAAGCTTTGGAGGAGGGCACGGAGCACAAACAGGAAAAGGGAAAAGAGAGGAAGTGGATTTTTCTGATCCTCACCTGGCCTCCTGTCTCAAGGGTCACAAACCTGGCTGACCACCAGGAGCACTGTGTTGTATTTTGTTTGTTTGGTTACAAATTCATCCATTCACATACTGAGTAACTGACAAACTCATCTGGTTCAAAAGTCAAGACCATATAAATAGGTACAGGTGAAGAAATCTTACCTCCTCTCCTGGCCCTGTCCACTTTTCTCCATACGAGTTTCCTGAGTTGTTTTTTTTAATTATTATTTTTATTATACTTTAAGTTCTAGGGTACATGTGCAGAAAGTGATGTTTTTATTACATAGGTATACATAGGTGCACACGTGCCATGGTGGTTTGCTGCACCCATCAACCCGTCACATATATTAGGTATTTCTCCTAATGCTATCCTTCCCCTAGCCTCCCACCCCCCAACAGGCCCAGGTGTGTGATGTTCCCCTCCCTGTGTCCATGTGTTATCATTGTTCACCTCCCACTTATGAATGAGAACATGTGGTGTTAGTTTGCTGAGAATGATGGTTTCCAGCTTCATCCATGTCTCTGCAAAGGATATGAACTCATCCGTTTTTATGGCTGCATAGTATTCCATGATGTATATGTGCCATATTTTCTTTATCCAATCTATCATTGATGGACATTTGGGTTGGTTCCAAGTCTTTGCTATTGTGAATAGCGCCACAATAAACATACGTGTGCATGCGTCTTTATAGTAGAATGATTTATGATCCTTTGAGTATATACCCAGTAATGAAATCGCTGGGTTAAATGGTATTTCTAGTTCTAGATCCTTGAGGAATTGCCACTGTCTTCCACAATGGTTGCACTAATTTACAATCCCACCAACAATGTAAAAGCATTCATATTTCTCCACATCCTCTCCAGTATCTGTTGTTTCCTGATCTTTTAATGTTCGCCATTCTAATTGGTGTTCAAAGATGGTATCTCATTGTGGTTTTGATTTGCATTTCTCTGATGACCAGTGATGATGAGCATTTTTTCATACGTTTGTTGGCTGCATAAATGTCTTCTTTTGAGAAGTGTCTGTTCATATCCTTTGCCCACTTTTGGATGGGGTTGTTTGTTTTTTTCTTGTAAATTTGTTGGAGTTCTTTGTAGATTCTGGATATTAGCCCTTTGTCAGATGGATACATTGCAAAACTTTTCTCCCATTCTGTAGGTTGCCTGTTCACTCTGATGATAGTTTCTTTTGCTGTGCAGAAGCTCTCTAGTCTAATCCCATTTGTCAATTTTGGCTTTTGTTGCCATTGCTTTTGGTGTTTTAGACATGAAGTCTTTGCCCATGCCTATGTCCTGAATGGTATTGCCTAGGTTTTTGTCTAGTATTTTTATGGTCCCAGGTCTTATGTTTAAGTTTTTAATCCATCTCGAATTAATTTTTGTATAAGGTATAAGGAAGGGGTCCAGTTTCAGTTTTCTGCATATGGCTAGCCAGTTTTCCCAACACCATTTGTTAAATAGGGAATCCTTTCCCCATTGCTTGTTTGTGTCAGGTTTGTCAAAGATCAGATGGTTGTAGATGTGTGGTGTTATTTCTGAGACCTCTGTTCTGTTCTGTCGTTCTATATATCTGTTTTGGTACCAGTACCATGCTGTTTTGGTCACTGTAGCCTTGTAGTATAGTTTGAAGTGAGGTAGTGTGATGCCTCCAGCTTTGTTCTTTTTGCTTAGGATTGTCTTGGCTATGCAGGCCCTTTTTTGGTTCCATATGAAGTTTAAAGTAGATTTTTCCAATTCCGTGAAGAAAGTCAATGGTAGCTTGATGGGGATAGCATTGAATCTATAAATTACTTTGGGCAGTATGGCCATTTTCACGGTATTGATTCTTCCTATCCACGAGCATAGAATGCTTTTCCATTTACTTGTGTCCTCTCTTATTTCCTTGAGCAGTGGTTTGTAGTTCTCCTTGAAGAGGTCCTTCACATCCCTTGTAAGTTGTATTCCTGGGTATTTTCTTATCTTACTAGCAATTGTGAATAAGAGTTCACTCATGATTTGGCTCTCTGTTTGTCTGTTATTGACGTATAGGAATGCTTGTGATTTTTGCACATTGATTTTTCATCCTGAGACTTTGCTGAAGTTGCTTATCAGCTTAAGGAGATTTTGGGCTGAGACCATGGGGTTTCCTAAATACACAATCATGTCATCTGCAAACAGGGACAATTTGACTTCCTCTTTTCCTATTGGAATAGCCTTTATTTCTTTCTCTTTCCTCATTGCCCTGGCCAGAACTTCCAATACTATGTTGAATAGGAGTGGTGAGATAGGGCATCCTTATCTTGTGCCAGTTTTCAAAGGGAATGTTCCAGTTTTTGCCCATTCATTATGATATTGGCTGTGGGTTTGTCATAAATAGCTCTTATTATTTTGAGATATGTTCCATCGATACCTAGTTTATTGAGAGTTTTTAGCATGAAGGCAAGTTGAATTTTGTCAAAGGCCTTTTCTGCATCTATTGAAATAATCATGTGGTTTTTGTCATTGGTTCTGTTTATGTGATGGATTACATTTATTGATTTGCATATGTTGAACCAGCCTTGCATCCCAGATATGAAGCTGACTTGATCGTGGTGAATAAGCTTTTTGATGTGCTGCTGGATTCGGTTTGCCAGTATTTTATTGAGGATTTTCGCATCAATGTGCATCAGGGATATTGGCCTGAAAATTTCTTTTTCTGTTGTGTCTCTGCCAGGTTTTGGTATCAGAATGATGCTGGCCTCATAAAATGAGTCAGGGAAAATTCTCTCTTTTTCTATTGATTGGAATCATTTCAGAAGGAATGGTACCAGCTCCTCCTTGTACCTCCGGTAGAATTCAGCTGTGAATCCGTCTGGTCCTGGACTTTTTTTGGTTGGTAGGCTATTAATTACTGCCTCAATTTCAGAATTTGTTATTGGTCTCTTTAGGGATTCGACTTCTTCCTGGTTTAGTCTTGGGAGGGTGTATATGTCCAGGAATTTATCCTTCTCTTCTAGATTTTCTAGTTTATTTGCATAGAGGTGTTCATAATATTCTCTGATGGTAGTTTGTATTTCTGTGGGATCAGTGGTGATATTCCCTATATCATTTTTATTGTGTCTATTTGATTCTTCTCGCTTGTCTTCTTTATTAGTCTGGCTAGCAGTCTATCTATTTTGTTGATCTTTTCAAAAAACCACCTCCTGGATTCATTGATTTTTTGAAGGATTTTTCATGTCTCTATCTCCTTCAGTTCTGCTCTAATTTTAATTATTTCTTGTCTTCTGCTAGCTTTTGAATTTGTTTGCTCTTGCTTCTCTAGTTCTTTTTAATTTTGATGTTAGGGTGTCAATTTTAGATCTTTTCTGCTTTCCCTTGTGGGCATTTAGTGCTATAAATTTCCCTCTACACACTGCTTTAAATGGGTCCCAGAGATTCTGGTACGTCGTGTCGTTGTTCTCATAGGTTTCAAAGAACATCTTTATTTCTGCCTTCATTTCATTATTTACCCAGTAGTTATTTAGGAGCAGGTTGTTCAGTTTCCATGTAGTTGTGCGGTTTTAAGTGAGTTTCTTAATCCTGAGTTCTAATTTGATTGCACTGTGGTCTGAGAGACAGTTTATTATGATTCCCATTCTTTTGCATTTGCTAAGGAGTGGTTTACTTCCAATTACATAGTCAATTTTAGAATAAGTGCGATGAGGTGCTGAGAATAATGGATATTCTGTTGATTTGGGGTGGAGAGTTCTGTAGTTCTGTAGATGTCTATTAGGTCCACTTGGTCCTGAGTTCAAGTCCTGAATACCCTTGTTAATCTTCTGTCTTGTTGATCTGTCTAATATTGACAGTGGGGTGTTAAAGTCTCCCACTATTATTGTGTGGGAGTCTAAGTCTCTTCGTAGATCTCTAAGAACTTGCTTTATGCATCTGGGTGCTACTGTATTGGGTGCATATATATTTAGGATACTTAGCTCTTCTTGTTGCATTGATCCCTTTACCATTATGTAATGGCCTTCTTTGTCTTTTTTGATCTTTGTTGGTTTAAAGTCTGTTTTATCAGAGATTAGGATTGCAACTCCTGCTTTTTTATTTTTTATTTTTTTCTTTCCATTTGCTTGGTAAATATTACTCCATCCCTTTATTTGGAGCCTATGTGTGTCTTTGCACATGAGATGGGTCTCCTGAATACAGCACACTGATGGGTCTTGACTCTTTATCCAATTTGCCAGCCTGTGTCTTTTAATTGGGGCATTTAGCCCATTTACATTTAAGGTTAATATTCTTATGTGTGAATTTGATTCTTTCACTATGATGCTAGCTGGTTATTTTGCCCATTAGTTGAAGCAGTTTCTTCACAGTGTCAATGGTCTATACAATTTGGTATGTTTTTGCAGTGGTTGGTACCGGTTGTTCCTTTCCATGTTTAGTGCTTCCTTTAGGAGCTCTTGCAAGGCAGGCCTGGTGGTAACAAAATCTCTCAGCATTTGCTTGTCTGTAAAGGATTTTATTTCTCCTGCACTTATGAAGCTTAGTTTGGCTAGATATGAAATTTTGGGTTCAAAATTCTTCTCTTTAAGAATGTTGAATATTGGCCTCCACGCTCTTCTGGCTTGTAGGGTTTCTGCAGAGGGATCTGCTGTTAGTCTGATGGGGTTCCCTTTGTGGGTAACCCGACCTTTCTCTCTGGCTGCCCTTAACATTTTTTCCTTCATTTCAACCTTGGTGAATCTGACAATTTTGTGTCTTGGAGTTGCTCTTATTGAGGAGTATCTTTATGGTCTTCTCTGTATTTCCTGAATTTGAATGTTGGCCTGTCTTGCTGGGTTGGGGGAGTTCTCCTGGATAATATCCTGAAGAGTGTTTTCCAGCTTGGTTCCATTCTCTCCATCACGTTCAGGTACACCAGTCAAACATAGATTTGGTCTTTTCACATAGTCCCATATTTCTTGGAGGCTTTGTTCATTCCTTTTTATTCTTTTCTCTCTGATTTTGTCTTCTCATTTTATTTCATTAAGTTGATCTTCAATCTCTGATATCCTTTCTTCTACTTGATCAATTTGGCTATTGATACTTGTGTATGCTTCACGAAGTTCTCGTGCTGTGCTTTTCAGCTCCATCAGGTCATTTGTGTTCTTCTCTAAACTGGTTATTCTAGTTAGCAATTTGTCTAACCTTTTTTCAAGGTTCTTAGCTTCCTTGCATTGGGTTAGAGCATGCTCCTTTAGCTCAGAGGATTTTGTTATTACCCACCTTCTGAAGCCTACTTCTGTCAATTCATCAAACTCATTCTCCATCCAGTGTTGTTCCCTTGCTAGCGAGGAGTTGTGATCCTTTGGGGAAGAGATGTTCTAGTTTTTGGAATTTTCAGACTTTTTGTGCTGGTTTCTCCCCATCTTTGTGGATTTATCTACCTTTGGTCTTTGATGTTGGTGACCTTCAGATGGGGTCTCTGACTGGACATGCCGTTCCTTTCTGTTTGTTAGTTTTTCTTCTAACAGTCAGGCCCCTCTGCTGCAGGTCTGCTGCAGTTTGCTGGAGGTCCACTCCAGACCCTGTTTGCCTGGGTATCACCAGCAAAGGCTGCAGAACAGCAAAGACTGATGCCTGTTCTTTCCTCTGGAAGCTTCATTCCAAAGGGGCACCTGCCAGATGTCAGCCAGAGCTCTCCTGTGTGAGGTGTCTGTCGGCCCCTACTGGGAGATGTCTCCCAGTCAGGATACACAGGGGTCAGGGACCCACTTGAGGAGGCAGTCTGACCCTTAGCAGAGCTCGAATGCTGTGCTGGGAGGTCCACTGCTCTCTTCAGAGCTGCCAGGCAGAGACGTTTAAGTCTGCTGAAACTGCACCCACAGCTGCCCCTTCCCTCAGGTGCTCTGTCCCAGAGAGATGGGGATTTTATCTATCAGTCCCTGACTGGGGCTTTGTGTTTTTTTTTCAGAGATGCCCTGCCCAGAGAGGAGAAATCTCTGGCAGTCTGGCCACAGCAGCCTTGCAGAGTTTCGGTAGGCTCTGCCCAGTTCAAACATCCTAGCAGCTTTGTTTACACTGTGAGGGTAAAACTGCGTACTCAAGCCTCAGCAATGGTGGACGCCCGTCCCCCAACCAAGCTCAAGCATCTCAGGTCGACCTCAGACTGCTGTGCTGACAGCAAGAATTTCAATGCAGTGGATCTTAGTTTGTTGGGCTCCGTGGGGGTGGGACCTGCTGAGCCAGACTCCTTGGCTCCCTGGCTTCACTCCCTTTTCCAGGCGAGTGAATGGTTCTGTCTTGCTGGCATTCCAGGTGCCACTGGGATACAAAAAATAAATCCTGCAGCTAGTTTTGTGTCTGCCCAAACAGCCACCCAGTTTTGTGCTTGAAACTCAGGGCCCTGGTGGGGTAGGCACCAGAGGGAATCTCCTGGTCTGCAGGTTGTGAAGACCATGGGAAAAGTGCAGTATCTGGGCTGGAATGCACAGTTCCTCAGGTTCAGTCCCTCATGGCTTCCCTTGGGTAGAGGAGAAAATTCCCCAACCCCTTGCCCTTCCTGGGTGAGGCGACGCCCTGCCCTGTTTTGGCTTGCCCTCTGTGGGCTGCACCCACTGTCCAACCAGTCCCAATGAGATGAACCAGGTACCTCAGTTGGAAATGCAGAAATCACCCACCTTCTGCGTCAGTCTCACTGGGAGCTGCACACCAGAGCTGTTCCTATTCAGCCATCTTGCCAGCAATCCCTATTAAATTGTGTTTCCTGAGTTTCTTGCTTTGGTAAGTTTCTTGTACAACCTGCATGAGTGTTATTTCATACACTGGCTCCTCTAATTGTGGGATAAAAAACGTGTGAGTAAGACTTTAGGATCAGTTACAATTTTTAAAGATATTACCAAATTGCCTTCATCAAGGGTGTGCCTTTTTATCCTTGGAAAATATTTAACATAAAAATTCCTAGACCCCACTCCAAAACTACCAAATCAGAATCTCTAAGGGTGGAAGCCCAATAACTGACTTTTTAAAAACAGCTTCCTTTGTAATGGTGATGTTCAACTATGTCTGGGAACAGCTGTCCTGCCTCGGAGAGGAACACTCTTCACTCATCAGAGGGAGGAAGCCACTGCTGCCCTACTGTGCAGGACCTGCTTACCTGAGTAGGCAGAGGCCTTGCCCCACGACCTCATCAAAATTCTCTTCTTGTATATATAATCACGCCTAAGAGGATTATGCACACATACACACTCATATATATATATATACACACATATATACACACACACACACACAAACCATACATACAAATGTTCATGTATACAGACACATCCATATACATATACCTGTAGTCACATGGAATTGGAGTCTCTCTGAAAAGAAATGCACAAAGTGGTACTAATGGCTGTCTTCAGGGAGAGTAACTGGGTAGCGAGAGTATGGGGCGGAAGGCAGACACTTTTCCCTGTTGAATTGTATACCCTGTGCATGTATTACTTTTTGAAAAACAAATAAACTTATAAAAACTCTCTCTTCTTTCACTGAATCTGGGACACTATTTCTAACAATGCCGCAATGATTTTAAAATATGTCTGCAAATGTTTTAACAATTCCTTGCATCAAAAGTGGATTCTAATTCCCCACCCTGGTCTGAATACAGGCCAGACTCACTTGCTTCTTCTCCTGAAAAGAATGTGGCAGAAGTGACTTCCAAGCCTAGTTAATAAAAGGATGACTTCTGCCTGGCTTGCTGTCCGTCATGGATGGTCTCCTCTGGGGGAAGCCAGCTACCATGTTATGAGGACACTCAACAGTATGTGCAGTCTGTGGAGAGGCTCACCTGGGACAAGAAGACCAAGAGGTGTGCCATGTTCAAAAGAGAAGGGACAACTCGTAGAGACATACCTAGAGACAGGGAGCAGGTAGAGTTCTGCCAGCCCTGGAAAGAAGGAGTGACAGGTCTTCCTTTGAGGAAGAATAGAGAAGGAAGAAAAAAAGAGAAGTAGATGACACAGAAATTTGGATATGGAAGGGAGAGAAGTTGGTAAGTTCAAAGCAAAATATCTCACTATTTCTATGGCATTAGAGTGGGATAAAAAGCTTAAAGGGGCAGGCCACAGTGGTTCACGCCTGCAATCCCAGCACTCCTAGAGGGCAGGGTGGGAGAATTGCTGGAGTTCAGGAGTTCAAGACCAGCCTGGGCAACACAGTGAGACCCCATCTCAAAAAATATATAGTATTTGGCTGAGCATAGTGGCATGTGCCTGTAGTCCCAGCTACTCTAGAGGCTGAGGCAGGAGGATCACTAGAGCACAGGAGTTTGAGGCTGCAGTGAGCTGTGACTGCACCACTGTAATGCAGCCTGGGTGACAGAGCGAGACCCTGTCTCAAAAATAAATAAATAATATATTAAAATTAAACAAGCTTAACAGAAGAGGTAAAGATTCCCAACAGTCACTAAAACAGAGGAAACAGAGATGACTCATGTAACCATTCAGAAGCAACATGTCCAATGAGGTTCTAGAATTCATCCCTTTAAGGCTACCACCATCTCCATTCAAAGCAACACTTGTTTAACCACTCTTCAAGCTCGCCAAGAAAATATTTCACAACTTTGAAATTAATCATTCAAAGGTATTCCACATATTAAGCCTTAATTATTAGTTATATAAATTAATTATTTATCCTCTTGAAGGCAAGAATGATTGCCCAACATTACTTTCAGAATGCCCTTTCCCTATTCCTAAACCTCTCTCCAAAAGGCCGAATGAGGAATAAACTCAATTCCTATATGGTCCATCAGCTAGTCCTTCACTTTCTCTTATTATCTTTAGGGAAACACCAAAATCTCCCTCAGTCAATCAAAATTTGAACCTGTCTCTAAACTTGAGTCAATGCCATAGATAAAGGTATAAATATCACACATAATTCATTTCAACAACCATTTCACAAGGATGTGACACTCAAAAGCACCTGAACAAGCACTGAGGGAAGATAAGAATTTCCTAAAGAAAGGTGTTTTCCATCCAGTAGGAGAGATAAGCCACGTATATAAATAACCGCAATCAAGGCAGAATGTACTAAATAGAATGGCAGATAGCACACTGGGCACACAGGGGAGAAAGCCTGCACTACAACTAGGGGATTGGAGGTTTCACTGCATTTGAGTTGAGCTTGAAGAATGAGAAAGATTCCAACAAGTAGAGAAAGAAAAAAATATTTGAGAAAATGTGAACACTGAGCTAAAGGCACGACAGGGGGAAGAGCGTAGGCCTTGGTGCAGACGGCCTGCCATTGATGTCTGGGGAAGGGATGCCTGACTGCAAACAGTTCTGTCTGACAAGGGTCACATACCAAGGGCCAGGAGCAACATAGCAAGATTCTTTTCATGCACTCACCAACAATTTTGCTGAGCACTTACTACATGTGACGCACTGTGCTGGGCACTGCAGATAAAGCAGTAAACAAATCAAAGTCCCAGTCTTCACAGAGCTCACATTCTAACTGGAGACAACCTAAAGAAACACACAGATAATCCATATGCCAGGTGGTGATGAGTGCTAATGTCAGGGAGGCCTCTACCACAGGAGGATCTGAACACGAATCAATGAGGGAGTTGAAACTAACCTTTGTGAAGGGTGTTCCCAGTAAGGAGAAGTGTAGAAGTCCTAAGCTGGCTGCTTATGAAGCTGGTCAAGGAACAACAGAAGCCAAGGAGACAGAGCAGGGTGCACAAAGTGGGAGAAGGCAAGAGATGAGATCAGAAAGGCAGGAAACGGCCAGACTGCAGGCAACCCTGCAGATCCTGGAACAGACTTTCATTTTATTATGAATGATATGAGAATGAGACTAAAGGGTTATGAAGAGAAGAAAGCACTTAAGGAACCCTATGGAAGGCAAGGGTGGAAACAGGGAGGCCACTGAAGAGTCTGTAGCAGTGATCCAGGTGAGAGAGGATGGTGACTTGGGAGTGCATGGCAGCATTAGAGCGCAGGAGAATGAGCCAGAATCCAGATACATTTCGAAGGTACAGCAGGCAGGACTGGCAACAGACAGGATTACAGAGAAAAAGAAATGACTCCCAGGTTTTTGGCAAAACACACACACACAAGAGAAAATTAGCCTGGAAATACAGGCTGGGCCTGATCAAAAATCATCCTCCAAATTGAGGTCTGGGAACCTCCAGGGGAAGCTGAAACAGGATGCCTTCACCTAAGGCTGTCGTCTCTGTGCTACCACCATTCCCCCATCTACAAAATGAAGTAAATGGTTAGATTTGTGTTACTCAAACTAGGATACCCATATGAGCATTCAAGCCACACTACAATCTTACCAGTCTACCCAGAAAGTTAATTGTATTAACAGACTCGGGGTAATTTATATTTACTAGTTCTATTTATTAAAACAAAAATCTAGTATGAGTGAGAGGGAAAACACTGCCTAAATATCTACACAAAAGTGCATTTATGGGAGCAGAAGTACATTCATATTTGACTGGCATTTGGCACTCTTTAATGGAAGAGTTTGAGATGTTCTGATTTAAATACATCTCTGGGCCCTTCAGCTATAATGTACTGTGTTTTAAGCGTATTTTACTAGTTTTCAACCCTGAGAGTCATCTAGTGGGAAAAATACCAAAGATGTGGTTTTGGAAAATAAAATTTAATTGTTAGCATCTTTTATAATGTGTAAGAGCAGCCAAGAGTAGGTGGAAGGTGGCAGTGGGGAAGGCGCAAGACAAGAAGGGCTGCAAAGCCCCTAATCGTGATGAGTAGGGAGCCAAAGAAGCTGTCAAAAGTTTGTGAGGAAAGACATAGACAATTATTCTGAAAAAGAGAGGAGCGGAAGTAGTACAAATAAAGATAGCTTTCACCTTTCCCATGCAAACATCAACAAAGAGTGTATAAAAGTTGATTAAGAAGTCATAGAGGTATAGACACACTATCTAGAGTGTGGAGGAGTAAATGAAATAGCCAGTAATTAGGTAAAAAAGATGCTCAAATTCACCAGGCCCAAGGATATGCACATTAAAATAAAATATGATACCCTTTTATACCCATTAGATTGTCCAAAAATTAAAAAGAGCTATGATGTGAGGGAAAGGGTACTTTCTTAGGTGTGATTTTAGAAAATAACCTGAAAGGATTTATCAACATAAAAAAATGCAAGTACCAACAATCCACTCCTGGGAATCTATGCCATAAAAATAAAGGCACTAGGATGCAGGACAAATGTATTAAGGATGGTTATTCTGGCATTATTTGAGAAGAAAAATATGAAAAAATGCACTGCTCAGCAATATGGGAATGGCAAAAAAAAAAACATGTCCCTGGACATGCCAGCATTATTTGCAGACAAATTTTGAGAGTAAAAAAGTTGATACCTAACAATATAGAAATTTCAGAATGAATTATGGTACATCATCGCACCATAAAATATTAGTAGCCTTTATAAACAGTGAATTGAATTTGTCCCAGCTGAGTTCAGAAAACTACCAGGTGAGAAAAGTGAGTTCCAGTGGAGCCAGGGGATGCTGGTATGGATAAAGAGGAAACAAAGGATGAGAGAGGGAAAAGGCTAAAATGGAGAAGAAATTGAAAATGCACAGAAAGGCAAGCATACAATTATCTGGCTAAGCAATATTGTATATATGGGTTTATTTGTGTAATTAACAAAACATTCGTGGATATTTGTTTTGTACTCTTTTTTGAGAACCAGACTATCAGCTCAGAGGTGGAACTGAGGGGCCAGGCCCAGGCAGATGGACACCCACTGTTTTGAGACACCCTGGGTCCTTCCAAACAGGTTACTAAGGCCCCAACACATGCAACAGAGCAGTGAAGTCCAAGTGTCAGTGGTACTTAACAGGGAAGGGCATGGGAAAAGAGGAGGAGCAGAGGCAACCAGAAAAGGTGCTTAAAACAGAAAAGAGGTGGTCTCTAGGGAATGGGTAAACTAGGGACAAGGAAAGGCAGGCAGGAAACTATTGTTTGTGATCATAAGCCTTTCTGGGCTCTGATTTGTCACAAGGTACAGGTATCACTTTTAAAATAATAAATTTTTAAAAATTTAAAAAATAATAAACTCAACAGAAACCTTAAAGCCATAAGGGATTGGGATCCTACCTTTACCCTCATTAAACAGAGCAACTGTCAGCCAAGAATTCTGTATCCAGCAAAATTAACTTTCACAAATGAAGGAGAAATAAATTCATTTCAGACAAACAAATGCTGAGGGAATTTGTCACTACCAGAATAGTCCTACAAGAAATGCTAAAGGGAATTCCAAATCTTGAAACAAAAGCTCAATCTACAGCAGAATAGAACCTCTTGAAAGCATAAAACTCACAAAAACCTGTAAAACAACAACACAACAAAGAAAACAAAGTAGCTAGGTAATAATTAACATGATGACTGGAACAATACATCACAACTCAATATTAACAAGGAACGTAAATTGCCTAAATGATCCACTTAAAAGATACAGATTGGCAGAATGCGTAAAAAAAAAAATCACGAACCAAATATCTGCTGTCTTTAAGAGACCCATCTAACATGTAAGAATTCATCTAAACTCAAGATAAAGAGGTGGAAACAAATATTCCACACAAATGGAAACCAAAAGTGAGCAGGAGTAGCTATTCTTACATTAGACAAAACAAACTTTAAAGCAATAGCAGTTAAAAAAGACAAAGAGGGACATTATATAATGATAAAAGGACTAGTCCAACAGGAAACTATCACCCTAGATATATATGCACCTAACACTGGAGCTCCAAATTAATAAAACAATTACTACTACACCTAAGAAATGAGGCAGACAGTGAAACAATAATAGTAGGAGACTTCAACACTCCACTGACAGGACTAGACAGATCATCAAGACAGAATGTCAACAAAGAAACAATGGACTTAAACTACACACTAGAACAAATGGACTTAACTGGTATCTACAGAACATTTTACCCAAGAACTGCAGAATATATATTCTTCTCAACAGCACATGGAGCATTCTCCAAGACAGACCATATGATAGGCCAAAAAACAAGTCTCAATATATTTTTAAAAACTGAAATCATATCAAGTATCTTCTCAGACCACAGTGGAATAAAACTAGAAATCAACTCGAAAAGGAGCCCTCAAGTCTATATATATATATATATATATATATATACATACACACACACACACACACACACATATATTACATGGAGTTAAACAATCTGCTCCTGAATGATTTCTGGGTTAACAATAAAATCAAGATGGAAATTTAAAAATTCTTTGAAATGAATAATAGTGACACAAGTTATCAAAACCTCTGGGATACAGTGAACGCAATGCTAAGGGTAAAGTTTACAATGCTAAATGCTGATCAAAAAGTCTGAAAGTTCACAAATTAACAACTTATTGTCACACTTCAAGGAACTAGAGAATAAGAGCAAACTAAACTCAAAGCTAGCAGAAGAAAAGAAATAACAAGGATCAGAGCAGAATGAAGTGAAATTGAAAAACAAAGATACAAAAGATCAATGAAACAAAAAGCTGGTTCTTTGAAAAGATAAACAAAATTAATATACCATTATTAGCTATATTAACCAAGAAAAAAAGATACAACATTCAAATAAGCTCAATTAGAAATGAAAGTGGAGACATTACAACCAACACCACAGAAATACAAAAAATCCTTCGAGACTGCTATGCACACCTCTATGCACACAAACTAGAAAATCCAGAGGAAATGAATAAATTCTTGAAACATACGACCCTCCTAGATTAAATCAGGAAGAAACAGAAACCATGAACAGACCAATAACAAGCAGTGAGACTGAATCAGTAATTTAAAAATCACCAGCACCAACAACAAAACCTAGGGCCAAATGTATTCACAGCTGAATTCTACCAGACATTCAAAGAACAACTGGTCCCAATCCTACTGAAACTATTCCAAAAGATTGAGAAAAAGGGAATCCTCCCTAATTCATTTTATGAAACCAGTACCACCCTGATACCACAACCAGGAAAGGACATAACAAAACAAAACAAAAAAAAAGCCTACAGACCAATATCCCTGATGAACATAGATGCAAAAATCCTCAACAAAATACTAGCTAACTGAATCCAACAGCACATCAAAAAGATAATACACCATGATCAAGTGGGTTTCATCCCAGGGATGCAAGAATGTTTTAACAAACATAAGTCAATAAATGTGACACATCACACAAACAGAATTAAAAACAAAAACCATATGATCATCTCAATAGATACAGAAAAAGCATTTTATAAAATCCAGCATCCATTTCTGATAAAAACCCTCAACAAACTAGGCATAGAAGAGATTTACTTAAAAATAATAAAAGCCATATATGGCAAACCCACAGGCAATATCACACTGAATAGAGAAAAGTTGAAAGCATTCTCCATGAGACCAGAACAAGACAAGGATGACCACTTTCACCATTTCTATTCAACATAGTGATAGTAACACTAGCCATAGCAATCAGACAAGAGAAAGAAATAAAGGGGATCCAGATTGGAAAAGAGGGAGTCAGACTAACACTGTTCACCTATGATATGATCATATGCCTAGAAAACCCTACAGATTCCTCCAAAGACTCCTAGATTTGATAAGCAAATTTGGTAAAGTCTCAGGTTACAAAATCAATGTACACAGATTAATAGGACCACTAAACACCAACAACGACCAAGCTGAGACTCAAATCAAGAATGCAATCCCTTTACAACATCTGCAAAACAACAACAACAACAACTACTACTACTACTACTACTACTACTACTACTACTAGGACTATACTTAACCAAGCAGGTGAAAGATCTCTACAAGGATAACTGCAAAACACTGCTGAAATAAATAACAGATGACACAACAAATGGAACACATCCCATGCTCGAGGATTGGAAGAATTGATATTGTGAAAATAATCATACTGCCAAAAGTATAAATTCAGTGCAATTCATATCAGAATACCAATTTCATTTTTAATAGAATTTGAACAAACAATCCTAAAATTCATATGGCATATGGAATCAAAAAGGAGCCCAAATAGCCAAAACAACCCTAAGCATAAAGAATAAATCTGGAGGCATCACATTACCAGACTTCAAATTATACTATAAGGCTACAGTTACCAAAACAGCATGGTACTAGTATAAAAGTAGGCACACAAACCAATGGAACGTAATAGAGAGCCCAGAAATAAAGCCAAATACTTACAACAAAAGCATACAGCAACATAAATTGGAGAAAGGGCACCCTATTAATAAATGGTGCTGGAGCCAGGTGCACTGGCTTACATCTGCAATCCCAGCACTTTAGGAGGCCAAGGTGGGTGGATCACTTGAGATCAGGAGTTCAAGACCAGCCTGGCCAACATGGCAAAGCTCCATCTCTACTAAAAATACAAAAATTAGCTGGGCATGGTGGCACATGCCTATAATCCCAGCTACTCGGGAGGCTGAGGCAGCAGAATCATTTGAACCTGGGAGGCGGAGGTTGCAGTGAGCCAAGATCGTGCCACTGCACTCCAGCCTGGGCGACAGAACGAGAGACTCTGTCTCAATAAATAAATAAATAGTGCTGGGAAAACTGAATAGCCAAATGTAGAAGAATGAAACTGGATCCCTAATTCTCACCCTATACAAAAATCAACTCAAGATGTATCAAAGACTTAAGACCTGAAACCAAAAAATTCTAGAAGATAACCTTGGAAAAACTCTTCCAGACATCAGCCTAGGCAAAGAATTTATTACTAAGACTTCAGAAGCAAATGCAACAAGAACAAAACTAAATAAATGGAACCTAATTAAACTAGGTGAAGTAACTCAGGAATGGGAAACCAAATTCCGTATCTTCTCATTTATAAGTGTGAGCTAAGCTATAAGGACACAAAGACATATAGAGTGGTATCACAAACTTTGGAGACTCAGAAGAGGGGAGAGTGGGAAGGAAATGAGAGACAAAAAAAACTACATATCAGATAAATGTATACTATTTGGCTTACGGGTGCACTAAACTTCAGAATTCACCACTATACAATTCAACCATGTAACCAAACACCACTTGTAACCCAAAAGTGATTGAAATAAAAAAAAAATTCAACCATAAAAATAATAAACCCCCTATAGAGCCTACCAGACATCATATTTAATTTATGCAAATTCAACGGGCCAAATATAATCACACATTATATGAACCACATACATTTGCTTTTTTAGATATGCAACTAATTTCTCTGTGCACTATCTCACGTTAGCTTTCTGTGATGCTGCTAGGACAGAAACTTAGCCCCAAACCGGAATTCAGCAGAAGCAAAGGATAAGCCCGGTTCACCTGACTCCTGCTAAGTCCAGGCTCCTGGATTGCGTTCTATGCCACCTAATTCTCACAGGGAGCACGAGTGGCCACACAGGGAGAAGATCAGGAATAAGCTTGAAATGAAAGCCCGCAATGCTCCAACAACTAATGCTAATGCTAGAAGCTAAAATTATTCAGTACCAACCGCATGCAGACCTGTTCTAAGCACTCTCCGCAGGCTAACTCACATTGTTCTCCACCCAAGACTATCTCCATCTCAGGCGGCAACACTCTCAGGACAGTCGCTTAAGCCAAACACCTTGGAGCCATGGGGGACTCCTCTCTCTTCCACAGCCAATCAATCAGGGAATCCCAGTGGCTCTCCTTTCAAAATAAATCTAGAATACCGTCACTTCTCACCACAGACACTGCTACCGCCCTGGTTGGAGCTACATCATCTCCCACCCGGATTGTGATCATGACCTTCCTACCAGGTGTCCCTTGACCTCCATGGCCAGTGATAATCATAAAGCCTAGGTCCATCCCTGTCAACCCTCTGCCTGACTCCTGCCAGGGCACCCCGTCACAATGAATATGGGACCCTCACGTGGCTACCGAGCACTCCATCACCTCTACTCCCTCACCACCTTCTGCTCTCCCCTTGCTCACAAGGGTCTCCTTACTGTCCCTCAACCAAGCCCACACCCTCTGGCCTCAGGTCCATTCTAGCTGCTCCTTGTGTCTGGAACTGTGTCCCCAGACACCATCCACATTACTCCCCTCTCCTTCTCACTACCCTTTCAACACAACAATCTGCCCCCAGCCCAGTGCTGCCACTACCTTTACCGTATGTTACTTTTGCTTTTCCATAACATTTATCACCTTTTAAAATGATAAATATGGCTGAGTGTGGTGGCTCACGGCTGTAATCCCAGCACTTTGGGAGACCGAGGTGGGCAGATCACCTGATGTCAGGAGTTTGACACCAGCCTAGCCAATATGATGAAACCCGGTCTCTATTAAAAATGCAAAAATTAGCCGAGTGTGGTGGTACACACCTGTAATCCCAGCTACATAGGAGGCTGAGGCAGGAGAATCGCTTGAACCCAGGAGGTGGAGGTTGCAGTGAGCCAAGATTGTGCCACTGCACTCCAGCCTGGATGACAGAGCAAGACTCTGTCTCAAAAAATAAAATAAAAAATAATAAAAGAAAACGAAAGAAAATGATACATTATTTACCTGTTTGTTATGTTTCTTGCTTATTGAGGGCCTCTCCCCCACCAGGACATAAGCTTCACAATGGACTTTCACCTGTTTTGCTTACTGATGTACACAAACATCTACAGCAATGCCTGACACACGCCAAGCACCCAATAATTATTTGTGGAATAAAGAAACTGGGCATTATACACCAAATACTGTATTATTTAATTGGAAATAATGCCACTATACATAAATTTTATAAATCTACTAAAAGCAAAAAACAACCCCGAAAAAAGAGAGATCCCACCTCACCACCAAGAATAAATTGTCCTCAATTCTCCCATACAAGACTATTTTTAACTTTCTTCAGCACACATCCATGGGACTATATGAGACAGAGGGCAAGATCATTTGCTTGCAGTTTGCAAATGTAATCTCATGAAAATAAAGGTATCCTCCCTTCAATACACAAAAGAATATAGATCTTTCTCTAGAAATTTAATGATTCTCAATACCTTGACATACATGCAGATGTCTTTCCTCAATTTCTTGTTCCGTTACTTCATAAAATATTATGAGGCTGAGTGCAGTGGCTCACGCCTGTAATCCCAACACTTTTAGAGGCAGGAGGATCACTTGAGGCCAGGAAGTTGAGGCTGCATTGAGCCATAATGGCACCACTACACGTGAGCCTGGGCAACAAAGTGAGACTCTGTCTCAAAATATTTTACATATATATATATATGACTATTACGTCCAGGACCACCTTCAATATGGGCAAATGATCATTACCCATGAACTCACAGCCTCATTTCTCCCATCATACAGCAGCAGGTCAGCTGCCCATTGGTCCTACCCCCATCCATCCCGTTCTGCTTTCCTTTCTACCTGCTTCACCAAATGTTCTGGCTTCTCCTGGCAAAGATGGCCAAAATAATTGCCCCCTTTTACTGACATATAAAAGGGGGGATCAAGAGGAAGGCAAACTTTCTCTTTTATTTTAAAAGTGTATTGCTAACTAAAATGATGTGTCTGACACAAAATGTGTGCCTAAATACCCAACTTACTGTTCTCGGTCCTAAGAATAGGCACTGCCATATGATGTATTAATTTTAATCATGGTCTCAGATAATATGATTAGTAGCAGCAGAATTTGAAAAGTTGAGGTAACTTTCACTTTGGGAGGAGTAAATTCACAATTAAACACTGCAAAAATGGAGATGCAGCTCGCATTTTTGCTCCACAACAGCTAAATACATTACCATATTACATGGGTGTTCTACACTCAGTTTTGTTTTGATCACTTTATAATTTAACTCCCATGGATATTATCTACAATAAAGATGCGGAAAAGAACAAAACGTTGTAAAATGATTCTTTTCCAATGTCTTAAAATAAGTACTGAGCAAGACCAAGACGTCAACTGCAGCACTTCTAGTACTAAAACTGTCATATTCACAATGCATCTTAATCTGAGTTTTCTTCCATCCGGGGTTAAAAAAAATCTACTCCATATGAATTAAGAAATAAAATGTTTGCATGGCCAGTATAGGTGAGAAAAAAAATAAGAAAGAAAATGCTATTTTAATCTTATTATAGGAAATGAAGCTAGCTCACATTCTGAAACTGAATTTTCTGTATTTAAGCATTCAGGCATGAGAAACATCTCCCAAATAAAGATTCAAACAGGGCTCTTCTTATACAGATTAAATCATTCTTTTAATATCATTCAAACAATGCACAAACAGTAACTGTACAGCCCATGGGCAATCCAAAGCTCCTAGGAACTCCCGTCATGTAGACTAGTCTGACTTCTTGACTAAACAGTGTTAGGCTGACCACGCAGGACCTTGGGTTCCCAGGGGAAGGTGCCCCTGGCAGGGATGGCACAGCCCCTTCTGCAGCTCAGACACCCGGAGCCTCATCTGCTACCACCCACCAGGCTGGAAAGTGGCCTGTGCTTGGCACCTCTTGAACCATCCAGAATAGTCCAAATTGTTCTCTCTACAAATAAGGTTCAAGAGAGTATGGATTTTGTGTGCAGGCTCCAGCAGCTAGTAAGGAAGCACCGTGTGTGACCATGTGGAAACGACCCCTGTGACTTAGACAGGCAAAGGCATCAGTGGCATTGTTCTTCCTAAGAAAAGAATGTACCTCTCAGTATGTGTTTATTTATTCTTCTGGGGAATAAGCACATGGTTTCTGCAACATGTTACTAACTATATCACCCATTGGGGCAATATTGCCATCCATAAAAGTGTTTCTAACAACTGACAATCACTTTCTGACAGTTACTTAACAGTATCTATCTTCGTACCATGTTCTAAATGTTTTACGCCTATAAAGTCATTTGATCTTCAAAACAACCCTCTTCTACAGGGAAGGGAGGCACATTATTAACTAAGTTACCACCATTCACACAGCTACAAAAGGCTAACCAAGGTATTAAAGCCAGGCAGGACTTTTTTAATGTCTCTTTATTCAGTCAAACAAGTAAACATTTTAAGTGCAAAAATAGATGTTTAGGAATTCTGAGAAACTAAGCAAAAAATGCTGACAAAGCATGAGTAGAGAAGCCAAATATACACACTAAGATGAAATGCAGATGAACTGAGACACCAAAGACAGAGAGGAAAGGAGTGCAGCAAGCGGCTGCACTGAGCAGAGAGAAGGACCAAAGCACAGAGCGTGCATGTCACATCTTGAGCATGCAATGCACGAGACCAGGGGACAAGCATTAAAAACAGTAAATGCACTTCTCTGCAGAGTTCATGGAAAAAAAAGTAAATAAGCACATTATCTTATTTAGAAAACAATTAAGAGCTACAAGCAGCCTATATTATGCTGAGTATAACAATCCGAGAAAACTGTTAACTGTTGTCCTTTTTTGTCTATAGCTATGTGTAATTTGTTTTGTTAATAGTTCTTATTTTAAAAATCAAAGTACCAGGACAATCCATAATCCAATCTTTCTTTCAAATTTCACTGTCCAAAGAGCCCAAATTGAAAAATCTCTATCAAGAAAACAACTGTTCACAGTGTGGTATCGTAAAAATCATTATAAAATCTATAACAAAATTTTTCAGGCTAGGCACAGTGGCTTATGCCTGTAATCCCAGCACTTTGGGAGGCCAAGGAAGGAGGATCGCTTGAGCTTAGGAGTTTGAGACCATCCTGAGCAACATAGTGAGACCCGTCTTGACAAAAAAATAAAAAATAAAAAATTAGCCAGGCATGGTGGTTTGCACCTATAGTTCTAGCTACTTAAGAGGCTGAGATGGGAGGAACACTTGAGCCCAGGAAGTCAAGGCTGCAGTGAGCTATGATTGCACCACTGCACTCCAGCCTGGGTGACAGAGCAAGACCCTGTCTCAAATAAAAATTTAAAAATAAAAAGATAAAAAATTTCTTACATCTGAGAAGTTCCATAGTAACCCCTCCTCTTCGCTGTGTCCATTCACTAAACATTGCCACCTGTCCTTTCTTGGGAAGAAAAATCCATTATTCTGAGATGGTTTGCCTCTTACATTTTTTTTGTTAAGGTGATCTTCTTAAGGGGAAGTAATAAATGGTCACTTGTTTGTTTTTTGTCTGCACAAGGAAAATTAAAAGTTGGCAACTCTCTCAAGGCTGCAGTGAACTATGACAGGCACCACTGCACTCCAGCCTGAGCGGCAGAGCAAGACCTGACTCCAAAAACAAAAAGAAAAAGTTGGCAACTCTCTATAAGCTCACATACAGTTTTAATGGTATAGAAAACAGCCCCAAATGTGGACGCCTCTACTTCAGATACTGAGTGTTAAGAGGTCAGAGGACAGAAAAGGGAGAAGTGGCTCTGTAATAAATGGCCTGTGGCAGGGTAAGACAGAGGAATGCTGGATAGCACCCTCGTCTGCAGGTGGAGGTGTACTATTTGCAAGCAAGTGCTGAGTGGAGCATCATCCCATCCTGGGTTCAGAATGCCAACAGCAAGGACAAGGGCTGCCTGGGATCACATCAGGCATAGGGCCTCTCTGGGGAGCTGAGCTCATAATCTGTTCTTTGCACATCACAGAGGCAAAGAAAGGATAAAGGCTCTGAAATAGTCCTTTCCTCTGTCTGACTTCCTCGCCTTCTTGCTTTTGGTAAAGCATATGCCAGAAGTCTCAGGCTGGCAATCCTTGCCTCATTCAGCATATAGATGTTTTGATTGTGCCTCACACTATTCCAAAACCCAGGAAATTACACACACATTTTTTTAATTGGATTTCAGACTTCATTGGGGAAAAAAAAAAAAGAAGACTCAAACTCCCAAAGAGCACCAATCCATTGTAGAGGCCCTAAAGACATGCGCCCCAGGCACCACGAGCCACCACTCCTTCCCATCCTAAGGCCACTTTACCTACTCAAGGTCCTTCTGCCAGACCCGGAAGCCAGCCTCTGAAGACCCCAAGGGAGCACCCCAGTGTTTGTGTCCAGCAATCCGAAAACAATCAGCCACTTTCTGCTGGTGGGTTGGAAGATATGCTTCAATAACACACCAAACATCAAAACACATCATCTCAAACTGGTTTCTAATGTACTTTTCCTATTTATTTTTAATCCAGCTAGATCTAAATAAGGCCACATTAAACCTCTTTATATTTTAATTACATTTAACCAAACCTTTGGAAAGAAAAGGACGCTGGGCATGGTGGCTCACACCTGTAATCCCAGCACTTTGGAAGGCCAAGGAAGGGAGATCACCAGGTCAAGCATTCAAGACCAGCCTGATCAATATGGTGAAACCCCGTGTCTACTAAAAATACATAAATTACCCGGGTGTGGTAGTGCATGCCTGTAGTCCCAGCTACTTGGAGGCTGAGGCAGGAGAATCGCCTGAACCCGGGAGGCAGAGGCTGCAGAGAGCCAACACTGAGCCACTGCACTCCAGCCTAGGTGCAGAGCAAGATTCCATCTCAAAAAAAAAACGAAAAAAAGAAAAAAAAAGGAAACAGTGGCACCTAACTGTGTAAGTGGCTTTGTTCTTGAAGGTATATTAACTGCATATTAATTGTCAGCCATAACCATTTATTTCCAATTCATTTTAATCTCAATTGACTAGATATAATTTAGCAAAGAACATTCAGCAGTTCCCATCTTCCCAAAAGCTAGCAAAATGCCAAGTGTTGGCTATAGTTACATCTTGGAAAATAGCAAACTCTCATTATTTTAGATAATATAGCTAATGGAGAATTAACAGATCAAATGTTGTTCAGCTAACCTTAATAAGATCCTTCATAGTCTCTATATGATATAATGAAATATTCAGAATACCAATAATTTTGGCTCCTTCCCAAACCATTTCTTATATTACAGAAATTCTGAGTTTTTGATTACCTGAAAAACACAATGGTTTTAGTCAATTACAATTTTCTTAAATAAAAACACAGAAATCTTCAAAACTGATGGCTAGGAGTTAATCACCACTAATAACTCTGACCTTGGGAAATCACTGTGTAGCAATATCAGGACATGTTTAAAAAAAACAGAGGAAGAACTGAAATCTACATTAATTTCTATAAGTATTAAGTGTTACAGAAATACAAAACAAGCTTTTACAAATACATCTAATATAGTGCTATAAAGAAGTGTGGTCGAAAATTTAAAGTTAGGAAGTTCTGCATCAGGACCTTGAGAAGTTGTTTTATGTTAAATGTATCACAAATTATACTATTGATAAGTTTTGTAAAACTAAAACATTTCAGCATGCCAATTTCCTCCCTTTCCTTTGCATCTGGTTTATGTCTAAACCCAAATTAGTTGATAAACCATTGAATGCACTTTGCCTGGGTGTTTCCACACTTATCCTGTAGATATAGAGTGAAATAGACAAAAATAGTGACAGAAAGTCCAGGGGTTATATTGAAGAAGAGTGATGAAAAATCTATGGGTTAGGTTTTTGTTTTTGTTTTGGAGACAACGTCTTACCTTGTCATCCGGGCTAGAGTGCAGTGGTGCGAACATGGCTCACTGTAGCCTCAACCTCCTGGGCTCAGATGATCCTCTCACTTCAGCCTCCCAGATAGCTGGGACTACAGGTGCACGCCACCATGCCTGGTTAATTTTTTTGTATTTTTAGTAGAGACAGGATTTCAACATGTTTCCCAGGCTGGTCTCAAATTCCTGGACTCAAGCAATCTACCTATCTTGACCTCGCAAATTTTTGGGATTACAGGCGTGAGACACCACGCCCGGCCCAGGTTTTTGTAAACTACTTGGGAGGCATCCCAAAAGCTCTGCTCGTACAGGCAATAATCAAGAAAATGGCTTCATGCTCACTCCCAAAATCAAGCAACTGGGAACTGTAATCTACAGAGAGGTGCGGAGAGAGACAAGCCACCTGTTATAGGCCTCAGGTGCTGACCACAGGCAGAGCAGACAGCGACTGAGGCAAAACCTAACTCTTGTCTTCCCTCCTTGGGCACTGCTGTGTCAAAGCTGAGACCCACAAGGTGTCCTCAATGTACATTCCTAGAGCAGGACACCGTCCTAAGCTACCTGATGCTGCCAGCCTACTCACACTTCCATCTCCCATCATTAGCAAAAGACTTCATAAAATCACATGCCCTACCCACCCTTTAAACACAATCTGACATTATATTTGGCTCTAATTTTACAGTGGCAAGCAAACTGTACTTAAGAGGAATATGCCTTTATATATCTCACGGGCAATAATGACTATCAAATCAATAATAAAATGATCGTATTCGTATGAGGATGTGTGGGTATTTAATAACAGCACATGGCACATACTAATTTTTAGACCTTATAAGCACCATTTATAGATATCACCACATATTCATTTTATATGTAACGCTGCAGACTCTGAATTTTGACTAGATGTCAAAAACCGTTAAAATATTACCTTGTGGAAATTTGAGTCCTTGTTGCTGCTTACAGCATATTCACACTGTAAGAATGTACTGGAATCCAATCACACCCTCCCCTCACCCTCTTCCCAAACCACAAAAAGTGCACAGGGCAAAAAATGCACTGAGCAAGAAGACAGCCTATAGAATGCAAAGTACAGCTTATAAGAGGTAAAGTTCAAACGAGGAAAAAGCACACAAGGATTAGTGTATTACAGCCAAACTATATATGGGTAAACCTCATAGTGCAACTAATTTTCTCTAGGATAATAAGGCACTCACTTTGTAAAGGTGAGAGTCAGTAGGGAAAGTGCGCCCTGTGCACACCCACAAGGCAGCTCTAATATTTGAAAAGCATCCCCACATACCGTGTGTTGACACCTCCAGCATCGCCAAGACCAGGCTAACGTGGGCACAAAGGCAATAAGAAATGTACAGGCAAGTGTGCGGTGTGCAAGGGTGCAGTAGAGCAAGGGTGCTGAAGAGCTCCATAACCAGAACCAGGGGCACAGCGCCATCAAGGGGCCGCTGTGACCTCAATCCAAACCTCCACAATGAGAAGTTGCTGTGGAATCAAGGAAGCGGAGACATAACTTTCAAGCTAGTATTATATTTCTGTAAGCCCATGGCTTCAAGTGGCAGTAAGCCTACGCAGGTAAGACATGAATTTCTGTTACTTGTTTTTCTCATAATGATCAATACCTGCATCAGCATAGAGGCATAAAATGTCTAAACAGGACTTTCTTTAAAACAAAATTCCGGAGTGTATACATTCAGATTGTTTTTATCTCTTCAAAATAACTATCTTGGGGAGCTATATATATTTATTCCACTGATGTTTCACTATTAAAAGTATTGTTTAAATTCATTGCACAATCTATATTGCCATCTCTCAAAGACAATGTAGAAATGATTCCTGTATTGGCCAGAAAGTTAAGATAGAAAGTTTCTAAGTGCCCTTACAATTCTAATAATTATTCTGGCCTTCTAGGAATAATATAAGCATCTATGATTTAATAAAATGTAACTCAGTCTTAAATAACATGTTCAACTCTTTATACACACACAACCAAATATTATATAACATCCACACAAGTGGTCACTCAATTGCACACTTCTCTCTATTCTGCAAAATCTAAACTCAGTCTTAAATAACAAGTTCAACTCTTTATACACACACAACCAAATATTATATAACATCCACACAAGTGGTCACTCAATTGCACACCTCTCTCTATTCTACAAAATCTATCTACAAGGCAGCCCATTCCAACTTTAGAAAACTTACTCCCTTTAAGCTAAAAACAAAAAGTTTAACCTCTGGTGCCATACAGAACAAGGTTTCAACATAAAGTGCACAAATCAGAAATGTAATCACTAGTGATTAAATTGACTGTGACTAATTTAGACTAAGTATTGCTTAGTCATTCACTGAAAAATAGAATATCCATTCATATTTTCATTTCACGGCTGAAGTTTTAGAAGAATTAAGATGATAACGTTTGAGAGTGTCAGAATTCTTATAGAATAAAAGGTTAGTTTATATAAAATAATATTCTTAAAGGGAAAGAATAATTGATTATTCTAAACTCTGAGCAAAAGTAATTTGCCCTTCAGCAAACCCTCCATCTTTCATCACTGCAAATAATCAGTAGAATTTATTTAACTTTATTTATCAAACCAGTAGTGCTCAACAGAGGCAGAGGTAGGAAAGAAGGGGGAAGTGGGTCACCCCCAGGGGAATTTTTTAAATATGTGTGGGGTTTCTTTAGTGACATTTAAGGGACACAGGGCCAATGCTGCTAGAATTCCCACATGTGGGACAGTTCTTCACAGCAAAATATCATCTTGCCTTTTGCACAGCTGGAGCAATCCACTTGACATTTGTGTGTATGAAAAACTTATTTATGCTTCTCTAAACCTTAAACCTACTTCCATTTTACATATCATCATAAAGTATTTTTGCATATTTAACTAATTCCTGTCTCTCCCAGGAATGCAACTCTGTGTATATTGAGTAAAGGCTTTACTTTGTTTTGTGCAGAACTTTAGCAAATACTGTTCACCATTTCAGAAAATGATATCATGGAACCCAATGCTGTTCGATGACTCTCCCTCCCCGATGTAGTCCACCAATAAAGCATTTTCACTGGTCACCTTCACGGTGAATCTCTTATAAACTATTATATTGGATACAATCTATATATTGGATGCAGGTACAAGCATCAAACTACTTGATTTTATTCTCTAGGTTAGTCATGTCCAGATATTTTGAAGTACATATCATTTTATCATAAATTACATATATTTTTCCATTGTATTATTTATGCACACTATATATTCACTTTTCTGACAGTAAGTATAGGTAAGTTATTTACCTGTCAATTTCATTTCAGGACACTTAGAGAAATGTTACAAATATTTGTTATCAAAACACTAAAACTACCATTTGATCCAGCAATCCCACTACTGGGTATCTAGCCAAAGGAAAAGAAGTCATTATATGACAAAGCCACATGCACATGCATGTTTACAGCAGCACAATTCACAACTGCAAAAATATGGAACCAACCTAAATGCCCATCAGCCAACGAGTGGATAAAGAAAATGTGGCATATATATACCATGGAATACTACTCAGCCATAAAACAAAATGAAATAATGGGCTTTGCCGCAACTTGGATGAGGCTGGAGGCCATTATTCTAAGTGAAGTAACTCAAGAATGGAAAACCAAACATCAAATATTCTCTCTTCTAACTGAGAGATGAGCTATGAGGACACAAAGGCATAACAATGATACAATGGACTTTGGGGACTTGGGGGGAAGGGTGGGAAGAGGGTGGGGGATAAAAGACTACACATTGGGTACAGTGTACACTGCTCAGGTGATGGGTGCACCAAAACCTCACAAATCACCACTAAAGAAATTACCCATGTAACAGAAACCACCTGTTCCCCCAAAAAGCTGTTGAAATAATTTTTAAAAGAGTCTGATTAAGTTGGAACCCCTGATCCACAGAACCTCAGGAACGTCTTTCCACCTTGGTTCTTTCCATATTAGGTTCAACAAACAAGTGAAAAAGGAGCATAGGGGACAAGTGCACCCCAAGCCATTCACTGACGCATTTATTTGTATACCTGGCAGGGGAGGAGGGAAATTCAGGCTCTGGGAACGAAGATAAAAAAGCTCGATTTCTCTTCTGTTCTGCTCAATTTCTTATTTTTAGTCCGAGAAGCTCTTCGTGGCCTGTAGAAAAGTGCCATTCTACAGAAGGATATGCTAGCCCTGTGCTTTTATTTAACTATGGGGACCTTCATTATGGAAACCTTGAAGGGAACTGGATAAAAATCAGGAAAATGTCAAGAAGGTCAGTAAATTAAATCTCAAAACAATTTATAAGCAATTTCTTTTTCTTCATTTTTGTTTTTCGTTTGAGATAGGGTCTCATTCTGTCACCTAGGCTGGAGTGAAGTGGCTCAAACACAGCTAAGTGCTGCCTCAGCCTCCGGGGCTCAAGGGATCCTTCTGCCTTAACCTCCACGTAGCTGGGACCACAGGTACATGCCATCATGCCTGGATAATTTTTTTTTTTTTGAAGAGACGAAGTCTCACTATGTTGCCCACATTGCCAGGCTGGTCTTGAACTCCTGGGCTCAAGCAATCCTCCCACCTCAGCCTCCCAAAGTGCTGGGATTACAGGTGGGACCCACAACATCCAGTTAGCTATTTCTTTTTATTTGTATTTTTGCTGACATGTTTAAATGCTTAGGCTAGAGAAAACTTGAAGAACTTTTTTAATGCTCATACACAAAGGCATATACATGTTTTGGTGAATTTATGATCTTCACTTTCAGTATAACACTCAACTAGGACATGCAAAGGCAAGGACAGAAATTTTTCAATTTCCAAAAAGTGAAACAGATCTTTCTTTTGTGCCCTACGGCAGCAGTGGCCACGTAAACAATAGGGAAATAATACAACCATGAAGATAGCTTATCTTTGCAAGGGACTTATTAAAACCTTGCACTTTTCCTTCCCTCCATAGCACATGGTCTCTGGAGGGAGCGCAATATGATCCAGCTGACAAAAACAAAAGCTGGCGTGAAGGTAATGCAGCCCTGCCGCTCTGCGACCTGCACAAACAGCTCCTGATGGACCATCTGTGGTGCAGAACAATAGTGCCTGTCACTTAGGGCCTTGACAAGGATATTCTCACTCTCACTAACTTTTGGAAAGCACACTCACTCCCTTTCAGTGTCAGCACAGGCCCTGAGCCCGCGGGCCCGCTAAACCCAGGGGCTGAGCCTGAGTGCCTGCTAAATACAGGGACTGAGCCCGAGGGCACTCTAAACACAGGCCCGAGCCAGGGAGCCCGCTAAACACAGGGGCTGAGCCCGAGGACTCGCTAAACACAGGGGCTGGGCCCGAGGGCCCACTAAACAGCTCTTCCAGCCCCTCCTAGTGCCACTGTGAATAGTATGGCATTTCTAAGGAGAAAGGTCTGAGCGCCTCCTGCCAGCACCCATCACAGGTATTGAGGAATGCAGCTGAAGAAATAAACCTATTAATAAGCCAGTGATTTTCCTGTACTGTCATGCAAAGAAGCCTCAAATTTGAATTTATCCATGGTTATGAGTTTCCTGGAACAGGTCCAGTCTGGGTGTCTGTGTGGTCCTCCTAATATCATTTACATTCCACGACCTACCACAGCCTTGGCCAAAGTACACACTAAGAGTAAGCATTCAGGGAATGAATGAATGTACTCTTACTTAGCAGCTGTCCATATTACTGGCTTCATAATTTCCCACTGTGCAAGTGCACTAAGTATTAATCATTACTCTAGAATGAAATTCACCAAGCTACTGAACACAACTTTATTGCAAAACCTGGCTATGAAAACAAAGGTTGACATGACATCATAGAAAACCTCGTGGACTGGAACCTGGTGAGGAAGGCCAAGTCACAGCTCCAACTTTGCCGTTACTCAGATGGATAAATGCGGGCAAATTGGTCTTCAAACTGCTATTAATAATTTTATGTCTTCACCACAGTTTGATTAACAATCATGACACTTGTACGTGGCCAGTCATGGCAAGAAAGAATCAATGGGGACCATCTACTATCATTAGAAGATTTTACAAGAGAAAAGGAGTTTTGAATTGATAAAAAGTTCCCTCCTTGTAGATAATGTGCTTTTCGATTCATATTCTGACATAGTGACTTCTGAGCCTGGAAACACTGCATAATACAACCGGACCTCTGATGTGTCATCTGCAAAACAGGCTGGATTAAATCAGCAGCTCATGACTTCGGGTTATTCTACCCCTCCACCCCTCCCCAGAGGACAGGAAGAAGTGTCTGGAGATAGTTTTCGTTGTCACAGCTAAGGAGGGGGAGGTGCTACAGACATCTCGTGAGGTGAGGCAAGGAACACTGACTGCTGCTGACCATCCTACAAGGCATGGGGCAGCATGCGAAACAACAAATTCCTGTTAACTGTACCGAGATTGAGAAACCCTGGATGAGATTATTTTTAAACTCCCTAAAATTCAAAAAATGCTGAATCCAAATGTGTAACTACGAAAAAAAAACCTTACAAAGTTGCTAAATGTGGCACATCAGAAGCCTCTTCATAAGCCATAGCTGGCCTACAGCTACTCTAGGCTGAAAGTTCTAGGATCTTGAAAGACAATTTGTTTGGAAATAAATGCAATGTAAAGCTTTCAAAGCAGTGCCTACTAACCTCGCACTTTGTGCATCACGGTGATTAATGTGTAACTGTACCCTTCACAGCTTCCTTTCTTTGTTCTCTCACCCTTTACTCCACAGTGATGGGCATTGTTTGTTTTGGACACAGATGCAAGCCAGTTCTGAAAAGACGGACAATTATATTCTCTTTGTCCTCATAGTAAAAGAATAAAGTGGCCCTAAAGATTACTAATGATCGACTGCCATAAAATAGACGGGCATCACCGATTCACACAAAACACAAAGACCACAGCAACTGCTGAAGTGGGGACGCTCCTTCGAGTTCTTGGTCTGTTAACCTTAACAGTTCCTCTTCTAAGCTGAATTGCATGTGTGAATCTGCCCAAAAACAGTCACATATCTTCTAGGAATAAAATTACAGCAAGCTATAGTTTTGGAAGAGAAAGGGGAAAAAAAATCATTGTTCTAAGCATTCTCAGAAATTGAGTGCATAAAATATAGACTTGGAAGTACTATGCTGGCATCTCTAATAATTCACCTTTATGATATCAAAGGCCAGGACTAAAGGCTATAATGATAGGGAATTAAAGGAGATTCTTTGCCATAAAGCAAAGAGTAGAGCCTTTGTATTTTCTTTGATATGTGATCATGATTATAATAAAATGAACAGCTGAAAGGTCAGTGCTTACATTTTCAATAGAACCCAGCGTCTTAGAAGCCTACACACAGAATCCCAAAATATTAGGAATTTTGTAAGATTTCTTTCCTGAGTAAGCTTGTCACTAGTTGACACAAAATCCCTCATCCTTTATTCACTGGGCATCTAACATGTGCCAGACAATTGCTGGGCTCTGGAAATAAATGGCAACAAGCCCTTACTCAACCCAACAAGTTTTCTGGAGAACGTAAAAAAGTAAAATTCCACACCTCGGAGTGCAATCGTGGACAACAACAGTACGTCGTGGTAGGAAAGTGCACAGTATGTATAGTCCACTCTCAAGGAGGCTTGGAGACTCCTTAGAGGAGCAAAATTCACAAGAAAAGCAGACACAAATATACAAAAGCCCACCAGGGAGAGAAGACACCATCCCCTTCAAACACACAAAAAGGAAGGTGTCCATGCATTGCACAAACCTTTAGACAAGGAGTAAAAAAGGCAGACTTAACCAATGGAAAACTGTGAAAAAAAAATTCACAGAAACATGAATGAAAGTGTTATAAAGTCTACGTTGTTCTCAACCTGGCACCAGGATGTGCTTACAGTCTCAAGCTTGGCCAAACTTCCCACTCCCAACTCCCAGATTTAATCAAGTCACACTTAAATGGCAGAATCAGCAGCATTAAGAAGCCAGTATGTTTGTGCACACTCCACCTTCATGGTAAATAAGAAAAAACAATCTAATTAAAAGTAGAGTACATCCAGCTAATTATATAGCTGACCCCACCAGCCAGAGCTTATAAATTGTGGACCACAAACTGCATCTGGTCAGCAGACATATTCTGTTTCTCTTAGCAGTATCCTAAGATATTTAAACCAGTATTTTTAAATACAGAGACTTCACATTTTTAAAACTGCAGATTTCCAACTTCAGTTTTGTTTATTTTTTAAATAATAGTCACCTCCTTTAGAACATATAAGATCCACAGTTTGCTGCAGTCTTCACCACTCTCTACTGCCTCCAAAGCACTAAGGAGATTTTCTCACTATTTCTCACAGTAGAGAAATACCTATGTACAGTTTTCTTTTTTCTTCCTTTTTTTTTTTTTTTTTTTTTTTTGAGACCGAGTCTCGCTCTGTCGCCCAGGCTAGAGTGCAGTTGTGCAATCTCGGCTCACTGCAACCCCCACCTCCCGGGTTGAAGCGATTCTCCTGCCTCAGCCTCCTGAGTAGCTGGGATCATAGGCATGCCACACCAGGCAAATTTTTGTATTTTTAGTAGAAATGGGGTTTCGCCATGTTACCCAGGCTGGTCTCGAACTCCTGACCTCAGGCAATCCACCCTCCTCAGCCTCCCAAAGTTCTGGGGTTACCGGGGTGAGCCACCGTGCCCAGCCTTGCCCAGTTTTCAAAGGTAAGGAAAATAAAAGTGAGGCCAAAAGAACTCTGAATTTTCTTCTGTCTGCCTACTTCCCTTATTACCTCCCTTTAGATATCCAAATTGTTGGCCCTGGATTTAGATCTTAACCCCACTTGCCACACAGCACCAAGTGAGTGTACCAGGTGTAACCAGATTCGAAAATCAAAGCCAGGAGTCAGACAGCTGCTTTTGTATGAACTGGGCTTTGATTGGCATCAGCACTAACCTACATCCATTCATACAGGCCTGGAATTGTGACTGTAATCTGGTCCTTGATTTTTATCTAGAAATAAATCATCATAACAATAATAATGACCAAATACTGTTTTTTATATGTTGTCACTCCAGGAAGTACTTAAAAAAGAAGGAACGATGAAAATTAAGCAATGGCTCATAATTACAGAACCATTGACCCTTCAGGAACTTGGAGGGTCCCAATGTCAGGATCAGTGCTGGGGCTCTATGCTGCAGGGGAAAATGAGATAAAAATGGCCTATTCGGCACATCCAATAATGTAGACCATCTGATCAGGACTGAAAAGCTACCACGGAGGCTCTTGACGGCACACTCTAAGACTGTATGTGTTTGGGTGCGTGTGCCCATGTACAGACAGACTGGGAGTTCAAATTCAGGAGGGCTGTTAAGCCTAGGGCCTAAGCAGAACAGCAAAACCCACCATCACAGAAAAGGGGAAAAGCCCACATTTGCTAAGCTCCAAAAGCATCTGCCCAGCACAGTGCTGAGTGCCTGACACACACCACAACTACACCAAGTTTATGCCTCAAAAATAACCTATTTCCCCTAGGGCTGACACTGGGGAAATGATCCAAGCAAAATTACCAGGTACACTTCTCCTTAGTCTTCCCCATCTCGAAAATTCACTCCACTTCTCATGCTAGAGATCAAAGGAGTAATCCTGGATTCTTCCAATTCTCCTACCCTCTAACCCATCAGCAATTCTATAAATTACACCTCCAAATTACTCAAGTCTCTCCACTTCTACCCACCTCCATGGCCCACTCCCCGGCCCAAGGTCACCTCCCTGACTCCCACCTGGATACCTGCAGTGGCATCCTAACCAGTCTAAATAAGCTGCATAGTCCTTAAGGAGGCCTTCCAGAGGCCTCCAGCCATCTCCCACCCAGGCCCTGCCCTCCTGCCTCAGGGCCATCTCTCCTTCCTCCAGGGCACCAAGCTTTTTCCCCACAAACCGCCTCAGGGGCTTCTCTCTGCCTGAACTCCCTTTCGCTTCCATTCCCCACCTGGCTGGCAGCTACTCATCCTCAGACACCTTTTCTCGCCCACTAATCTGCATTAGGCACTCACGTGGGTCTTTTTCAGGGGTACTTAAAGTCTGTACTTACATATGTTTGGCTGATTAGTTGCTATCTGTCCCTTACTGGACTACAAGCTCCATGAAGGCAGGTGACATGTCTACATAGTCACCCCCATACACACAGTGGACACCCAACAAAAACGCCTCACCCCTAAGTTCCTTAATTCACACACACACACACACACACACACACACACAAAGGACTGGAGCAATGCTGATTTAATCTAAAAAGCTCCTGTCATGATAATCTTAAAAGCTATCAGAATAGCTTATATACCAAAATACCGGGTGTAAAAGTGTTACACTCTCGTATCTGTCCCTCTAGTTAAATACATTCTCTCTGGCTAGTTACAGTGAAAAGAAATGAGATGCATGCACTGCTGTTCATCTCCTGCAGTCCCCATCTGATACTTTTCAAACAATTTATTAATCAATTATTAATTGTGGCAGCGACCACACTGTTATCATTTCACATCCATCTTCAGGAGGGATACATAAGCATTGTCAGAGCTTGCCTGATTACTTCCAGCCTCATTAAGAGAATGTTTCCCATATGAGCTCAGATCAACACAAAATGAAGAAGGTTCACCAGGTGACACTGAGCATCATCCCCAAAAGGGACACATAGGTCAAGGGAACAGAGCTGTGACAACTCTGATGGGCTCAGAGTTAAGGTTTCACTTTTCCATTGCTACTGTGGAAAAAATCATTTGTATTTGCAAAATAAAATATGGATAAATTATCCTAAGGCACTATCCTTTAAAAAATTAATGCAAATGCTTAAACAAAAGATTATATGTGTATGAGTGAACTGAAGAGCTTCATTTCCCCCAAGCATCTTCTAATTTCATCGTTCTGCTTTATTTTGCTTAAGATGCCGATATTTATGCTGCTTGCTGTTATTCACTGTAGTAAATAGTGCATTTTTTAATGGACCTAAATAGTTTTCTTCAATTGCAGGTATGTTCCTATAATAAACTATCCTCAAAATATTTTTGCCAATGCTACAAGATGGAAATGTTTTGTAAAGTGTAAAATGCTATTCGAATGAAAGGAGGACATCTGTATTCCTCAAACAGAAAGCAAAACATTTACCTACAGCTTGCACTGATGTGTTACCACTGAGATCACCTCTTTCTAGCCAAGTTCAACTACATCTTCTCAGAGCCTATTTTTTGTTAACAACTGACAAGACTTACCACACTGTTCCCTCCCTTCCCTCCCTTACTTCTCCACTGGCTTCCCTGTGACTGAGACACCTGGTTTTCCTCCCCATCAGACCACTTCTTAGTTTCTTTCACTGACTCCTTTCCTGGGCATGGACCATAGTCATGGAACTGTTCTTTTCTCTCAGTGCTAGTTTAGTCACCCTAACACATGCTTTTTAGGATCACCCCCATAGTCACTGAGTATTTCCTAAGTGGCTTTCCCCTGACCCAACATCAGAGTTTCTCTCTCCAGTGAAAAGCCATTTCAGGGTTTTCAGTGGTTTTCAATTCAATGCTTTTCTCTTGTTTAAGGATAAGCCAAATGATATGTTTAGTTTTTCACAATGCAAAACCATTTTGCTTTCACCAAAATATATTTTCTATAATATATTAATACATGATATGAGCATTACTAAAATAATATTTTAGTAGAGTAATTTGATAAATGCATTGTTTTAACCTTTCTTTTCAGTTAGGGTACATGTGCAGGTTGGTTACACAGGTAAACTTGTTTCCTGGGGGTTTGTTGTACAGATTATTTCATCACCCAGGTATTAAGCCTAGTATCCATTAGTTATTCTTCCTGATCCTCTCCCTCCTCCCACGCTTCGATAGGCCCCAGTGTGTGGTGTTTCCCTTTACGTGTCCATGTGTGCTCATCATTTAGTTCCCACTTGTAAGTGAGAACATGCTGTATTTGGTTTTCTCAATCCAATGTTGTATAAATGGAATTTATCCTTTCCACCCTGCCTCCAGCCCACCAAACCTATCTCTCCTGCTCACTCCCCCACTTCACCAGCAGCAGCATTCTTTCTTAATTATAATAATTAACTGAAAGAATGAACACTTATCTAATGGCGATTTTCAAACCCTCCTTCAGCTCTCTGGAGAACAGAAACCTTAACCCACTTGAAGGAGTGATGGGGGGAGGAGGGATTGAGGCTTCTGCTTCCTTGGTCAGACTGGGTGCTGGTGCTTCCTACACAACCTCCTGGAAGTGGCTTTCAGGTTGGCCTTTTCTTCATAGGAAGAACTCGAGGGCTTTCCATCTGTAAATCTTCCTTCACAGTCAGCCTGATCTCCCTCACTGCTGCTTTTATCACCTCCTGCCTCTGCTCAGCAGTTGTCTGCTCACATATGGATTCGGTCCTACGAGTATTTGTTGAGCATGCACTTACCCACGTGTCAAGTCCCATGCCAAGCAAAGGAGGCTTATTACCACCAAAAAGGAGTAAGAAGTGTAGTTTAAGATATAAACCACACAGGTACTGCAATGAAGTTATACAGATGTTACAGAGCACCTAAGATTCTTATGAGAACTTTAAAATATGCAAGCTTACTTCTCTTTAAAGTGAAAGTTAAGTGAGTTTCCATCTCTACAAAAAAAAAATTAGAAAATTAGCCAGGCGTGGTGGTGCACAGCTATAGGCTGAGGCGGGATCCTTTGAGCCCAGGAGGTCAAGGCTGCAGTGAGCCATGATGGTACCACTGCACTTCAGCCTGGGTGACAGAGTGAGACCCTATCTCTAAAAAATAAAAATAAAATTTTTAAAAAGTGAAAGTTAACACAGTTCCTTCACTTTCGTTACCTCTGTCTTCACCAGATCACCTTCCCACCAATACCCTTTCTTTGGAAACTGAGTGAGAGCACACTGCAGAGGTTAACCGAGCTTAATATTTCTTGTGACCCCAATATTGTGCAGCAAAGTGCTAAGTGATTCTGCAGTCAAGGGTTACATGCAATACATCCTCAATGTTGCCTCACATCTAAGAGCATAATTAATAGCAGTTTTATGTTCATCTTCCTTCCTACTCAACCATTACACACCAAGTCAGTGTAGTCGAATCCAATCCCTTTGGATACTCCAAGAAAAAACCTCTCTCCTCTTTCAACCATTTCTCCTAATTCTGTAGTAACATAAGGAATAACTGAAGTTGTCCGTTTTAGCATCTTTCGAAGAGCTAAATGCATTCCAAGTTTTTAATATTACCAAGCACCAAAAACAACTCTACTGTACCCACCACCTGTTTGTCACCTTAACCTTTTTAGGTGGAAGAGATTCGAAAACCGAAGAGCCACACTACACTTATTTCAGCCAAGGACTGAAACTGGAGCCTGCCACAAGCATCTTCTAGAACAGCTTCAACAGAGGCATCCAGGAGATGGGCCACTAGCAAGTCACAGTGGAGTCCTAACAAGCGTGAAGTGAAAGCGAGTCTTCAGCATGGGAACGACCAAGTGGGTCGTGGTGACCAGCTGCTTCCTCTGACTGTTAAGTACAGCAGTCTCAACAGTAACAATGACCAGGCCTTCCCTTTATTTAGTTCCACCTCGGGGCATTGGCGCATTAAGAATGTCCCTCTAAAGGCATATGTAAAATAAAGGACACTTCGCACTTTAACCAGTGACTAAAGGAGATCAAAGGCAGGGAACAATACCCACCCGGAGTTTGCGACCTCGCGAAAACGCTCTCACTAATCCCGCAGGTAACTGCGGCGCTGGCCCAGGTGTGCCCAGCTCGAGTCGCGTCCACTAGGACCAAGCGGGCCCAAGAAGGACCGGAGAGCAGGCGAGGGCGACTGTGGCCGGCGCGCCCCCCGCAGTTCCAGGCGGTGGCAGGAGTCTGGGAGCCGCCGTCCCAGGCTGGCCAGGCGCCCGCCCGCCCTGCGCGCACTCCCTGGGTTCCCGCTCCCGAGGCTGGGCAGAACTCGCAGAGGAAGACAAGGGCAGAAAGCGGTGGAGGGATGCAGCACTCGCCCGTCCGGGCACACGACACTTGTCAGCTGAGGGGGACAGGCGGGCAGACGGGGGCCGTTAGCCCCAGAGGAAACAAAAGCCAAATGCCCACCGCCGGGCGCTTGGTGGCCGGAGGACTGCCTGGGGGCCCTCGGGAGTCCCGTCCCGTCCCGCTCCCCCGGCCCCCGGCTGCGCTGGCTCTAGGGCGCCCAGGTAGCCGCGCCTGGCACCCCGACCCTGCCCTCGCGGCTGATCGAGGCGCGGGGCTCTGCGGCGGCCGCGCCCGTCCAAAGTAGGCGACAAGTGAGGCAGCGCCTCTCGCGGGGAGCCCGGCGCGCGCCCCGGCGGCGAAAGAGAAAGAGAAAGAGCCTGGGCCGGGACTGGGGCTATCCCCAACCGCCACCGCCCCCACCGGCCCGGCCCTCGCCGTGGGAGTCGTGCAGGCCCCTCTACCTGCCCGGGGATGGGGCCACCCCGCGCGGCGGCGGCCGTGGGCACTCACGCGGGCTCGCGACCATCCCACGCGGGCGGCGGCGTCCTTCTTACCCCCAGCGGAGCGGCGCCTGCCCGCAACGCCGACCGGGCTACAGGCGGGGGGCGAGTCGGAGCGCGAGGTTCCGCCAGCCCAGGCTGCGGCGCCGCTGCCCGGCGGTGCCCGGCGGGAGGGGCGCGAGGGTGCACGCGCGGGGTGGGGGCGCGGGAGCCGCCCCCTGCCCGCCCCGCGCGCATGCTCCCGCCGCACCTGCCTCGCTCCGGGTTCCACTCCCCGGGGAGCCGGGTGGCGCTGGGCCCGCCGAGGTCGGGGCTTTCCCATGGGAGGGAGGTGGCTGCGGCTGGATTTTCAGATGCGTCCTTCTCTGTATTCGTTCCCTGGGAAGGATTCCCCCAAATCTTGGCTACTTCCTGCCTGCCAGCTTGCTCCCTGGCAGCGATGTCCCAGTAGCTCACCCATGCTTCATCCCAGCTCTTGGGGTTCACCGTCTGAAGGCTCTCTCCTCCGGATCCCTCTCGGTCCTGCTGCTCGCTCGGATTTTGCAACCTCCCCCATTCTCCTTTCCTGCTCTTGACTTTGCTACTCACGCGTACCTGGATAACATTTCCAAATAAAAGAATACTCTTTCCAAGTGGCAAGCAGTGTTTACTGACCCTGTTCTAACTGCTTAGAATTGAGCAGGAAACAGGAGCTGGGCAGATGCTGCCCTCATGGAACTTATGGCCTTACTGGCTAACTTTGGCCTTTCTCAAAGCATTGTCTCCCGGTTTGGGAGGACTGTATTAAATCATTTATTTTGGCTTACAAATAAAGGTAGCTGGTAATTGAAGACTATATGTTGTGACTTTTGAATGAAATGTTCTTTCATAGGATACCTTGTGTATAAACCCTAGTATGCAAATAACGACTAGTAGGTACAAAATAAGTATTAGTTTGTTGCTTTCAGCAGGAAATTGAATAATTTAGCAGGATTAACAATGATACCATCCAAAATGATCTTTTTGGTTTGTCGTGGACTACCATAAACTGAGAATGAAAACTTGCTTTTTAGGTGAGACTGGGCATTGTAGAAACATAATTTCGTGTCCTTACTGAACAGAGAAATATAAAGCCCTTTGCTAATGAAGTTTTAAACTAGGAACAATGATCATAGAAATTTGTAAGTGCAAACACACGATTTGTGTTCTGTGCTCTAGTCAGTTAAGAAAAATATATTAGCCAAGTATGGCGGCTCACATCTGTAATCCTAGCACTCTGGGAAGCGGAAGAGGGCGGATCACTTGAGGTCAGGAGTTTGAGACCAGCCTGGCCAACGTGGTGAAACCCTGTCTCTACTAAAAATACAAAATTAGCCTGGTGTGGTGGCGGGCGCCTGTAATCTCAACTACTCAGGAGGCTGAGACACTAGAATCGCTTGAACCTAGGAGGCAGAGGCTCCAGTGAGCTGAGATAGTACCACTGCACTCCAGCCTGGGCAACAGAGCGAAACTCCATCTCAAAAAAAAAAAAAAAAAGAAGAAGAAAAAAAAGAAAAAGAAACACCAAAAGGAAAAGGTATTAGAGACAAAGAGAAAAAGAAAGAAGTAGAAGACCTCAGTAGCGAGAGGAAAACCTTTGAAACACAGTTCCAGCCCATTTTAACATTGTGCTAAGGACTTACAGCGTTGCATTTCTGTGACAATGGGCATGCCTGCAGGTACCACCTTTGGTTGGATACTTGCTCACCAGATTGGATGAAATTAGAACGGGACTCAGCAGGTGACAGTTCCACCTCCCTGCTACTCACAGGAACACAGATACCATTTTTGGTGAAGGACAAAGTGTTTCAATTATTGCAGTGTATCCCCAGTCCATCCCAGAGGTATTTATTTATCATTGGAGATTCTAGGTATTAGTAATAGAGATATCAAAATGTCCTCAGCACAGAAAGAGTTAAGTGCACTTCTGGTTCCACGACCCCTTCAGAAAAGTGAATATTGATGTTTTAATAAATGAAATCGAAGAAGAAAGCTGATTGAAATCCAAATAAAGTGAATTTACATCAGCTTATCTTCACTTCTTGGGGGGAAACAATTGTTTTTATAACATGTTTATTGATTATATTTGGTTTAAGTTTATGAAAGCAGAAACACTGTTTTCAGGGGCTGGGTTTAAATAAGGAAAAGGATACAAAAATGAAACAGGTTGAAACAGGCAGGAAACCTCATCTACAGCTACTTAAATGTAAGTGCATAGGTGCATAGTGCTGAAAACATATGATTCTGTTCAGAGAAGCTGACATCTGTCTTAAACTACACTGTTACTCAAATTTTATGGAAATATAAGCAGGAATGCATTAGTACACTTCTTACAAAATTTTTGAAAAGCTGTTCTAGTAAATCCCTTTTATTTGAACAGCTGCAGATTAAAATGAAATAGCCATATTGTTGATTTTTATAACTTTACCAATGATCCATCATGAGCAAAGGGGTTTATAACATTGGTAGTTACTAGGCATTTTACTTTTATAATTCAGTTGAATCCAACCAACTCTAAATGAAAAGTTGGCCAGATAGACAAGGATGGTTTATTGTTAGGATAGAAATTTCTGATGGCATGATACAGAGAACCCCTTTCTGGAGGTTCTCAAAACCTAACAGGCACAGCAGTCCTATAATGTGTCCATCTATTGTCAATGAAAATGAAACCTTCCACCTGCTAAGATAGTGACTGGTTTTATTCAAGGAACTCCCCACTTTAAAAATTTTGCTAAACTTGTTTACATTTTTCTGGCTGGTTGTGTATGTTTCTTTTCTTTACTTTTCTTTTTTGAGACAGGATCTTGCTCTGTCACCGAGGCTAGAGTGCAGTGGTATGATCATGGCTCACTGTAGCCCCCACCTCCCAAGCTCAACTGATCCTCCCACCTCAGCCTCCAGAGAAGCTGGGACCACAGGCATATGCCACCACTTCTGGCTAATTTTTTAAATTTTTTGTAGAGATGGAGGTCTCACTATATTGCGTAGGCTGGTCTCAAATTGCTGGGGTCAAGCAATCCTCCCCACTTAACCTCCCAAAGTGCTGGCATTACTGTCATGAGCCACAAGGCCTGGCCTATATTTCTTTTCTAAGTAGGATTAAATTACATTGCTTTATTATTTGATCAATAGCAGGATTGGCTCTTGGTAGCAATGTGGGTTTTTTCTGTGTTTTTTTGAGACAAGGTCTCGCTCTGTCACAAAGGCTGGAGTGCAGTGGTTCCACCACAGCTCACTGCAGCCTTGACCTCTGGGCTCAGGTGATCCTCCTGCCTCAGCCTCCTGGGTAGCTGGGACCACAGGTGTGAAGCACTATGCCTGGCTAATTTTTAAATTATTTTTAGAGATGGGGTTTAATATGTTTTTAAGACTTGAGATTCTTTCTTAGCGTATATTTTGAATATGACCATTTGGGAGAATTTAACACAGAGTGAATTCCTTTATATGCTTTGGTATAACTGAGGAGAAGTTATCTTAACAGAGTTCTATACTTGCTTGGACAAGCAAATTTTCCACAGCAACCAAAAATATTTCATTAGTCACTATCTTCAACACCTATTATCATCAAGTTTATTTTCATATTAATGCCACTGTTAACAATTTTCTATGTTACAGTTGTGTTTTCCTACATGGCTGGTCCAATATTAAGCTTCCTTTAATGGATTGAGGTATAAAAAATAATTGCATAGCATACTATTTAGATGTAAATATTGGTTCAGAAAGAAGTGTAAATTATATTGAATAATTAAAAATAATTTTATTTATTTATTTACTTTGGTAGACATAGAGTCTTACTGTTTTGCCCAGGCTGGTCTTGAAATCCTGGCCTCAAGCCACCCAAAGTATTGAGATTACAGACATGAGCCAACATGCCCAGTCTAAAACCAATTTTAAATAAATGATATCATAAAGCTTTATAAATAAGATAATATGCACATTATGCTATTTTGAACAAATGACTTAAAATCTATATAGAAATCTACTTACTTGTATATTTGTGCTTTCTTTTAGTTGAACAAAGTTATCAAAAAGTATCTTAAAAATACTGCCTTCAGGTCTACTTCCTTGAATTTTTAAAAATCCAACATAGACATAATTTTTCTGATGATGCTTAGAGTCTGTATAAACTGAACAAGATAAGAATCCTCTTGTTAATAAAAAAAAAAAAAAAGCTTCACTTCCCACTACAACCAATACCAAATAAACTAATGGCATTTAAAGAAAGGCATGAAAACTCCAGAAGGAAAGATAGCAGTCTCTTTAAACCTATTTTCATAGTTATTGATGGTACAACCATGCTATCTCAAAGTGAAAGATCTAGAAGAAGAAAACCTGAAAATTTGATGATGGGAATTCTTGAATAGCAATATGGCCCCATTAACTGTAGCTAGACACAAATTCTCTTAAAAATAGCAGGTGGTATAATACAGACGTTACCTCGGAAATATTACCAGTCTGGTTCCAGACCACCACGATAAAATAAATATAGCATGAAGTAAGTCACACAAATTTTTTGGTTTCCCAATATGTATAAAAGTGGAGTTTATACTATAGTCTATTAAGTATGCAATAGCATTGTGTCTAAAAATGTACATATCTTTATTTTAAAATACTTTATTGCTAAAAAAATGCTAATGATCATCTGAGCCTTCAGCAAGTCATAATCTCTTTGCCCACAGAAAGTCTTGTCTTGATGTTGATGGCTGCTGACTGATCGAGTTGGTGCTTGCGGAAGACTGGGGTGGCTGTGGCAATTTCTGAAAATAAGACAACAATGAAGTTTACTGCACCAATTGACTCTTCCTTTCACAAAAGATTTGTCTGCTGTACATGATGCTGTTTGATAGCAATTTACCCGAAGTAAAACTTCTTTCAAAATTGGAGTTAATCCTCTCAATGCCTGCCAATGATTTATGAGCTACATTTATATAATATTCTAAATCATTTGTTTTCATTTCAATGTTCACAGCAACTTCACCAGGAGTAGATTCCATCTCTAGAAACCATTTTCTTTATTTATTCTTAAGAAGGTGCTCTTCATCCACTCAAGTTTTGTTTTTGTTTATTTTTTGAGGCAGGGTCTTGCTCTGTTGCCCAGGCTGGAATGCAGTGCCACAAACACAGCTCACTGCAGCCTCGACCTCCTGGACTCAAGCAATCCTCCCACATCAGCATCCTGAGCCTGCTGAGTAGCTGGAACTACAGGCAAATGCCACCACGCCCATTTTTTTATTTTTATTTTTTATTTTTTATTTTTTTTAAGTAGAAATGAGTTCTCAAACTCTTGGGCTCAAGCGATCCTTCCGCCTCTGCCTCCCAAAGTGCTAAGATTACAAGCGTGAGCCACAATGCCTGACCAATTCAAGTTTCGTCATGAAATAGCAACAATTCAGTCACATCTTCTGGCTCCACTTCTAATTCTAGTTTTCTTGCTATTTCCACCATATCAGTAGTGACTTCCTCCACTGAAGCCTTGAATACCTCAAGTCATCCATGAGGATTGGAATTAAGTTCTTCCAAACTCCTGTTAGTGTTGATATTTTGACGTCCTCTCAAATTCATCCACGAGAGTTAGAATAAACTTCTTTCAAACTCCTGTTAGTGTTAATATTTTGACCTCCTCCCATGAATCACAAATGTTCCTAATGGCACCAAAAATGACAAATCGTTTCCAGAAGGTTTTCAATTTACTTTGCCCAGATTCATCAGAAGAATCACTATCTATGGCAGCTATAACCTTAGGAAATATATTTCTTATATAAATAAAAAGACTCAAAAGTCAAAATTACTCTTTGACTTATGGACTGCAGAATGAATGTTGTGTTTGCAGGCATGAAAACAACATTCATCTATTTGTATATCTCCATACAGCTATTTGGTGACAAGGTGCATTGTTAATAAGCAGTAATATTTTGAAAGGAATTTTTTTTCTGAGCAATCAGTCTCAACAATGAACTTAAAATATTCAGTAAACCATGCTGTAAACAGAAGTGCTGTCATCCAAGCTTGGTGTCACATTTATAGAGAACAGGCAGAGTTGATTTAGCATAATCCTTAGAGGCCCCAGGATTTTTCCAAATGGTAAGTGAACATTGGCTTCAACTTAAAGTCAACAGCTGCATTAGCCCTTAACAAGAAAGTCAGCCTGTCCTTTGAAGCTTTGAAGCCAGGCATTGACTTCTCCTCTCCAGCTATGACAGTTCTAGATGGCATGTCTTCTAATAGAAGGCTGTTTCTTCTACATGGAAAATCTGTGGTTTGCTGTAGCCACTTTCATTAATGATCTCAGCTAGATCATCTGAATAACCTGCTGCAGCTTCTGCATCAGCACTTGCTGTTTCACCTTGCACTTTTATGTTATGGAGACAGCTTCTTTCCTTAAACCTCATGACCCAACCTCTGCTAGCTCCAAACTTTTCTTCTGCAGCTTCCCCACCTCCCTCAGCCTTCATAGAATTGAAGAGAGCTAGGGCCTTACTCTGGGTTAGGTTTTGGCTAAAGGGAATGTTGTGGCTGGTTTGATCTTCTATCCAGACCACTCAAACTTTCTCCCTATCAGCAATAAGACTGTTTTGCTTTCTTGACAGTCACGTGTTTACTGGAGTGGCATTTTAATATCCTTCAAAACCTTTTTCTTTGTATTCACAACTTGGGTAATTGGCAAGAGACGCCTAGCTTTCTTTCTATTTCAGCTCTCAACATGCCTCCCTCAATAAGCTTAATCCTTTCTAGTTTTTAATTTAAACTGACAGACACAGGACTTTTCTTTTCATTTGAACGCTTAGAGATCATTGCAGGATTACCAATTGGCCTAATTTCTATATTGTTGTGTCTCAGGGAGTAGGGAGGTCCAAGGAAAAGGAGAGAGGTGGGGGAAATGGCTGGTCAGGGGAGCAGTCAGAACACACACAACATTTATTGATTAAGTTTGTCATTTTGTGTGGGCTTGATTCCTGGCACCCCAAAACAATTACAACTGTAACATCAAAGATCACTGGTTACAGATCATCCTAAAAGATATAATACCAATAATAAAGTTTGAAATGTTACCAAAATGTGACACAGAGATAGGAAGTGAGCACCTGCTTTTGGAAAAATGGTGCTCATAGATTTGCTTGATCCAGGATTGCTACAAACCTTCATTTGTAAAAAATGCAGTATCTGCATAGCACAGTACAGTGAAATGCAATAAAATGGGGTGCACCTGTATATACCATGCACGCCAGGAGTCAGGAAAGGTGGCTGCTATTTCTATCTCTGTCCTTGAGCCATCATGGAAAGAAACCAGCTGGCTCCACAGGATGTGTCTCAGGACATAGCACTTACTTTAGGGATCACCAAGTTCAGGGTGTAGGTTTAATTCTCAGCATTGTAGGTCCAGAAATGTAACTTTGTTAATGCTCCAAAAAGGGATCAGTCTAAGGAAATGAGCTGAAAACAAGAAGCCTAATTATACTGACAGACGTAAATGCCCAGAAGATAAGTGTTTTCTGGTCAGCACATTCCCACCAGCATAGTGTACAAAAGAGGCAAATTATGTTAAAAGATTTCCAAGTGACCATGAAATCAGAACAAGGAGAGCTGGCTGCTCTTAATGGGTAGTGTCAACAAGGAACAACTTGTCTGGTACAACGGTTATAAAGGGATGTCTCCAGCCAAGAGACTCAAGGGCTGTGTCAGCTGAATATTACGCTATTCATGGAGCTCCAGTGTTCTTTTGCATTCTAAGCTTTCGATATTCCCTAGTCACCAACTTGATTGGATTGAGGTGTTTTTTTTAAACTCCATCAGCGATATCAAACCATCTCTTGGAGAAAGCTACTTCTGCAGAATGATAAGCTCTCTTATGTTTTATTTTTGGCTCTCTCAGAGGATGGCTTTTTCTTTACTTTTTCTTGAACCAACCTCAAAAATCCAAAAGCATCTGACTGTCATTGCTTATGTACTAATTGCCTAAATCCAAACTTGTTCAAATTATTTTCATTTAAAATGTTCCCCTTTTTATTAAACCTTTAATCAAAGTGAAAAAGACTTGTATTTTTGCTTAGTATGTTACCTTAATACCTCATATTTCATCAAAAAATACTGTCCAATTTTTTCAGACTGAATATGCATTTGTTCTTTTTCATTTTGATGCCCAAAATGCAAATTCTTATAAAACTCATTTCTAATTTTAGAAATGTGAGTTGATCTAAAACTGCTAACATGACATTTCCACGAGAAAGTAAAAAGGCTTTATCCATCTTCATAAAGATATAAGTTGCATGTTTCTCTAGATATTCAGATTACCCATACACAGTGAGAGTACTGCATTATACACTTGTATTGAACTTAAATACTTTAGATTCCCCTATTTCTGGATTGAATACAACTAATTATTTTATATTATTGAGCTATTAATATTACCCTGAAAATAGGGTATATTATATTACATACATAAATATATACAGTCATGCGCTGCATAACGATGTTTCGGTCGATGACAAACTGTGCATAGGACAGTGGCCCCAGAAGATTATAATGGAGCTGAGAATTGCTTATTTCTAGTGACTTTGTAGCCATAATGTAGCATACAATGAATTACTCAAGTGTTTGTAGTGCTGGTGTAAACAAATGTACTGCACTGCCAGTTGTATATAACACATACAAATCATGTACGGTACATAATACTTGACAATAATAATACACAAATATGTTACTGGTTTATGTATTTAGTATACTATACCTTTTATTGTTTTCGAGCACGCTTTTACTTATTTTAAAAAAAGTGTTAACTGTAAAATAGCCTCAGGCAGCTCCTTCAGGAGGGATTCCAGAAGGAGGCATTGTTATCCTAGGAGATGACAGCTCTATGCATGTTATTGCCCCTGAAGACCTTCCAGTGGGACAAGATGTGGAAGTGTAAGACAGTGATGTTGGTGACCCTGATCCTGTGTCACACTGGTGACCCTAGTGTGTGTGTTTTTGTCTTTGTTTTCACAAAAACATTTAAAAAGTTAAAAAAAGAAAAAAGAGGACCAGGAATCACACTTCTAATCCTAGCACTTTGGGAAATGAGGCCAAGCAGGGAAGATCACTTGCGAGAGGATCCCTTGAGGCCAGGAGTTCGAGACCAGCCTGGCCAACATAAGACCTTGTATCTACCAAAAATAAAAATAAAAATCACTTGGGTGTGGTGACGCACGCCTATAGTCCCAGCTACTCAGGAGGCTGAGGCAGGAGGATCACTTGAGCCCAGGAGTTTGAGGCTGCAGTGAGCCAGGATTGCACCACTGTACTCCAGCCTGGGCAACAGAGCAAGACCTTGTCTCCCAAAAAAATAAAAAATTAAATTAGAATAAATTTTTAAAAGAGTTTAAATAGAGAAAAGATTACAGAATAAGGATATAAAGAAATAAAATGTTTTTGTACAGCTGTACAAAGTGTGTTTCAAGCTGTTATAACAAAAGAGTCAAAAAGCTATAAAAACTGTTTATAAAGTAAAAAAGTTATAGTAAGCTAAAGTTAATTTATTATTAAAGAAAGAAAAATATTTTTTTATAAATTAGTGTAGCCTAAATATACAGTGTTTATAAATTAGTGTAGCCTAAGCGTAGTGTTTATAAAGTCCCCGGTGGCAAACAGGAAGGTCCATTCACTCACTGCCCACTCACTGGCTCACGCAGAGCAACTTCCAGTCCTATAGATCCATACACTGTAAGTGCCCTATACGGGGGTACCATTTTTAATCTTTCATACTGTATTTTTACTGTAGCTTTTCTATGTTTAGATACACAGATATTTGCCATAGTTTTCCAACTGCCTACAGTTATCAGTACAATCACATGCTGTACAGGTTTGTAGCCTAGGAGCAATAGGCCACACCATATAGCCTAGGTGTGCAGAAGGCTCTACCATCTGGGATTGTGTATGTATAATCTGTGATGTTTGCACCAGGACCGAATTGCCTAAGGACCCGTCATTAATGGATGCATAACTGTCTTGTGTTACAATAAGAAATATATTTGTCTTTGGTTTCTGTCACAGAGCATCTAAAGCTCTCAGAATCTCTGGAGTGATAGGAGTGTCATTTTGTATTCATAAGGAGAAACCCCCTCCCCCTACCTCCCCAAAACTCCTGCACTCAGGACTCTCCTGGACCTCATCCTCTGTATCTCTCCATCTAGCGGTTCATTTGTATCCTTTATAATTAATGGGTAAATGTAATTAAAGTGGCTTCGTGAGTTCTGTTAGCCATTCTAGCTAATTACGGGAGCCTGAGGAAGGGGTTATGGGAGCCCCTGATTTATACTCACTAGGTCAGAAGTATGGAGGCCTGGGACTTGCGACTAGCTTCTGAGTGGAGGGCGGTCTTATGGGACTGAACTTTTAAGCTGTGGGGTTTGCACCAACTCCATGGAGTTAATGCCAGAATCGAATTGTTGAACATCCAGTTGATATGAGAGGAATCAGAGAATTGGTTGTTGGTGTTGGAAAACACCCCAGCTGTAATATCCCAGAATGGAACAAAACTCACCAATTTAATCTACTTGAGCCAACAACATAAAATATAAGAGTAAGAAAGTTGTTCTTAGCTTTTCAACCTTGTATTTCAGCACTAAACTGCTGAGCTCCTTAAGATCTCCTTAAGAAACCTCTGTTGATATTTCTGAGATTCCCATTTTCACCCAAAAGACCACCAGGATGGCTAGATAGTAGAAAGGAGTACTTGAATGTTGAGATTGGTTTGCAAGCTGGGAAGAGAAAGTTTCCGCCTTGGAAGGTGGTCTCTCTCCCAAGAGGAGAAGGACAAGTTGGATTTTATGCCTCACAGGGCTGGTGTCATACAGATTTAGCAGGTTTAGGGGAAGCTATGCATATTTGTGAGAGGAGCCATACACATGTGCAATGGATAAACATATATGTAACATACACCCCATGTTCATTTTGGGGCAGAGTTTTACTATTAAAATGAGGTGGAAAAAGGTAAACTAGAAGACACAAAGACCATTTGTGTGCAGCCTCTATACACTGGCTGAAACTGGTGTGAGGTCTGTAATCGTTTCTCAGAAAAGTATGTGGTAAGGCCAGTCCTCTGTCCCATCAGAGTTGTGGCGAGCTGTAAATCAGCCTGATGGCTCATATTGTTAGGGAGTTTATAAGAGTGTGATTTTTCTTATAGTCGTAAGAATTTAGAAATTGGCCAGGCCAGCTGGGCCTTTATTTAACCTTAGGGCCCATCTTAGTTGATAAGGGCCTCCCAGATCACACCTTACTCTGTCTAAACAGAAAAAAAAAAAAAAAACCCACATGTCTTTGTAAGTATGGTGGATCAATGTAATTAATGGTCTCAATTAGTGATCTCCCTTTTCCATACCCCTTTGCATTTCTTCCCATCATGAGGCAGGAATCAGGGAGGTTCTTATATCTTACTTTGGCCAGTAGAAAGGGCAAAGTGATAGTGTGCCAGTTCCCAGCTTAGGCTCCCAAGGCCTTATTTATTCCTATTTATGCCATGATTCTATGTGATCACCAGAAGAATAAGCTTGCCTGCTGGGGAATGGGATGCAGCCAGTTGTTCCATTTAAGGCCCTAGTATGAGAGATCACATAGTGCTCAGCCAGCCCACCAGCTGACCATCTGTGGTCAGCATAAATGAAGGAGCCCAGAGAGATCAGCTGAGCTGGCTCAGATCTGCAGAACCATCCAGCCAATCTAAATACTCCTGGGAAATAATAGATTATAGTGTTAAATCTCCAAGTGTTTTAAGTGTTTTTTAATGCAGTAATATTTAGGTGAGACAATAGGTTTATTGATTATTACATTAAAATAACATTATTTTAATGGGTTGTCTTTTCATACAGCCATATTTAGGAGAGACAATACATTTATTTATTATCACATTAAAATAATGTTGTTTCTAGCCAAGCGCAGCGGCTCACACCTGGAATCCCAGCACTTTGGGAGACCAAGGCGGGAGGATCCTTTGAGCCCAGGAGTTTGAGACCAGACTGGGCAACACAACACAACCTCATCTCTACATAAATAAAATAAACTTTAAAAATAACATTATTTCTTTTCTCCTGGAGTAAAATGAGTAACAAACTAGGTGCTTTGCTCCCCTAAAACTCGAATGTTGTGTAAGTTCAGCATTTGTGATTTCAGGGACAAAGTCACAAGAAGCAAATGCAGCTATGTTTTATACAAATGTGAGACAGTATACAGTGTTGGCCCATTAATGTTTCTCTTATGTTCTCCCTAACTAGTCATACTCTCCTTCCTATTAATTCTCCCCACTCAGTTTACACAGATATGCAAGTGTTTTCCACCCTGACTGACAGCAACAGAAGCGGTCCTTTGACTTTGTTTCTGTCTTCCCTATTCCTCCTTTAATTACCAGAACCCTATGGAAATCTGTCTATATTGGACACTTACGCTTTAACTCCCTGCAATCTGACGTCTGCTCCCTGCACTCTACTGAAACAGGTCTCTGAAAGGTCATAAATGGCCCTTGAATTGTCCAAATTTATTTTATTTATTTTTGAGGTAGGATCTCACTGTGTCACCCAGGCTGCAGTACAGTGGCAGGATCCTAGCTCACTGCAGCCTTGAACTCCTGGGTTCAGGCGTTCCTTCCACCTCAGACTCCCAAGTAGCTGAGAGTGCAGGCTCGAGACACCACCGCCAGCTAATTTTTGCATTTTCAGTAGACATGGGGATTCGCCATGTTGCTCAGGCTGGCCTCGAACTCCTGGCTGCAAGTGATCCTCCTGCCTTGGCCTCCCAAAGCACTGGTAGGCATGAGCCACTTCGCCCAACTTTATTTTATCACGTCATTATTATTACCAGACTCCTCTGTAACATTTGATGATACTGAGCACAACTTTCAAATCCCCTCCTTTGGCCTTAAGCAGGGACAAAATTCCTTTGAGTTTGCTTAGGAAAAAACACAACTTTCTCAGGCAGAGTCAGAAGTCTTTCCCAAACTACAAAGTCAGGAAGCTCAGCCTGGCATCCCTGCACAGCACTGGGGCCAAGGTCACCCTCCCTCACTCCAGGTGCTCCCTTTTCTCAGTCCTTTTCATGCTGTACTCTCTGTTTCTCTGTGTGCTGTCTTTCTCTGCCTCAGCAGGTACCATGGCCAAGCCCAGCCACCCCAGGCCCAGTTCAATCACCTCACAGACTGATTTGCTTCACTGAATTCCAGTTTCTCATTCTTGGGAAAGATTAGTGTGCCCAGCTTGACTCAGGTGTCTACTATTAATCCATAAATGGGCAGAGACACACATTTAGAAATGTCACAGATGCCCACGCCTGGCATAAATAGAATATAGAATGGTAGGCATCCCCAAATGTGCCTCCAGCATCTTGCCTAGTTCCCACTAGTGGAGCAGTCCCAGCTGTACTCCCCACCTTCATCTCTGACCGTGTCTCAGTCTCCCTCACCAATCTCTTCCTCTTCCATTTATCCTCAACAATTGGCTGAGAACATTCTGTTCCTTCTAAATCTGGGCTCTTTTCCTGAGCTTTCAGTTCCATTGATATGACATTAACTGTTTGGTTTATTGTTGTTGTTTTACTCCAAAATCTATGTATCTTATCCTGACATTCTCTGCAGTTGCACACTCAAATTTCCATCCTGCTGCCTGCTAATTCTGCATGAATTTTTCACTGCATTCGATATATCCAAATCCTCCTTCACTTTTTTCTCTCTGATCCTTTTATTTCTTTCCTCCTCCTCCTCCTCCCCCTGCCCTTATTTGAGAGCACCGTCATCCCAGCCGTTCCCTTCTCCCTGATCCCTGCATATTCACTCTATTGCCAACTGTTATTGACATTTTTCTACATTATCATTTTCTCCCCAAAAAAAAAAATTCTGCCCTCCTCTCCCATTACCTACATCAGGCCCTGATCATGTCTCTCCAGAACTATATTAGCACTCCTGACATACAGTTGGGCTTTTTTGTTTTGTTTGTTTGTTGTTTGTTTGGTTTTGAGATGGAGTCTCACTGTCACCCATGCTGGAGCCAGCTCAGCTTACTGCAACCTTTGCCTCTCGGGTTCAAGCAATTCTCATGCCTCAGCCTCCCAAGTAGCTAGGATTACAGGTCCGCACCAACATGCCCAGCTAATTTTTTTTTGTATTTTTAGTAGAGACAGGGTTTCACCATGTTGGCCAGGCTGGTCTCGAGCTCCTTACCTCAGGTGATTCACCTTCCTCAGCCTCCCAAAATGCTGGAATTACAGTTGTGAGCCACCGCGCCCGGCCTGACATAAAGTTTTGTGTGAACATTTTTACCTTGGACACCCACATAACTACTTTTGTTTCAGAATGGATTAGAGAAGAATTCAACTAGTAGAAGTAATTAAAAACAAATTTCATTCTTTTATCTGTGGAAGAACAGTTGAAGAAATTCAAATAGTTCATCTACGCCAGCCCTTCGAACCAGCTGAAACACTCCTCTCTCCCTCCCTCTTTTCTCTTCTATCCTCTCTTTCCCAGGTCAGCACTTGCCATGGATATCAACTAACCCCTCAAGAAATCCCAGCCTGTGCTTTTTACCTCCAGCCTGTCCCTTTCAGTATCCCTCCCTCCACCCTCTTGATCTTGTACTACAAACACCCAAAGAACAGCAAAGTCAGGGGCAAAACTTCCCTTCCTGGGTAGGTGGGGTTGGGCAGGAAATAGAATGAATGGAGCTGGTCAGGCAGGAGCAAGGGTGCAGGCTGTGAGCTTTACACATGAAATATTTCAGCCACCACATTTGTCTTGGTGCTTACAGTTTTGTTGTTGTTGTTTTTTAGAGATAAGGTCTCACTCTGTCACCCAGGCTGGAGTGCAGTGGCGTGATCACAACTTACTGCAACTTTGAACTCTTGGCCTCAAGCGATTCTCTCACCTCAGCCTCTTCAGTAGCTAAGACTATTGCAGGCACGTGCTACCATGTCCAGCTAATTTTTTAAATTTTTTGTAGAGATACGGTCTTGCTCTGTTGCACAGGCTGGTCTCAAATTCATGGCCTCAAGCAATCCTCTGGCCTCTGCTTCCCAAAGTGCTGGGATTACAGTGTGAGCCACCACACCTGGCCTAATTTCCATTTTTTAATTTTTGTTTATTCGTGTATTTATTTTGAGACAGAGTCTCGCTCTATCCCCCCAGGCTGGAGTGCAGTGGTACTATCTCGGCTCACTGCAACCTCCGCCTCCCAGGTTCAAGTGATTCTCCTGCCTCAGCCTCCTGAGTAGCTGGGATTATAGGCATGCGCTACTATGCCCAGCTAATTTTTATATTTTTTGTAGAGACAGGGTTTGGTTGTGTTAGCCAGGCTGGTCTGGAACTCCTGGCCTCAAGCAATCCGTTCACCTTGGCCTCCCAGAGTGCTGGGATTACAGGCATGAGCCACAGTGCCTGGCCAAATTTCTAATAATTTAAAACCTTAGTGTATTAGAACCTCTAGTGCCCATTGAATAGTAGGGAATTGTAGGCAGCCTTATTTTGCTCCTGACTTTAATGGGAATGTGTTAAAGTTACCATGTTTACTACAGGCTCTGGTAAAGACCCTTTTTCAGGTTAAGGAAGTTCCATTATCTCTTGTTACCGTTTTGAGGTTTTTATGGCTTTTGTTTTTACATAAACACGTTTGGATATTATCAGATGCTCTTTCAACTTCTGTTGAGACAAGTCACTTTCTGTTTCCTTTCATAATGACTTGTTTCATAGAGTTTATTTCTTTATTTCTGGGATAATCCTAAACATACTTGTTTAAAAGTCATTTTGATATTCTCTTATTTTTGCTTTATTGCTCTATATTTGTCTTCCCATCTTGATTTGTTGACTGTTGTTTGTTTTTCCTTAGTGTTTACAGTCCTGGGGCCTTGGAGTGGGCTGTTTTCTCTCCCCCGCTCCCTTCCTTTCCCTCTTTTGCCTTCTCCTGGCCCTTGCCCTCTGGTCCAGTTTCAGGCCTTGTATTGGCAGCTCTGGCCTTCCATTCTACCATGAGACTGAGAGTTCTGCAGATGCAGTCACCAAGACAGTGAGGAACTGGGCCCAGGCCCTGTACTTTTCTCTTTTTGGGTGCAAAGCAAGAATACCACTTTATATCAGCGGTACTCCCCGGCAGCAAAAGTTGCTATTTTCAGGCTCTTTTCAGAGATTAGAGAACAACGCCCAAAGTCCAGTTTTAGATATTGAGCCTGGCTCCAGTCCTTCATCATCGTGAAATACTCTTTGGCAGGAACGGAACTGCCGCTCACCTCAGATATTTCAGAACCTAGAAACTCTTGGGAGCATAGTTTTAGCCCCTGCATTCCACCGTATGTGTGTGTGTGTGTGTGTGTGTGTGTCTGTGTCTGTGTGTGTGTGTGTCTGTGTCTGTGTGTGTGTTTCTAGGACATGGAGAAGACCACCTTATCATTTTAATTTCTTTCAGCATGAGATGTTTAGATCAGGATGGGTACTTCAAAGACGAGCTCAGTGAGTTTTCTTTTGGTTTTAGCCCTCTTTCAGCACTTTGCATAGTTCTTTGAACATAAGTCTCCAAAAAAGTTTCTGGAATTGAAACCATTTTGTGATCAACTGGTAACTGAGTATAGTCTCATCACAAGTATACTGTGGAGGAAGTTCATTCATCAATACCACTTTGATCTAGATGAATTAATCCTTTCTGTGTGAAGGATTTCAAGATTCAGTCCCTGTTCACATGCATAGAGTGGCTCTAAAGAAAGGTAGGCCCATTCAGATAATTACTAGGACAGACAGTTACCACATACTCAATAAATAGTTGGAGATAACAACGATGATATAAGAAGAGCTGCTTCATCTACAATTCAACTCTAAGGAATCAGTTTAATATTTCTTACATATGCTTTCATTATTATGTCTTTATATTTCTCTGCCTGCCTTCACTTATCATTGCTATGGTGAAAGGTATGCAAGTAACTAGCCTATTTATCTGAACTTATAGTCTCCTATTTAATCAAAATTTCATTTACCAAGCTTCCTTTCAGAGGTCATAACTCCCACATCTCAGGTTAGTAAATTACCTTCACCTCCCTTCTACCTTTTATTTCTTTCGCTTTTAAATTTTGTCTCTGTTAAGTGCCAACTCTTTTGTCTCCGGCTGTAGAGTGTCCCAGAAGCTATTATATAGAGCTCTAGACATGTAATTTGATAATCTCCACCTTTCAAAACAAAGTCTGATTCCTTTTTTTTTTTCTTTTTTTCAGATGAAGTCTCACTCTGTCACCCAGGCTGGAGTGCAGTGGCATGATCTCGGCTCACTGCAGCCTCCGTCTCCTGGGTTCAAGTGATTCTCGTGCCTCAGCCTCCAGGGTAGCTGGGATTCCAGGCACCTGCCACCACACCGGGCTAATCTTTTATATTTTTAGTAGAGACCGGGTTTTACCATGTTGTTTAGGCTGGTCTCGAACTCCTGACCTCAGGTGATCTGCCCACCTAGGCCTCCCAAAGTGGTGGGATTACAGGTGTGAGCCACTGTGCCCAGCCTGATTGCTCTTTTTGAATCTTAAATTATCTTACCTTGGATTCCAACTCAATGCATACATCTTCATACTCACATCAGTTTTCTATCACAGCCCCCCAATCTGGAGGATATTCTTCTGCTTTCTTCTTTCTTCAACAGGCTCTGATTTAAACCTGAAAATGAACCGCCACCAAAGTAAATAGCAAACAGAAATCCATATGTGGGACTCTTATTTTATCACTAAAAGTCTTAATAAGCAACATAAATTTTTCATGTAAATAAGTACTAATAAGCCAGAATACCTTGCACTGATTCATGTTCACCGAATTGCTCCATTGTCTACTTAGCATGTAGATAAGGTCTTACACTATAGTTATATTTTGCTATACTCAGACTATGTTCTAATCAGATTTTTAAGATTTTTGTGCAATAATCTTCTTCACAGAGGCTCTGTCAACATTTATTCAGATGCTTCTTCTTTATCATCTTTAAATTAAACTCTGAGGGAAATTTTTAAGTAGCAAACTATGCAAATTGAAAGTGTCTAATGTTGGCCCTTCGTCGTGTTGTCAATGCCCCTTTAGCACTTTCTTCTAAATGCTTCACTCAACCTTCACATCAGCTCTCATCAAGCTATTAGCATCATTTTTCTTATTTTTAAAATGGAAAAAAATTATTTATATTTTCTACAATATTATTAGTTAGGTTTCACTGATTTTCTACAATATTATTAATTAGGTTTCACTGATTTCTGACAATCCAACCTTTTTTTTTTTTTTTAATTTTAGAGACGGTCTTTCTCTGTTGCCCAGGCTGGAGTGTGGCACGATCATAGCTCAACTCCTGGGCTCAAACAACCCTCCTGCCTCAGCCTCCTAAGTAGGCGGGACCACAGGTGCTTGCCACCATGGTTGGCTAATTTTAAATTTTTTACAGAGACCGGGGTCTCACTATGTTGGCCAGGCCAATCTCAAACTCGTGGCTTCAAGTAATCCTTCTGCCTTGACCTCCCACTGTGCCTGGTCAATCCAACCTTGAGAACGTCCTGTTTTAAATAACCAGCTATTTCATGGCAAAATACTTAGTGGCATCTTTTTAAAAATTTTTGTAGGTCAACAAAGAGTGTAATATTATGAGGCAAATGTTAATACTATGTATTATTTTTCCCTAAGTGTAAGTCCAACTCAACATTTGGAAAACAATTTACAAAACTGTGTCCAAACTATTTTCTAATAATAAGTATAAACATTCTTTACCTTGGAAAAGATTTACTGGTTTCATTTTCTTCTCGGGAAAAGAAAAAAGGCTTAAGTGCAAAAACAATCTTATGAGCAAAGTCCTTTCATGACTAATGTTCTCATTCAAATCCTCCCACTCTTGTGCCATGCTTTTCAAATCAGAGGGTTGTTCCCCCCAGGAGTGGGCTTCCATGTGATGAAAGCATATAAACACTTGAGCATCTTCATGAAATACTGTTATTCTCTAGCTTTGTCAGGAGGGAGACTAAAATTATTTAGCCGATGATCTAAAGCATTATTTTTATATTAAAATAAACATGGATATATTACAGAGTGGAGGCAAAATATGCCTGGATTTTTAAGATAAAACTGGAAGCTTCAAAAATAATTTTGTTCTTCTGGAAAAATTATGTTTTACATCTTGTCTATCTCTAGAAAGCTAATTTTATTATTCTAATATTGTCCTTCTGTTAGAATTGTGCCTCCTCTGTAATTTCATTCATGCAGTCATTTATAACAGAAGAGTTGTAGCTGGTGGATGAAGCCAGATTGTCCGTGGGCTATTTGCTCCTTTGACTCATGTATTTTGATTGAAGTGGAAGATTAACATCTGCTATGATACAGAATGACCCACGGTGCTGTTCATGAAATACAGATTTGTGGCTCCAGGTGACATGATTTTTATAAACTATTCAAGTTGGTCTTATATGAATGGATTTAACATTTTATTGTATAGTGCCATATTCTTTCCAAAATAAGAAAGATGATAGAAAACTGTTAGTGTTGTAAAAATTTTAACATGTGGAAAAAATATGGTTCCCCAGTTTGTCATGTGGTCACCTGCCTGGAGAATGAGAAATGTCAGAATACAGAAGGCAAGGGCTTACTAACCACACCAGGTGGGCTCAGAACTGTCTGTTTATTCATAAAATCATTACGCTGCTGCTAAAAGCTCTGTCGTGTTGTTTTATTGAAGAATATATGTCAACTTTGGCAAAATTAAAGAAATGAATAAGAATCTAATGAATCCTATTCAGTTTATGTATTTCCCACCACATTTTCTTCTTATCTTTGCCAAATATTGTTGTTTTCACATAGTGAAAGGAAATCAAGAAATGCTGTGTGCTGCTTTTCCAAATTAATTTTAATTTATATTTCCATATATCAGCATGGTTTTCAAAGTTGACATTTTTATAACACAGCTTGACAAAATTAATTTTATTTCATATTTTTATGCATCAGCATGAACCTCACAGTTAACATTTTTATAGCTCTGCAGTAAACTTCTGTTGTAATATGACTTTTTGCTTGCCATCTCCTATTCTTAGTCATTTGGGTTTTTCCCTGCTGTGTTTTTGTTTTTGCAATCATAAATAGCATTACTATAAATATTTTTAAGTAAATAACTTCTAAATATGTTTATTTCCTTGGAGAATGTTCCAGAGAGTAAGATTATTGTACCAAATCATACCCAGTAATTTCATAGCTCATCACGTTTTTTTCCCAGAACAACTGAAATAATTGACAATGTGACCAAAAACATTTAAACTTTGTCATTCTCAGGTACAACAGCGCTGATATTTTATAATTCCTATTTATTTAGTAGATAAGTATAAAATAGTATTTTTTATTTTTTATTTTGTACAGACAGGGCCTTGCTTTGTTGTCACGCTGGTTTTGAGAACTTCTGGCTTCAAGCGATCCTCCCACCCAGACCTCCCAAAGTGCTGGGATTACAGGTGTGAAGCACACAGCACGGCCTAAAATAGTATCTTAATATTATTAGAAACACTTCTTAAATAAATATGCATTATTCTGTATGATTTCTTATCTGTAGTTCCATGTTATTGAATGATCCATTAATTTCTTTTACACAATTATCAAATGGAATGTGATACATTTGTATCAATTAGTTGCATATTTTAGAAAGCAAGCTTTTTAAAGAGCATCAGATATATCGAGCACACTGAAATGTATACAAAACAATGTAAGATACATCCTGAAAACACTACATAGATAAATAAATTTAGCATTTTTTCATATTTATTTGTTTCTGCTTTTTTTAAATTATACTTTAGGTTTTAGGGTACATGTGCACAATGTGCAGGTTTGTTACATGTGTATCTATGTGCCATGTTGTTTTGCTGCACCCATTAACTCGTCATTTAGCATTAGGTGTATCTCCTAATGTTGTCCCTCCCCCTTCCCCCCACCCCACAACAGTCCCCGGAGTGTGATGTTCCCCTTCCTGTGTCCATGAGTTCTCATTGTTCAATTCCCACCTATGAGTGAGAACATGCGGTGTTTGGTTTTTTGTCCTTGCGATAGTTTACTGAGAATGATGTTTTCCAGTTTCATCCATGTCCCTACAAAGGACATGAACTCATCATTTTTTGTGGCTGCATAGTATTCCATGCTGTATATGTGCCACATTTTCTTAATCCAGTCTATCTGCTTTTTTTTTTAAATAAAGAAGGGGTCTTGCTATGTTGCCCAGACTGGTCTTCAACTCCTGGCCTCAAGCAGTTCTCCTGCCTCAGCCTCCCGAAGTGCTGGGATTACAGTTGTGAGCCACCACATGTGCGCTTGTTTTGGTTTTTGGTAAGCAGATGAGGCAGGTTCAGAATTGAAATACATCTGATGTAATTGAAGCCCCTTTGGAACCCCCTCTGACTCAGTTCCCTTCCCTCATTCTCTAGAGCTAACCATCACTCCAAATGTCATGTTTATTATAGCCATTCACATTTTTATACTATTCCTACATATATATGTAAAGCAAAAATATCATGTATGACATGTTTTCAAGCATTATTTAAGAGGTATTTTCTTTTTTTTTTTTTTTTTTTGAGATGGAGTCTTGATGTCACCCAGGCTGGAGTGCAGTGGCACAGTCTTGGCTCACTGCAACCTCCACTTCCCTAGTTGAAGAGATTCTTCTGCCTCAGTGTCCTGAGTAGCTGGGACTACAGGCGTGTGCCACTATGCCCGGCTAATTTTTGTTTTTTAGTAGAGACAGGGTTTCACCATATTGGCCAGCTGGTCTCAAACTCCTGACCTCGTGATCCGCCCACCTCAGCCTCCTAAAGTGCTGGGATTACAGGCATGAGCCACCTCACCCAGCCCTTAAGTGGTATTTTCTCTACATGTCATGTTGTAACTTTTCTTTTTATATCAAGATTATACTAAGTTTAATTCACTTTGAGACATGTAGATCTAGTGTATTTATTTTAGTGGCTGTATATTATTTCAAATTATTTATCTTTTTCTGATTGAAGATCATGTCAGTTTCCAATTTTTTTAGATTACAAATCAACTCTGAACATTCTCTTGCATCTTTTTCTCCTCTTTATATATTTATATGTACATATGCATTTATAATATATATATGTGTGTGTATATGCATCTGTGTCTACATGTGTATGTCATCATATACTGTATATACACACATCCACACGTACTATGCATATACCTAAAAGTGACACTTACATGTATATTCCTAGAAGTGACATGGCTGATTCCCACTGCCCAATTGCTCTACAAAATCACTACATTTTATTTAGTTTCCTACCAATAGTGTAAAGGAGTTTCATTTTCTCTACATCTGTATCAATCAGGAATGCACTTCATTGCATGTATAGGACATCTGACTCACAGTGACTTCTTTAATAAGAGTTTGCCTTTTCTGACACAACATTTTGGAGACAAGCAGCTGCTACTACTGGAGCAGATTGACAAGGTCAGAAGCAGCGTCTCTGTGAGGAGCTTGGCTTTACCTTCATGCTCGTCTCCCAAGGTTATATGAAGGCTGCAGTGATATGAGACATCACTTCTCTGCTCAGAGGAGGATGAAGAGAGGGATGCCAGAAGAGGCAAAGCTTCCCAGTGCTCTTCAGCCCACTTCCACACTCAAAGCTGCAGCTCCTGGCCTCCTCCAGCCGGAAGGGAGGTCAGACTCTGGTAGGGGGCAGCCAGGGACACAGGGGTTGGAGATGATGTTTCACCAGCTGACCGGGAGTATCTGCTCCACCATCCCTGTCAAGGCTCAGCAGGCTTTTGCATTTTTTCACCAATCTCTATTTTACATTTCCGTGATGGCAAATGAAGCTGAATGTCTTTCATACCTTTCTAGTTTCTGCCTCTATCACTTTCATGTTCACATAGTTGGAACATTTTTCTGATGAATTGTTTTGTCATTTTTCTTAATATTTAGATCTTTATAGATTTTGGATACAAATCCTTTGTAGATTATGTGCATCACACATATATTATTTTAATCTATGGCTTATGTTTTCAGTGTATAGTGTTTTTTGATACACAGAAGTTTTTTTTGTTTTAAAGTAGTTACATTTATCTGTATTTTCTTAAATGTCTTGTGGTTTTGACATCTTCTTTAAGAAACTTGAGGCCATAAAGGTATGTTTCTATGTTTTCATTTTCACACTGAAGTGTTGACTCCAAACCTGAGGACTGACCGATTTTCATTCATGGCATATGTGGTAGAGAACTACTTTTTTTTCCATCATGGATAATCAGTTGTCCTCAGACCACTTACTGAATTAAGTGATTCCTTCCCCAACTGGTTTCCTTTCCCCACTATTTTATTTCTTTCCTATATCTAACTTCCATATATGTGTGTGTGTGTGTATATATATATGTATTTGTGCTTTGGGGCTCTTTCTTCTTGTTGATTGGTGTATTCATTTTCCACCAAACTTTAGTCTTATCATATATCTGATAGCTAATAGAAATACTTCTCTTCTTTGTTCTTCAAATTTTTAATGTCAATTTTTGGTCTTTTACTCCTTTATATATATTTTAGAATCAGCTTATCAAGTTCTAGAAAAAAATAATACTTGCATTTATTTTATGGGTTAATTTAAAAAGAATGACTGGCTTTGAATTTTGTCTTCTCATGCATGTCTTCGGAATGTTGGAGATAGCCCCTGTCTAGTCCTAAAGTCAGTGGCTGGCATAGTTCTGTTCCTGGGTTCCAGGCTGCGTCTGTCTCCCTGCGTATCTAAGCCCATAGCTTGCTAAAATTAACAGGTTAAAATGATGAACAAGGAACTTTTTCTTCCACCTCCTTTCGGAAGCATGGGAGCCCTTACCTAACCTGCTCTGGTCCCTCTGCATTGAGTGAGCTTCTTAGACTCCCTCCACCTCTGGAAAACGGAACTTCTTGGCCATCACTTCCTGATTCCATACCTGGAATATAGCTACTGATTGTCTTCATTCATGTTCACTGCTCTGAGTTAGTCTTTGGGTTTTTATCCATTGAAGGGTTTTACTTGCTTAGGAACCCAGATTTTCCTTCTGGTTTTACATTTTTATTCTTTATTGATTTGTTACTAACTGAAGCTAAGGGAGTTTTCAAAGTATGAATGTAGTACATCATCCTTATGAGAAGTGAAAGAATATTTGGCCTGGTGTGGTGGCTTACGCCTGTAATCCCATCACTTTGGGAGTCTGAGGTGGGTGGATCCCAAGGTCAGGAGTTCAAGACCAGCCTGGCCAACATAGTGAAACCCCGTCTCTACTAAAAATACAAAAAGTAGCTGGGTGTGGTGGCACACCCCTGTTGTCCAGATACTCAGGAGGCTGAGGCAGGAGAATCACTTGAACCCAGGAGGAGGGGGTTGCAGTGAGCCGAGACCATACCATTGCACTCCAGCCTGGGCGACAGAGTGAGACTCCGTCTGAAAAAAAAAAAAGAATATTTAAGTTTAAATTGTGACATGAAAATGTCATTTTCCTTCCTATTTGTCACATTTTACTCTATAATTGAATTTATCCAATAGGTATATTCACCTTTAATGTTAAGCTCTATTTTTCAATATTCATGGATTTATATACATTTCAGAGACAGAATAAACACATAACTGAATTTTTATATAGTTTATTGAGGATTTGGCTATATTTTTGAGCGTATGTGTGTGCATTTCAATAAAGAGAAACTTCTAGTGTGTGTGTGAGCTTGGGAAACTTTGTTTCTCTGTACTTCAGTTTCCTTTTCTGTAAAACACGTGTAGTAATAATGTCTACTTTTTAGGACTCTTGAGTTTATGTATGTAGATGAGTTAATATATTTCGAGCACTGAAAACACTGCTAGACACCTTGTAAGTTCTCTACATGTTTGTTGTTGTTATAACTAACTCTACTCGATCTCTTAATTTTGTGGTTTTAGTCAGGTTGTCAGGAGTATGAAATTTATCTCTCTTTGTTCTATTTTTTTATCTTTCTTTCTTTACAAAGATAATCAAATCTCTTTGTTCTTACCTTCCTTTATTTCCCATGAGGATTTTACTTTTTTCTTTTTTTTAAATAGAGTTGGGTTTTTGCCATGTTGCCCAGGCTGGTCTCAAACTCCTGAGCTGGAGTGATTCTCCTGCCTCAGCCTCCCAAGTGCTGGGATTACAGGTGTGAGCCACCATGCCTGGCCAGATTTTACTTTAAAAAAAAAAAATCTTGCCTTTGTCATGAATGAAATCACTTTTATTTTCTAGCTTTCTGTTGCTCATTTAGAGGAATGCAATAGATTTTTGTGTATTTGTATCCCTGCAACCTTGCTGAATATGTTTGTTCTAAAGATTATTTTTACAGCATTTTTTTGAGTTTTGAACTCGGTATTATATTGCCATAATTAATTAAACTCTTTGGATAGGCACTGTATTAAGATTATACACTAAACTCTATTATTCAGAAAATAAAACCTCTTTGTCAGTTAGGATTGGGCTCAACTTTAAATGCTGAAATTCCAAAAGGATAGTGGCTGAAACAAAACAGAAGTTTATTTCTTTCCCATGTAACTGTGGACCGGAGTTGGGCTGTCCAGGTTCTATAATAGCTCCACGGTTATCAGGGACCAGGCTTCTTCTATCATTTTACTCTGCCATCCTCAATACATCACTTCTACTTCGTGTTCCAAGGCGGGGCTGCTTGGGTGCCAGCTATCACTTCCAGACCAAACCATTGTGCAATGGCTTTATAATGAATATTTTTATAACTGATGGCCTAAAGAGTTAATAGTAATCCTTGCCTAAGCACCAAGTTCGTGACTAGACATCAATAGATTGCATTCAAATTTGGTTGTGTGTGTACCTAAAATAAGCATACATTCTTGGAATTCCTACTATAAACCAGGAGCTTTCAAGTGCATTTCCTCATCTCATCTTCACAACAGCTCTTTAGGGTAAAGATTATTATCTCCACTCTACCAGTGAAGAAGCAGTGCAGGGCTCTTGCCATTTCCGCACCCTCTAGTGCTGCAGAGCTCATGTGTCCTGACACTGCATGATTTCCACCAGCTCTCCTCCTTGCTCTCTTCAAAGCTTCTTCCTCGTTCCTTCTTTGGCAAAAAGGTTTTTTCTTCATCTATTGAGCAAAGAGAAAAGGGATTTACTAATTTAGAAAAGATGCATTTTGCTTTCAAACTGATGTTCCTTTGGCAGGAAACATCCTTTAGGTATTTGAAATCCTTGAACTCTCCCTTCTCTTGCTACAAATGGATTATTGTTATACATTCAAAATCAGTAATCTTCTAGAACTCTGATAACCCTTTCAGAAACCTTACTATCCATCACCATCCCAGGCTCCTTACAGCTTCTCCCCTTTCATTCATACATTTAAGTAGAATTCTTTCTTTCTTTCTCTTTTTCTTTCTTTCTTTCTGTCTTTCTTTCTTTCTTTCTTTCTTTCTTTCCTTCCTTCCTTCTTCTTTCTTTCCTTTTTTGCAAGTCAATTTATGTTCCCTGGGTTACATTACCTGATGTGCTAACAATTCTTCCAAAAATAATGATGCTGTAATACATAGTCCACTCCTCAATCTTCAGATCTGTATCACTGATTATTTTTGAAAGTGGATGAAAACATCAAATAGCTCAATCCGGTTTACTTTTATGTATGAGAAAAGTGACTCCATTTTGTTTACTATAGGCTGTGTTTTAAAAAAAAAAGTAACATTAAATGCTGATCATATCCTTTATAGCTTATACAGCCCTGGAATATGTCTCTGAATGGCTGTGAAGGACATTGCTGAAGAATTTTATGTCAGTAGAACAATATGACAAAGGACACTAATAAATTGGATTCTGTCCCTGTGTTAGAATTTTTTCCCACTACTCCTTTAGCAGACATATTCACACATACCTTAAACAACACCTTCTCATAAATAAAATTAAGAATCTGATACAAGAGGCAACACAGTATAATAACAAGAGGATTCGCCTAGGGAGACAGAAGATCCTGATTTCTGAATGGCCTTACGAAAGTCACTTAAATTCTCTGTCCCTCAATTTCTCCTATAAATTAGAAAAAATAAACCATAAGATTTAAAGCCCCTTCTGTAGATAAAGCTAACTTCTTGAAAAAATAACTAACAAATTATATGCATTTTTGAAGAATGAAATAAATATTAGTACAGAAATTAAACATTACTTAATCATTTTTACTGCTTGTGAAACCATCTTAATTGTCCCATAGAGCTGATATTTATGGTTTTTAAAAATAAATATAGAAATTGAACCTCCCAGTCTTAAAACTTGAAGCTTGTATTTGTCCTATCTGAGTTTCTTCCTCAGGAAACCAACTCTCTGTCAGGGGCCTGAAACTCACCAGATCACCACATCCAGATGATGAGATGCCAGACCCCTCATTTCTCTTCCTTACCCCACTCTAGTTCCTGTTTTACATTCCTTCCTGCTATAGAGACCCTCAATTTTAGTTCATGGAGGAGATAGATTTGAGACTTATCTCCTATTCTCCCAGTTGATGTCACCCAAATAAAAATCCTTCTTCGCTAGTGATATAGTTTGGATATTTGTCCCTGCCCAAATCTCATGTTGAACTTAATTCCCAATGTTGGAGGTGGGGCCTAGTGGGAGGTGTTTGGATCATGGTGGTGGATCTCTTATGAATGGCTTGGACCATCCTCTGAGGATAAGTGATATCTCGCTCTGAGTTCACAGGAGATCTCATTTTTCAAAAGTGTGTGGCACCTTTCTCCTCACTCTCTCTCTCTCTCTTGCTTTTGCCATGTGACGTGGTTGCTCCCTCTTTGGCTTCTGCTATGACTGGAAGCTTCCTGAGGCCTCCCCAGAAGCAGATGCTGGTGTCATGCTTCCTGTACAGCCTGCAGAATCATGAGCCAATTAAACCTCTTTCTCTACAAATTACCCAGTCTCAGGTATTTCTTTATAGCAATGCAAGATTGGCCTAATACACCTAGCAATACTTGTTGTCTCGTGATTGGCTTTCCCTGTGGTGAGCAATGGGACCTGAAGCAAACCCCACATGATTTGGTAATCATTGCTCCACTGCATTTTAACCCATATGCTGTAACAGAGTTGAAATGGTATTTTTCTGTTGTGAAAATATTCAACTTCATATGCACATTTAATAACTAATCATTAACCATATGCTTTCTTTCCCAAATGCATCGTTCAATATACATAAATAGGAACATGGTAATGAGTAATTTTTCTACAAATGCAAGTTAACATACTTTCCCAAGCACCCAGATAGTAAATAGGATATGATATGGCCACTGGTGAGGACAAAGATTCTTATCAACAATATAAATATATAAAACAAGTTAAGCTCTTTGTGCTAGAAAACAGGACTAGGAATACACCATATCAAAATGAAAGCTCATGTGGCAGGATACTAATTGCCATATTAAGTCCCTTTGGTGCATCATTAAATTTCTTTTCTTGGATTCCTTGCTCCTCTCCTTTCGGACTGCTAGATATAGGTCTTTTGTGCTCTAGAGAATAGAGAACTCAGAATAGTTTGTTTTTAGGAGGTGGAAAGACAGATGAAATGCTTGGTCCAAGTGTAAACTGGAAGCACATTTGAATAGCAAGCCTCTTCTCATGGCATAGAAAAGAGCCCTGTGGGCTGGGCCCTGTAGGTGTTGCTGAGAAGGAAGCCCTGGCCTTTGCTGCCCTCCACTGAGACCAAGTGAGCTCCAAAAGCTGTGCTGTGCGGTGGGTGGATTCAGCCGTACAGCTCTCAGAAAACTTGGAAAGTCCAGATTAGAGGTCACTTGTGAGACTCAGGAAAGTCACTAAAGCAAGCGGGACTTGACATTCTCCTTCGATTCTGCAGCAACTGCTTCACAGTGCTGATGGCAGGGCTGTTGTAGGCCAAGACAGGCCTAAGACAATCCCTTGTCTTCCAGAAGACCACCAGGATGGCTACATAGTAGAAAAGAGAGCTTTATTGGTGATACCAGTTTTCAAATCAGGAAGAGACAGTGTCTGGTATGTGTCGATTTTCTCTCTTTGAAGAGGAAAGGTGTGGGTTGGGTTTTATGTTTCACAGGGCCTGTATCACACAACAGAGTTGAGGTTTTGGGGAAAAGCTACACATATTTATGAGGTAAGTCAAGCACTCGCACAGTGGGTAAACATACATGTAACATACGTCCCATGCTCACTTTGGAGCAGGGTTTTACCATTAAAATGAGGTGGGATATTTGGCTCTTTACATCAAAGGGTGAACTATAGGACACAAAGACATTTTGTGTGCAGCCTCTACGAGCTGCTGAAACTGCCTTAAGGTAGACAGCTGCTTATCAGGAAAGCATGTTTGAAAGGCCATGCCTCTATCCAGTCAGAGTCATAGCAGCAAATCCAAGTTGGAATTTGCCTGATAGTTCCAATTATTAGGAAGTTTAGTAGGAGTGTGGTTTTTCTTGTAGCCGAAGGAATTTAGAAATTTGCCATGCCAGCCAGGGCCTGAACCCTCAACCCAGAGGTTTTGTTTCCTTAACCTTAGAGTTCATCTTAATTGATAAAGGGGCATCTTTTGGTCTTTCAGACTACACCCTGGAGCCTCCTCACTCAGCCTCAGAAGTGCATGGGAGAGAGGCTAAAGCTCCCTGACCACTCCCCTCTCCCCAGGAACAGGGGGTCGATTCTGGAATCAAATTACTGGCATCCAAATTCCACCCCTGCCACTTAACAATTGTGTGAACTTAAGCAAATTACCCAACATCCCTGTCTTAATTTTCTTCTCCGTAGTAGGAGGATAATAAAAATGCCTGCTCCATATAGTTTATTATGAGATTAAGTAAGATTATCCTTTTGACACATTTAACCTGACTGACACTGGTTTAAAAAAAAAAAGTAAATAAACATTCAGTAAATGCTATGATTGTTATCATGATTGTCTCAGAAAAATCACTTCTGAAAATGTAAGTTATTCAAATACCACATAAGCTAATACTTAGTGGATGTATTTCTAACTGGAGCAATCCATCAATGCAAAGGTAGGTAAATAAGTGTAACTAAAGCTAAGAGGGAAGAGTGTTCAAAGGCTCAAAGAAGTAAGGGGACGGGCTCACCAGGGGCAGTGAGTGTGTGTGCCCTGCCACTGCACCAGTTTTCGAGTAAGCATAAGCTCCGGGGGCGGAAACTGATCACAGAAAGGCACCTGTGCATGGGGCTGGTTGTGCTGCTGGGGCAGGTGTGCATGTGCGGGGTGAAAATTAACGTCCTAGGGTTAATTTAGCCTGAGACTGAGGCATAGCTCAGAATAAAGCCTTATAAGAAATGATTTCCTGCGGCATGATTTCCAAACTTTAGCCTCCAAACCCTTTGTTTATTTGAAATCTAGTCTATGAACAGGATAAAAAAGCAGAGCTGTTCTGCCTGGTCTATTTCTCCCTCTGTGGTCTCACTGTCCTCCAGTGGGTCCATGAAACGAGGGAGATCACGGATCCCTCTGTTCTTGGGATCCCACACGCTTTTAGGTGTCTAGTCACCTCTAACAGGGCTCTCTCCGGGAACCATGGTTCACCCCCTCCTTCCCCCAATCCTGAGGAAATCACTTCCTATTTGCAGGACTGTCTGCTCTAACTACTTCCTCTATCCTAGGGCATCATCCTTCCTTGAGGCTTTATGGTTCTATTTTACAAAAGCAACCAGGCTTGGAACCATCTCTGGTTTTCTGCCCTGCGGAGCCTTTCCTGAGATAATGAGCAGGGATGAGCTATGCTTGGCCTAGTAAAAGGAAAGTAGGGGACATCTGGGGTGGGTGGGGGCTGTTATCAAAATATCTAGCCAGGCAGTATGCATTAGGAAATAATTTTTTTCTCTGTCTGCCACATTAAGACTATAAAATCGGTGAAGGCTGGACCCACAATGGGCAGCGTGCACAGAAACTGGCAAATGGTAAGAACTTAGAGAGAGAGAGAGAGAGAGGGAGGGGTAGAGAGAGAAAGAGGGAGAAAGAGAATAAATTAACTGCTAAAGCTGCACAGAAAACACTGTGAACTACTCATTTGTCCAAATCTTTGACAGAATGACACATTAACCATCTGGAATGTATGCCCTCTTCTCCAAATCTCATGAATTCCCCATGTCCCTTTGCAGGTTTTCCAGTGGTTCTCCCGTAACTGTCAGTAAGCGCTACCTTATATCTTAGCTACTGCTTCTATTTAAAGATGTCTCAGCCTTCTACTATGCCTTCTGTAGCAATAGCTAATCACTTGTCAGAACCCTGTAAGAGAGTTCTTTGTGTACTTGAACACTTGGATCATCCCTGTGCCTGCTTTTCCATGAATCAAACAATCCAAACTCTTAATAATATTATTTTTCACAAACGCTGTTTTTCATTAGTTTGTAATTTGGGGCTGTTATTGTTTTCTCTAGTTTCAGCCAAATTTTGTACGTTACTTTCTAAATGTAGAGACCAGGGTGGGAGTAGGACTATGATGAGAAATTATTTAATGGGTAAAATGTATGTTAGTCTTGTGATAGATGCTCAAAAAGCCCTGGTTTGACCACTACACAATCAATGCATGTAACAATATTGCCCTTGGACCCCATAGATTCGTGGAAATTAAAACTTTTTTTAAAAAAAGGTAGAGACTAGAGTGAAAACAGAACTTTAATTGTCTCACTAAATCAACCCTTGCTTTGCATTCCTTCCTGAAACATCCTTGCAGGTACCCACAGCACATTGCTGGGAGCTAGGCTCAGAAACTATTTGCTAGAAAAACTGAGGTCAAGTTGGAATCCTGGCTCTGATACTTCCCATCCCTGTGAACTTAATATTGTGTAATAATCAGAGCAGTGTCCCCTGTGGGTGGCTGGGAGGGTCCGTGAGTTCATACATGTGGGGCATTTAGAACAATGGCCAGGACAAAGTATAGGTTCAATAAATGTTTGTTATTAGTTCTGTTGTTATTGTTGTTACTGTTGCTATCATTATTACTACTATTACATATCAGGCTCAGTGTACTCAAAAGAAACTTAAAATACGGTGAGTCACAGGCAGCCTGCAGTAGGGAAGAAAGAGAAAGTAAGTAGGGGAAGGGCACAAGACGAGTGGAGACCTTAAATTCCCACCTGCCTCATTAACTACGTCCAGACTTTGTTCTCCAAGTCTGGTATGGTGCCTGGTTCCTGTTTCATAAATATTCATTAGATGGATTAATCCAATTTACCTTCTCACCATCTTTCTGTCAGCAAGCAACTTTTTAAAGACTATTAAATGACCATAGAACAAACTAAGTGTCTCCCTGGAGAGACTTCCTTGGAGAAAGCTTTCCTCCTGCTCTCCCCAGGGCGCATTTTCTAAGCAATCCTAGGAAACTACAACTGTTGCTAGAAAAAAAGTAACTCAAAGCCCAGTGTCTGTCTGCAGGGCCTACAGGTGATGACACCTTGTATAGGTGACATATATTTCCATGTGCTCAGAGCACAGCCCTCCAAAGTTAAACATTCCCAAGCTGATTATTGTCTGTCTATGCCAGACAATAATTGATCATGCCAGTGAGTGCCAGAGGCAGCAGAAACCGAAGAGTGAAGAATGATCTTTTATCAAAAACCCCAAACTGATTGTGGAGTAGCTCCAGTACTCTGGCTCCGTGAGCAAGACAGCGGGATTTGCTCCATTCTGCTCTGCCGTCCTTCTATGTTCTGCTTCAGCAGAGTGTGGAAGGGTCATATTCCTGCAATCTGACAGCCCCATGCCGCCCCTAGGGAAGAACCCATGGGTTGCCCTTCTCCCGCCCCTCTCAAGGGGCCGCCCTGAATCAGACGGTTCTTGCTTCAACACAATGGATATGTCCTTTACTTGTGCTGTTTCTGTCTTATATTGACTAGTTTGTGGTCCTATAAAAAAAAAATCCTACTTATTTAATATGCTGTTCAAATTCCTGCTTCCCAAAGAAAACTACAGCATTACTATAGATGTGAACGTCCTTCATGATAGCAGTGAATGCAGCCCAACACTAACTATCATCTGTTCCCTTCATGACCAAACATTGTATCAAGGACAGTTGTTCAGCTTTAGGAGATGCTTACATCTTGGTACATCATATCAATAAATGAAACTTTAAAAATAATCATCTATATAGATAATGAAAACCACTAGAAACAATCTCATGAAAATCCAGAATAAAATAAAGTAGCCCAATACCACGAGAGTTATTTAATATTTTAGGTAGTTTTTGACAATTACAAGAAAGCAAGAAACACGCATTAGGTGCATATGTAAAGAAAATAATAAAATTATTGTTTCTTGTAGATGGCATAATTTTAAGCCTAGAAGTAGTAAAACGATCAACTGAAAAATTACGAGAATTCTAAAAATTCAAGGAAATAATTACATACAGGGTAAATATACTAAAATGAAAAGTGTTCATGTATATTGCCAATAGCCAATTTTTAAAAAATTGTAATTAAAACAAGTTTCTATTCTTAATAATAAATAGTAGACAGATATAATAATAGACAGTATTCCTGGATACACAATCTTAAAAATTGTTGTGGCTCAGCTGGGCACAGTGGCATGAACCTAGGGTCCCAGCTTCTAGGTAGGCTGAGGCAGGAGGATCACTCGAGCCTAGGAGTTCAAGGCTGCAGTGGGCTCTGATTGCACCGCTGCACTACAGCCTAGACAACAGAGCAAGTCCCTGTCTCGAAAAAAAAAAAAAAACCATGAAAATCCTTGCGGCCTAAGTGAAAAACTGGGAAAACACGGAGTAGTAGAAAGATTAGAAGAATGAAGCAATGTAAGTGAACACCATACCTGTGGGTCACTGAGGCAGCCTGGCTGCAGAGGCAGGTTACCATCCAGCCCACTCCATCACTACGGGACGGGGCCCATGTGTTACTGGAGTCTCTGAGACTTGCCAGGGAAGCTCCCCAGCAGGGCCTTGGCCATCTCAGATTCTCCTGTTTGGATCTTTCCGCAGGTGTTGTCACAGCGAATGCCCACCCGCTTCCTTCCTCTGCTCAAAAGTCACTTCTCAGTTTCTATTGTACCCTGGCACCATTCTATTAAAATTACAAAGCGCCTCACCGACCCATCTCCCTGTGCCTGTTTTATTTTCTCCCTTGCACTTATCAGCTCACACATAGTACATAATTGACTCATTTGTTCACGGTCTTTCTCTACCAATGCAAGCGCCATGAGGGCAGGGATATTTTCAGTCTTGTTCACCACCGTATTGAAAGAATGAGTGTAACAAAACATGCACAATTTAAAAAGAAAACCACCAAAAATAAAACATTAACTGTGCTATGGGAATGACATTATGGGTAATTATTTTTCTAATATTTTCCAGACCTTTTATAGCTTGAACTGTTGCCTTTATTAAAATAAATTTATAGTTTAGGAGAGTTATTGTTCTCATGCCTACCTAGCTCATTCCTCAAACTGTTTTCTAGGGAAAAAAGCACAGAGCAAGGAACAGACAGGCTCATCATGCAGGCTGATAGCAAAAAAACCCCACACTCAAATTTTCATTAGGCCTCTTTTAGTTTCATTGTTTTAAATCAAGTTAAATGTTCTTAACTGTAACTGTCATCTGTTTCTTGTGACCACACTTTTATCTTCACTTTTTAATTACCATTTTTAAAAATAGATCATACAATCCTTTCTGATTCCAAATTGAATACCTCCAGCTATTCCCAAACTTAAATGAGTAAGATTAATTAACATTTAATCTAAATGGTCCTAAAAGTATACTTCTTTAGTTACTAATGCTCAGTGAATTTTCTGTTTTAGTTTTATCACAGCTGCTGAATCTATTCTTTTTAAAAAGCTCACTCTTAGCATTCACACACATTTTTTGCACTACTATATAGATGTGTATGTGTGTGTGTATACATTTTATATATATTTATATATATCTATCTATATATCTATCTATCTATCTATATCTATCTATATATCCATGTATCTATATCTATCTATATATCTATATATTCTATATATATCTGTATATCTGTATATATATCTATATATCTCTCTAGAGAGAGAGAGATTTTTTTTTTTTTTTTTTTTTTTGGAGAAACAAGGTCTTACTGCATTGCTCAGGCTGGTCTAGAACTCTTGGCCTCAAGCAATTCTCCTGCCTTGGCTCCCCATAGCGCCAGGATTATAGGCATGAGCCACTGTGCCCAGCCTGGCCTATTATATTTTAAATTGAGTTATTAAAAAATTAAAATTAGACCAGGCATGATGGCTTACACCTGTAATCCCGGCATGTTGGGAGGCCAAGGCAAGAGGATCGCTTGAGCCCAGGAGTTTGAGACTAACCTGGGAAAGATGGGGAGACACTGTCTCTACAAAGAAAAAAACAAAATTCACTGGGCGTGCTGGCACTGGCCTGTAGTCCTAACTACAGGAGGCTGAGGTGGGAGGATCCCTTAAGCTCAGGAATTTGAGGCTGCAGTGAGCTATGATTGCACCACTGCACTCCAGCCTGGGTGACAGAGGGAGACCTGCCTCTAACAAAAAATAAATTAATTAAAATTATTTACTAGGTGGTTGCTTTAAGAAACTTTTGTGTTTAGATCAGGCAACATAGTTGAAGATGGTTATTAGTAACTCCTGAAGAAAAAGACCCTCAGTCTTTGTGCAAGTGAGGGTGGACTTGGAGCCCAGTCACCAAGTTCCTTGGAGGAATTCTTGGTACATATGGTACAGTCTGGAGGCCTTTAGCTAAATGAGGACTCTTACTTAGCTTTATGGTTAGTTCCATAATAAAAGCTTTGGGGCCTATTTCCAGCCAGCCTCCTTTTTCATTCCTGAGAAGGAAAATATCAGTCACACCATGGTTCCCAAGAAAGACCCTAGAAAGCCTAATTAAACTTTAATTATAATTTAGTGATTATGGACTCGGAATAAAAGTTTATATGATAGCTATGTTTAATTTTATTAAAAGGTCCATGGTTTGTCATTCCTACATTTTCGGGAACTGTTCAAGATTTACTGCTCAGCAAAGACCAAGCACTTTTGGAATGGGGTGACCTCAGAGCCCTCATGAAAGGACTTTGTAACATTTCCAAAGCCCCAAATGTTCCCAGTCAACCAAAAATCAAACTGGCAGCTGCCCACCTGCTCTCAGCACACTCCAAGTGGCAGGAAGCCCCTGAAGCAGTCAGTTCCTGGACAATCGTTTGTACATTTCCATTCAGTGACCCAAACAATCTCCATCGAGCCCACTTTGTGGGGTCTCCATTCCTTTCTCTGTTCTCTTGGCCCTCAAGAGCTCATGATGTAACTCTCCAGCAAAGCAGGCTTGCCAAAAGATGTTTGCTTCACTGCGTCCTCACTAGCAAAACTATCACACATTTATCCTGAAGCAATATCTAAATGTCCAAGATCAAAATGTCAGTGAAGATGTTAGGATATTCTGCATGATTAGGCCATGCCTTTATATCGAAGATCCACCACTAAATTCTGTGTCCAGACTATACTTGTTGGGCCTGGCTAGACCTGCCACAGGCTGTATGTGAAGGCCATATCCAGGTGCATGAAATCCCCAGAGCTGGGCTCAAACAGCCACTTAACATGGAAACGTTCGATCATGGAGACACCACTCTCAAGGGATATTTGCTAATAAACCAGGAAACAGAATCTGTAGCTGAGACTGCCAGTGTTTCCCTTTGTCCATTCTCTCTTTCTTCCTGTACCCCCAATTTAAGACAAGCCCATGGCTACCCAGTCAAAAACTCCATTTCCTAGTTGCCTTGCCACTCTATGTGGCCTTGCAACTAAATTCCAGCCAACAAAACATGTGTCCATGTGACATGTGCAACTTCTGAGTTGTGTGTCTAAAGGGTAGAGGTGTTCCCCCTCCCCACAGGCGGGAAAGTAGACAGAAGCAGGAGCTAGCAGAACACAAGATGGAAGCCATGTGTTGAGAACAGAATAACAGCAAGGAATCTAGGTCCTCAATGCCACAGAGGCACAGTATCAGCTCTGGGCTGTTCACACTCACACTGTTAGGTAAAGTAGAAATACAGCCCTATCTTGTTGAAACCACTGTTGTTTTGGCTTTTGTTACAGCAGACTTGTATTCCAACTAAAACAAACCAAAGGTCAAGATCTGGAAAGGCAGCAAATTAGCCTATCGAGCTGTTTTGGTTATGCAAAAAAGAGAATAGAAGATACACTAAGGTCAAAAATAGGAATTAAACACTGTAGGATAACTATAGTTAACAATAATGTAAAATAGCTAGATGGAGGATAACTGAATGTATCCTAAGGAAAATAAATGTTTGAGACTGTGGATATGCTAATTACTTTTTCTGACGACTATACATTTCACGTATTGCAACATCACCATGTCTCCCATTAGTATGTGCAATTATTATGCCAATTAAAATTTTTTTAATATAATGGGAATTCCAAAAAATAAAGAAGTGGAGGATGATCAAGTTAAAATGAAATGTTTCAGAGCCCATTTTGTGAACCCTGAAGATCCATCAGTGTGCTCTGCATATGCCCATCCAGGGACAACCACTTAATGGGACTAAGACAAGCTCAGTGCCATGACTGGTGTACCTTAGCTCTTAATTCACTGGGTAGGGCTTTGGGCTTGTAACTTTGTAATAGATTTAGATTCTTTTCTGTGTCATATGAGAAAAATAATTGAATGAAGTGGAGTTATTCAGCCTACCTCTAAATAAAACCTGCAGAATTTAACATGAATATTTAATATTAAATGTGAATGATCACAAATCACTAGACTGTTGACTCACAGTTGTATTTGTCCTAAAACAATATCCTCTTTGAATACTGTACTAACATTCAATTTTTGCATTTATTTTTGTTTTCTGCAATCAGATTAGAAAAACTAACCAATGACTAGGAAACTCTAGACTTTAGTCACAATGGAAAGCAAGAGTTATTTTCAGTTGTCTTTCACGTGGGGTTAATAATGATTTGTTAATTATCTTTCTAATTAGTTTTGTGATTAAATCTTGTATAGGATCTTCAGTGTATAATCAGAACTAATCTCCATACTCTTGTTGAATCCCAGGGAATTTTCTTATGAGCCATGTAAAGACTAAAAAAAAATTTCTTTTGATTCCAAGCAAAATTTTAATGACACAACTAATTAGAAGAAAGATATTCAGATTCTTACTAGAATTTGGTCACTATCTCTCACCTTTGTTAAACTTAGGAACATAAGATATTTTTGTTTCCATACAATGAAAAAGACTGAATTCCAGAAACAACTAAATTATTGAATGTATTCCAGAGCTGGTGTGGTGACTCACTCCTGTAATCCCAACATTTTGGGAGGTCAGGGTGGGAGGGTAGCTTCAACCCAGGAGTTCTAGCCTGGGCAACATAGGGAGACCCTGCCTCTATTTTTAAAAAAATAAAGAAGAAAAATGGGGAAAAATATATGTATTCCAATTTTAGTTTTTTCTCTGTGTGAAGACGTATCCCTTCTTCAATTAAAAAAACACTTTCTGTGCTACCTCTATTGCCGTGTCGATAGCATATACTTTTATTAATTTTAATTGTAATTTTTTTGAGACACGGTCTCACCCTGTTGCCCAAGCAGGAGTGCAGTGGTGCAATCATGGCTCACTGAAGCCTCAACCTGCTGGACTCAAGAGATCCTCCCATCTCAGCCTCCTGGGTAGCTGAGACCACAGGCACATGCCACTATGCCCGGCTAATTTTTGTATTTTTTGTGGAGACGGGGTTTCACCATTTTGACCAAGCTAGTCTTCAGCTCCTGGGCTCAAGTGATCCACCCACCTCAGGCTCCCAAAGTGCTGGGATTACAGGCATGAGTCATTGCACCCACCCAGTCGATAACATATACAATGGAGAAAAAAATTACTTCATAGAGATAGTAATTGTGGTTTTCAGTGGGCATCATCGCAGTAAGTAGTTTGGAATCATTCGTTGCTGATTAAATTCCAATGCCTCTCAATGTCTAAGAAGGCAGTAACTAAGCAGCTTTTGGCTCCTGAGGAGAGATCGTGCTCAGAATCATCCCTAGAAAATGATGAAGAGTGGTCTTCCCCAGGACAAGCTCTTCTGCAAGTCTGCAGGTAAAACCCCCATGTAAAGGCATAAACCCAGTACATTCTCATGAAACTCTAGAGAATTTTCTAACTTAATTTTCATAGTCAAGAGGCATGTGTTAGAGAGATATAGGAAACAGACACAGCGAAAGAACATCTGAGACACTGAAGGCAGGAGGAGTCTTCAAGATGGCACTGAACCTGGAGGGTGACACCCTGGTAACCTCAGAGAGGACGAGAACTGTACCCCACCCTCGCCCCACAGACATACACACAACTTCCCAATCTGGCTGAGGAAACATTCTGTGGAAATAATTCAGTGACAGCAGTGTTTTGCAAAAGGCATCTGCAGAGGGTATTCATATTCAGATAGAGTTTCATCTCTAGAACTGTACATATAACATGATGTGTAAAATGCTACAAGAACTGAAAAACAATAGTAATGGGAATTCCATGATAAACTCTATATAGCTGGGACAAAAGGCATCTGAACTTTGAAGACTTACATTTAAATAACTCAAATAAGACACAGAACACAGTTTGTACTAAGAGATGGTAACCAGTGCTGGCTTTGGCCATACATATACTAAAATTGGAAATATTCAGAGAAGATTAGTACGGTCCCTATGCAAGGATGACACGCACATTTGTGAGTGTTCCTATTTTTATGTGTGGACAGTATCTCCATCAGTGTGCAAAGGATGTGGGTTTCATTAAGTTGGACTAAGCGATCTTCTTTGAATGGATTATCCAAGGCATCCACCCAATGAAAGCAACCATGCTAACTCTTTGTACACCAAATAAAAATTTAAAAGAAGAAAGATAGTAATTGTCCAGTTGTGGACTAGCATGAGGTTGATGTCAACCAGTGTGAGATCAACAAGTAGACCTATAACCTGTGGAACCAGGAAAGGGAAACAAAGGTCCTTTTCAGCTGTTTCCCCACCGCATTGGACTGAGAGTTTAGCAGTACTCAAGGCAGCAGGAACAAGTAACGTCAGAACAACAGTGCTATACTCACACATTTTATGTACTTCATGGTATTTATCTCTTTGGGTTTGTTAAACAGTGCAGGTTAAGTTTGGTTAATCTTTTTGCTTGCCCAAGGTTGTCTCACTTTGTAATGCCCTTTCAGATATTGTGAAGGGTAAATATTGGAACAGGCACCACCCCCTCTCGCTTACTCAAGGATGTCTTCCCAGCGATTCTTTCCTCCCGCTCCTTTGTCATCAGCTTTCTTATACATAATTCTCATGAGCAAAGAGTCATTTTAAATATTTTTTCTCCCATCTGAAAATAAAACAAAACCTACTACTTACTCCACTTCTACCAGCTACAGCTTCATTTCTCCACTCCCATCTACAGCAAAACTCCTTTAAAAACTGTCTGAATTCACTGCCTCCAGTCTCTCTTGTCCTATTCTCTCACTGTTCTTTATTTTTATACAAATAAAATTCCACGTAACATAAAATTAATCATTTTAAAGTGGGTCATTCAGTAGCATTTAGTAAATTTTCAATGTTGTGCTACCACCACCTCTATCTAGTTCCAAAAACACTTTCATCACCAAAAAATAAAACTCCATGCTCATTAGGAGGTCCTTCCCATTTTCCCAACCTCCCAGCCTCTAATTACCACTAATCAGCTTTCTGTCTCAGTGGACTTACCTATCCTGAATGTTTCATATAAAAGAAATTATGCAATATGTGGCCTACTGTGAATGCTTCTTTCGTTTAGCATGTTTTCAAAATTCATCTACCTTGTAGCATGTTATTAGTATTTGTTTTCCTTTTTATAGCTGAATAACATGCCACTGTATAGATATATTACATGCTTTTGTTTTTCAGTTTTTTTGAGGCAGGGTCTCCCTCCATCACCCAGGCTGGAGTGCAGTGGTGTGATCACAGCTCACCGCAGCTTCCACCTCCTGAGCTCAAGTGATCTTCCCGCCTCAGCCTTTCTAGTAGCCGGGACTACAGGCATGCACCATCACACCTGGCTAATTATATCTTATTTTATGTTTTGTAGAGATGGGGTCCCACTATCACACCTGGCTAATTATATCTTATTTTATGTTTTGTAGAGATGGGGTCCCACTATGTTGGCTAGTCTGGTCATGAACTCCTGGTCTCAAGCGATCCTCCTGCCTGGCCTCCCAAAGCGCTGGGATTACAGGCATGAGCCAGCGCGCCTGCCCTATCACATGTTCTTTATATGTTCATCCATTGATGGACACTGGGTTATTTCCACCTTTTGGCTATTGTGAATGATGCTGCTATGAACATTCATGTATAGGAATTCGTTTAAACTTCTGTTTCCAGTATGAGTATGTATCTGGGAATATAATTACTAAGTCATATGGTAATTCTGTTTAACTTTTTGAGGAACTGCCAAACTGTTTTCCACAGTGGCTGAACCATTTTATATTTCCAACAATAGTAGGAGTAGGTTGCAATTTCTCCACATTTTGGCCAACACTTGTTATTTTCCCTTAAAAATTTTTTTTCATTATAGCCTTCCTACAGGGTGTGACATGATATCTGATTATGGTTTGGGTTTGCATTTACCTAAAGACCAGTGATGTTGAGGTTCTTTTCATGTGCTTGTTGAGCATTTGTACATCTTATTTAGAGAACTTTCTATTCAATTCCTTAGCTAATTTTTTTAATTGAGTTGGGTTTTTTGTTGTTGATGTTGAGGTATAAGAATTATTTATATATTCTAGATATTAAACACTTATCTGGAATGTAATTTACAAATACTTTATTTCTTTCTGTAGGTCATTTTTCATTTTCATTTTCTTGATAATGTCCTTTAATGTACAAAAATGTTTAACATTTTGATGATGTCCAATTTATTTTTGTTGCCCATGTTTTTGGTTTCATATCCAGAACTCATTTCCAAATTCAATGTCACTATATTTTTTCTAAGAGTTTTATAGTTTTAGGTCATTGACCAATTTTTAGTTACTTTTTGTATACGGTGTCAGATAAGGGTCAAACTTCATTCTTTTGTATGTGCACATACAGTCATCCCAGCACCATCTGTTAAAGAGATTACTCTTTCCCCATTGGATGTTCTTAGCATGCTTGTTGAAAATCAATTGACCCAATATGTGAGGGTTTATGTCTGGATTCTCTATTCTAGCCCATTGGCTTATATGTCTCTTTTTATGCCAATACTACACTGTTTTGATTACTGTAGATTTGTAGTTTTGAAATCAGGAAGTGTAAGTCCCCTAAATTTGTTCTCCTTTTTTCTAGATTATTTTGGCAATTTAGAACCCCTTCAATTTTATATGAATTTGAAAATTGGCTTTTGCATTTCTGGAAAGAAAGTTGTTGGAATTTAAATAGAGATTCCATTGAATCTATAGATTGCTTTGGATAGTATGGGCATCTTAATAATGTCTTACTATCCATCAAAAGAGATATCTTTTCATTTATTTTTCTTAAATAAAGAAAATTATTTAATTTCTTTCAGCAATGTTTTTCAGTTTTTGCTGTATAAATCTTTTGCCTCTTTAGTTAAATTTTCTTAATTTACTTTTTGAGATTGTTCATTGCTGGCAAAAAGAAATACAACTCATTTTTGCATGTTGCTCTTGTGCCCTCCAACTTTGCTGAATTTGTTTAATAGCTTTAGTAGTTCTTTGCTGTGTGTGTTTTTGAGGTTTTCTATATATGGGATCATGTCATCTGCAAATAGGGATAGTTTTACTCCTTTCTTCTACTTTGGAAGAATTTTACTTCTTTACTTTGCCTAATTGCCCTGGCTAGAACTTTGGTATAATGCTGAAAGTACTGGTAAAAGTGAGAATGTATTTCTTGTTCCTGATCTTAGGAGAAAAGTTTTCAACCTTTCACCTTCGAGTACCATCAGTAAGCTATGGGGATTCCATAAGTGCCTTTTAGCATTTTGAGGATGTTCCCTTCTATTCTTATTTTCCTGAGTGTTTTTAATCATGAAAGGATGATGAACTTAAAAAATACTTTTTCTATATCCATTGAGATTATTATGTGTTTTCCCCTTTATTCTATTAATATGGTACGTTATATTACTGTTTTTCTTATGCTAAACCATGTTTGCCTATTGAGTATAAATCCATTCTGGGTATAACTCCAACTTATTCATGGTATATAATCCCATTAATATTTTATTGAATTTAGCTTTCTAGTATTTTGTTGAGGATTTTTGCACACATAATAATAATGGATATTGGCTTAAATTTTTTTTTCTTGAAGTGTCTTTGTCTGCTTGTGACATGAGGATAATACTGGCCTCCCAAAATGAGTTAGGAAGTATTCCCTCTTATTCTATATTCTGGAAGAGTTTGAAAAGGATTGATTTAAATTTTTCTTTACATGTTAGGTAAAATTCACTAGCGAAGCCATCTGGCCCTAAGCTCCTTTTGTTGGAAGGCTTTTGATTATTGATTCAATCTCCTTATTCATTATAGGTCTTTTCAGATTTTCTATTTCTTCTTGAGTCAGTTTGGTAGTTTTTATGTTCCTAGGGGTTTGTCTACTTCATGTAGGTTATTAAACTTGTTGGACTACAATTGTTCATAATATTCCCCTATAATTATTTGTGTTGCTGAAGGTTGGTAACAAAGTCTCGAATTCAATTCCATTTTTTGCTATTTAAGTACTCTCTCTCTTTTTTCTTAGTCTAGCTAAGAAGTTTGTCAATTTTTTTACATATTCAAAAAATGAACTTTTGTTTTTGTTGATTTTTTCTACTGATTTTCTCTTCTCTATATTAACTCCACTCTAATCTTTATTATTCTTTTCTTCTACTGGCTTTGAATTTACTTTTCTTTTTTAGTTCTTCAAGGGTATGTGAAGTTATTGATTTGAAATCTTTCTTCTTTATAATACAGGCATTTACAGCTATAAATTTCTCTCCCAGGACTATTTTCACTGTATCACATAAGCTTTAGTATATTGTGCTTTTATTTTCATTCATCTTAAGGTATTTGGTAATTTCCCTTGTGATTTCGTCTTTGACCCATTGGTTGACAGTGTGTTTTTGAACTCCACGTACATGCATATTTTCTTGTTTTATTGCTCTTTGCTTTATCATGCTTCACAGATATTGCATTTTTTTTTCTTTTTTACAAGTTGAAGGTTTGTGGCAACCCTCTGTTGAGCAAGTCTACAGGCACCATTTTTCCAAGATCATGTGCTTACTTCTGTCTCTGTGTTTCACTTTGGTAATTCTTGCAATATTTCAAACTTTTTCATTATTATCATAATATATGCAATCAGTGATCTCTGATGTTACTATTGTAATTGTTTTAGGGTGCCATAAACCATGCCCTTATAAAATGACAAACCTGATTAGTAAATGTGTGCACTCTGACTGCTCCACCAACCAGCCATTCCCCCATCTCTCTTCTTCTCCTTGGCTGCCCTATTTCTTGAGACACAATAATATTGCAATTAGGCCTATTAATACCACTGCAATGACCTCTATGTATTCAAGTGAAAGGAAGTCATATGTTTCTCAATTTAAATCAAAAGCTAGAAATAATAAAGCTTAATGAAAAAAGCATGTCAAAAGCTGAAACAGGTCAAAAGCTAGGCCTCTTGTGCCAGTTAGCCAAGTTGTGAATGTAAAGAAAAAGTTATTGAAGGATATTAAAAGTGCTACTCCAGTGAATACACAAATGGTAAGAAAGCAAAACAGCCTTACTGCTGATATGAAGAAAATTTTAGTGATCTAGATAGAAGATCAAATCAGCCACAATATTCCCTTAAGCCAAAGCTTAATCCAGAGCAAGGCCCTAATGTGTCAATTCTATGAAGGCTGAGAGAGGTAAGGATGCTGCAGAAGAAAAGTTTGGAGTTGGCAGAGGTTGATTCATGAGGGTTAAGGGAAGAATCCATTTCCATAACCTAAAAGTACAAGGTGAAGCAGGAAGGTCTAATGGAGAAGCAGCAGCAAGTTATACAGAAGATCTAGCTAAAATCATTGATGAAAGTGACTACACTAAATCACAGGTTTTCAGTGTAGAAAAAATAGCCTTCTATTGAAAGAAGATGGCATCTAGGACTTTCACAGCTGGAGAGGAGAAATCAACGCCTGGCTTCAAAGCTTCAAAGGATAGGCTGAATATCTTGTTTGGGTCTAATGGTAGCTGATGACTTTAAGTCGATGTCATTGTTCATTTGCCATTTCCAAAATCCTAAGACCCTTAAGAATTACGCCAAATCTACTTTGTTTGTGTTCTATAAATGAAACAGCAAGCATGAATGATTGCACATCTGTTTATAGCATGGTTTACTGAATATTTTACTCTCACTGTTGAGAACTACTTCTCAGAAAAATAAAATTATTTTAAAATATTGCTTCTCATTGACAATACAGCTGATCACCCAAGAACTCTGATGAAATGTACAAGGAGATTAACACTGTTTTTATGCCTGCTAATATACATCCAATCTGAAGTCCATCGATCAAGGAGTAATTTCAACTTTCAAGTTTTATTATTTATGAAGTATGTTTTGTAAGGCAATAGCTGCCATGAGTAGTGATTCCTCTGATGGATCTGGGAAAAGTAAATTGAAAACCTTCTAGAAGGATTTACCATCCTAGATGCCATTAAGAACATTCATGGAAAGAGGTCAAAATATTAACACTAACAGGAGTTTGAAAGAAGTTTATTACAACCCTAACGAATGACTTTGAGGGGTTCGAGACTTCAGTGGAAGAAGTAGTTGCAGATGTGGTGTAAATAACAAGGGAGCTAGAATTAGAAGTGGAGCCCGAAGATGTCACTGAATTGCTGAAATATCATGGGAAAACTTAAATGGATGAGAATCTGCTTCTCAAGGATGAGCAAAGAAAGTGGTTTCTTAAGATGGAATCTACTCCTGATGAAGATTCTGTGAACACTATTGAAACAGCAACAAAGGATTTAGAACATTTCATAAACTTATTTAATAAAGCACTGGTAGGGTTTGAGGGGATTGGTTCCAATTTTGAAAGAAGTCCTACTGTGGGTAAAATGCTATTAAACAGCATCACATGCTACAGAGAAATCTTTCATAAAGGGAAGAGTCAATTGATGCAGTAAACTTCCTGATTTTTTATTTTAAGAAATTGCCATAGCCCACCCTAGCCTTTAGCAACCGCCAACTTGATCAGTCAGCAGCCACCAACATCAAAGCAAGACCCTCCACAGGTAAAGAGATTATGACTTGCTGAAGGCTCAGATGATCATTAACATTTTTAGCAACAAAGTACTTTTAAATTAAAACATGTACTTTTTAAAAGACATAATGCTACTGTACACGTAATAGTCTACAGTATAATACAAACATGACTTTTATATGCACTGGGAGACCAAAAAAACTTATGTGACTCACTTTATTGCGGTGGTCTGGAACAGAGTCCCCAGTATCTCTGAGGCATGCCTGTACTTGTGAATTTTCCAGTTTATTTCAAGCAGTGATCTGGCTCATTCCATTGTTTTTGGAGGGAAATTGTGTAGAATTCCAATTTTAAAAAATTTATTGTGACTGAGTTTTTGGCCTTATATGTAGTCTATCCCGGGGAATGTTCCATGTGCATTTGAAAGGAATGTGTAAGTTTGCTGTTGCGTGGAGTGTTCTATATATGAGGCTGAGATAGTGTTGTTCCATGTTCTCTATTTTCTCATATATCTTCTGTCTATATGTTCTATTTACCATTGAAAGTGAGATATTGAGGTCTCCAAATATTATTGTGAAACTGTCTACTTCCCCCTCAATTCTGCCAGTGTCTTTTTTAGATTCTTTTCTGTGTTACATATATGTTTACAACTGTTATATCTTCTTGATGAAAGGACCCCTTACCAATATTAGTGTTCTTCTCTGTCACTTTTAACAGCTATTTTACTTAAACCCTATATTATATATTAGCATAGCCATCCCAGCTGTCATTTAGTTAACGTTTGTATGAAATATCTTTTTTCTACCGTTTCACTTTTAACCTACTTGTTTATTTACATCTAATGTGAATTTCTTGTCGATAACATGTAATTAAACTACGGTTTTTAAAATCCATTCTGCTAATATTTGCCTTTTGATTGTAAAGCTTTATTTATTTACTTTCATAGTAATTACAGACAAGAAAGCACTTACTACTGCCATTTTATGATTTGTTTTCTATGGCTTATACCTGTATATTACTAATTTCCTCCATTATTGCTTTTTCTGTGTTTAATTTCTTTTTTGTAGTATACCATTCTTATTTAATTTTGCATATGAATTTTAGATATTTTCTTAGTGGTTTCTCTAGTATTTTAATTTACATTAGTAACTTGTAACAATATAATTTGAATTTATACCAACTTAGATTCAATGGCATATAAAAAGTCTGCTCCTATAAAGCTCCATTCCCATTTATGTTGTTATTGTCACAAATTACATCCTTATATATTTTGTGCCCATAAACACAGACTTGTAATTATTATTTCATGCGCTATTTTTAAATCACAGAGGAAATTTTTTTTCAGTATTCTGTTTTTTTATTTTATTATTATTATACTTTAAGTTTTAGGGTACATGTGCACAACGTGCAGGTTTGTTACATATGTATACATGTGCCATGTTGGTGTGCTGCACCCATTAACTCATCATTTAGCATTAGGTATATCTCCTAATGCTATCCCTCCCCCCTCCCCCCACCCCACAACAGTCCCCGGTGTGTGATGTTCCCCTTCCTGTGTCCATGTGTTCTCATTGTTCAATTCCCACCTGTGAGTAAGAACATGCGGTGTTTGGTTTTTTGTCCTTGCGATAGTTTGCTGGGAATGACAGAGGAAATTTTAAAATGCAGTCACAAAACAAAAATACAATAATACTGACTTTTACATTTGCCTATGTAGTTCCTTTATGGAGGTTTTTCATTTCCTCATATGCCTTTGGATTACTGTCTAGTGTCCTTTCATTTCAGTCTAAGGGGTTTCCTGTAGAATTTGTTGTAGTGAAAGTATATTAGCAATTAATTCCCTCAGGTTTTATTTATCTGGAAAAGTCTGAATTTTTCCATATTTGAAGCAAAGTTTTACTGGATATGGAATTCTTCACTGACATTTTGTTTTCTTTGACTTCAAAAATGTCACCCCATTTGTGTCTGGTCTCCACGGTTTCTGATGAGAAATTGGCTGTTTTCCTTGTTAAGGATCACTTGTACATGAGGAGTCACTTCTCTCCTGCTGCTTTCAAGATTGTCTCTTTATTTTTGGCTTCTAGTAATTTGGTTGTGATGTATCTCGTCAAGGATGTCTGTGTTTTTTTATTCTTGAATTTCATCAAGTTTCTTGAATGTATAGTTTTATTTTTTTTTCATAAGATTTGGGAAATGTGTAGTTTTCTTTATTTCATAAGATTTAGCCGCCAGTCCATCTACAAATATTCTTTCTGCTCCTTTCTCTCCTTTAATTCTGGAATTGTGAGAATATTGGCATGCTTGATTGTGTTCCACAGACTTCTTAGTCTTCATTCATTTTTCCTTATTCTTTCTCCTTTCTGTACCTCAGACTGCATAAGTTTCAATTAGCCTATCTTCAAGTTCTCTGATTCTTTATTTCTTCTGCTTATATTTTCCATTGAAACCCTTTAGTGAATTTTTATTTCAGTTATTGTACTTTTCTGGCCGAGAATTTCTGTTTAGCTCTTGTTTGTAACTTCTTTCTCCTCATTAATTTTCATTATTTGCTCATGAATAACTCTTCTGTTCTCCTTTAGCTCCTTGAGCATATGTAAGACAGTTGATTTGTCTTTGTCTAGTGAATCCAACATCTGTGCTTCTTCATGTAAAATTTCCACAAATTTATTCTGTGAAAGGGCCATATTTTCTTGTTCCTTTGCATGCTTCATAATTTTTACAGAAAATTGGCTATTCTGAATATTATAATGTAATAACTCTGGAAATCTTATGCTTTAGCTCTTCAGGGTTTGTTTTTACTGCTGGCTGTGGGGTGTAGCTGTTTGTTTGGTAACTTTTTAATTGTGGTAAAATATACACAACATAAAATTTATTATTCTGATTATTTTATGTTTACAATTCAGTGACATTAAGTACATTCCTAATGTTGTGTAATTATCACTATTATTTTCAAACTTTTTCATAATCTCAAAGAGAAAGTATGTATCCAGTTAACAATAACTCCCCAATCCTCTCTCCAAACAGCCCGTAGTAACCTCTATTCTACTTTCTATTTCTATGAATTTACATATTCTAGACTCCTCATATAAGTGGAATCATACATGGCATTGTATTTTCAAGGTTCATCCATGTCATAGTATGTATCAGAACCTCATTCCTTTTCGTGATTGAACAATACTCCATTATATGTATATACCAGATTTCATATATTCATTCATTCACCAACAGGCTTTTATTGCTTCCACCTTTTAGGTATTGTCAATAATGCTGCTATGTGGTGTGAAATATCCGTTCAAGCACAGTTTTTAATTCTTTTATGTATTTACGTAGGAGTGGAATTGCTGTATTATATGATAATTCCATGATTAACTTATATGTGTTGTGCAATATCTGTTCAAGTCCATGCTTTCAATTTTTAATGTACTTTCATAGAACTGGAATTGCAGATTATATAATAATTCCATGTTTAACTTTTTGAGGAACAAACAGATTGTTTTTCATAGCACTGCACCATATTATATTTCCACCAATAATGCATGAGGCTTCCCATCTCTCTGTATGCTGGCTAACATTTGTTATTTCCTATTAAAAAAAAAGTCATCATTATGAGTATGATGTGGTATCTCATGTGGTTTGGATTTACATCATCTTGATCACTAATGAAGTTGAGCATCATTTCATGTGCTTATTGATCATGGATTGGTCTTCTAATCCATGAATATAGGATTTCTTTCCATTCATTTAACTCTTTTTTAATTTCTATCAGCAGTGGTTTTGTTTTGGTTTGGTTTGGTTTGGTTTGGTTTCTGAGACAGAGTCTTGCTCTGTCACCCAAGATGGAGTTCAGCAGCACGATCTGGGCTCACCGCAACCTCTGCCTTCCAGGTTCAAGTGATTCTCCTGCCTCAGCCTCCAAGTAGCTAGGACTACAGGCACATGCCACTATGCCCAGATAATTTTTGTATTTTCATTAGAGAAGGGTTTTGCCATGTTGGCCAGGCTGGTCTTGAACTCCTGACCTCAGGTGATCGCCTTCCTCGGCCTTCCAAAGTGCTGGGATTACAGGCAGGAGCCACCGTTCCTGGCCAATCAGCAGTGTTTTCAGTGTTTTTTTTGTTTGTTTGTTTGTTTTTGAGGCAGAGTCTCGCTCTGTAGCCCAGGCTGGAGTGCAGTGGCCTGATCTCGGCTCACTGCAAGCTCTGCCTCCCGAGTTCACGTCATTCTCCTGCCTCAGCCTCCCGAGTAGCTGGGACTACAGGCGCCCGCCACCATGCCCTGCTAATTTTTTTGTATTTTTAGTAGAGATGGGGTTTCACCATGTTAGCCAGGATGGTCTCGATCTCCTGACCTCGCGACCCGCCCGTCTCAGCCTCCGAAAGTGCTGGGATTACAGGCATGAGCCACCACGCCCGGCCCACACAAGTGTTTTTAGTGTTTTTATCTGTCTCCTTGGTTAAATTTACCCCCGGGTATTTTATTCTTTTTGATGTTTGTTGTAAGTGAAATGGTTTTCTTAATTTCCTTTTAAAATTGTTAATTGCTAGTGTATAGAAATACAACAGATTTTTGAGTATTGATTCTGTACCCTGTAACTTTGCTGAGTTCATTTAACTCTAATAGTTTTTGTGTTTTTTTTTCTTTTTACTTCATATCATCTGTAAAGATAGATATTTTACTTCTTCCTTTCTGACACGGATGCCCCCAACCCATTTTCATTCACTCACCATTGAATTTGCTCACCATTAGCTGTGAGATTTGCACGTGATATTGATGAAATTCCTTTGATTCCTAGTTTACTGTTTTTATCATGAGAGGGTGTTACATTTTGTCCAATTTTTTTTACCTATTGATATTATTATGGTTTTTTCCTTAACATGCTATGTTGCATTGATTGATATTATCTTGAACAATTCTTGCATTCTGAGACTAAATATCCTTGGCCATTATATATAATCCTTTTAATGTACTGCTGAATTCAGGTTGCTAGTACTTTATTGATAATGTCTATATTCATAAGAAATATTGACCTGTAGTTTTTTACAGACTAGTTCTCACTCTGTTACCCAGGCTGGAGTGCATTGATATGATCATAGCTCACAGAAGCCTCAAACTTCTGGGCTCAAGTGACCCTTCCACCTCAGCCTCCCAAGTAGCTGGAACTATAGGTGTGTGCCACCATTCCCAGGTAAGTTTTTATTTTTTTTTGTAGAGACAGGGTCTTGCTCTGTTGCCCAGGCTGGTCTTGAACTCCTTGGACTCAAGCAGTCCTGTTTCAGCCTTGCAAAGTGCTGGGATTACAGGCATGAGTTACCATGCCCAGCCATTTTTTGGTTTTTGGTGGTTGGTGGTGTCTTTGCCCTTGATGTGAAGGTAATGCTTCCCTCATAGAATGAACTAGGAAGAGGGTTTTTTTCTATTTTTTGGAAAAGTTTGAGAGGAATGTTTCTCTCTTCTTCTTCTGATTCTTTTTTTTTTTTTTTTTTTTTTTTTTTTTGAGAGGAGTCTTGCTCTGTCACCCAGGCTGAAGTGCAGTGGTGCGATCTCAGCTCACTGGAGCCTCTCCCTCCTGGGTTCAAGTGATTCTCCACCTCAGCCTCCCGAGTAGCTGGGATTTCAGGCGTACATTGACACGTCCGGCTAATTTTTGCATTTTTACTAGACAAGGGGTTTCACCATGTTGGCCAGGCTAATCTCAAACTCCTGAGCTCAGATAATCCACTAGCCTCGGCTTCCCAAAGTGCTGCAATTACAGGCGTGAGCCACTGCACCCGGCCATCTCTTCTTTAAATGGTAGAATTCCTTGGTGAAGCTATCTTGTTGTGGGCATTTCTTTGTTTGGAGGTTTTTGACTACTTACTCAATCTCCTTAATAGCTATAGATATGTTCAGATTTTCTATTTCTTAAGTTAGTTTGCTAGTTTGTGTGTGTCTAGGAGTATATCAATTTTATCTTAGATTATCCAACTTACCATGCAATTGTTCATAGTATTCTCTTTTAAGCCATTTGTTTCTGTAAAATTGGTAGTAATGTCACCATATTTATGTCTAATTTGAGTAATAGGAATCTTCTCTCTGTTTTCTTAGTCAATCCAGCAGAAATTTTGTCTATTTTTATTGATATCTTCAAAGAAAAGCTTTAAGTTTTATTAATTTTCTCTATTGTTTTTATATTCAATATTTGATTTAGCTACACACTAATTTTTTTTATTTCTTTCCTTCTGCTAGAAATGAGTTTACTTTGCTCTTCTTTTTCTATTTCCTTTTGAAATAATTAGGTTGTGTGATATTTTTCTTCTTTTTTTTTTCTTCTTTTTTAATGTAGGCATTTACAGCTGTGAATTTTTCTCTCAGCACTGCTTTCACTGCATCCCATAAATAATGGCATTTGCTTTTACGTTTCTCAGGGTATTTTACAATTTCCTTTGTGACTTTTTCTCTGACCTATCGGTTGTTTAAAATTGTGTTATTTAATTTCCATATATTTGTAAATCTTCCAGCCTTCTTTCTGTTACTGATTTTTAGCTCATTGCATTGTGTTCAGAGAAGATATTTAGTATTGTTTCAGAAATATTTTAATATGTCTTGAGACATTATGTGGGCTTACCTATGGTCCATTCTGGGAAACGTTCCATGTACATTAGTGAAGAATGTGTATTCTACTGGTTTTGGTGGAGTGTTCAGTATGTTTGTTCGTTCTAATTGTTTTACAGTCTTGTTCCAGTTCTCTAATTTTTTGTAAATATTCTATCTAGTTCTGATTATTAACCTTCAACTATTAAACCTCCAACCATTATTGTAGCTTGCTATATTTGGGGGCTCTGTTGTTAAATGTATATATGTTTATAATTATATTTTCTTGCTGGCTTGAGACTTTTATCAAAATGTAATGTCCTTTGTCTCTTGTAAACTTTTCTAACTTTAAGTTTATTTTGGCTGACTCACTTGTCTTTTGTTTACAATTTGCAGAGATTATCTTTTTCCACCTTTTCACTTTTAAACTCTTTGTGTTTTGTATCTTAAGTGAGTCTCTTTTGGACAACATAAATTAATCATGTGTTATTTATCCAATCTTCCAATTTCTGCCATTTGATTAGACAATTTAATTCATTTACATTTAAGTAATTATTGATAAGAAAGGATTTACTTCTTCCATTTAGCTTCTTCTTTTCTGTATGTCTATTTATGTTTTTGTCCCTCAATTCATGAATTAACTGCCTTTTTAACACTTAGTTTAACATTTGTAGTATATCATTTTGATTCCCTTAAAGATTTATGTTCTTAGTGGTAGCCTTAGTATTACAATTAACACCTTAAACTTATAACAACCTAATTTAAATGGCACCAACTTAATTTCAATAGTATACAAATACCCTATTTCCATACATCTTTGGTCCTACCCATTTATATTATTATTGCCACAGAATACATCTTTTTATATTTTGTGCCCATTAACTTCAATTTATAATTATCGCTTTATGCCTTTACCTTTTAAATCGTATAGAAAAAAAGGAGGGGTTTCAAACCAAAATTATGTTAATATTGGCTTTTCTACTTATATATATGGTTACCTTTACCAGTGTTCTTCATTGTTTCTTACGGTTTCAAGTTACTACTTAGTGTCTTTTTATTTCAGCCTGAAGGGCTCCCTTTAACATTTCTTGTATGGTAGGTCTTCTGGTAATAAACTCCCTCAGCATTTTTTTTTAATCTGGGAATGTCTTAAGTTCTCCTTCATCCTTGAGTGATAGTTTTGCTGGATATAGAATTCTTGGTTGACAGTTTTGTCTTTTCTTTTAAGACTTTGTTATCTCAGAGCCTTCTAGACTTCATGATTTCTGATGAAAAACCAGCTGTTAATGGTATTGAGGACATCTGGTATATAATGAGTCACTTCTTTCTGCTTTCGAAATTCTATCTTTATTTTTGAATTTTGACAATTCGACTATTATGTTTCTGGGTTTGGACTTCTTTGAGTTTATCCTACTTGGATTCTTGTTTTGTATATTTTCATCTTCAGTGGATTTGAGAAATTTTAAGCCATTGTTTCTTCAAAAAGTTTTTTTTTTGCATCATTTTCTCTTCTTCCCCCTGGACTTCTAAGGTCCATATATTATTATGCTTGATTGCGTCCCTCAAGTTCCTTAGAATACATTCATTTTTCTTCATTTTTTCCATTCCTCAGGTTGGATAATTTTAATTTTTTTATCTTCAATTTTTTTTATTCTTTCTTCTGACTGTTCATGTTGCTATTGAATGTCTCTAGTAAAATTCTAATTTCAGTTATTGTACTTTTCACCCCTACAATTTCTATTTGGGTACTTTTTTACAATTTGTATCTCTTTATTGACAGACCCTTTTTGTTCATACATTGCTTTCTGATTTCCTTTGTTCTTTGCCCACGGCTTTTTTTTCTCTTAGCTCTTTGAGCATATTTAAGACAGTTGGCTTGATATATTTAACTAGTTATTCCAATGTCTAATATTCTTTAGAAATAACTTCTGTCAAATTGTTTTTTCCTGTGGATGGGCTATAATTTCCTGTTTCTTGGTATGTTTTCTGATTTTTTGTTGAGACTGCACTTCTGGAGTATTAAAATATGGTAACTCTGGAAATTTGATTTTCCCACTCCTCACAGATTGCTGATTTTTGCTTGTTGAGGGCTGGAACCATTCATTTGTGACTTTTCCAAACTATTTTTGCAAAGCGTGTATTTCTTATTGTGTGAGAACGCTGACATTTGTGTTCCTTTATCTCTTTGGTCACCTAACAAAGATTTCCCTGAATGTCTGGCTCCAAAAAAAAAAAAATTGTCTTGTCTCTTTAACTTTCCTGACAGATGCTGCTGGAGGAAGTTGCTGCTGCAAGAGTGCCAAAATCAAGGCAAGCATTTGTACTGGTCTCTAAAGGCACTACCAAACCAATCCAAAAGCACAACCTCATATTTTTGGAGGACAAGTTACCTGCTTCCCACTCTGGGTCCAGATAGCTGCTCCAGAAACACATGCTCCTAACTCACATTCACAGTGGGGCTAAGGAATTTGGCACCATCTCTTGTTCATGCACACTGCTCACTTAAAAATAATCAGTTGCCTCTCCCTTTATCAAGCACTCCCCTAGTTGGTATGTGTTCAATCATGTTCCAGAAATCCAAAGTAGCTGTCTCCAATTGCCCTTTCCAGCTCAATATCTGCTGCAGGTGAGGGATCTCTAATCAACCGAAGTACTCTAAGACTAGAGTGACCTGTCTGTTTAGGACTTTCCCAGTTTTAAAACTTAAAGTCCTATGTCCCAGAAATCCCTCCATCACAAGCAAACCAGTACAGCTGATCACCCCATCCAAGACTCATTACCTGATCCTCTTCTCTATCTATAATAACTCTTTTGGAATTCCATTAACTCACATGGCTTTAAGTACCACTCATGCCAATAACTCCCAATGTGTATCTTAAAGTTAGAACTCAAACCTGAACTCTTCCTAACATTTGAAAGGTCTATTGACTTCTCAAACTTGTCTTGTTCTACATGGAACTCCTGATCTCTCTCCAAACTTGTTGCTCCAGCGCCTTCCCTATCTTTGTTGATGATCCCATCTGTTGATGGCAACTCCACCCTTCCAGTCACTCAGGCAAACTATCTTAAGTCACAGTGTGTTGTGAAATCCAATTGTCTGTATCTACTTAATATCTCCAGAATCCTAACACTTATCACCATCTGAACTCCCATCACCCTGGTCAAAGCCAATCATCTTTTTTGAAAACCCTCAAATAGGTTTCTAAATGGTATTTTTTCTTCTTTATCTCCTTCTTTGTGTATTCCCAATATAATAACTAGAATGATTGATTTTGTTTAAAAAAGTTTATTTTGGTAAGAACACTTAAAATGAGATCTAATCTTTTAACAATTTATTTTTATTTTTTATTTTTTTATTTTTATTTTTATTTTTTGAGATGGAGTCTCACCGTGTCACCCAGGCTGGAGTGCAGTGGTGCGGTCTCAGCTCACTGCAAGCTTCGCCTCCCGGGTTCACGCCATTCTTCTGCCTCAGCCTCCTGAGTAGCTGGGACTACAGGCGCCGGCCACCATGCCTGGCTAATTTTTGTATTTTTAGCAGAGACAGGGTTTCAAATCATGTTAGCCAGGATGGTTTCGATCTCCTGACCTCGTGATCTGCCTGCCTCAGCCTCCCAGCAAATTTTTAAGTGTACATTAGAGAGCTGGTAATTACAGGGACAATGTTTTATAGTAGATCTGTGTTTTCAAGGATGTAGAGAAAAGGGAACCTTTGTGCACTGTTGGTTGGAATGCAAAATAGTGTAACTGTTGCAGAAAACAGTATGGCAATTTCTCAAAAAATTAAACTTCCATACTACCATAAGAACCAGTAATCCCACTTCTGGGTATTTATCCAAAAGAATTGAAATCAGGATCTCAAAGAGATATTAGCATTCCCATATACACTGCAGCACTAGTCACAGTAGCCAATATGCGGAAACAATTGAAATGTCCATCTGTGGATGAGTGGATAAGGAAATATGGTATATACATAAAATGGAATATTATTCAGACTTAAAAAAGAAGGAAATCCTACAATATGTGACAATATGGATGAAACTTCAGGGCATTATGTTAAGTAAAAGAAGCCAGTCACAGTAGGACAAATATTACATAATATCACTTAGATAAGGTATTGAAAATAGCCAAATTTATAGACTCACATAATGGTGATTGCCAGAGGCTGGTAGAGAGAGAGAAATGGAGAGGTGCTGTTCAATGGGCTTAGAATAATCCTTTAAAAATACGTCAGTTCATGTCACTCACAGAGTAAGAGCCAAAGCTCTTACCAGGGCCTAAAATGTGCGATCTAGACTTCACAGTTCCTCTATGACCTTTGGGGTACTCTCCATTTCAAGGCCACTACCATTCTATGCCCGCTAGAGCATGGAGATCACATCCTACCCCACCCTTCATCCCATCCCTGGAGCAAAGCAAGCGTGAGGTCATGAAGAAGGGTGACCCCATGATTAGGTGGCATTTTGATCCAACAAACAGACTGAATGAACTTGCTTAGGTCACTGCCATTCTATGGCCATCCCCAATGCATCTGCCACACACACACCCCAAAGAAGGAGTTGACCTCATGCTTCTTTGCTCACTGCTGTCAAAGGCAGCCACATGCTTGCTGTAGGTGACAGCAGTGTACACAGGGACCCTTCCTAATTGGGTCTCATTTCTAAACCCTCCTTCAAGTAGCTATCACAATTAAACACCCTCATTCAGATTCTTTCAATCTGCAAGCTTACTCCTTACAGTCATCTGCTTTCTCGGCATTCTCGTCCCTAAGCTACTCTACATATCCTTCCTGGTGAATGAACAGTCCACTCCATTCCCCTCTCCCCACCATGACTTTCCTGTGCTTTCTGGGACTCCCACTCAGGGATCAGCAAATTCCTCCAACACTTTTCTGAACATTCCCGCTACCACTTTGCCTGAATTGAAACCTGTCTAACCCCTGTAGGCAGTGACCCCCTTCAGTCGTCTCAAGCAGAAGCCACTTCTACGTTCAAAGTCTATTTATCAAGGTTGGGAGGGAGAATCTGTGCTTCTCTTTATTCTCCAATGCCACATCCTGACCACAGCTCTCTATTCTATTTTTTTAGGTTTATAAAATTTAATTTGTAAATGGAAAAGGGAAAAAAGTGGCCAAAAACTCAAATCAAGAATATATTTGGAAGTAAATATCTTTTTCACCCCACAATTCAGCCCCTCAACCACCCTTTATGCTTTCACATGTTGATTCCTGAGTGGGAGTTCCAGAAAGCACAGGAAAGTCATGGGAGGAAGAGAGGGATGGAGTGGAGTGTTCGTTCAGCTACCTACACGTATATGTGCATGTACATGGCAGAGGCACATGAACATCTGGGCACATGTGTGCATACACACACACAGGCTGATATTTACATCTTTACACAAATACATACACATGAGGACAAATACAAACATACCTGTGACTATATAATAATTCACACAACTGTGCATGCTCATATGCATGCTTGCTTTCATAAAATGAGGGCATGCGTTCATATTTTCAGTTTATCGACAAACTTTTTAAAAAGTATAGTATACATATAAGAAAAGTACGCAAATCAGCTTGATAAATTATCTCAAAGTGAATACACACATTTAACACTGTCTCACTACCTGTGCTTTTCACTTAACACTCCACTGTGAATATCTTCTCAACTATCATGGGTCCATTCTAGGATTGAAGGTACAATTTACTTAACTAGTCCAAGATCTTTAGGCCTTTTCCATTGTTCTACTATTAGAAAAAATGCCGCAATGGTTACCCTTGTTCATGTCTCTGTTACCACATTTATGAGAATAAATGAAAGTGGAAATTCTGGGTTTCCTTGCTGTCTTTTATCTTTTTGAGACAGGATCTCGCTCTGTCACCCAGGCTGCTGCAGCCTCAATCTCCTGGGCTCAAGTGGTCCTCCTGTCTCAGCCTCCCAAGTAGCCAAGATTACAGGTGTGCACCACCATACCAGCTAATTTTTTGTTATTTTGTAGAGATGAGGTCTCACTATGTCACCCAGGCTGTTCTTGAACTTCTGGGTTCAAGAATTCCTCCCGCCTCAGCCTCCCAAAGTGCTGGAATTACAGGCATGAGCCACTGTGCCTGGCCTCCCTGTTGTCTTATGGGAACACCTCCAGAATTTCCCTTCACAGTTTCTCATTGGTTATTAGGGGACTTGCCCCCTATGGCTACAAGGCCACGACCCAGCCTTTGCTACTTTAGGGCTCCATCATACACATGGATGTTAATGAGCTCAGCTCTCTGCTCGCCTCTCCCACCACCATCCTAGCCTGCAGAGGAGCTGCCACTGAACTTCCTAGCGATGCTGTTGCCCCTGTCACCAAGGCCCATGTCCTTAATGGATGGGGTGTCCTCGAGGCCCTCCTGTGGAACATCATCCTCTGGGGGGTCTTCTGGCTTTACATGATGCATTCCAGCATGCCCACTTGTGTCGATCTCTTTGTGTTTTCTTACGCCTTCTGGCAGGACACCCCAGACATTTCCCCTTCACTTAGTGTTGGTCATCACTTTCTCTGGGCTTCAAAGAACCCTCTTAGAGGCAAGTTTGCCCATCTCTTAAGATTAGTGTTGCCAGATCTAGCAAATAAAAGTAGAGGATGCCCAGTTCAATTAAAATTTCAGATAAGCAACAGAAATATTTTAGCATAAATATGTCCCCCAATACCACATGAAACATTTTAATTTTATCTGGCAACCCTCCCTGAGATTCTTGCCAGGGTGTTAAATCTTGTATTCCTAGAAAGTGTTCCCCAAACCAATATATTTTTGCTTATCCAGTTATATGTTCTATGTCCCTTGATCAAGCACTCTCAAAATTCAATACAAGGGGTGCCCTCTGGCCCCTGTCAGGGCATGTAGGTGATGTTTGCAGCTCCTTCCATGCACATTGGCTTTCTTGCCTTATTAGAGCCAGTTGCATCCCCAGCTAGGTTATGCTGAGATTTAACCCCTACCCTTATCAGCTTGGCAGCCAGGAGAGGAGGTGGAAGCAACCTCCATGGCTTTGCAGAGAAGCCTCTGCAGCGCATTTAAGCATGAGGAAGCCCCAGCTCTTCCCACCCTCTTCCTAGGGAGGGTGGGCAATCTTAGCAGGTTCTGAGAGTGCAGGCAGGTCTACTGAACCCACATTTTCTGGACTTTATGTCTACACATCCCCATCCCATGTTGCAGGATCTCAGGATTTCCCAGCCAAGGCCCCAGCCAGTGGTATGCTTCTAAGTGTTTAACAAGCAGCTCTTCAAAAAGAGGGATGAAGAAAACCTCTGAATCATACAGTATTTGCTGATTTCTATGGTGCAAATATCACACCACAGCTGACTTCAAGCTATCAATTATAATGTCATTGAATGAGGAGTTCTGAAGAGGCACTAATGATTAATTGGCTCTTGAGAGCTAAAAAAGAGCTAGGTCCAGTGTACTATTGGCTCTGCCCTCAGCAGAACAGACTGGCTGAGTATATAAGCATCTCTGGAGCTCTGTGATTCTAAATCCGGGCCTGCATCTGTTGCACAGCTGTGTCCACTCTTGTGCTGCAGGAGATAAGGGCATCTTTGTAAGCTACAAGAGAGAGCTCTCCCTCTCACATTTAGCTTGCTAATGGCTCTTGGTCTCTCACTGTCCCTCCACAGGACAGCAATACAACTCAGCAGTAGCCAGCCAACTCTGCCATCTTCATAGACCTCCCATGCCTTTCAACTGCCCAAAGAATTTCACCTGCAGAAGTGTTCTCCTTTCTGGAACTTTTCCCAAGTATGACCAGTAAAATCCTTAGCAATTGGGCCCCTCTTCGGGCCAGAGACAACCTCCTCTGTCTCACATGACATGTCCACATGTCTCACACTCAGAATGGCATTCTTTGCTTACAGAGAGGTAAATGAGCCAGTTCTCAAATCCCATCATGTGATCTATTTTCTTTTAAACAGTTTTTTTTTATTTGATATTTCCAACATCTCAGCAGAATCACTGTGGTCTGTTTTCTTGGACAGCTCCTGGTACCATTTGTGTTAGTTCTAGTCCTCTAAGAAGTAGGCACCAAGATGGGATTAGATGCACAGAGTACTTATGGAGGGAAATGCCTTTGACTCATAAATGAGAAAGAGCAGGGAAAGGTGGTGTGGTGAGCTGTCAGAACCCACAGAGAGAAGGAGGAGGAAGGCATTGCGAAGGGCAATCACAGACTGCAGTGTATTTCTAAGAAAGCTCCACCCAGAGGAACTGCACATTTGACAGGAATGGGCCTGCACCAGATGCCCAGGCATAACCAGTTATTGACTGAAGAGCAGCCAGCCATGCAGGTGCAGATCCAGAGGCCTTGGTGAACCTCACTCTACGCAACCAGCACATTTGAGCTGTGCATTGTGTGGTTGCCACGTCTGTGTTTCCTATAAACTGAACATTATAGCTAAAGGTTTAACAGATCCAACTTAAGAATCTGGGGCTGGAATAGTTGATTGGCAATGGTGCAGAACTCACATTGCATTATTTCAAAAGGCTCATGACATCTGGTCTACCTGCCATTAGTAATGTGCATGCTGAGCCCTGGGTTAGAGGGATAGCAGTCTTGTCATCCTAGATCACAGTCATCCTCACCAGTGACCTCCCCATTCTCTGCCATCTCTGCTATCCATGGCCACTGTCTTAATGCAGAACTCCTCATCTCTGAAACTGTGCCATCTCGACACTCCCTCACAACAATATTCCTAGCTCATATCTCCACTCACCAAGAACATTTCACAGGTTCCTAGTTTGCTCCAGTGTCAGTAAAGCAACTGTTGTCAATCTCATCAAGAAATACGTTGAGTGGGAAATGGCTCATGTTTCTTTTGCGTTTATCACCTTTCAGGTTCTGTTCTTGACATTGCAAATGATATTTAATTTTCACAAAATCCTCTGAGACAAGTACGACTATCCCTATTTTACACATAGTAAGTGCCAGAGCTGGATACGAAACTGTGTCTGCTGACCCTGGAGCCTATACCCGGCTAATAACGACAGCCTGGCAGGGCAGGCCGAGGAATTTATATTCATGGCTGGAAGTGAAAAAGGAACCAGTGGGGGATTTTTAAGTGGGGAAGTAATATAATTAAAGTAGTGTATTTTTAAAATTAGTCTACTGGTTGTATGCAGGTGGGATTAAAGGAGGAGAAAACTAAAGTCAGAGAAACCATTTAGAAGTCAGGCACAATTATCCGGAAACATAGGGTTGGGCGGAGATGGTTGTGGGTGTAGCAGAGAAGGAAAAAAAGGGATGAGATTTAGAGATGTTTTGAACAGAAAATTGATGTGAGTTTTTAAACTGACATGCCAAGGCTGTGGAAAAAGTTAACAGAGTCAACAATTATTCCAGATGTTGAGGCTGGGTGGCTGGGATGCTGGGAGAACTGACCTTGAAGGGATGTTGAGAGACAATGGCTGGCACTCAACGTCCACTTGGGAGTTTCGTGCACGCACCATTGGTGGAGTCGAGAGCATGAAAGGGTGCTTCCAAAGAGCCTGTGGGTGGAAACGGCAGAGCCAGAGGCCGGGTCTTAGACAGCCTCTGCTTTTGGGGCTGGGGGAGGAAGAAGCTCTAAGATGCCAACCCCACAAAGAGCCAAAGAAGATGCTGGAGGAGGACCAGAGAATTTAAAACCAGAGAAGCTAAGTGCATCACATTGAAGTTATGTTTTCTTAGAGATTTTTATATACCCTGGAGTTTTTAAAATTGAGAGCAGTATAGACAATATTCAGTTTAGCATGTTTGGCTGAATAATATTGTTAACAATAGGGCTTTTTAAAATGGAAATTTTTGCAATTAAGCCAGGGATGTGACATGTCCCATAAAAAGAAAGACTAATGTGGTTCCAAAATTAAGATAAAAAGGCTAGTAATTACTGAACAGCCAAATAGGTCTTCAAACAAATAGGTCCTGCTCAGAAAAAAAAACGGTGTCTGGAGTCTGGCCATACATTTGCTCATCATTCCTGAAAGTATGAGCACGTTTAGAACATCCTGTCCTCTACCAGCTCCCTTGATTCTCAGCCCCTTGTCTAAAATTACAGTTTCCAGTGATAGCTACCCCTGAAATACTGGCTTTTCTCCAGGACCGCGGCAAGTATTTATGGCATGGCTTCTTTTATTTAAAAATTGTGAGATTTTATTTTCCTTAAGTCCTTAAAACGCACAGTCCATTACTGTTGTTTAAACTGTCTCTACCACTGGTGTGTTGAACTTCAAAAATATTTAGGCAAGAGCTTACAAAAGTTAAAAATCAGCTAAATGAGGACACAATGGGAAAAGGATAGTCTCTTCAATAAATGAAGATACTGGGCTATTCCTAGTAGCAAAGACATGGAATCAGCCTAAATGCCCATCAATAGTAGACTGGATAAAGAAAATGTGGTACATATAAACCATGGAACACTACACAGCCATAAAAAAGATGAAATTATATTTTTTGCAGCAACAGCAACATGAATGGAGCTGGAGGCCATTATCCTTAGTGAACTAACACAGGAACAGAAAAGTGAATACTGCATGTTCTCACTTATAAGTTAGGGCTAAACACTGAGTACACATGGACACAAAGAATGGAACAACAGACACCAAGGGCTACTTTAGGGTGGAAAGAGGTAGGGTGAGGATCAAAAAATTATGTATCAAGTACTATGTTTACTACCTGTGTAGCAAAATAGTTTTACACCGAACCCCTGTGACATGCAATTTACCTATGTAACAAACATGCACATGTATTTCTGAACCTAAAATAAAAGTTTAAAAAAATTAAAAATTAAAAAATAAAGGAGTAGTGCTGGAAAAACTGGATTTTCACATGCAAAAGAATGAAATTGGACCCTTATCTTATACTACATTAAAAAATCAACTCAAAGTTAAAAAAATAAAAACAAACCCTAAATATAGGACCAGAAACCACAAATTTCCTAGAAGAGAACATAGGGAAAAAGCTCCTTGATATTGGCATTGGCAGTGTTTTTTTTGTTTTTTTTTTTTTTGATGTCACACCAAAAGCTCAGGCTACAAAAGCAAAAATGAATAAATGGGATGTCATCAAAATAAAGAAACTTCTGTACAGCAAAGGAAACAATCAACAGAGTGAAGAGACAATCTATGGAATGATAGAATATATTTGGACACCATGCATCTGATAAGGGGATCATATCCAAAATCGATCAGAAATCCAAGTCAATAGTAGAAAACAAATAACCTGATTCAGAAATGGGGCCCTGCCAGTAGCACATGCCACTGAGGAGGCTGAAACAGGAGGATCACTTGAGCCCAGAAGTTCGAGATCAGCCTGGGCAGCACAGCAAGATAGAATAGGATTGCTTGAGCCTAGGAGTTTGCAGTGAGCTATGATCGCACCACTGCACTCCACCCTGGGCGACAGAGTGAGACCATGTCTCAGAAAAACAAAACCAAACAAAAATAAAAGGAAAAGAAAAAAAACGCAAATTAAAACCACTATGAGATACCACCCCACACCCTTTAGGATGGCTATTATCAAAAAGACAAGAGGTAACAAATGGCGAGAGTGTTGGGAGTGTTGGAGAAAAGGGAACACTTATGCATTGTTAGTGGGAATGTAGATTGCTGCAGCCCTATGGAAAACAGTATGGAGGTTTCTAAAGAAATTAAAAATAGAACTACCTTATGACCTAGTAATCCTATACTAAAAGGAGATTAAATCACCCGCTAGTAGAGATATCTGCACTCTCATGTTCACTGCAGCATTATTCACAATAGTCAAGATAGGAAAACAACCTGTCAACGGATGAATGGATAAAGAAACTATGTGATATTCCAACACACCCACAACAGAATAATTCAGCCTTAGAAAGAAGGAGATCCTGCCATTTTCCACAACATGGTTGAACCTGGAGGATATTATGCTAAGTGAAATAAGCCAGACAGAGAAAGAAAAATATTGCATGATCTCACTTATATGTGGAATCTAAGAAAACAGAAAGGTCAAATATGCAGAGATAGAGAACAAAACAGTGGTAACCAGTGGGAGGAAATGGGGAGATGTAGGTCAAAGGATACAAAATAGCAATACGTGGGATGGACAAGGGTAGAGATCTAATGTGTAACATGAGGACTATAGGTAATAAAAGTACCTTGTATTAAAGAGTTTTGTTAAATAAGTAGATTTTAGCTGCTCTTGGCACACAAATATTGTAACTGTGTGAGATGATATTTACGTTAATTTGTTTCTCTCTAGTAACCAATTACTTTTTATATGTATCCCATATCCAATTGCAAACCTCAAATATACACAATAAAATTTATTTTAAAAAATAATAAAATGAAAATTAAAATATTTACATAAAACTTTTAAAAACCAGCTAAATGGACAAGTAAAGTACATTAATCACAATAAACAAGAAAAATGAAAACCTCACAGAGCTGGAAGTTGTTCATCAGCATTCTCACTACCTAAAACACAGTTAGCCTCCTTCTCCCTTCTTGACCCCAACCCTTCCCCCTCCCCATCCTACCCTCCTACCAAAAAAAGAAATAAAATTAAAAGCCTGTGAGCTCTAAAAACAGGTAATCAGAGTCCAAGTCTCAAAGACCACGTATGGCATGCTAACAATCCTATCAACATTTCTCGCACTGTGTTCTAATGCAAGACACTCAGTTTTAGGTTTTACTCTTCTTCTAGTTTTACCAATATTTGCATCTTATAAACAAACCACAGTAGATTAGGAGTGTTTTGCTGTGTGTGGCTTTGGTTGACTATCAGTGAAGGGCACTGGACATAGAGACATGAAAAAAGAGACAGTGGGGAGAAGAGCAGACAGCGTGATGCTGAAGAGAAGAAAAAGAAACCTACACAAGCAGAAACAAGTGACAGAAACAACAAGGCAGCCCAGAGTTGTTTATTTATCGAAACAGGATTGAGACAATAAGGTAGAGCAAACAGGGTGTCAAACATGACCTCTGTAGCCCCAAAGGTGTCACTGCACAGAGGGGATGCTCAGCCATAAAGAATCAGTTTAATTCTATTCCACGTTTTTCTTGATGAGAAATACATGCCACATTTAAGAAAGCTACCTATTCAAAATGGTTAACATTTTCTAAAAATGCATTGAGGTCTACAAAAATTGAATTGGCTTATTGTATCTTCACTGCTGTTGGAAAAGTGAAGTTTTACCATCAGGCAATTCTCCTCCTGTGTATAATGATACCACACTGAAGATTTAAATAGAAGGACATTGAAGTTTTTGAACCTTAATGTGAAGTTGTCCCTTTCAATTAAATATGGCACATATGTATTAATAAACAGACATCCCTGTAAAGTGAATTTCTCTGTACATGGAATCCTAATTTCTCACTGGTTTATATGTTAAATTCATATGTTGGAAAAACTTTAAAAATGTTCATAAGCTATAATAAAAACAATAATTCAGCTCTTCTGAAAACTGCAGGCAGATAGAGTACAGTAGCAGACAGGACTTTGGAAGTACTGGGTTTAAGTCCAGGGCGGGTTAAAGGCTGTGGCTGTGGCTTTGAACAGGCCACTTTTGCCCTTCTGAATCTATGCAGATGCTTTGTTCATTTCAGAAGCATTTCTAGAACTCCTACTAAGTGCCGAGCCTCATGCTAGGTCTCAGGCATACAAAGGTAAACAAGACAAGGCCTCTGGCTTCATAGGTTATCCAAGAACCTTGAAACGGTTTTGAACTTTTGGGATGAATAATGCTGGAAATTAGTTCAAGACAAATTCCCCTGGAGATTTTAAGTGTGAAATACTAAGGATTACACAATTCACTCCCTCACTCCCTGCTTAGCGTCTAAGGAGGAATCGCATTTCACCCTCGCTCCCTGGGAAGTGCGTGGCCGCCCCAGCCCTGGGTCCTGTGCTGTCTCAGCACCATCTGCTGGCTTACAAGGGAAGGGCCTGCAGGGAGGTCCTGCGGGGTCTGCCCAGCCCCACCCAAGGACCGCCTTACAGACCACCTGGCAGGGACCAATGATGGCTGGTTGGCCAAAATAACTCTTGCTGGTGAAGAAAGCTGGGAGGAACATGAGGCCTGAAGGGTTACTCGCCACCATCTGGTGTAGGCGACTCAGCCAGGCAGGACCTCACACAGAAGAAACACTATGATTGCTCTAAGTACTATAAGAAGAGAATTGTTATTTTGTTGTGAGTGTATGATCCAATAAAGGTAACAATATACAGAATCACACGCCCTGTAGGTGAGACTCCAACCCGTCCTATACTTACTGGCTGTGTGGAGATGCCTGGGAGAGGGTGGCAGGGCTGCAGCAGCTCACATTCTCCACACACCTGCCCTGGAAGACAGCCTGGGATTGGCAAATGCACAATCATATTCACCAGATGAAGAAAGGACCAGGACTTCCCCTGTGGTCCGTCTTTTCTGATTTTGTTTGTTTGTTTGTTTTTGGAGACGGGGTCTCACTCTGACACCAGGTTGGAGTGCAGTGGAGTGATCTCAGCTCACTGCAACCTCCAACTCCCGGGTTCAAGCAATTCTCCTGCCTCAGCCTCCTGAGTAGCTGAGATTACAGGTGCCTGCCACCATGCCCAGCTAATTTTTGTATTTTTGGAAGAGACAGGGTTTCATCATGTTGGCCAGGATGGTCTCGATCTCCTGACCTCGTGATCTGCCCACCTCGGCCTCCCGCAGTGCTGGGATTACAGGCATGAACCACCGCCCCCGGCCTGTTTTCTGATTCTTGAAGTCACTCAGCACTTTGCCGAGGCTGTTTGTTAGCTTAGTGGTTTTCTATTCTGATTGTATCTGTTTTGACTTTGAAGGGAAAACGATATATTTGTTTGGTCAGAAAGACATAAACCAAATAGTGGTGTGCAGTTGGGTTCCTCCACAAAGCAGAGCCTCAGATGAAGGCTTACAAATGGACTGTTTATTTGAAGGGACAGGATTGTGGGACAGAGGCATAGAACAGGAAAGGAGGGAAAGTTGCATTAAGAAGGTGTTGTCCAATGGGGTACCATGCAGGCAGTTAATGCTCTGTCCAGCCTGGATCTTCTGAAGAGCCATTTGAAATATGTCTCAGAACTGTCTTCTCCAGGGAATTGGAGGCTGGACCCAAGGTTATGATCATGCAGGTGCAAATACCAGAATGTGCTCCAAGGTGCCTCCTGCATGGCAGCCTCCATCACGCCCAAAGGCAAGAAAGAAGAGGCGTGCACAGGTGTGAGATTGCACCTGCAAGAAGCTATCAGAGCCCTCAGAGAGGCAGAACTTGAGCACTGTGAAATGGCATGCAACAGGAGCCCAGTTCAAGTATTTACTCAGGAATAAACAGTTTGGACATGTTACAGATGATTTATAACCACCTCCTAAATTATTGTAGCATTATTGATTGATTGGGTAGGTGGAAAAATGTGGAAGCTTGGCTAAGCCTGGGAATAAATAAAGGTGGGTGACTTTTCAGCCTTTATAGTGTATAAAAGAGTATCCCCACTCACATTCACTTTTTATTATCAGTGAGCTACTAGACTCTGACTTTAGCAATTTTGTTGTAAATAATAGTATATTTAGAAATCTATTCTTGAGACTAAGACTACGCATAAAAGATTCCTGGGAAACAGAAAGTTATCATTTATTTGGCTAATTACATCTAACTAGGTAGCTAAAATGCATAATAAGAATCCAAATAGCATTTTCCCACAGAGGGGGATTAATTGAATAATTAATAGCCTTCTCTATTTTGCATGAATAATTAAGAAGTCTAAAGGAAGTACAAGCTGAATTCCATTACAGCGAAAGATTCCCAGGCCAATAGCAATGGCATATTAAAAGCAATATTCAATACAACCAAATTGTAGAACACACAAACCCTGACAGCATTCTCTCAGAGCTTGTTATAACAAGTTTTGACCCTGAGCAATAATCACTGGATTTTTCAACATTGTCATGTAAAAATAGATTTTGTAGTCAGTTTGTTTCTTGTCCAGGTGAACAAAGCATACTTTTTCTAGGAGCAAATCAATGGCTTCATTGTTAGTGTGGCATTTGGCAGGGAGGGAGAATCATTGTTGGCTTATTTATCACACACATTTCTGGAGATGATCCACTAGTTTTAAATAGGAATAGGACATTTTAAATGCAAAATACACTGGAATTTCTCGATAATGGACATTTCTCCTTGTACAAGTTTCTCTTCAGAGATTAATATCTAAGAACTCCCTGCTACAAGAAAAATTTGTTGCAGTAGTGGGGTTCCTATGTAGCATCTTCGATGGTCTTAGCAGCGCCTTGAAACTCTTCAACCTCTGCTGTTAGCCCTCTGGAGTTTCCACATAGAGCATCCAAGCCTGCCTCTCCCTCCATGAGTACTTTTTCCTCTGTGGACTGTTTACTGCCTGCAAGGCAACAAGAGTTTCTGAGGGGCTGAATTACAAGGCAAGTGCTTTGGCTGAAATCCAAATGAAAATCATGGTTTCTCCATTGATTACCTATAATTAAAATTGTTTCTTGATTAGAAGATCAACATTTTCCTCCATTTTAATATGCCTTAAATCAAAATGCAGCCTAGATTTGATGTGAATATTTACTATCATATTTTCTGGTGAGTCTTGGAAACAATCCTAGCATATAACCAAGGAAATCTCATAAAAAGCAGAGAAACTTTAGCACACAAATCATTGTATTTCAGTAGGGGGCATAGAAGTGAGTTTACAAACAATGAAGTTTGTTTGTTTGTTTGTTTGTTTATTGAGACAGAGTTTTGCTCTTGTCGCCCAGGCTGGAGTGCAATGGCACAATCTCGACTCACTGCAACCTCTGCCTCCCAGGTTCAAGTGATTCTCCTGCCTCAGCCTGCCAAGTAGCTGGGATGGCAGGTGCCTGCCACTATGCCTAGCTAATTTTTGTATTTTTAGTAGAGACAGGGTTTCACCATGTTAGCCAGGCTGGTCTCACCTCCAGTGATCTGCCCTCCTTGGCCTCCCAAAGTGCTGGGATTACAGGCGTTAGCCACTGTGCCCAGCCTACAAACAATGAAATTTAAGGCAGTGATTCTCAACTTTTTCCCCTCACCCACATCCCTCTAGGATGTGACTGTGATCACGTATGTGGTGGAAATGTCCCTAGGTTGGGAATTTGTTCTTCCTCCCTCCTTCCCTCCCCCACATTTATGCAACAGCTACACCATGCCTCACACCAGGGTGGGCCCTGGTTGTTAAGAGTGGTAAATGTTACAAAATCTGATCAAATTGCAGCTCCCCCCACCCCCAGCCCTCTGTACTGACCTTCCCCGCTTCACATTTTCCGTAGCAAATGTCACCATCGGACATATTAGGTGTGTTACTTATTTATTATACATTTCTCCTGTCTCTCAGGTAAGGTCCCTGAGTATGAGAAACTTTGTTTGTTCACCGATAAATCCTAAGTAAACACTGTTCTAGGCACATGGTAGTCTCAATACAAATAGTTTGAATGAATAACTATTGGAATGAATGAATATTCTAATGGGGACAGATAGACCAATGAATAAACCAAATAATTACAGGTGTAACAACTGCTGGGTGATAAGAAAGTAGGTAATTAGGGAGGCCACCTTGAGGAGGGTTTAGAGAAATCCTCTGGGAGAAGCGACAAGCCCAGACCCAAGGGTGAGAGTGAAATGGCACAGCAAGAGTAAGGAGTTTTGAAGGAGGGAGGGGTGGGGTTTCGTCAGAATTGTCTGGCAGAAGATGGACAGTGAGCCTCATTTCATTCAGGCTGTAGGTGAGAGATGAGGCTGGGAAGAGGTTTAGAGCCAGCTCATGCTCAGCCCTGAAGGTCGTGATAAAGAGTTTGGATTTTATTTTTAAAGCAATAGGAAATTATTGAAAGATTTTTAAGTCACTCTATGAGCTACAGGATCTGAAACTTTTTGATTCTCCCTCCTGGGGACGCATACATTTCCACTTAAGAATCTCTGGTCTAAGTCAGAATCTGGTACCCATCTCACTAATCTTTCAGTATTATGATTCCTCCTTTTCCTCTCTGTGGCTTCAAAAAGAGAAATCCTTAGCAACATCTCTCAGGCCTAAGCAACAACCCCTAGGCTTATGTATGGCTCTAGGCTCTGTGATTTCACACTGTATGCAAACCCTTGGAACCTTCCTTGTCTATCTGCTACTTGGAGAGGGAGGTTGCTTTCTTGATTAAAAGATCAGTGCCCCTCTCTCTCCTTTTCTTTTTTAGATGACCACCCCTGAGCTCATCTGAAAACGCAGCTTTAATATGCATTGCTGCTTTCTTAGTTCTCTGCTTTTTCTAGACTCCCATTCTCCCAGGTGAAGCTGGTCACAACTATTAGGCAATCTCTATGCTAAAAGTAGTCCCACCCTCCTCTTTCCCCAAGGAGAATTTGCATTCCTGCCTTGCTTTAGCCCTCAGCTTTCAGGAGAACTCACTTGCTATCATCAGTTGAAGCCTGGACCTTGAGGACTCCTGAGTATCTCCTTAGCAACAGCTGCAATTCACCTTGCAACCAATCCTACCATAGAACCAAGGAAACATCGTACTAAAGCAGAGAAATTTAGCACACAAATCATTGTATTTCAGTAGGGTGCATAGAGAGATTACAAACAATGAAGTTTAAGGCAGTGGTTCTCAACTTTTTCCCCTTGCCCACATCTCTCTAGGATGTGACCATGATTATGTATATACTGGAAATGTCAACCAGGTCAGGTATTTGCTTGTTCTCTTCATTCCTCCTTCCCTCCCCCACATTTGTTCAACAGCTATACCATGCCTCATACCAGGCTGGGGTCTAGTTATTATAATGGTAAACATTACAAAGCCTGCTGAAATTGCAAATTTTCAGATAGTCCTGGCATAAAATTCTCCCTAAGAGTGTTTTGAGAGGCCTGGATCTCATCCTGTGAAAGCAAGCAAACAACATTTTTAGCAAGGCTTTCTGAATGTAGATTTAGCTTTGTGTCATTCTCATAACAGAATTAGGATTCCGTCCTGCTGGTGATCAATTTTAGCCTATTGCAGAAAGTAATCCCAAGCCAATATCCAACACATGATGACAACATTGCCAATGTAGGCTTTTTTCCCTGGATGGTATTCTAGAGAGGATATGTGTAAACCAAAAATAAAATTCTAAGACCCCCCAGCCATCTGAATGGACCTCTCCTCTTGGCCAAGGGCATTCCAAAGTTAACCTGAAAAACTAGTTCAGGCCATGATGGGAAGCAGGTGCCAGACATGCCTCATTATACCCCCCTCTCTTTTGGAATTCAGGCCCAGCTGACCAGCATTAACATTAAAACAGGTCTTAAGACTGACAAAGCAGACTCTTTGTAGCAATAGGACACCAAATTCCAGCCTGACTCTAGGATGGCATCACATAACAGATAGCAGGCCCAGAAAAAATCAAAGTGTATTTCTTGGACATATTTTGAAATGGCCCTGCAAAGCTGTCTCTTGTGGGGAAAATCTGCATTCTGTAGAGAATCTCAGATCCTTTCCAGGTCTTTTTCCCGATCCAGGAGAGAATCACCTCTGATAAGACATATTTACAATCTATTCTCTCTGAAGCCTGCTACCTGGAGGCTTCCTCTGCATAATGGGAACCCTGGTCTCCACAACCCCTTATCTTAACCCAGACATTCCCTTCTATTGATGCTAGGTCTTTACACAATAACTTAACTCTTTCAACCAATTGCCAATCAGAAAACCTTTGAATCTATCTATGATCTGGAAGCCCCTGCTTTAAGTTCTCCCCCTTTTCTAGACTGAACCAATGTACTTCTTACATGTATTGGTTGGTGTCTTATGCCTCCCTAAAATAAATAAAACCAAGCTGCAGCCTAGCCACCTTGAGCACATGTTCTCAGGACCTCCTGAGGCTGTGCCATAGTCCATTGGTCACTTACATTTGGCTCAGAATAAATCTTTTCAGATATTTTACAGACTTGGACTCTTTTTGTTGACACATGAGAAAGTCTTTTCCCTCCAGTGAGAAAGACCTTTTCCAATGTAAATAAGGGAAAAATGAGTCCATCATATGTGTAGACTTTATGACAACTCATGTTATAGAAAATCTTAAATGACTGGGAGGCCAATACACAATGCTAGAAGTTGAATGTTTAATGGCAGCATTGTTTCTGTGTGATGTTGAGTCCCATTGAAATACCCTCACTTTGCTTTTATGAAGAGAATGAGTTCCATCCTCCAAATCCCTTGTAGCTTCTGTCACTGTGTATTTACACAGGCCTAAATATCTGTGATCTAACTGCCCATCCTTCAACAACTCACTGTAATCCTTGTTGACTAACTGTTGGTCATATATTCATCTCTGAAAAAGTCCTCTCTGTTCAATTCTAGAAGAAGAATCACATTGACTAAGAGGAGGAATGGATTTCAATAGAAAATTGAACTGCTGTTACTGAGACAGAGCAGGAACCCCTGGGGCCTCCTCTGCACCCCCATCCACAAGCATGGAAATAAAGGAAAATCCTGAGTTCCTTCAAGGAAAGTTCCAGGCACCTAGCTAGCCCTGAGAAGTATATGAGCAACCTAATAAGCAAAAGTTAATAATAGTTTCCCTCGCTTTGTCTCACTGCAGTCCTGATATCATCAGTGCTTGTCTTTGCCACATGGGCTGGGTGGACCCAGGTTTGGTGTGGTGATATTTTCAGAAGTAGGAGGAATGAAGCCTAAGCAACCACACAATTAATCAAACAGATGGATGGTACACAGTACAACATCCAGAGACCAATTTAGAGAATCACTACCATTTTTATAGGGTACCTACTACATGCCAGGCATTGTCTAGATACAATACATACATATATATATTAAATTTAATGTTAAACTTTTAAAATTTGATCTTCTCTGGATGGATAACTCGGAATCACAAATATCTTCCTATTCTCCAAATAGTCTAGGTTACCACCTACTTGACCTAAAAACTTCATTAACTCAAAAAGATCAAAACATCATATAATTGGGGGAGGAAGAAGAGATAATTGAACTTAGAGCCCTACTTTTCTCTCTTATACCAAGCAGCTGAATGATTAACATAATATTACAAAATACCTGAATTATACTTGTTCTTGGCACTGATTGTAAGGAAGTTCTCTCAAATACATACTCTCAATACTTTGGATTATAATACTGTATATGTTTAGTTTTTCTCCTGGAGAAATTCCACTGTTCATCAGCCATGCTGCATTTTCTTCGTCTGCTTAGAGGACTCAGGTGAAGCTCTCCAATTCTGAAATCATTCGGCCTGATTTCAGGTCAAAGCCTTGCCGTTGATCATCAAGTCAACTTCAAGATATTTCACCTCTTTCAGTTTCCCCACCTAGTTTCAGTTCCGCCACTTATAAAATAGAGGTAATTAATAGTATTCACTGCATGAAACTGTGAATCTTAATTGAATTAACACAGCTAAATAACCTACAGTAATGTCTAGCACATAGTAAACAGTCAATAGATATTAATCACTACTTATACAATGAACATGCTAGTAAGCCAATTCCAGCAGACCAGACAGAATTGACGAAATAGCAGAAAGTGAGATTATGGACAGAAGGCATGAATTCTTGACTTGCTTCTGTCGTAATGAGCCTTCTGACCTTGGACACGATACTTATGTTTTCCAAGCCTCCATTTCCTCATCTATAAAATGGAGATAATAATATCTCCTCTACCTATATCATAGGTTTACTTTTAATCTATAGAGGAATAATAAACGTGAAATTATTTCATGATAGTTACAGTGCTAAGCTGCTTTAACTGTTAGGATTTGGTTTTGCTACAAATAAGAGAAACCTCTCAAATAGCAATTTAAATAAGAGGAAATTTTATTTCTTTCTCATGTAAAAGAAGTCTGCAAATAAGCAGCCCCAAAGCTGGATTGGCAGCTCCGTGACATCAGGGATTTGGACAAAGCAACATCAGAAATCCTGGTTCCACTATGTCCAGGGAGCAGACCTTCCTGGACATCAAGAAACATCTACTTATATCTTCTTGTTGCAAAGGAAGATTGGACAAATATTCTCATAGTTAGATGACAACTGTAAATTGGGACCCACTGACAAGAGAGAGGAAGAGACAATAGACGCTTTATGGGCAACTAAGGGTCTCTGCTACAACTCTATGGCATCAATATCTTTTACACGTACACATTGCTTTTCACAAGAATGAATCTGTGTTCAACATTCAGTCTCCTTTTTCTCTTCCTCTTCCCCTTCCTGTTCCTCCTCCTTCTTTCTTTTTTTTTTTTTTTTAAGTCATACAGTTATAAGTTAGTGGGTCAGTGTTCGGGTTATAAGTTAGGATATAATCTATATTTTTAAAATATTTTTCTAGTTGAAAACAAATAATCTCTTTTGGTATCAAAATGATTAATTTTATTAGAATTATTGCTTTAAGGCCAGGCGTGGTGGCTCACGCCTGTCCCAGCACTTTGGGAGGCTGAGGTGGGTGGATCACGAGGTCAGGAGTTCGAGACCAGCCTGACCAACATGGTGAAATCTCGTCTCTACTAAAAATACAAAAATTAGCCGGGCATGGTGGCACACACCTGTAATCCCAGCTGCTCAGGAGGCTGAGGCAGGAGAATCCCTTGAACCTGGGAGGTGGAGATTGCAGTGAGCCAAGATCACGCCACTGCCCTCCAGCCTGGGCGACAGATGGACACTCCATAAAAAAAAAAAAAAAGAATTATCCCCTAAAAAGACATCAAGCCATATGGCAGTGGCTGGAAGCCCCAAATTTCAGCTGACCATCTGAAAAACTAGTGCTACTGGTCACAACAGGAGTTAGGGGAATGGGGCTCATCAGAGCACAGTCCTCGCTGTTCCTGGCAAAGCAATCGATGGTATTTATCTTATTGATGGTCCAGGGCCATCCTCTTTATGAATCAAAGACAGCACATATTGCTACCCAGATTTTGCATACTATCTTTTTGTTTTCTTAAAGGTAGTATTATTTTGCATACTTCTTTTAAAAAGGCCAAAGTCCTTAAAGATTTAAAGAAAAATGACCTCTATGTACCAATAACAACAACAAAAAAAAACAATCAAAGCAATTTCCTCTTTTTCTTCTTCTTTGGAGACAGGGTCTTGCTGTGTCACCCAGGCTGGAGTGCAGTGGTGCGATCACGGTTCACCGTAGCCTGGATCTCCTGACATCAAGGGATCCTCTAGCCTAGGCCTCCCAGAGCACTGAGATTATAGGCATGAGCCATTGTGCCTGGCTCAAAAATTTCTCTTACCAAAATTTAAGAGATCTAATTGGAAAAAATATTTCTTTAGTTGCACTTCATCAAGTCTCTTTCCTTTCTGGATTGAGATGCCACCATGCCATGTAACTTGTGTGTGTGCAGATGTATACTCTGATTTATTCCCAAAAGGATTTCAGGTGACTCCATCATATCATATAATAACCAAAAATATAGCACACACAGCAGATAAATATGTGGAGTTAAATCATTCAAATGGTTCCAGATGACTTTGAAACTAAACTTCATTTGGCTTGTTAATGAGATAAGCATTTAAGTCAAAAATCTTAAGGCTTACTATCTTCAAAATGTGAGTGCTCCACATCTTTGTAAAGGGAACTAGTTATTTATTTATTTATTTATTTATTTATTTATTTATTTATTTTAGAGACAGAGTTTCACTCTGTCACCCAGGCTGGAGGGCAGTGGCATGATCTCAGCTCACTGCAACCTCCTCCTCCCGGGTTCTAGCAGTTCTCCTGCCTCAGCCTCCCACATAGCTGGGATTATAGGCGTGCACCACCACACTCGGCTAATTTTTTTGTATTTTAGTAGAGATGCAGTTTTACCATGTTGCCTAGGGTGGTCTTGAACTCCTGAGCTCAGGCAATCTGCCCGCCTCGGCCTTCCAAAGTGCTAGGATTACAGGCGTGAGCCACTGCGCCCGGCCGGGAACTAGCTCTTTAGCTATAGTTGAAAGGTCTTCTAAGTGGCCACTTTCCACTCAAATGCAAGTAATGCAGGAAAACGCAGGCTTGAGGATACATGTACTTAGCGGTATCAGTCACTTTCTAACTTCACACATGAGTAGGTACAGTCACATATGTGTTTCTTATCTCCCCTGACAAGTTCCATGGATGAATTACTTTTCTTCATTAGAAAGTAAGTCTCTGTTGTGTTGACTGTTACAGTGACATGAAATAAAATAGGGAAGAGATGGAAGTAAAAATACTGTCTTATCCTTGTGCTAAAACATATTCATCCCAATATGTGATGGCTGTGTTATAAAGATTACGCTCATAGAAATGTACACTGAACTACCTAAGTGTGTGCGGTAAGTACAATTTCTACTAAATATAAATCACTGCCAAAAAATAAGACCCATTTTACCCCATGACACAGTTCTGATAAGTTAACAACAGCTTTATCCCAGTGAAGATTTTGACACTGTTTAAATCCTAGGAGTTTTACCAGGGAATCTATTCATGAAGTGTAAAAATTTGTCAGATCATAGCTGGACTCACAATGCCATCAGGAATAGCAAACAGAGCCAATGTGCTATGTTTTGCTTGAAGTGTTTGTTCTTAGAATAAGGCTCTGTGGAGAGTAGCCTGAAACAAAGATAACCAGGGGCTGTGCCTGTCACAGTGTTCAATTTCATGTGTGTGCTGAAAGGGTTATTTACTCCTGATAGTTTATACAATTCTCAAGGATATATTTGTTTATTTTTGTTTTGTTTTCCAGGATTGTTTTTAAAGTGATAAGTTAATTTTTAAAGAAGAATAATGTCCTGAACATGATGAAACACAAATATTTATGCTGAGCATTCTATTGAAGCTTAACTGGACAAACAATCTCAAAAATAGACAATTTTCAGGTTGAATCTTCCGCTTTGCCAGGGTCATAAGTGAGTAGACATTTTCCCTATTTGGCAGGATAGTCCTCTAAAGGCTGTTCACAATGGCACCTGTGAGGGGACCTTGGTCTCCTTCTAAGGTGGGATGTTTGCTTCTTGTTACTTATTCAGGGAGTGCCTTGCTTTTCCATCTGGTCAAATAATTCTTGTTTTGATGCACTAATACCCAATAAGAAATCACTCAGAGGTACTTAGCCAGGATTTTAACTCATCTTTAAGCTCTCTCCCTGTGCTGATGTAGGTTCTATTTAGAAGATAATTGTGACTAGAGAATGCTCCTGGCTTTGATACATCCAAGAATCACATCATCTAGCTTTATTCTACTATATTAAGCTATATTATGATGGAACATTTAAATATGAGTACTTATAAGCTAGTGTTAGCAAATTGAACTGAGGTCCCCCCACGCAGTGCAGTAAGGCCCAAACATCCACACTGAGGTGTGCAGCAGGAGAAAGGAAGGCATTTATTTGCAGGGCACCAAACAAGGAGAATCAGGCAGCTAATGCGTAACACCCGAATTCTCAGATGGCTTACAGGTAAGCGTTTTTAAAGGTTGGGAAGCAGAGTAACCTCTGCCTCAGCCAAAGCCATAAATCAATACACAGAAGTTATACATTGGTTTTGTTACTGGTGGCTAATATCTGAGTCACCTGGAAGCAAATATGTTACCAGTAGAAGGTATCCAAGTTACCGGTGGCGGCAAATCCCCTATGGGTCTGCAGCAACCTCAATTCTTACCTCCTCAGAAGAAAGAATTCCACTGAGGGCCATAAGGCAGAGAAGAGACCAAGGTAAGTTTCAGAGCAGGAGTGGAAGTTGATTTAAAAGCTTTAGAGCAGGAAAGAAAGGAAAGTACACTTGGGAGAGATCTAAGTGGCGACTTGAAGAACAAGGGCGGTGTTTGACCTGGATCCTAGGGCTTTATAGGCCGGCCCATTTCCCATGATTCTTCCCTTAGCATGGCTGCCCGCATGCCCACTGCCCTCCTTGCGCTTGAGAAGGGAGCACACGCAGTGTGTTTAGGAAGTTGTATGCATGCCCACCTCAGGCTTTTTTCCCTTTGCCAGTGGAGTGCCCCTGGGAGGTCACACTATGCCATTTTGTCTCTTAATGCACATGCCTGGGAAGTTGCTTCTCCTTGGCATTTGCATTCAATTAACACTTCAGTACAACAAGTGTGGACCATCAGAAAATGGCCTCTCCCTGGCACCCACTGCCAATTTATCACTTTTAGAGAGGCAATGTGATCATTGCCGAACCATCACCCGACATTCCTAGTGGGTGGGGGAGAGCCCTCTCCTGCCCCTGCTCATGCCTAACTACCTGTAACAATTGGACCTAAAAAGGTGGGGCATCTTGAACTGAGGGCCCACAGATTTCAGATGGATTCAAAGATTTTCTGCCTTGTGATTGGCTCAGAAAGTAAAGCTTTGTCTAAAAATTCGGGATCAGCAGAAAAAAATGTTGGCTTTGGCTCATGGGTGTGACCTCCTCCAGGCCCTTCAGGAAGGAATTTAGAACAAAGAACAGTGCTCAGAGTTGGGTCCTCAGTTCTCCATCTGGGGTCTCTGTGCTAGCAGACCCATTTGGTGGGGGTCTGGGTTTCTGAAAAACCACTCAAGAATGTATGTTAAGACTTTATCTTTAGTTTCTATAGAGAACCAAACATCCTCTGATTCTAACTTTCTTGACTATTGTTTTAGGCTACTATTACTTTCTTGCTCATCAAGTTGCTCGTTTATTTCTCAGGGCTAGCGAGGTGCCTGGAACTTTCCTTGAAGGAACTCAGGATTTTCCTTTATTTCCATGCTTGGAGGAGAGGGGACTCACAGGCCCCTAAGAGGGGCCCCTGCTCCGTCTCACTGGTTCTGAAACAGCAACAATAATCCTGCCTGTCTCACGGGGTTGCTGTGGAATAGATCATCCATGAAGCCCAGGCCAGGAATCAGTTAAATCCTCAGCACATATTTGGTTTCGTTAGCATTGCTAGAGGCAGCATGGCGCCAGTCTTTCTGCCAAGAACAACTACACATTCTGCATAATATATAGAAATATGTATCTTAAATTGTGTGGATGAGCTGGCAAGAGTGAAGGAATCCTGAGCCAAAGACGAAAGGAAAGTGGGAACCCAGAGAGGTAAGCAAAGCAGGCAGGTTGGCTTTTGTGTTGAAGGCGTGTGTTCTTCCTTTTTTGCCTGTGTTAGTGTGTGTGTGTGTGTGTGTGTGTGTGTAGGCTTATGAGTACAAAAATCAAAGCCCAGGACTTATCCTGAAAGATAAATGAAGGAGTATAAGGATACATCAACCCTCACCCCTGCCTAAATCTGGCACCGTAGAGGGCTAAATTTTCAATGTGAAGATGAGCCAGAAATGTATCCTCCCCTTCCATCCCAGTAAAGAAATGCGCCCATCTCAAACCTTGGTACATTCCTATAATTCGTAACCACAAACTAGACCCCACATGTTTTGAGTCTGAATTTATATTACTGGGTTGATTCAACAAATCTCAATCCAGGGACTTAAATTCAAGTGATCCAGGATTGAGAAGGAACCCAGTCAACAAGCAAATACAAATATAAACCCTCCAGAAGAGTCCAGCTTTAATCCAGTCTCCAGAGAACTTCCACAGATAAAGGTCTGAAAAATATGAGCTCACATTTAAAAATCATTATGTGTATGCGCGCGCACACACACACACACACACACACTCATGAAAACAAAGACATTGGGAAGAGTCATGGAAATCATGACCACAATCTGATCTGCAAAGATTTCAGATATTATGCTTAATAGGTATCTAATACTTTAAAAGTGTGTTAATATGGCAAAAAAGAAGTGTTGAAAATGTGTAAAGGGTACATGGATATTTCTATATCTGTCTATCTTTGTATATACCAGAAAACACGAGTTCATCCAGCACCCCAGGGTTCATTCTGGCCTTTTCCCTCTTTCCGTATTTGTCACTCCTTTCTCTGACAGTGAGAAACCCAGCTCTCATAATACACATTACATTTACTCGTGTTCTCAATCTTCGTGTACACATAAAATAATTTGAGTCCTAACTCATACCTCTGTGAAAAACAAATGTACTATCTCACTGCAAGATCTGTGTGCAATGCTTGGAGTCTTCCGTCTTACAGTTTACAGTCAAGTTACTATTTTCCAAAGTTACTAGGTTAGTTCTTTTCCCTCCCCAGCCCACCTTCTTCAGTATGGGTATGTTTTTCATTTGTATTACTATTAGGCTCAACTCTCTGTTGGTATTGCATTTGAGGAACTCCCACAGCCCCTTGGATTTTAATTATTTATTTTTAGGATATGTGAAACATTACCATGAACACATTTTGCTTAAAACCTGTTAAAGCCTGTTATCCCCATTTTATTCAACATTGTATTAGACATCCTAGCTGACATAGGGAGTCCAGAAAAATAAAGTTTACAAGGATTGTGAAACAGAACAAAATTCTCATTATTTACAAATGATATTATTGTCTACATAGAGAACTCAAAAGAATCCACAGATATATTTTTACTATTAATAAGAGAGTTGAACAGGATTATTTTATATTATTAAAAGTAATATAAGAAACAACCATATGTTTTATGTTACGTTAGTGATGATGAACATTGGTGATGATGCAGGACAGGCAAGCTCCAAAACTGAGGCTTCGCCAGGGAGGGTTCTTGGCTTTGCCCAAGAGAGAATTCAAGGGTGAGCTGGTGGTATTAAACAGCAACTTTTACTGAAACGGTAGCATACAGCAGCAGTAGAGGTACTGCTCCTTGCAGAGTGGGGCCACCCCAAAGATGGTGTGACCAGTGACAGTTCTGCACTCATATTTATACCTACTTTTAATTATGTGCAAATTAAGGGGCAGTTTATGCAGAAATTTCTAAAATGAGGGTGGTAACTTCTGGATTGTCGAATAGTTGTCATGGAAAGCAGTAGTAACTTCTGGGTGTTGCCATGGCAACGGTAAGCAGATATGGTATGTTGGTGGGTGTGTCTTATAGGGAGGTGCTTCTGCCCCAGACTTGTTTCTTTTTTTTATTATTTGATTATTATTATTATTTTTGGGATGGAGTCTTGCTCTGTCACCCAGGCTGGAGTGCAATGGTGCAATCTCAGCTCACTGCAACCTCCGCCTCCTGGGTTCAAGTAATTCTCTTGTCTCAGCCTCCCAAGTAGCTGGGATTACAGGCACCTGCTGTCATGCCCAGCTAATTTTTGTATTTTTGTAGAGATGGGGTTTCACCATGTTGGCCAGGCTGGTCTCGAACTCCTGACTTCAAGTGATCTGCCTGCCTCAGCCTCCCAAAGTGCTGGGATTTACAGGTGTGAGCCAACACCCAGCCCCCAGAATTATTTTAACTAGTCTTAAATTTGGTCCAGTGTCCAAGCCCTGCCTCCGGAGTCTAGTCCCGCCTCCTACCTCAGTGACAAATATAACATATAATAAAATACCATTTTTTAACTATTAAAATACAAACTATATAGAAATAAATCTAGCAAAAGACAAGAAAGAACTTTATGAAAATGGTGTAAAACATGATGGAGAGATGTCAAAGCAGACCAAGATAAATGAAAGCATACGCCACGTGCAGAAACTGGTATATTTAATAACATAAGCATATCAGTTCTCCCCCAGCATAATCTACAGATTTAATGCTTTCCAGCAAAAGTCACAACAATTTTTGGCTTTGCTTCCTTTTGATGGAACTTAGTAAGGTGATTCCAAATTGAAGAAGAAGGAAAATTACAAAACACTACTAAGAGAGAAGAACAAGATAGGGGATTTGCCCAACTAAATATCAAGACTTAATATATATCTGTAGCAATTAAGACTGAGTAGTATTTGCACAGGAAAAACAATCAAATAGAACAAAATATCAAGCCCAGGAACACACCCACATGTGTGTGAAAACTTGAGTTACAACAGAGCAGGCTTTGCAAGTCAGCAGAGAAAGAGTGGCCTTTTCAACAAACGCGGTGGTGTCCAGTGATTATCCAGATGGAAACAGTGAAAATGGAATCTTATTTTTCATCAGACAAAAAAAGATTAAAAACTTAAATGTGAAAGGCAAAACCATAAATTTATAGAATACCAAAGGAGACTCTCTTTATAATCCCAGGGGAAGGAAAGGGTTCTTTAAAGAAATTTTTTTTTTATTTCAATAGCTATAGGGGTACAAGTGGTTTTTGGTTACCTGATTGTACAGTGGTGAAGTCTGGGATTTTAGTGCACCCATCACCTGGGTAGTGTGCATTGTACCCAATAGGTAGTTTTTCATCCATCCCTCATCCTCCTCCCACCTTCATCCCTTCTGAGTCTCCAATGTCCATTATACATTAAGCCTATGTGCCTTTGCATGCCCACAGCTTAGCTCCCCACTTGTAAGTGAGAAAATGCAGTTTTTGGTTTTAGATTCCTGAGTTACTTCACTTAGAATAATGGCCTCCTGTTCCATCCAAGTTGCTGCAAAAGACGTTATTTCATTCTTTTTTTTTTTTTTTTTTGGCTGAGTAGTATTCTGCAGTATATATGTCTTTATCCATTCATCAGTTGATGAGCATTTAGGTTGATTCCATATATTTGCAATTGTGAATTGTGCTTTGATAAACATATTTGTGCAGGTGTCTTTTTGATATAGTGATTACTTTTTCTTTGGGTAGATACCCAGCAGCCGGATTGCTGGGTCGAATGGTATTTGAGAAATTTCCACACTGTTTTCCACAGAGGTTGTAATAATATACATTCCCACCAGCAGTGTATAAGTGTTTCCATTTCACCACATCCATGCCAACATCTGTTGTTTGTTGCCTCTTTTAGTAATGGTCATTCTAGCTTGGGTAAGGCGAATCTCACTGTGGTTTTAATTTGTATTTAGATGATGCAAATTAAATGATTAGTGATAATTAGCATTCACCCTGATGATAAGTGACTTTGAGCATTGTTTCATGTTTCTTGGCCATTTGTATTATATCTTATTTTAAGAAATGTCTATTCATGTCATTTGCCCATTTTTAATGGAATTTTTATTTTTTGATGATTTGTTTGAATCCCTTGTAGATTCTGGGTATCAGTTCTTTATTAGATGTATAATTTGCAAACATTTTCTCCCATTCTCTGGGTTGTCTTTTTACTCTGATGAGTATTTCTTTTGCTGTGCAGAAATTGTAATTAATTTAATTAAGTCCTATTTATTTATTTTTGTTTTATTATATTTGTTTTTCAGGTCTTAGTCATAAATCGTCTAGACCAGTGTCCAAAAGTGTTTTTCCTAGATTTTCTTCTAGAATTTTTATGGTTTCAGGTATTGGATTTAAATATTTAATACAACTTCAGTTAATTTTTGAATATGGTAGAAGATAGGGATCCAATTTCATTCTTCTACAAGTGGCTATCCAATTTCTCTAGCACCATTTATTAAATAGGATGTCCTTTCCCCAGTTTATGTTTCTATATGTTTTATCAAAGATCAGTTGGTTGTAAGCATTTGATTTTATTTCTGGGTTCTCTATTCTGTTCCATTGGTCTGTGTATCTACTTTTATAACAGTACTATGTTGTTTTGGTAACTGTATCCTTGTAGTATAATTTGAAGTCAGGTAATATAATGCCTCCAGATTCTTACTTTTGCTTAGGATTGCTGTGTCAATTCAGGCTCTTTTTTGGTGCCATATTAATTTTAGGATTGTTTTTTCTAGTTCTTTGAAAAATGATGTTGGTAAGAATTATATTAAATCTATAGATTGTGGCCGGGAGCAGTGGCTCACGCTTGTAATCCCAGCACTTTGGGAGGCTGAGGTGGGAGGACGGCTTGAGGCCAGGAGTTTGAGACCAGCCTGGCCAACATGGCAAAACCACATCTCTACTAAAAATATATAAAAATTAGCCAGGCATGGTGGCACATGCCTGTAGTCCCAGCTACTTGGGAGGCTGAGGCAGGAGAACTGCTTGAATCTAGGAGGCAGAGGCTGCAGTGAGCCAAGATCACGCCACTGCACTCCAGCCTGGACATCAGAGTGAGACTCTGTCTCAAAAAAAAAACCAAAAACAAACAAACAAAACCTATAGATTGCTTTGGGTAGTGTGGTCATTTTCATGATACTGATTCTTCCAATCCATGAGCAGAGGATGTATATCCATTTGTTTCTCTCATCTATGATTTCTTTCAGCAGAGTTTCGTAGTTTTCCTTGTAGAGATCCGGCACCTTCTTGGTTAAGTATATTCCTGGGTAATTTTTTTTTTTTTGCAGCTATTGTAAAAGAGATGGAATTCTTGATTTAGTTCTCAGCTTGATAGTTTTTGGTGTATAACAATGCTACTGTGTACATTGATGTTGTTACCTGAAACTTTACTGAATTCTTTTACCAAATCTAGGAGTCTTTTGGAGGAGTCTTTAGTGTTGTCTAGGTGTATGATCATATCATCACCAAACGGATCTAGTCTGACTTCCTCTTTTCCAATTTGGTTGCCCTTTATTTCTTTCTCTTGCCCGATTGCTCTGGCTAGATCTTCCAGAGAGAGTTTTTAAAAACACACAAAATGTTATAGATTTAAATGGAAAATATTGGTACATTTGACTAAATTAAAATTAAAAACCGTTCATTAGAAGACATCGAAAGAAAGTAAAAAGATATGCTAAAACTCTGGGAAGATGCTTGCAACACATGAACAATGAGGGTTAAAGAAATCCTATAATCCCCTCTCCCTGCAAAGAGAAATTACCATCTAGAAAAATAGATTTGAAACTTGAATAGACCCTTTATAGAAAAGAAAATATGACCAACCACATTTACAATCAGGGAAATAAAAATTTAAGCAATGAGGTGCTATTTCACCTCATTTCACCTCAATCAGCCACGTGATTGCCAAAATTAAGAAATCTGATAATGTTCAAGTATTGGGCAGGATGTGGAGCAGCCACAGCCCTATACACTGTTTGTAGGAGTGTCTGTCACTACAACCACTCCAGAAAACAACCTGGCATTACCTTCTGAACCAAACTAAACACTTAAGCTCCCCAGGCAACTGAATGGAACCCCTCTTGAGCACGGGGACCCCCAGAGAACCTGAAAAATTTAATTCCTGGTCATGATGGGGAGGAAGATTGGACACATCTCATTTTCCGCTCTCCTTTTGGAGTTCAGGCACAGCTGACCAGTATTCACATTACAATAGAGATCATAAACTGACAGAACAGACCCTTTGGCAATAAGATACCAAATTTCAGCGTGACTCTGTATAACATCACAGGACAGATAGCAGATCCTAAAGGAAATCAAAATATTTTACCCCAAAATACATTTTATTCACATATTTTAAAATGGCCCTGCAAAGCTATCTTTTGTAGGGTAAATTTGCATCTGTAAAGAATCTCCATTAGTGCAACCAATCCTTTCCTGGATCTGGAAGAGATTAATTAAGAGTCTGACATCTTTTAAGGTCCAAAATGGGACATTTACCATCTATTTCTCTGGAGCTTACTACCTGGAGGCTTTATCTGCATAACAAAAACCATGGCTTCCATAATCCCCCTTATCTTGACTCAAGCATTTGCTTGTTCTTCTGACTTCAGACCTTTAGCTTAATTCTTTCAACCAACTGCCAATCAGAAAATCTTTGAGTCTACCTGTGACCTGTAACTGTAAACCCCACTTCCCTTGAGATGTCCTCTCTTTCTGGGCTGAACCAATATATACGTTACATGTTTGATTTATGTCTTTGCCTATAACTTCTGCCTCCTTAAAAATGTATAAAACCAAACTGTAACTTGATTGCCTCAGGCACACTTTCTCAGAACTTCTTGAGACTGTTCCCTGGGCCATGATCACTCATATTGGCTCAGAATAAACCTCTTTAAGTATTTCATAGTTTGCCTTTTTGTTAAGCAAATCTGTTAAGGTGAAAATGTGCACACTCATTGACCAGGCAAGACCTACATATATGTTCTAGATAAACTTTGCACACATACATTAAGGGATTTGTACAAGAAGGTGTATAGCAAAAAATTGGAAGGAATCTAACTTATAGACAGTAGTAGAATGTATGCTTCAGTAGTGGTCTAATCATACAATGGGCTATCATAGAGCAGGGAAAACGAATAAACTACAGCTATACATGCAACACACACTGATATAGTTTGGATATTTGTCCCCACCCAAATCTCATGTTCAATTGTAATCCCCAGTGTTGGAGGTGGGGCCTTATGGGCAGTGATTAGATCATGGGGGTCTTTCCTTCATGAATGTTTTAGCACTGTCACTTTGGTGCTGTTTTCATGACGGTGAGTGAGTTCTCACAAGATCTGGTTGTTTAAAAGTATGTGGCACCTCTCTCTCCTCCTCCTGCTCTGGCTGTGTAAGATGTGCCTGCTTCCCCTTTACCTTCTGCCATGATTGTAAGTTTCCTGAGGCCTCTCCAGAAGCAGAAACTGCTATGCTTCCTGTACAGCCTGCAGAACCATGAGAAACACACACATACATACTAGATTTCATCCCATTTACATAAAGTGCAAAAAAATGTGAAAAATTATATAGCATATTCTTCAGGAATGAAATGCATAAGGAAAAACTGTAAAGAAAGGTAAAGAAATGATTAACACAAAATTCATATCAAAGAGGAGGGAAGGGGGTGGGATTAAAGGAACTAGAGAGCTTCCAAATCAAAAGGAATATTCTATTTCTTAAACTGGGTTTTGGATACATAGGTGTCTATTGTAGCATTATTCTGTATACCTTACATACATTAGATTAATTTGTATCTACTTGAGATTTAATAAAATATTAAAATATTTTTAAAAAGCAAATTGCAGAATACTGCACACACCATAACTAACCTGTTAAGGAAACATGTTCACACAGACAAAACCACATACATCTGTAAATATGTCATTGCATAGCAGAAAGTGTAAAAGGCTCTACACACACTGAAAATGGAAACTGCATCTAAGGAGACAGACTGGCAATGTGGACAGAGCTCAAGGTACATTTGGATATAGTTTTATTTTTTACTTTTCTACAGGTAGTTTTTTAATATTAATTATGTAATTAAAATAGGTTTTATAAAATTGAAGAAAAATTTGAAGAGAATTTGAAAGGAAGGAAGAAAGAGGGGGAGAGAGAGGATAAAGAAAGGAAAGGATGGAAGTAAGAGAGGAGGAGAAAGGCAGAGAGAAAGGACGGAGGAGGAAGGGAGGGAGGAGGGAGGGAGGAGGGAGGGAGAAAGGAAGGAAGGAAGGAAGGAAGGAAGGAAGGAAGGAAGGAAGGAAGGAAGGAAGGAAGGAAGGGAGGGAAAGGAAAGGAGGGAAGAAGGGAGGAGGAAAGGAAGAGAGGGAGGGAGGGAAGGGATGGAAGGAAGTGATACAGGAGAGAGAAAGAAATTATTTGGACAGATAGTGAGGACAAAAGAGTCCCCAGCAGAACTTCCCTTCTAGCAAAAAGCAGCCCTCGAAATCACCTATTTTCTAACAAAAAGCTGCTTGAAATATTGAGCTGCAAACATAGATAAGGAAGCTGGAAGCTTGCACAAGTGGATGCTGGCAGTGGCACAGACAGAAGGGGCTACTGGAGCCAGGCATGTCCACTATGGGGGCTCCACCTCCCCTCTTTCTTAGCAACATGGGGTAACTACCCACCTACATAATAAAAGATTGGAGTGGAGGCTGCCAGAAATTCACACCCTATACAGATGACACACCTGGTCCTAACTGGTTTTTTACACCCTGTGTAGATCACACACCACCACCCAACTAGCTTATCTGTAAAAACCCTTGCATTTCACTGCGCATCAGCAAACTGTTTTTTCTGGGACCCCTCTCTGTAACGAAGAGCTATTCTCTTTCTTTCACCTCCTAAAATTTTGCTCTAAACCTCACTCTTTGTATGTGTCCATGTCCTTGATCTCCATGGCTATGAGACCAAGAACCTCAGGTGTCACCCCAGACAAAAGGCTGGTTCAGAAGGAAGGAAAGAAGGAAGGAGAGAAAGAGGAAGGAAAGAAGGAAGGAAGGAAGGAAGGAAGGAAGGAAGGAAGGAAGGAAGGAAGGAGAGAGAGTGAGGGATAGAAGGAAGGAGGAAAGGGAGGAAGGAGGGGAAGGAAAGGAAGGAGGAAGGAAGGAGTGAGTGAGTTAGGGAGGGAGGGGGAAGGGAGGGAGGGAGGGAGAAAGGAAGGAAGGAAGGAAGGAAGGAAGGGAGGAGGGAAGGAAGGAAGGGAGGGAGGGACGGAGGGAGGAAGGGAGGGAAAAAGAAGGAAGGAGAGAGGGAAGAAAGAAGGAAAGAAGGAAGGGAGGGAGGGAGGAAGGAAGGAAGGAAGGAAAAAAAGGAGGGAGGGAAGAGGGAGAGAGGGAGGGAGGAAGGAAGGAAGGAAGGAAGGAAGGAAGGAAGGAAGGGAGGGAGGGAGGGAGGAAGACAAGCAGGTACGCAAGCAACACCTCTGCTGGGCAGGCCTGGAGAACTGCAGAGCTGCTTCAAGTCCCAGCTCTGTCACAGGTGACTTCCCCATAAAGGGAGGACACTCCAGCCACCTCTTGAAGTGACTGACCTTTTCTGCTTCCAAGGGTAGGGCAGGGTGGGGGTTGAGAGGTGTGGGGAGGATTTGAGTGACTCAGATGCTGGGTGAGTCAGCTGGTCCCAGGAAAGGACAAAACCTCCATCGCACTCTAGGTTGAGCTACCATTTTTTGCTTTCAAGGAGTTTTTTCAAAAAGTATGCTAGTAACCTGTCATGGTTTAAAAAAACTATGGAAACTTCAACTTTCATTATTAATTATCTGTAACATAAATTTTCAGAGCACTGAGCCCTTAAAAAATGAATTGTTTTTCTAAGGGATGAGATTACATTTTTTTCTAATATTTTCCTGCGATGAGACTTCACTTCTTCCTGAGTGTTAGGATCTGTCTCTTGACTCCTCTTCTTGGCTGGTAAATGTTTTCACCCAAGACAGTAATCAAAATCACAGACGTAATGATTTTTAAAGGCACTTAAATATGCAATAAAATAAGTCAGTCATTCACTTTCTAAATACAGTTTTAGTTTCAAGGCAGACAAGACATCAATAAAGTTAGAAAGCTAATCTGTAACCCAAACACTTTAATAAATAAAGAGAACAGATTTAAAAGAGCAGAGAAAATGCACTGACCTTTTTCAAGCCTATTTGTAAATGCAATATTATTTATGACACACAGATTTGTAACCATAATAGAGGATTTCCAACCTTGCAGAGCATCTATCCTAGGAGCCACGTTCCATTTGGCTGACTTTAAGACAGTGATTTGAAGGGCAAGGAAGGGTCATCTTTGTCTCATTGTCTGGAACAGTCCATCACATCTGTTAGAAAATACAGATACATTGCTGCATAGGTTCTGTTTTAAATTTTTTATTAGTGCTTTGTAAATGAAGCAATATATAGTAGGCATTTTAAGAATGAAACACTGTGGGGGTGGGGAGAACAGAAAAGGAGGGGAAATAAAGAACAGAAGTTGAGGAGGAAATAAAAGATTCTGGTTAAATTTAAAACTGAAGCCTAGACATTAAAAATACTAAGTGATTTTTGCTTATTGTGATGTATCACTATGAGGCAACACTTAAAATTTCCTCCTGCAATCCAACTTGACTTTCACATTAGAGTCAAAGTAGAATAATTAAAATGTGTGAAACTCTGCCTGATCATTGGTCACCATTGCAGCTTTCATTTTCTCTTCCCTTGACTCATTCACTCATTCATTCATTCAGTATTTACCAAGCACCTACAATGTGCAACCGCGTGAGGTGCTAGGTGTGTAGTGGAGAGCGGGGCTGCTCTCTGGGAGCTGCCAGAGTCTAGAATGTTTCTCTCCTTCCCAGTTCACCTCTTCTCTGTCTTCATATTAATGGTTTCAAGACCTTATCAAATGCTACTTCTTCGCCTTTCCTGACTTATGTTCCAACCTCCACCTCCATCTACCAACCTATGCACCTGTGGTCTCTCTCACCTTTGAAACCCTATAGCTTTGGTACCATCGTCCATCCCAACCCACGTGATATATTTCCTGTGGTCGAGAACACGGTGATAAGGATGGCCAACTGCTCATTCTGCAGATGGGACAGACAGGCGGCCAGGTGGATCTCAACATGTGCTTAGAGTAGACAGAGCTGCGGTGTTCATTATGCAGCCATTTCTAGGTTAAAAAGCAAGAGCTGAAAACTATCTGTGGCCAATTCTGAGTGCCTTGAATTAAGAAGCAGACACTCCAGTGTCTGGAGACCACAGGAGAAGAGGCAAGCTGATGATGAGTCCCCCTAGGAAGGGTTCTGGTCACCAGCATGTATATTCTTTATTACTCATGTGCATAAAGGTACGTGTTCTTGTAACAGGGCATAGGTTTATTCACTCGAATAAACCCTTTGGCAGGTGTGGTGGCTCATGGCTGTAATCACAGCACTTTGAGAGGCCAAGGCAGGAGGATCGCTCGAGACTGGGAGTTCAAGACCAGCCTAGGCAACATAGCAAAACCCTGTCTCTTTAAAAATTTAGAAAATTAGCCAGGTGTGGTGGCATGCACCTGTAGTCCTGTAACCAAGTACTTCCATTTTTCTAAGAGGTAGTTTAATTATTTTTTCTTCTTTTCTCCTTTCTCTTTTCCCCCTGCTTCCTACTTAGCCCTTTTTAAAATGCAAAATAACCTCTCACCTCCCTCTCACCAGACATTCCCTACAGGGCAAGTTCATTTCTGTGTCCCAAGATGGGTCTCTCCTCCAGAGCCGACAGTCAATTTGCAGATCAGAGCATGACCTCCAGAAGGTCACCTCAGGAGGGCATGTCAAAAGCATGCCCACTTGGCCACTTTTATAACTTATTTCTGTCCAGGAAGGCTCCAACTCAACTGTCCAGTAGAGCCCTGCCCTAGCTCCCTTCCCCTCTAACCTTATAAAAGAGTCCACTTTTTGCTCCTAAGGCAAAGTGGCACATTTAAGACAGTGCACCTTGTGTCCTGCCCCCAGGCTAGCTTTGGAAATAAATTCACTTTTCTTGTATGAGGCCTCACTGTCATTAATTGGACTCTAAATGCGGTGAACAACTAACCTGTTTTCCAGTCAGTCTCATCTACTCAGGAGACTGAAGTGGGAGGATCACTTGAGCCCAGGAGTTCGAGGCAGCAATAAGCCAAGATCATGCCACTGCACTCCAGGCTAGATGAAAGAGTGAGACTCTATCTCAAAAACCAAAACATCTAAACAAAAACAACCCACCCTTTCGTTTTCATGAAGTCTCAAGTCAAAAGAACATTTCTGGTGTTAGACACCTGAACTGGGTGGCCCCTTTGACTGTTGGAGTCAGAGTTCTGATGCCCAGAGTGAGCGATTCCAGGTGAGCAATGTCCCTGACATAATTCTGTCTTATTGAACGGGCACCCATTCCACATGTGAGTGTGCTGTGGTTGCTACTGAGGGAACCTTCCACGTGTGGCTTTGTGTTATAGTTATCTGTGTATTTAGTGTGTTTCTCCTGATAAATGCCAACCCCTATGTAGGCAGGGCTCTGCCTGTCTCCACTTTCTATCTCCAGCAGTGGTCAGTTCCCTAATAATGGTGATGATGTGGGTGCTGCTGCTGTCAATTGCTAACCCAGATTTTTCTCACTGTTTGCCAGGCATTATTCTAAGTGTTTTTCACTTATAAACAACCTTAGGAGGTGGGTACTATAACTATGCCCATTTTATAGATAAGGAAACTGAGGAATGGAGAGGTTACATAGAATATCCAAATCCTGGTATGTTTTGGGTAAATATTCACTAAATTCAATTAATTGAATTGAATTTTACCTTTTGGAAAGAGGCTCAGTGATGTGAGTCTTAACCTGATTTTTTGTTTGTTTGTTTGTTTGTTTTTTTGAGGCAGAGTCTCGCTCTGTCACCCAGGCTGGAGGTCAGTGGCGCAATCTCGGCTCACTACAGCCTCTGCTTTCGGGGTTCAATCGATTCTCCTGCCTCAGCACCCTGCCCCTGAGTAGCTGGGACTATAGGCATGCACTACCATGCCTGACTAATTTTTGTATTTTTAATAGAGACAGAGTTTCACCATGTTGGCCAGGATAGTCTTGAACTCCTGACCTCAGATGATCCACTGGCCTTGGCCTCCCAAAGTGCTGGGATTACAGGCGTGAGCCACCACAGCTGGCCTTTTTTTTTTTTTTTTTTGGCAGTGGGGAGACAGAGTCTTGCTCTGTCACCCAGGCTGGAGTGCAGTGGTGCAATCTCAGTTCACTGCAACCTCCACCTCCCGGTTTTAAGCGATTCTCCTGCCTCAGCCTTCCAAGTAGCTGGGACTACAGGCATCGGCCACCACACCCGGCTAATTTTTTTTTCATAGAGACAGGGTTTCACCATGTTGGCCAGACTGGTCTAGAACTCCTGACCCCAGGTGATCCACCCACCTCAGCCTCCCAGACTGCTGGGATTACAGGCGTGAGCCACTGCACCCTGCCTTAATCCGATTTTGACATACATACAAAATATATTTCTATTATGACTTTTTTTTTTTTTTGAGATGGAGTCTCACTCTGTCACCAGGCTGGAGTGCAATGGAGTGATCTCAGCTCACTGCAACCTCCGACTCCCTGGTTCAAGTAATTATCCTGCCTCAGCCTCCCTAGTAGCTGGGACTACAGGCGCCTGCCACCACGCCTGGCTAATTTTTTGTGTTTTTAGGAGAGACGGGGTTTCACCATGTTGGCCAGGATGGTCTTGATCTCTTGACCTCGTGATCCATCCGGCTCGGCCTCCCAAAATGCTGGGATTACAGGCATGAGCCACCGCACCCGGCCTCTATTTTGATTTTTTACTTGTTTCAGAAATTGAAGTGTTTTCAACAATGTTTATCTGAAGTCTGCACATGATGATTTCAAAACAACATGAAATAAAACTCTTGTGCTATGTATTTGACGATTTCTAACGTTTCAGTATCTTTTCAGTGGTTTTGGGTCATCATAATTAGTAAAGACATTTCTCCTTTGCTTTTCCACGTTCTAAGCATGTTCTATCTTGTGTTCGATGGTCATTGTATTTTAACAAAAGCCATTAGTCTTTTCTCTGTAATCTCTTCTTTCTTTTCTTTTCCTCAGGGGCTGAGATTGCAAGGTCACTGTTCTTAAAACTGTCTGCTGTGTCACTTCCGAGTGTAACCCCTAGAGACAGGCTCTCAGAATCACCTGTGAAGGTGGAAGCCAGTTTTGGCTGCTCCCGCGGATTTAGGGATGCCAAGTAGGTGGCTGTTGTAGATGAATCTACCTTTTGTAAGATAAGTAGGCAATGTCCTGCTTGTTGATGTATGCCTCGGAGAAAATGTTAAACCAGGTGGGGTGTGGGGTGTATGTGTTTATCTCTGCCATTGTGTTTTCTCTGATGTACAAAATTCTTATAGGACAAGGCGCTTAGCCAAATCTCTTCAGCAGGTTTTCATAAAGTTTTGTGACTTCTTTGTGGTTAGACCTGTTTGAAAAATGTTTTTTCCCCCACTAGCCTTTGCATAAAACACAGAAATAGCATATCAGCAGGCTTTTTATGCAACTTGGCTATGATTCAACAGTTCAAAATGTCCTTATTTCAAACTGGCCTGAGGGAAGTCTGGCTAAAATCAAGACTTTTAGGAGACAAGTAACATGACACTAAACAAATTCTGAAGCTTGCTGTTTATCTTTTTTTCCATATTGGTTTCCCTATGTGTATTTTTTTCCAGGCTGTCTGGAACGAAGATGATTTTTTTTTCTTTTGCCTTCAAGGAGACTCTGTAACATGGTACTTGGTGACAACAGCCATCAGGAGAGCAAGGGGCAGGCAGACAGGAGTGAGGGCTGAGCCGAGCCAGCCCAATGGGGCTTATTAACCCAGCACGCTTTACCATGGCTAGAGGTGTGCCTTGACCTTTATACTAGAAAATGTCCTACAATCCTAGGCGTGGAGCAAAAAAAGCCACACTCCATTTTTAGAAATTGAAATATAAAGAAAATTACTAAAAAAAAAATCTTAACTTTTTCTATCATATTTTAATTTCTATTATCCATAGAGGCACATGCCACAGTGCAGGGATAAGGTGGCTTTTATTGATTCCAAACAAGGATTATTCTTTCATAGATATTTCCTATGGCCTATATACATGGCAAACAGGTTTTCTAAACCTGAAATGTGACATATAGTGGTGTGGGATGGAGATTTTAAAACTAACACTAGCCAGAAAAATCTAAGTAACATGGTCCTTTGGTTTGGGTTCCCTCAGAGGCAGATCCTGAGACAAGGATCTGCATACAAATAGTTTATTTGGGAGATGAACCCAGGAAACACTGGTAGGGGAATGGGAAAGCGAGCCAAGAAAGGGAAAATAAAACCTATATAGTCCCCCGGCCACTGGGAGGCAGCATAAAGCACACCTCAGAGTTATCCCATTGAGGGGTGAGACATTTGGGGTATATATCCACCAGCCGTTTATCAGCTTTTGAGGGCTGCTTCTAGAAGTTCATCTTCCCAGCACTTTGGCTTGCTTTGTAAGGGAGATAAGAGCTAAGTGTATTCCTGCCATCAGAAAAAAAAATAATCCCTCAGGCAAAGTCACAGGTGTTCATGGTAAGCAGCCTTGTGGTGTGGAGGTAAGGGGTTGGGGGAACAGGCAAGGCCCCCACCGCAGGGCTCCATATGACTGCTGTGCACAAAATGCAAGTCATTGGCCAGTTGAAGAGACTGCTTCCTGCGGGATCTTCTCTTCCCCTCACTCACCTTTATTTGTTTTGTGTTTATACAGAACCCCACACCTAGACCATGCCTGGGACTTAGGAGTTCAAACAAAGTTGATGAATACATGAATGAATGAGTTAAATTTTACATAAGCTGAGAAGACTTTGTTTCTTTGGTTCTTCCCTTTCCTTCTATGGACAACTCAGGGATAATACTGGGACTCAGTTCATACTGGTCCAACAGCTACCAGGATGAGTATTTCAAAGCTCTCTGGATCCTGGGGATGAGCAGTGCCCTCTCATCCTGTAATAATTGTGGACATCACACACTGATGTACAGACATGGTGCCAGCGCCTCCCTTGTTTGGGGTCTTGGAAAACTTGGTGCCACAATGGGATCTAAGTATCCTTGGATCGATACAGATTCGTGTTTCTCACACCGAAGTTCAGGGTAAGTTATGCTTAGATGTTTATGGGGATTATACCTGGGGCACGCAGAAGAGCTCTTTGGTGGTGACATCCAGGTCTCATCTGAACCTCCACTGAGAACCCACGGTGTGCTGAGCAGTGTTCCAGGTGCCTGCACATTGATTACAGCATTCAACCTGTGAGGTTGCACAGGAATTTCCATTCATGGGAAGGAGAACCATTCTCAGGGCTGCTGCTGCTTGCTGGTTATTTGGAATGAGTTATGAAGACCAACAGGGTCTTAAGATGGGCAGTTGGGAGACATATTTTGATGATGCAGAATTGTTTTCATTGAATGACATCAGGCAGGGCACACCAACCAACTCCAGCTGGCCATGCTTCTCCACCTCCCACAGTGGGTGGGAGCCCAGTACCTCCCTTACTGAGGTTTCTCGCCTGGACTACAGGCAACTGGGTTTGCATCCTCTGACCTACAGCCTCCAGCAGTGTATGTCCCCAGCAGTCTACAGAGGTATGAGTTTTGTTTTGATCAACTCTCTCAATGTAAACACCCTCTTCCTTTGCTGAGAGTGGAGGGAAACTGGGGGATGAGTGGGAAAAGGGCAAAGTGGTGGGAAAAAGAACCTTGTAGCTCATCATCCTAGCTTGAGGACCAGCCTAAGCACACTATGGGCCCAGATTTCATATTCCTTTTAGGTCGTGCAACTTCCACCCTTCCTCTTCTATCACGCCACACTTACCTAACTCTGAGATACACCTCTCAACCTCTCACTCCTGAAACTCTCCTTTTTGCTCTATCCTAAAATTTAAAACCCAGTCTTTATTTTGCTCCCGATAAAAACCCAGACCCAACTCCCACCCTGAACTCCACCCCCGTGAGCAGGAGGCTTCTAATCACAAGAGTGTACTAGGGATATTTGGAAATAAATAAGTAAATACTTCTATATACACACACACACATATGTAAACACACATGTATGTATGTGTATATATATAGTGTGTGTATATTACACATATATATGTATATGTGTTTGTGTATATATGTGTACAGCCAGTGGAAAGGTGGGGAGTCATTTCTGGCCCTGTCTGCAGGGAACGGGAGACTGCATGGGTCAGGAAAGTCTAAGGGACCTCCACCTCTCAGGGATGGAGTGGGTGCCCTTCTTCTCTGTAGAATAAGAATGCAACTTGAGGCCGGGCGCGGTGGCTCACGCTTGTAATCCCAGCACTTTGGGAGGCCGAGGAGGGCGGATCACGAGGTCAGGAGATCGAGACCACGGTGAAACCCCGTCTCTACTAAAAAATACAAAAAATTAGCCGGGCGTGGTGGCGGGCGCCTGTAGTCCCAGCTACTCGGAGAGGCTGAGGCAGGAGAATGGCGTGAACCTGGGAGGCGGAGCTTGCAGTGAGCCGAGATTGCACCACTGCACTCCAGCCTGGGCGACAGAGCGAGACTCCGTCTCAAAAAAAAAAAAAAAAAAAGAGTGCAACTTGTACCTTAGTTTCTGGATTTTAATATGTCCTAACTGAAATACAACAAGTTGTGAAGCTGAGAAATTACAGGCAGCTGATGGGCAGTGGCAGGAACTGGGAGATCAACTGTATGTTTTGTTTTTGTCTGTTTTTAGTGCAGTTGAATGTGAAGAGGGGTATATGATTAATATAGGGATAAAGAATTAGAAAAAGGAAATATTTTGTAAGCATTGTCTGAAAGTAGCAGACAGCCACGCAAACCTGTGGTGATCAGATCCTAAACAGGGAGTGTTATATATGCCTTCATAATATGAAAGAGTTTACTCAACACTTGAAACTTTCCAACCAGCATGAGTTCATCCCCAAATCTGCTAAAGCGGCATTTCCTTTGGAGGGGCACATAAACCCTAGGATGCTGGCATTAGGAAAGTGAGGGTATTAAAACCCAATCCCCTAAAGACCTGTAGACTACCCTGCATAATTGGGGAAAGTAATCCAAGTGGCACACACGGGTGCCTGAACAAATTACCCAGAAATCCACTGCCTTTTATGCAAACTAATTTAATCTTCTCAGAATTTAGCCTTTTTGGCTAAGCTATCCTTCCCCAGGGGAGAAAAAGCGAATTAAACAGCAGTTTTCACCAGGTACACCAGCCTCCTCACTCCAGGAAAAAGTCTACAGGCTGATCAGCAGAAATAAAGGGATCCGTTTTACATGTTTGGCAAGGGGCTCGGTGTTTGCATTGGCTTCCATAAAGCAGCCATTAGCAGCAGTCAGCTTTATAGAGATGGTTACTGCAGAGAAAAATGACAACTGGTTGCAGGCAGCCACCCACTTTTGAGACCTGGAAGGTTATTCCTGAAATGCTCATTGTGCTCCTCCAGACTCTGGCAGCTCCAGGTCCCCTGAGGCCCTGCCGAAACAGTCACTTGAAGTGAGGTGGACCCTGGTGCTACTTGCAATTCCTCCAAGGTGACATCTGCTTTTCTTTTCTTTGTGCACAAAGGAGATCCAGAAATTAGCATTATGCCGTATCATATTCTCCCAGAAATTGACACAAAAATACGAAGTAGCTAAAGGCGGTAAACTGGATTGCGGAAGTTGATAACAGATTCCTCGGTGACCCCAAAATATGGAGAAACTAAGAAAGGCAATTGAAAGTCAACTAGTAGCTGATAAAGAAATGTTGGGCACATAGTTGTTTCAGAAAACATCTGCCCTTATTCCCTCTGTGTTTTTAAAAGATATTCATTATTTTTTAGACAGGGTCTTAACTCTGTTGCTCAGGCTGGTCTTGAACTTCTGGGCTCAAGGGATCCTCCCACCTCAGTAGCTGAGATTACAGGTGTGTGCCACTGCAACCAACTAATTTCTTAAAGATATATAGTGATCTTTGTATTTTTTTTATTGTGGTAAAGTATACATAACATTAAATTTACCATCTTAACTGTTTTTAAGTGGATAGTTTAGTAGTGTTAAGTGTATTTACATTGTTGTAAAACAGACCTTCAGAACCTTTTCTTCATGCAAAACTGAAACTCTGTACCCACTAAACAGCAACTCGCCATTTCCCCATTCCTCAGTACCTGGAACCACCATTCTACTTCCCATGAATTTGACGCTTCCAGGCATTTACCTCATATAAGTATAATCATACCGCATTTGTCTTTTTGTGACTGGCTTATCTTGCTTGGTGTAATGTCTACGAGGTTCATTCATGCTGTAGCATGTCCATGCTGTAACGTGTCAGAACTTCCTTCCTTTTGATGTCTGAATAATATTCCATCAAATGTAGAGACCACAGTTTGACTATCCATTTATCTGTCAACGAACATTTAGGTGTTTTCACCTCTAGGCTGTTGTGAATAATGCTGCAATGATCACAGGAATGCTAATATCTCTTTGAGCACCATCTTCAATTTTTTGGATATATACTCAAAAGTGGGATTTCTGGATCATGTGATATTTCTATTTTCAGTTTTAGAGGATTTTCCATACTATTTTTGATGACATTGACACCATTTTACAATCCCACCAACAATGCACAAGGGTTACAATTTTTCCATATCCTCACCAACACTGACTTTCTGTGTTTTAGAATAGCCATCTTAATGGATGTGAGGTGATATCTCATTGTGGTTTGGATTCAAATTTCTCTGATGATTAATGATGTTGCATATCTTTTCATATGCTTGTTGGCTATTTGTATGTCATCTTTGGAGAAATGACTATTCAAGTCCTTTGCCTGTTTTTTTAATTGTGGGGGTTTTTTTTTGAATTGTAAGAATTCTTTATATATAGTGCCTATTAACTACTCATCAGATGTATGATTTGCAAATATTTTCTATGATTTGCAAAGAATTGTGGGTTGCCTTTCACTCTGTTGATTGTATCCTTTGATACACAAACGTTTAAGTTTGATATAGTTCCATGTGTCTATTTTTGCTTTCGTTGCCTGTGTTTTTGGTGTCATATCCAAAAAAATGTCACCAAATAAAATGCAGAAAACTTTCCCCCTATATTTCATTCTACGAGTTTCTTAGTTTGGGGTCTTATATATAAGTCTTTAATGCACTTTGTTAATTTTTGTATATGGTATAAAATAAGGGTCAAACTTCATTCTTTTGCATGCATATGTCTAGTTTTCCCAATATCATTTGTTGAAGGGACTGCTTTTTTTCCATTGAGTTGTCTTGACACTCTCATCAAGGATCATTTGACCATATCCATGAGTTTTATTTTCTGGGCTCTCTATTCTATTCTATTGGTCTATGTATCTGTCTTCATGCTGGTAACATACTGTTTCTGTTACTATAGCTTTGCAATATGTTTTGAAACAGGAAATGTGATTCTTCCAACTTCCTTATTTTCCAGAAATTTTTTTGGCTGTTTGGAGGTCCCTGGGATTTCATAAAATTTTAGAATAAAAATTTCTATTTCTGCAAAAAGTGTCATGGAGATTTTGATAGGGATTGTGTTGAATTTACAGATAATTTTGGATAGCACAAATATATTAACAACTAATGTTAATCTTCCAGCCCATGAGAATGAGATGCTGTCCATTTATTTTTGTTAACTTTAACTTCTTTCAGCAATGTTTTATAGTTTTTACTGTGTGAGTCTTTCATCTCCTTGGTGAGGCTTATTCCTAAGTATTTTATTCCTTTCGATGCTATAGTAAATTGAATTGTTTTCTTAATTTCCTTTTCAGATTGTTCATTGTTGGTGGATAAAAATGTATCTGATTTTTGTGTATTGCTTTTGTATTCTGCAACTTTGCTGAATTTATTAGTTTTAACAGGTTTTTTGTGAAATCTTTTGAGTTTTCTACATATAAGATCATGTCATCTGTGAACATGTCATCAGAGATTATTTTACTTCTTTCGTTTCAATTTGGATGACTTTAATGTCTTTTTCTTGCCTAATGCCCTATCTAGGACTTCTGATACTATGTTGAACAGAAGTGGTGGGAAGGGAGGCTGGACATGGTGGCTCACTCCTGTAATCCCAGAGCTTTGGGAGGCTGAGGTGGGAGGATCACTTGAAGTCAGGAGTTTGAGACCAGCCTGGGCAACATGGCATGACCCTATCTCTACCTTAAAAAAAAATAGCTGGGCCCAATGATGTGCACCTGCAGCTAGCTATTTGAGAGGCTGAGGCAGAAGGATCACTTGATCCCAGGACCTCAATTACAGTGAACTGTGATTGAACCATTGCAACCCAGCCTGGACAACAGAGTGAGATACTGTTTTAAAAAAGAAGAAAGAGGAGGAAGAGGAGGAGGGAGGAGGAGGAGGAGGAAGAGAAGAAGAAGAAGAAAGAAGAGGAGGAGGAGAAGGAGAAGGAGGAGGAGGAGAAGAAGAGTGGTGGGAGTGGGCATCTTTGTTACTAATCTTAGAGGAAATGCTTTCAGTTTTATACCTTAAGTATGATGTTAGCTTTGGGCTTTATCACTTTGAGGTTGTTTCCTTCTAGTCCTAGTTTGTTGTGTGTGTGTGTGTTTGTGTGTGTGTGTTTCATGAGTGTGCTCTTGAATTGAATTTACTAGTTTTTTTGGAATATTTTTGCATCAATATTCATCAGAGATATTGGCCTGTAGTTTTCTTCTCTTGTAACATCTTTGTCTGACTTTGATATAAGGATAACACTGGCTTCATAGAATGAGCTCGAAAGAGGTCCCTGCTTTTCAATATTTTAGACGAGTTTCCAGAGAATTGGTGTTAATTCTTCTTTTATTTTTATTTTTTACATTTTGAGATAAGGTCTTACTCTGCCACCCAGGCTGAAATGCAGTGGTGCAGTCATGGCTCACTGCAGCCTCAATCTCCCATGTTTAAGTGATCCTCCCATCTCAGCCTCCCACAGAGCTGGGAGCACAGGCATGTGCTACCACACCCAGCTACTTTTTAATTTTTTGTAGAGATATAGTCTCTCTGTGTTGCCCAGGCTGGTCTCAAACTCCTGGGCTCAAGTAATTCCCCAGCCTCAGCCTCCCAAAGTGCTGAGATTATAGGTGTGAACCACCATGCACAGCCTGATTTTAAATGTTTAGTGGAGTTTTCTGCAAAGTATTCTGGTCCTGGGCTTTTGTTTGTTGGGAGGGTTTTGATGACTGATTCAGTCTCCTTCCTAGTTATTAGTTTATTCAGATTATGTTTCTTCCTGATTCACTTTTGGTAGGTTCTGTGTTTCTAGAAATTTACTCATTTCTTTTAGGTTAGCCAATTTGTTGATGCACAATTGATCATAATACTCTCTTGTAATTCCTTCTTATGTTGGTAGCATTCCCTGTAATATCCGATATTTTATTTCTGATTTTAGTTTTCTCTTCTTCCCCTAGCAATTTAGCTAAAGATTTGTCAATTTTGTTGATCTTTTCAAAAAACCAACTTTAGTTTGATTTATTTTTAAATTGTTTTCCTATCATCAATTTTATTTACTTCTGCTTTCATCTTTATTATTTCCTTCTTTCTGTTAGCTTTGGTTTTAGTTTGTTCTTCTTTTTCTAGATTCTTGAAGTATAAAGTTAGGTTTGATTTAAGACCTTTTTAATTTTTCGATATAGGTGTTTACAGCTATAAATGCCCCTCTTAGCACTGCGTTTGCTGTATTTCATAAGTTTTGGTGTGTTGGGTTTTTGTTTTCATTTGTCCCAAGGTATTTGCTAATTTATCTTGTTACTTTTTTTTTGGACCATTGGTTGCTTAAGGGTATGTTTAAAATTCCACATATTTGAGGGTTTTTCTAATTTTCTTTGTGCTTTTGATTTCTAGTTTTATTCCATTGACATCAGAAAAGACTTTTTTAAAATTTTTCCTGAATTTATATTTTTCTTTTCTGTTTTTTATTATACTTTAAGTTCTGGGGTACATGTGCAGAACATGCAGTTTTGTTACATAGGTATACACATGCTATTGCGGTTTGATTCACCAATCAACCTGTCACCTACATTGGGTATTTCTCCTATTGTTATCCCTCCCCTAGCCCCCCAGCCCCTGAGAGGCCCCTGTATGTGATGATCCCCTCCCTGTGTCCATGTGTTCTCACTGTTCAACTCCCACTTCTCAGTAAGAACAGGCAGTGTTTGATTTTCTGTACTTGTGTTAGTTTGCTGAGAATGATGGCTTCCAGCTTCATCCACGTCCCTGCAAAGGACATGAATTCATCCTTTTTATGGCTGCATGGCATTCTATGGCGTATATGTGCCACATTTTCTTTACCCAGTCTATCACTGATGGACATTTGGGTTGGGTCCAAGTCTTTGCTATTGTGAATAGTGCCTCAATAAATATACATGTGCACATATGCATATATCTTTATAGTAGAATGATTTATAATGCTTTGGGTATATACCCAGTAACGGGATTGCTGGGTCAAATGGTATTTCTAGTTCTAGATCCTTGAGGAATTGCCACACTGTCTTCCACAATGGTTGAACTAATTTATAGTCCCACCAACAGTGTAAAGGCATTCCTATTTCTCCACAACCTCTCCAGAATCTGTTGTTTCCTGACTTTTTAATGATCGCCATTCTAACTGCCATTAAGATGGTATCTCGATATTAGCCCTTTGTCAGATGAGTAGGTTGCAAAAATTTTCTCCCATTCTGTAGGTTGCCTGTTCACTCTGATGGTAGTTTCTTTGGCTGTGCAGAAGCTCTTTAGTTTAATTAGATCCCATTTGTCAATTTTGGCTTTTGTTGCCATTGCTTTTGGTGTTTTAGACATGAAGTCCTTGCCCACGCCTATGTCCTGAATGGTATTGCCTAGGTTTTCTTGTAGGATTTTAATGGTTTTAGGTCTAACATTTAAGTCTTTAATCCATCTTGAATTAATTTTTGTATAAGGTGTAAGGAAGGGATCCAGTTTCAGCTTTCTACATATGGCTAGCCAGTTTTCCCAGCACCATTTATTAAATAGGGAATCCTTTCCCCATTTCTTGTTTTTGTCAGGTTTGTCAAAGATCAGATAGTTGTAGATACGCGGCATCATTTCTGAGGGCTCTGTTCTGTTCCATTGATCTATGTCTCTATTGTGGTACCAGTACCATGCTGTTTTGGTTACTGTAGCCTTGTAGTATAGTTTGAAGTCAGGTAGCGTGATGCCTCCAGCTTTGTTCTTTTGGCTTAGTATTGACTTGGCGATGCGGGCTCTTTTTTGGTTCCATATGAACTTTAAAGTAGTTTTTTCCAATTCTGTGAAGAAAGTCATTGGTAGCTTGATGGGGATGGCATGAACTCAAACAAATTTACAAGAAAAAAACAAACAACCCCATCAAAAAGTGGGCAAAGGACATGAACAGACACTTCTCAAAAGAAGACATGTATGCAGCCAAAAAACACATGAAGAAATGCTCATCATCACTGGCCATCAGAGAAATGCAAATCAAAACCACAGTGAGATACCATCTCACACCAGTTAGAATGGCCATCATTAAAAAAGCAGGAAACAACAGGTGCTGGAGAGGATGTGGAGAAATAGGAACACTTTTACACTGTTGGTGGGACTGTAAACTAGTTCAACCATTGTGGAAGTCAGTGTGGCGATTCCTCAGGGATCTAGAACTAGAAATACCATTTGACCCAGCCATCCCATTACGGGGTATATACCCAAAGGACTATAAATCATGCTGCTGTAAAGACACATGCACACGTATGTTTATTGCGGCACTATTCACAATAGCAAAGAGTTGGAACCAACCCAAATGTCCAACAACGATAGACTGGATTAAGAAAATGTGGCACATATACACCATGGAATACTATGCAGCCATAAAAAATGATGAGTTCGTGTCCTTTGTAGGGACATGGATGAAACTGGAAAACATCATTCTCAGTAAACTATCGCAAGGACAAAAAACCAAACACTGCATGTTCTCACTCATAGGTGGGAATTGAACAATGAGAACTCATGGACACAGGAAGGGGAATATCACATTCCGGGGACTGTTGTGGGGTGGGGGGAGGGGGGAGGAACAGCATTAGGAGATATACCTAATGCTAAATGACGAGTTAATGGGTGCAGGAAATCAACATGGCATATGGATACATATGCAACAAACCTGCACATTGTGCACATGTACCCTAAAACCTAAAGTATAATAAAAAAAAAAGATGGTATCTCATTGTTGTTTTGATTTGCATTTCTCTAATATCCAGTGATGATGAGCATTTTTTCATATGTTTGTTGGCTGCATAAACGTCTTCTTTTGAGAAGTGTCTGTTGATATTCTTTGCCCAATTTTTGATGGGGTTGTTTTTTTTTTTTCTTGTAAATTTGTTTAAGTTCTTTGTAGAATCTGGATATTAGCCCTTTGTCAGATGGATAGATTGCAAAGATTTTCTCCCATTCTGTAGGTTGCCTGTTCACTCTGATGATAGTTTCTTTTGCTGTGCAGAAGCTCTTTAGTTTAATTAGATCCCATTTGTCAATTTTGGCTTTTGTTGCCATTGCTTTTGGTGTTTTGGACATTAAGTGTTTGCCCATGCCTATGTCCTCAATGGTATTGCCTGGGTTTTCTGCTAGGATTTTTATGGCTTTAGGTCTTATGTTTAAGTCTTTAATCCATCTTGAGTTCATTTTTGTATAAGGTGTAAGGAAGGGATCCAGTTTCAGTTTTCTGCATATGGCTAGCCTGTTTTCCCAACACCATTTATTAAATAGGGAATCCTTTCCCCATTGCTTGTTTGTGTCAGGTTTGTCAAAGATCAGATGGTTGTAGATGTGTGGTGTTATTTCTGAGGCCTTTGTTCTGTTCTACTGGTCTATATATCTGTTTTGGTACCAGTACCATGCTGTTTTGGTTACTGTAGCCTTGTAGTATAGTTTGAAGTCAGGTAGCATGATGCCTCCTGCTTTGTTCTTTTTGCTAAGGATTGTCTTGGCTATGTAGACTCTTTTTTGGCTCCATATGAAGTTAAAAGTAGTTTCAGAAAAGATATTTTATATAATGTCAACTTTCTTGAATTTGTTAAGACATGTGGGCTATTTTGGAGAATGTTTTCTGTATACTTGAGAAGAATGTATATTCTGCTATTATTGGATGAAATATTCTGTATAAGTCTGTCAGGTCCAATTGGTCTATAGGGTTATTTAAGTCCTTTATTTCCTTATTGATCTTCTGTTGGTTGTTCTATTCATTACTGAAAGAGGAGGTCCTGAAATCTCCTACTACTATATTGCTCTCTATTTCTCCCTTTGATTCTGTCAAAATTCCTTTCACATGTTTGTGGCTTTGATTTGGTGCACAAATATTTATAATTGTTACATCTTCTTAGTGAATTGACCCTTTTATAGTTATATAGTGTCTTTCATTGTCTCTTGTAATTGTTTTTGACTTAAAGTCTATTTTGTCTGATGTTAGTATGGCCACGCCTGCTCTCTTTTGGTTGCCACTGGCATGGAATATCTTTTTCCCTTCTTTCACTTCCAACCCTGGTCGTCTTTAGATGTAAGTGGCTCTTATAGATAGTATATGGTTGGATCCTGTGATTTTTATCCATTCGATGACTCTTTATCTTTTGATTGGGGTGTTTAGTCCATTTACATTAAAGTAATTACTGATAGGGAAGGACTTACAGTTGCCATTTTGTTCATTCTCTTCTGTATGTCTTGTAGCTTTTCTGTTCCTCCTTTCCTCTCTTACTGCCTCCTTTGTGTTTCATTAAGTTTTTTTGTAATGGCATGCTTTGACTTACTTTTAATTTCATTTTGTGCATATTTTACAGATTTTTTGTGGCTACCATTGCAATTACATAAAACAAAAAGTTATAGCATTTTATTAAATGTTATAAAATGCTTAAACATAACAGCACACTATTCTATTTTTTCTGACTACAAAGACAAAGAAAACAGCATATTATTTTAAACAGTTAATAACCTAACTTCAATCACATACATGCTTTACAGTATTTGATATGCTTTACAAAGCATACAATATGCTTTACAGTATGTGTATAAATATCTTTATATGACACTTAATAAAGTGTTAAATCACATACTATAAAATCACCATTATTATTGATGCCACAGATATTTGTTTTGCATAAAGATATTTATGCAATAGGTACAGTTTTTAAAATATTTTCATCTTTTAAATTCTGTGCACCAAATTGACAATAATATAAGTTATTATATTTGTCCATATCTTTATCTTTGCTTGAGAACCTTATATTTTCTTATGACTCTGTGTTGCTGTCTAAATCCTTTTGTTTCTACTTGAAAGACTCTAGTTAGTGTTTCTTGTAGAGAAGGTCTAGTGGTAATAAACTCCTTTAGGTTTTACTTCCCTGGGAAAGTCTTTCATTTTTGAAGGATGATTTTGCCAGATGCAGTATTGTTGTTTGACAAGTTCCCCCGGCCCCAGCACTTTGAATATATCATCCTGCTTCCTTCGGCCTACAGAGTTTCTGCTGGGAAATCTGCCGATAATCTTATGGGAGCTCCTTTTGTATGTGATAAGTTGCCTTCCTCTTGTTGCTTTCAGGAGTCTCTCTTTGTCTTTGACTTTAACAGTTTGGCTATAATGTATCTTAGTGTGGTTTTCTTTAGGTTTATCCCAAAGCTAGTTAGAGCTTTTTGAATTTATTTCTTTCTTCAAATTTGGGAAGTTTGGGGCCATTATTTCTTTAATAAGTTATCTGCTCCTTCCTCTCTCTCTGTCTCTTCTTCTTGGATTTCTACAATGTATACATTGGGTCCACTTGATTGTGTCCCTTATGTCACTTTTCTTCATTCCTTTTTCTTTTTGTTCCTCTGACTGGGTGATTTCAAATGACCTGCCTTCAAATTCACTGATTTTTTTCTTCTGTCTGATCAAGTCTACTGTTGAACCCCTTTAGTGAATTTTTTAGTCAGATATTTTTGGGTTTTTTTTTTTTTTCAAATAACTGCCTTTTAAAGGAAGAATAAAAATTTGGTTGGTTCTTTTTTTATAGTTTCCATCTCTTTGTTGATTTTCTCATTTTGCTCATGCATAGTTTTCCTGATTTCTTTTTAATCGTCTCTATGAGTTCTCTTTTTTTAAAGCTCATTGGTCATCTTTATGACTGTTATTTTAAATTCTTTGTCAAGCAGTTCATAGATTTGCAGTTCTTTGGGATCGGTTTTTAGAGATTCATTTTGTTTTGTTGATTAGGTTGTGTTTTCTTTTTTCGTTTTTATGCCTTATAATCTTCTGTTGAAATTTGGGCATTTGAAAAATCAACCACATCTCCAAGTCTTTGCATACTGGCTTCATTCAGGGAAGACTTTCACCCATCAGCCCAGCTAGAGATTCTAGGACCTCTCAAACCTTTTTTGATCTCTTGCTTCCCCTGCTGTCCACCTGTGGAACTGCAACTCTGATGTACAGCTTGCCTCTTTTCAAGCATCTTCCAACTCTATCATTGGTTCCTTCAGTGCTCCAAGTCAGGAGAGACAGAAGCCAGTTTCTCAGGCAGCCCCCAGACAATCCAGAATGCTAGAAACATGGTCTACTCTTTTATTTTTATTCTAAGGGAGGAACCTTAGTGTGGAGGTTTTCCTCTTGGTTGCTCTGTGCTATGCTGTGTAGAGGAAGAGGCACTGATGGACACCCATGAAATACCATGCATTTTTCTATTTACTGGAATCTCTTCTTGGTTTTACCTTGGCCTGGGTGCTGTAGCTTTTCAACTGGTCTCTAGAGTTCTCACAAAGGTATTCTAGTCCATACATTGCTATTAGTTCCATGTCTCTGTGGGAGAAGGAGGGCCTGGAGCTTTCTAGTCCATCTTGCTGATGTCACACCTGGATATTTTTTTCAGTTTTGCATTTTAGCTGCAGTAGATTCTCCTTATGAAAACCATTTCTTCTTTTGTTGTGGAAAAGATGTCTGAAGAAGTTCTCTGCCAGTCCCACCTACACTAATAATAGATGCAGGAAGCATGGAGCTACTGAGCCTCGAGGGCTCCCTACCCAACCGTGTCCCTTTCTTCCCTGAGTCACTCATGCTACCTAAAATCACCACTATTATTTCCATACACAATACGAATGGGAGAAGAAACAATTAAATTATTAGAACTCATCACCAGCTAAGTAAGAGGTGAGGTATGTATTTTCTCTCTCTCCTTCTCAATTACTGTAGGTACTACTTACAAAATAAATCTGTTTTCCAGCTATATAGACTCTCATTAACAGAACACTTAACACATTATTTTCCTTGCCTTTCCCACTGGAAGACAGTACAGCCCTGCCTTTCTTCCATGCTCCTTTGAATCAGAACAGTTAATAGCATTTTTGGGGTTTCAGGTGTGTGGATTGGGCTGCCTTGAAACTCCTCCATAGACTCTTGCTTTAAATGAGTGGATTATGGTGGAGAGAGAGGGTCTGAAGTCTGTGTGTGAGCTTTTGATCTCACCTCAGAAGGGTTTTAAGCCAGGTCGTTGGAGCAGGACCCACAAAGGAGGCTAAGTATGTGGTCCCAGGAGGGATGGAGATCTGGGCCTCACCCACAGACCACCTGGTGGGGAGATGCTGGCGTGGAGATCTCTGGCAGCCTGGCACTGACCACAGAGGTCCAGGGATGCTCTCCCTGAGAGCACATGGTCAGCATCACCAGTTCTTGCTCTGATTAACTACAAGGGGCCAGAGGAGAGGCTTTTCAGCACTGAGCAGGATTGTTGATTAACTGCCATTTTCTTGGGCCATCTGAGTTCTCTGTCCTGGCCACATAGGAGTGGAAAGGGAGTCACAAAGCATGACGGATATTCCACTTTCTCTCACCTTGGCAAACTAATCATAATTTAACGTAGAAAAATTAATTATGTACTATTTATTACTCCTCAAGAACTGTGGGACAAAATACATGCTTTTATAAATGGAGCTATAAACTGACTTTTTACTTAGTACTGTACTAGGATTATCACTTTGTAACATTAAATATTCTTCTAGAGCATGATTTTTAATGACTACATAGTATTTTATGGATGATCTGTCTTTTGAAGGAATAATTTGATTATGTCATTTAAGAAGTGTGAGGTGAAGAGACCTTTCTGGCTCGAGGAAGGGAGCTACATGGGCATTAGCTCAGAGAACCCAGTCAAAGGACTGTGCTCAGTGCCACGTGTGAGGCCGGGTTCATCTGGGTTCTTAGCTCAAGCTGCGTTTTATTATACCAGAGACTTTTTGACCACAACTTACATTGAGAAATACATTTCTATGGCTACCTAGTGATTTTTAAACTAAATTTGTTGAAATTTTTTCTGCTGGTGCTAAGGGAAGAGGAGTGTAAAGTGAGTGCACGTGTTCAAGTTTATATTGCGTTTCCAGGGAGGGCCTCACAGAGATGGTGGATTTGAGTCAAGACCTGGTAGAAATTAAGGAGTGAGCCAGGCACCTGTTTAGGGGAGAGGCTTCCAGGCATAGGAGTAGAAAATGCAGAACTTCTGCAAGGGGAGCATGCCTCGTGGGTTTGAGGAACAGGGAGAAAGTCAGCATGGCCAGAGGTGGTAGCATAGAATGAGGGCAGTGGGCAATGAGTTCAGAGTCGGGAGCAGGTTGTATAGGGCTTTGCAGGCTACTGCAAAGATACTGGCTTTAACTCTGAATGACATGGGAGTTAGTAGAGGGTTTTATTTATTTATTTTGAGATGGAGTCTCGCTCTGTTGCCCAGGCTGGAGTGCAGTGGTGCAAGCTTGGCTCACTGCAACCTCCGCCTCCCAGGGTCAAGCGATTCTCCTGCCTCAGCCTCCTGAGTAGCTGGGATTACAGGCCCGCGCCACCACGCTGGCTAATTTTTTTGTATTTTTAGTAGAGACGGGTTTTCACCATGTTGGTCAGGCTGGTCTTGAACTCCTGACCTTGTGATCTGTCTGCCTCAGCCTCCCAAAGTACTGGGATTACAGGCGTGAGCCACCACACCCGGCCTTAGTAGAGGGTTTTAATCAAAGGAATGAGATGTTTTTACCATTATGTTGAGAATATAGTATAGAAGGGAATGGGGCAGTTGGTGAGGATACAAGTAGGGCGACTAGTTAGGAGCCTAGTTCTATAATATAGTGGAGACAGAAGGCAGCTTGGACCATCATGGGAACAATGGAAGGGATGAGAGGAGGTGCTTCAAAGAGGAAAGAGTGAACCACCATCTTCAGTACTGCTGATCAGCCAAGCAAGATGAGGGCTGAGAATTCACCATTGAATTTTGAATTTAGAAATGTAGACATCATTGCTGACTTTGACAATAGCAATTTTGCTGGAATAATGGGCTTGAAATCCTAAGGGAAAGACAGTTAAGACAGAATAGAAGGAGAGAAATGAAAAAGTGTCATACCACTTTCAGGGAATTTGCTTCAAAAGGAAGGAAAGAATTGAAGCAGTAACTAGGGGGATTAGTGGGATCAGGAAAGGTTTTGTTTTGTTTTAAAGTGAAATGATTGTTGGCCAGGTGTGGTGGCTCATGCCTGTAATCCTAGCACTTTGGGAGGCCGAGGCAGATGGATCACCTGTCAGGAGTTTGAGACCACCCTGGCCAACATGGTGAAACCCTGTCTCTACTAAAAATACAAAAACTATCCGGGTGTGGTAGCACACACCTGCAGTCCCAGCTACTTAGGAGGCTGAGGCAGGAGAATCATTTGAATGCGGGAGACAGAGGTTGCAGTGAGCCGAGATTGCGTCACTGCACTACAGCCTGGGCGACAGAGCGAGACTCCATCTCAAAAAAAAAAAAATTGCATGTTTATCTTTATAACACTGGGAAGATTCAGTAGAGAGAGAGAAACAGATGATACAGGAGATTATACATTAAGGAAAAAGTTTTCCCGAAACAATACCTTTAGCCGTGCCATGCTATGCGTTCTGATGCTTTCAATCCTTTTTCAGTCTCTTCCATTCTATTGCATTCTATGCTGGTCATGCCATACTACACTGATTTCACAACTCAAGATTTGAAAAAAGCACTGTACCCATCATGCTGCTTAATTTAAGTTTCCCTCCTCTTCCTTAGAATAGTCTTTCTTACCATGGAGGAAGCCTTTGCCCAGAAAAGTCAGGGCAGGATGCTTTACAGACACTTGGGAAACTCAAGAATAGTTTCTTTTACAGCCTGACTGTGCTGATCGCCTGAAGCTCAGGAGCTGAAGGATTGTTCAAATAGGACTTTTCAGCGATTAAAGTGCTAACCCTGACTCCATTTGTCCAAAGCCGGCCATATACATAGGCACTAGCCACACCTAAAAGACCAAGAAAACAAATAAGAATTGATTAAATATTCATCTGCCTGATAATAGTGTTTGTTTTGTGCAGCTTTAGTGTTTGTTTTTGCCTCCCTAATGTGAATCTTGAGCATTTTAACACACTAAATTGCTATTTCAAGATGAGTGGTAGAGTGAAGCTTTTTTCCTAAGGGAATGAGATTTTCTTGATATTATATGTGTGAGAATGTTAAATTAATTGTTCCTAATGGTAAAACAATAAAGAATAATGCATGCATAAAAACTATAAAATAACAGATACGTTAACAATTAAAAGCATTTTTAGAGTATATCCTTCTCATGTACACACACACGCACACACACCCCAACCAAATTATTTCATAATTGAAGCCTAGCACTCAACAAATACTCACTAACTACATGACGCAATGAATGAATGAATGAATGCGTTACTTACCTCATGAAAGTATAACATTTGACTTAACTTGTTCAGCTTAGGTTTTCTTTATCCGCCCCCCACCCCCGAATCTATATAGAGAAAAGAATATTGACAAGTCTCAAATGGGCTGTGATGTGAATACATATTATAAAAATTACTATGAACTTTAAAGAAGGTGTTTTTAGAATGATAATAGCCTTTTGCTATGTTTTTGCTTCACCCCAAACCATCCAGTAAGGTGCCTAGTGATAAGAGCAATGTTCATAAATTCTTATCTTAGACAAGAAATAAAACATTCTTATTTAAATGGAATTGAATTTGGAAATGCAAAGATGTTGAACTTGAGTAAACTGGGTTATTCAAATTTACATCAACACTGTAATCTTTTTTTATGTATGTGATGGAGTCTCATCTCACTCTGTCGCTCAGGCTGGAGTGAAATGTTGCGATCTTGGCTCACTACAACCTCTGCCTCCTGGGTTCAAGCAATTCCGCCTGCCTCAGCCTCCCAAGCAGCTGGCATTATAGGAGCCCACCACCACGCCTGGCTAATTTTTGTATTTTTTAATAGAGACAGGCTTTCGCCATGTTGGACAGGCTGGTCTTGAACTTCCGTCCTCAGGTGATCCACCCACCTCGGCCTCCCAAGGTGCTGGGATTACAGGCATGAGCCACCATGCCTGGCCAACACTATCATCTTTGATTTCATTCCTCCTCAGGTTGAGACATCAAGATGACGTTGCTTCAGAACAGAAAACCAAGTATACAAATAAGCACCAAAAAGTTTTACTTCCTGTGAGAATGCAAATATGCGAAGGGCTCCTAGGTTTGGACTCCCAGATTGCAGATTGGACTTCCTTCTCATGTGTAAGGAGGGCTTGAGCTGATGCCACTGGGCCATCCTTGGTTGAACACCTTGAATTAATTTTCCAAGGAGTGATGTGTTTACAATGGCCTGTCTTGCCCAGTTGCACTTGGGACAAAACCCACAGATTTCTGACATGACCTGGAGTTAAAAGTCCAGCCTACGGATACTGGGTTGAGTAAAACAAAAGGATCAAAGTCAGCATCAAATGCACTCATTAAGCTCCATGAGCACCAACCTGTCATCACCTAAGTTAATTTGGGAGACGCTAGTCTAATTGTTACTTACACATACAGGCCTATGACCTGGGAGAAGGCCAAGCCTTGCAGATGGGAATGCAAGAAGGGAAGCAGGAATAGGAGGGATTCTGGATGGAGATAACTATTATCTTAGTTTACTGGGGCCAAGTGACAACTTTCCAGTTATTGCAAAGAACTGGATAGTGAACAAGGACACATAAAGTCAAAACCACCATGATGTGGACACCAGACCTGTGGAGTGGGAAATACCAGTCTGTACTGGTCACTATTTTACAGGCAAAACTTAATTGCCCCATTCAGGAGAACACCGTTCAAAGGCAAAGTGCTTGACTGAATAACTGGGACTTCAGTTCAGCTTAGCCAAGCACACCCATTCCAAAGCCTTCACAGACCTTTATAAGGATCAGCCAGTTTGGCTTTTGAAGATGAAAATTGCAATTGGAATGAGAATTTCATTTATTTCATTTGTTACAGTGTGCAGCCAACTCCACACATTTCACAGGATCAGCAGTGATCCCCAAATTAAAATTTAACATCTTTTCCTCAATACCAGCAATAGTGGGCATACAAGGAAATGTAATGGAGAAGGAACAGCCTTCAGATGAAGGTGAAGCTTTATTCAAACCTGCCTTGACTGCTTTTAGCAGTGTGACTTTGAACAAGTTATTGCAATTCCTGGTTCTCACTTTTCTCATATGTAAAATAAAGACAGTATCTACCTGGTATGATTGTTGTGAGGAGCAAATAAACCATAAAAACACTAAAACAGCTAATGACTCCTTAATAATGGCAGGACTGTTATCATTACCCTGTATTTCTGAGTATTCCTTCCTCAAAGCGAGGCCTGGGGACCTTCCCACACCATCAGTCTGAATCAGTGAGTCTTAGACCTGGCTGTGCATGAAAATTGCCTGGAAGCTTTTACAAATATCCCTGAGAGGTGCCCACTCCAGAATGATGGAATCAGGATCTTTCTGGGTGGGGCCCACATATTTTGTAAAGCTTCCCAGCTGATTCTCATTTGTAGTCAAGATTAAGACCCACTAGTCTAGGTTAATTAGCAATAGTCCCCCCAACACACACAGACACGTATGTCCATTTCTTGAACCTGCTACCCCTAGTTGTCTTTGGTATAGAATCATATCCTCTGTGAGGGGAGATAATTTGACTTCCTCTCTTCCTATTTAGATGCCTTTTATTTCTTTCTCTTGCCTGATTGCTCTGGCTAGGACTTCTAGTACTGTGCTGAATAGGAGTGGTGAGAGTGGGCAACCTTGTCTTGTTCCAGTTCTCAGGGGGAACGCTTCCAGCTTTTGCCCATTCAGTATGATGTTGGCTATTGGTTTGCCATAGATGGCTTTTACTATTTTGAGGTGTATTCCTTCAATGCCTAGCTTGTTTTTCATAAACTAGGGTTTTGAACTAGGGCTTTTAACATGAAGAGATGTTGAATTTTAATCGAAAGCCTTTTCCATTTATTAAGTTATTGATTTGCATATGTTGAATCAACATTGCATCTCAGGAATAAAACCTACTTGATCATGGTGGATTAGATTTTTAATGTGCTGCTGCATTCAGGAGAGGATTTTGGCATCTATGTTCATCAGAGATAATGGCCTGAAGTTTTCTTTATTCATTATGTCTCTGCCAGGTTTTGGTATCAGAATGATGCTGGCCTCATAGAATGAGTTAGGGAAAAGTCCTTCCTCCTTGCTTTTTTGGAATAATTTTAGTAGGATTGGTACTAGCTCCTTTTTATATATCTGGTAGAATTTGCCTGTGAATCCATCTGATCCAGGGCCCTTTCTGGTTGGAAGGCTTTTTATTACTGATTCCATTTCAGAGGTCAGTATTGGTCTGTTCAGGATTTCAACTTATTCCTGGTTCAATCTTGAGAGGTTTTATGTTTCCAGGAATTTATCAATTTCTTGTTTTCTAGTCTGTGCATAGAGGTGCACAGAGGTGTTCATAATAGTCTCTGAGCATTTTTTGTACTTCTTTGGGGTCGGTGATAATGTCACCTTTGTCGTTTCTGATTCAGTCCATTTGGATCTTCTCTTTTTTTCCTCTATTAATCAAGCTAGCAGTCTATCAATCTTATTTATTCTAAAAAACCAACCTTTAGTTTCATTGATCTTTTGTATGAATTTTTATGTCTCATTTGCATTCAGTTCAGCTCTGATTTTGGTTATTTCTTTTCTTCTGCTAACTTTGGGGTTGGTTTGGTCTTGTATTTTTTAGCTTCTCTAGATGTGATGTTAGGTTGTTAATTTGAGACCTTTAACTTCTTGATGTAGGCATTTAGCACTATAAACTGTCCTCTAATGCTGATTTAGCTGTGTCCCAGAGATTCTGGTATGCTGTAGTGTTTTTTATTTTTATTCATTTCAAATAATTTTTTTATTTCTTCCTCAATTTTATTATTAATCCAGAAGTCATTCAGGGGCAGGTTGCTTGATTTCCATGAAATTGCATAGTTTTTAGAGATCTTCTTGGTACTGATTTCTATTTTTATTGTGCTATGGTCTGAGAGTGTGGTTGGTACAATTTTGGTTTTTTTGAATTTGTTGAGAATAACTTTATGGCTGAGCATGAGGCCAATCTTAGAGTATATGCCACGTGCAGATGAGAAAAATGTATATTATGTTGTTGGGTGGAATATTCTGTAGATGTGTATTAGGTCTATTTGGTCAAGTGTCGAGTTTAGGTCAAACATCTTTGCTAGTTTTCTGCCTCAATGATCTGTCTAACATTGATGGATGTTAAAGTCTCCCATTATTATTGTGTGGTTATAGAAGTCTTTTCATAGGTCTCTAAGAACTTGTTTTGTGAATCTAAGTACTCCAGTGTTAAGTGTATATATATTTAGGATAGTTAAGTCTCCCTGCAGAACTGCATGCTTTATCAGTATGTAATGTCCTTATTTGTTCTTATTGAATGTTGTTGGTTTAAAGTCTGTTTTGTCTGAAGTAAGAATAGCAGCCTTGCTCTTTTTTGTTTTCTGTTGCTTGATAGATCTTTCTCCATTCCTTTACATTGAGCCTATGGGTGTCATTGAATGTGAGATGCGTCTCTTGAAGACTAACTGTCCTTAGCTTCTAAAGCACTCTATGTTGCAATACTTTTTTTTTTGTTTGAGACAGGATCTGGTTCTGTCACCAAAGCTGGAGTAGTGGCATGATTATTGCTCACTGTAACCTTGAACTCCTGGGCTCAAGAGAACCTCCTGCCTCAGCCTCCAGATTAGCTAGGACTACAGGTCCTTGCCACCATGCCCAGGCAATTGTTTTTATTTATGTATTTTTTTAGAGATGGGGTCTTACTATGTTGCCCAGGCTGGTCTCAAATTCCTGGCCTTAAGCAATCCTCCCACCTTGGCCTCCCAAAGCAGCAGGATTACAGGTGTGAACCACTGCACCCAGCCTTCCAATGGTCTTTTTATTTTTAGTAATATTAGTTTCTAGAATTTTATAAAACAAGAAAAACAAAATTCAACTTGAAATTCTAAAGTTATCTTTCCTTTCACCTCTTAATGTAAAACTATCATAGGTTCCACTTTTAGCAATTAAAATTCATTTTAGAAGTACCTACACTGCTGAAAATTTGATGAGACTAAAAATTATTTTCTAGGCTGGGTGCAGTGGCTCACGTCTGTAATCTCAGCACTATGGGAGGCTGAGGTGGGTGGATCACTTGAGCTCAGGAGTTCAAGACCAGTCTGGGCAACACGGTAAACCCCATCTCTATTAAAAATACAAAATTAACTGGGCATGGTGGTGCATGCCTGTAATTCCAGCTACTTAGGAGGCTGTGGCACAAGAATCACTTGAACCCAGGAGGTAGAGGCTGCAATGAGCTGAGATTGCACTACTGCAATACAGCCTGGGTGACAGAGTGAGACCCTGTCTCAAAAAAAAAAAATTCTAATGATCATATTTACGTTTTAAAGGCAGGATTTCTTTTAATGTGATTTTAAAATGTAATGTTTTACATTTTTATAAATATCATTATTTTATGTATGCTCATAAAAGATGAAATATTTTAAATATTTTAAATAATTTATACATATTTTTAATAGTGGTCTAGCAGTTTATGTACACATATGGAGTAGGTGGGGTGTAGAGAAGGAGAGAATTGGAAAATATATAATTATAAAATATATCTACCTGTGTTTTCATCATAAGGACGAACAATATTACACTATATAGTGTCTTCTTTTAATTTGACTCATCCAGTTCTTCTTATTAGTACATGATATATTTTTATAATTTGAATTTAGAAAAAGACAAAAAAGAAAAAATGATAAAGACAATTGTATCAAGTTGTGTTTGGAAGCATATAGCAGAAGATATGACAAAAAAAGTCATAAGTATATTAGTTTCCCAGGGCTGCCATAACAATTTACCATAAATTTGAGGGCTTAAAACAACAGAAATTTATTCTCTTATAGTTCTGGAGGCCAGAAATGTGAAATCAATGTGTCTACAGGGCCATGTTCCCTCTGAAGGCTCTAAAGGAGAATCCTTCCTTGCCTCTCAGTTTCTGGTGGCTTCGGGTGTTTCTTGGCTTGTGGCTGGATCACTCCAACTCCAGTCTCCACCTTCGTCTTCACTTGGCCTTCATTGTCCTTGTGATAGAGGCAGGAGGCAGACAAATGCCTAGGCAGATAGGGAAGGGTCCCTGGTGAAAACCCCACCTTAAAGCCTAAAACAGCCTGAAGGCTGAAAGACCAGACTGCTGGTCCCAGATGAAACCTGCGATCCAGAGAGAGAATGTCTGCCCCAGTTTGCCTGCCCTTCCCCAGTTGATTCTTTCTGAATAATGCCTTTTAGCCAATTGAATATTGCCTTTCCAATACTACCTATGGCTTGCCTGGGCATGCCCACGTGTGCACTGAGGGAATGGGATGGAACTACCAGGAATCCACACCTTATGCGGGGAAGAGCCTGGCCTCTTCAGCTTGTGTATGGTGACCCTGATATTCAATTAGAGAGGTGGAAACCTGTTGGCAGGACTCCCTCTCTTTGCTGAGAGCTTTGTTTTTGCTTAATAGATTCTGCCCTTTTCACCTTTTAGTGTGTCCACATGCCTAATTTTTCCTGTTTATGAGACAAGAACCTAGATTTATCTGAACTAAGGAGTAAAAATCCTGCATCACTTGTGTCTTCTCCTCTTCTGTCTCTTATAAGGGTACTTGTCATTGTATTTAGGGCCCACCTAGATAATTCAGGATGACCTCATCTTGAATTTCTAACTTTATTACATCTGCACGAAAAACCCTTAAAAAAATAAGGTCATATTCACAGGTTACAGTGTTGAGGATGTGGACTTACCTTCTTGGGGGGTCACCATTCAACCCACAACAACAAGTAAAAGGCTTATGTATTTCCAGTAACAAGAAGTTCTAGGAGGGCTGCCTCTTTCCTTCTTTCTTCCCTACTGGAGTGCAAAGACTTTCAGGTTTTGTAGCCTCATGATTGAATGTCGTGTCCTCATGATTGCATGATTGCATGTCCAGCAGAAAAAAATGGGGAAGTAGCAAAAATTCCAAAGGATACAAGTGAATGGGGTCTGGCCTTTTCATAAAGGATTTCCTGGAAGTATAACCCAGTGACTCCAACTTACATTTCATTGACTAGAACCAGATCATGTGGTCACCTCTTGCTACTGGCATTCTGGAAAAGTAAACATTTTGTCTTCCCAACTCCTGTAATAAAAGAAAGCACGAATAAAAGCAATTGTGAATGGCTTTGGGTGATCAATCCTCACTGTTCAAAGGGAGAACATAATATTTGCTCAAGACCTAGATCTTTCAGAAACTGCTCAAATGACATGCTATCTGGGACTGGACTAGAATATCCCCCTTCCATATGTCAACACTATTTAAGTTTGACTCTTGATATGTTTTGGCTCTGTGTCCCCAGCCAAATCTCATCTTGCAGCTCCCATAATTCCTATGTGTTGTGGGAGGGACCCAGTGAGAGATAACTGAATCATGAGGGTGAGTCTTTCTCATGCTGGTCTTGTGATAGCGAATAAGTCTCACAAGATCTGATGGTTTTAAAAATGGAAGTTTCCCAGCACGAGTCCTCTCTCTTTGCCTGCTGTTATCCATGTAAGACGTGACTTCTTCCTCCTTGCCTTCCACTGTGATTGTGAGGCCTCCCAGCCACGTGGAACTGTAAGTCCATTAAACCTCTTTCTTTTGTAAATTGCCCAGTCTCAGGTACGTCTTTATCAGCAGCATGAAAACGGATGAATACAACTATCCTGTATTGACATTGGATAGTTACATATTTTCTGAATGTTGATGGCACATGTTTTGAGACTTTAGATCAAAAGAGTGCAATAGGGTTTCCAGATTTGCAAATAAAATGCAAGACACCTAGTTAAATTTGAATTTCAGATAAACAATGAATAAATTTTTAGTAGAAGCATGTCCAAAATATTATACTTATATAGAAAAATTATTCATTGTTTATTAAAATTCAAATTTAACTATGCATCTTGTATTTGCTCTGTGACAGGCCAGAGCATTCAGCCATGAGCTAACTCCCCAGAAATGACATTATTGATTATTCTTGTCATTGCAAAGTACAAATCTCAAAGATGTTAACATTTACCATACCATGCATGGGAGTTGTGCTTAGGTAGGAAGAGACAACTGATCCCTTTAAGAGAAATATTTGGAATTCAGAAATATTCCTTTTAAACATTAGTCTTGTCCTTTGAGGCACAAGCCACAGCCTATCTAAGAAAGCAAATTCTGTAGAGGATGATCTATTTACCCATGACTATTCAAATAGTCTCAGGCTATGGTGGAAGGTGTAGGTTTATGAGTTTTTAGACTGTGAGCCTAGTGTGTAGGTGCTAAAGGCTATAAGAATAGACTGTTATAATTAATACGTTCTAATTTTGCAACACCTTTAAAAACCTCCTGCTGGAAATTAAGGTCCAACCTTCAGGATAAATAATAGTATCCAGTGGCAGGCCACCCGCTGTAATTGTTGTTATCCTTGGTCTTGGGACTCATTTTATCTTCAATGCATCATTGGCACTTGTGATTTTTGTTTTTAAAAAAATGACTTAAATCCTGGCAGAGAAAGCCTCTGGAAGTAAGTGTAGATGAATTTCATCTGCTGCGGGGTTCATTTAACAAATAAGCTACCTTTATTTCCCTCTCCCATGAGTTTTCACAGAAACAAGGGAGAAAAATGGGGCAATCAATATTACTGGAAAGAAAAATATATATGTAAGATTAGACAAGACTATTGCCTCACAAATTTGTGTGCTACATCAGGAAAAGGGAGTCATAACTCTTTCTCAATGATTTTAGAAAGTATATAATTAAGGCCAAAGTTGATCATGAAATTGGCTAGAAAACAAAAAAAAAGAAAAATGCACCTGGAAAAAAATCATTTGCCTTGAGACTGAACATGGGCAACTGTCCATGCCAACAGGTCAGTGAGCTGTTGAAGGCTAGCAAGTGGGCATAAAATCAGAAACAGAAATTAGAGATTTGACGTGTGGATCTCAAATGCTACAAAGGAAAGGATTATTTTATTTTAAAATTACTGGTCCACAAAAGTGACAATAATTGGAATAGATGTCTGTATTTGCTTCAAAATTCATATAAATTTCAGAGACAGTTTTATTAGTACACATTTTTTGCTTTCCAAATAATTTCTGTGTATTTTTATTAAATCTTCATATCACCGAGATAGGGCTCCCCAGATTTTTTTCTCAATGGCTGTGTGTGCATTTGCATCTGATGATAATAAGAGTTCTATTTGTGCTTGGAGAAGCTTCAACCTAATAATGGCAGAGTCGAGCAATGCGTCTGTCACTGCTATGACCAAAGCTCCCACATCTACCCACTGGAGGGTCATAATAGTCCTTCCTTCCCATTGCAGCAACCACTGAAAACACCCCAGCTGCGTAAACTGGGGACTTTTCCACCACACAGAAGAAATGAATAAAGAGCTTCAAATGCCATTAAATTAAAATAGACTTTAGCTATGAAGTGTAATTCACAAAGACTATCATTGACTCTAACAGGGGACACCTTTTTTTGTTCATTGCTATAATATTTTGTCAGTAATTGTAGATCTTTTTTGATCACAAGAGACTTCAATTTCATTTTCTTTTCCAAAATTTAAGGCTAAAAATGTAGCCAGCAGGGACTGGTCAACCAGAGGCCCACTGAGTGTGCTGCATCTAGTGAAAACTCGTTAATCTGGCAGTTTAGAAATTCTTCCTTACATAGTATGCAGGAAAAACATTTTGGCTTAGATATTTTTCCTCCTTCTCTAGTATCACTCTAACTTCCTGGAAAAGGCAACAAAGAACTTAAGTAAGGCAGCCAGTTAGGAGCTTGATTAGCTTCAGGAAAAGCTCTTAGCTGTGGACAAAAACAACCACTGGAACATGAAGGCAGAAATAGTGAAAAACATAATTTAAAGGTACATTTCCTGTTTTGTGAGGGGCCCTATTCTTGGGGCTCAGATGTACCAGGCACAAGGGACAGCCAGATACGCCTGCCCCCAACCCCCATCTTGGTTGTTTTGGGGCACGGGTTAAAGAAGAAGAAATGGCAAATTCTAGAAGTGAGGCCAGAGGAAGTTGAGGTAAATAATCAATTCTTGTATCAAGGCAGGCTTTTCCTTACAGCAACAACAGTAACAATGGTGGCTACAATGTATTTTTAATTTTTTTTAGAGACAAGGTCTTGCTATACCACCCAGGCTGGAGTGCAGCAGTGTGATCACAGCTCTCTGCAGCCTCAAACTCCTGGGCTCAAGCAACCCTCTCTCAGCCTCACAAAGTGCTGGGATTACGGGCATGAGCCACCGCGCCCAGCCCGTGGCTACCATTTATTGACTACCTTCTATGGGCCAGCCTTTTTTAGATGGAGAATCTGAGGCTTTGAGAGGTAAAGGAACTTGCCGAAAGTCATGCAGTCATTCAGCTCCTGGCCTCTCTGACCCCAGGACTGTTCCAGGGGCATGAATAAAATGTTTCCCAGTTTTAAAATACTATCCCCGCAATTTCTTCAGTGTTTCTTTGCTGTCCTCTCCCTCACAAAATATGCCTCACAACTTTGTCCCCTTAACTGTGGGGATACTGAGAGCATTCCCAACGGCTCCATGGGTGAGTAGCTTGACTTCAGTGTCACAAAAGATTGTACTACATCCAGCAGTGTTACAGAAGTAGCATGGTCTTTGGATTTTGGAGATTTGGTTTTGAGTACTGGATACTACATATTCCTTCCTTCCTTTATTCAAGAAATATTTATTACTGAGTGTCAAAAGTTAACTTATTATGAAGCTAATGGAAATGGTCTTCAAGGCTCTGCACCTGCACAGACCCTTCCCAAAGTCTTGAGAGAGGCTCTATCAATGTACTCATTTGGTCAGACGTTTTTGTGAAACTTGTAATAATAAGACCTTTTCACCAGAATCAGTTAAGACCACTGTCTCTTTCCTCTCAGACTTTCCCTTGTGTTTCCTGGGAATGGAGGGCTGAAGGCGTTTCTGGGGTTCTGGCTGAAGGAAAGCTAATTGAGGACGCATTTAGTCTGCGTTTCATGGGTTCTCTGTGTGTGGTTCCCAGTCACTTCCGTGGGTGGTCAGGCCATTACTAACCACCCTGGGATAGGAAGGTTTCCAGCAATACTCCTACAGCCTGCTGCATCAATCTACCCAGGGTTTTGCCATGAAAGTGCAAGGCCAGAGGTCATAGTGGACTGTGAATATGTCCTACAGTTGACATGGTTTGGCTGTGTCCTCACCCAAATCTCACTGTGAATTGTAGCTCCCATAATTTCCACATCTTGTGGGAGGGACCTGGTGGGAGATAATTGAATCATGGGCGCAGGTCCCCCATACAGTTCTCCTGGGAGCGAATAAGTCTCATGAGATCTGATGGTTTTATAAGGGGTTTCCCCTTTTGCTTCATTCTCATTCTTTCTCTTGCCTGCTGCCATGTAAGACGTGCGTTTTGCCTTCCATCATGATTCTGAGGCCTCTTCAGCCATGTGGAATTGTGAGTCCATTAAACCTCTTTTTCTTTATAAATTACCCAATATCAGGTTTGTCTTTATCAGCAGCGTGAAAACAGACTAATACAACAGTGCTTGACACCATAGGCACGTAGATACTAGAAGGGAAACTAGCCAGAGGCAGCCTTTAGAGAGTTCTTCCAACCACCAGTCATGTAAAACTGAAAGTAAAAGATGCAGCTTTCATTGACTCCCGGTCAAAACAGAAGTTCACTTTGGTTAGGAATATACTGAAAAAATGCAACAGATACAATTGTAAAGGCACAAAACAATGTTTTCTTTTTGATGAGAATACATGAAATATGTTTTAAAAGATTTCCTATTTTTGTAGGGCATAAAGTTGTGCACTAACAGTGAGTTTGTGTGTGAAGCTGCAAGCTTTATCCTTATGAAATACTGATATTGACAAAGATAATATGAAACTCCTGTTGGGCCATTACAATGAGGAGATCAATGACAAACTGTTGAACGTCATGAGTTCATAGTATTTAAGACTGGTCACTGCACGAAATACTTGAAATGACCTGAATTCCTATAGCTCTGCATGAAAGAAACCTGGTGATCATGTTTCAGAATTAGACTACAATCCTAATAACATACGTGACATTACCAGTAACAAACTTTAAAGCTGAGCTATTAATACAAACTAAGCAACGAATTAATCAATTCCAAAAAGCAAAACAAAACAAAACTTTCAACTATGCTAGAGGAAAGATTTAATTACATTTTAATTCTTTGTATAGAAAAATATATATAAAATTATTATCATAGAAAGAGGTGATTAAAGAGGATATAGCCAAAAATGTGGAGAAAAGGTATTGTAGAAATGAATAGGCAGTTGATTAATGAACATATTATGTCCTTTTTCTGGACTTTGTGATTTTTTTTGTTAGCATTGGCTATTTAAAAAATAATTTGGGGCTGGGCAAGGTGGCTCATGTCTATAGCCCAGTCTATACTAAAAACACAAAAATTAGCCAGGAGTGGTGGCGGGTGCCTGTAATCCCAGCTACTCAGGAGGCTGAGGCATGAGAAATGCTTGAATCTGGGAGGCGGAGGTTGCAGTGAGCTCAGATCACACCACTGCACTCCAGCCTGGGTGACAGAGCAAAAGTCTGTCTCAAAAATAATAATAAAAATAATAATTTGGTCTCGATCTCCTGACCTCGTGATCCACCCACCTCGACCTCCCAAAGTGCTGGGATTACAGGTGTGAGCCACCGCGCCTGGCCAATAATAATAATTTGGACTGGGCATGCTGGCTCATGCCTGTAATCCCAACACTTTGAGGCTTGAGGCAGGAGGATCACTTGAGCCCAGGAGTTCACAAGGTCACAGTGAGCTATGATCACACCACTGCACTCCAGCCTGGGCAACAGAGCAAGATCCTGTCTCTAAGAAAAATTTTTTAAATTAAAAAAAAATTATTGTGATTTCTAATTCTAAGTAAGTATTCACTTTTATACCTAATTTTGTATTTGTGCGTTTGTGTTCTCTTTTTCTTTAAGCAGATCCTTTGGAAATGTAAGCTTCCCACCTCATAAACCTGGATTCATCCCTCTTACCTCTTACTAAGTACCAGTGATAGAGCACTGGGAATACAAAAATTCCCTCCACTTCTGGAAGTTTACATTCTAAGGGTGTGAGCTGTTAGATACCTAAATAAAACAGGCAATAAATTCGATGATGGTAGATGCTCCAAAGAAAAGTAGAGTAAGGAGGGGGACGAAAAAGTGCCGAGAGTGTGGGTTCTGCATCTTAGACACCTTGAGAGAAGATAGATACCAAAAGAAAGGAGCGAGGAGGGAATGAGCTGTCTGAAGCAAAGTGGGTCTCAGACAGGGGGAAAAGCCAGTACAGCCTGTGGGCAAGCCTAGTGTGTTCCGAGTGTCCAGAGCCAGGAGAGAGAGGAGGAAAGCAGGAGAGATGAGTTCAGAGAACCAAGGGAGCAGGAACCCAGTGATAGCACAGGGCCTTTGGCCGTTTCAAGGAAGTTGGCTCTTACTGACCAGGAAGGGAAATATTGGAAGATTTGGGGCAACAGCTTGACATGACCTGTCTTAACATTGAAACCAAGTCACTCCAACTGGCGGTGTCTTTTTTTGTGGCTTTTTTGTTTTAGTTTCTGAGACAGGTTCTCCTTCTGTTGCCCAGGCTGGAGTGCAGTGGTGCCATCATAGTTCACTGCAGCCTCTACCTCCCCGGCTCAAGCAATCCTCCCACCTCAGCCTCCCAAATAGCTGAGACCACAGGTGGTGCCACCACACCTGGCTAATTTTTTTTTATTTTTTATTTTTGCAGGGACTGGGCCTCGCAACGTTGCCCAAGCTGGTCTTGAACTACTGACCTCAAGTGATCCTCCTGCCTTGGCCTTCCAAAGTGTTGGGATTAGAGGTGTGAGTCACCACTCCTGGCCCTAACTGGTGTTTTGAAAACAGATCAAAGGACAACAGCTGAGGAAGCGGGTGACCAGTTGGAAGGCTATTGCAACGAGCCGGGTGACTGTGACATGGGTGGTACATGGCCGGATTCAGGATCGATTTTAAAGGCAGAGCTGACGAGTTCTGAGAGAAAGAAAGGAACGAAGGATGATTCCAAAGCTTTGCACCTCAGCAGTTAGAAGAATGAAGTTGTCATTTGTTAACAATGGGCAGGACTGTGACAAAAGTAGATTGGTCTGTTCTGATTGTGTAAGCTTTGAGGTGATGCAGGGGGCAGGGTTGAATATGAGCTGAGGAGAGACTTGTGGGCTGGAGACACAAAATAGGACTTCTTACACACGTGAAGAGAGAAGAGAGTGTGTGTGTGCAACAGAGAGAGAGAGAGTGCGTGTGTGTGAGAGAGAGAGAGTGCTTTTCTCCAAGGCTGGAGAGGGTGGACAAAAGGAAAGAAAAGCTAAGCAGAACACTAAAGCTTAGCTTCTGCCATTTCTCTAAAACGTTCACAAAAGTTTGTAAAAGTTCTTACATTTTACAGCATTACCTCGACCCTCACATTCTCCATGTGACAAGTACTCCGCTGTTCATGTGCTTTCCTAGGTTTCCAATAAACCACTGAGCTCAGGAATGTCTCATCATTTTAAAAGATTTTCAAATACTGTTGGTATGTGGAACTTCGTGGAAGTCAAAACCTGATTTTGTTTTTTTATTGATTTTCATCTCACCATTTCCTGTACACACTGTAGGTTGGGAGTTTATTTTTTATGACTTTTTCTTTGCACAGTTGGTGAGTGCTGGCATTTAAAAAACACTTTTAATAAAAAAACAATTGAGGAAGTTGCAATGAATCCTGAATAGGTTTTATGCCCTAGTTCTTTAGAACTTTCGCCATTTTCTGAGAGCTCAATGCTAAATTGATTACTGACTGCCTCCCGAAGAAACCCCAGTCAAGGAATTGGTATGTGAAGGGAAATTTTCCAAAGGACACACCTAACATTCGTCGCGTTAGGTTTTCTAAACTGTCTCCTTAAAACAAGCTAGATCACCTGAAAATCATGCATGTATCTATTTGCCTCCTGTACGTGTCATGAGTAAATACATCACAAAGCTTTAAACCTCATTCGAAGGCTTGCTTTTTAAAGGGCTCAGATGCAGTTTATACAAATCTTCGGAACTGTGGAAATGATTTGGACAATTTTATTACTTTAATTTTCCAAACAGACAAAGGGCCGCATTGTGTGCAGGCCTTCGCTACATGAGAACTTCCTGTTTCTCTAATGAGGGTTTAGATGTTTCAGGAGTAAGTCAGGATGTAGTCGGTCTTCACGAAGAGTGGAGCAATTGTGTACTTGGAGGTGTCCCTTGTCTGACACAGGCTGCTACGAACGGCTGCCTTCCCATCTGTTCCCAGCCTCACACACTGTCTGGAGTGGTGGTTCCAGAGCCCCCTACAGGGGACCACTTTCCTGTTGCAAATTATTGGGGTTTTCTGCTCTGTACTGAGTCTTGCCCTTTGTTGCCTTTGTTCTTTTGGGGCCATCATACACCCAGAGGCAAAAATAAGGAAAGACATTACTCCTGCATTTTTACCTACGTTTGGATGGAATGAAATCTGTGAATGCGATCCCATAAATACATGTTTGAATCAAAGCAAGACACTATCACCACAAGAGGCATGAGGGAAGCATGCCAAGGGGAAGAAAAGCAGAGACAAGGGCATCAGCTATTACGAAGTTGTGATAAGCATTGTGAAGTTTCAAAAAAGAAAATAGTTTAGGGGCTCTAATTAAAAAAAAGAAGAAAAAGCTGGTTGCAGTGGCTCACGCCCATAATCTCAACACTTTGGGAGGCAGAGGCAGGCAGATCACTTAAGATCAGGAGTTGGAGGAAGCCGGCCCAAATGGTGAAACCCCATCTCTACTAAAAATATAAAAATTAGCCAGGCATGGTGGCGGGTGCCTATAATCCCAGCTACTCGGGAGGCTGAGGCAGGAGAATTGCTTGAACCCGGGAGACAGAGGTTGCCGTGAGCCGAAGTCACACCACTGCACTCCAGCCTGAGAGATACAGCGAGACTCATCTCAAAAGAAAAAAAAAAAAAAACCCAAACCTTAGGCTCCCCTGGCTGGTGGCGGCCCTTCATCACATTCTTATAATTAAGGCAAATAACTGGCTTTATTATTTTTTCTAAGTTACATAGTGTTAAAATAAAGTAATTTTTTAAGGATCTGCTTCAATTTAGTATTTTAGTATTCCATCTTCACAAGACATGCTGTTTAAATTGTAGGCAGTGTGTAATAGAAGACTCACAGGATCCTGACATTCACGTGTTATTCACATGCTATTCCTCCCAACCGGATTGGGCTGCAAGTACAAGGCTATGCATTGCTCACCAAAACATTTTTAATCTCAAAGCAACTTTGACGTTCTTATTGGCCCCTTAATAGGTACTAAAGGTTGATCCCAATTTATCTGAGAGGATATTTTGGTGTTAAGAAGCTCCCAGTCTCTGACATCTGAAACCAGCAAGCTGGGGAGCGTCTTCAGGATTTTAGTCCTGTTTTATTACAATCTCCAAACATACTGGACAGACTCCCTAGCACTGCAGTCTGCATGTCACCTGAACTGTAGTATTGCCAATCTTTCTCCAGGTTCTAAGCAACTGGGCCAAGAAACTGCTGAGTCTATATTTGAATCTTTTTTGGGACTTTCCAAAAGCTCAATAAATATTATTAAACTGAAATACACTAAATAAGTACTTACAATGCCAAAAACCTTTTCTTTTGATGTGCATATTTTGATTTCTTTTGTCAGAACTTCAAATTTATAAATCATATTATTGTTACCAAAGATGAATGAGAGTTTATCTGTCTTGGAGAGGAACGTATGTAAATGAGGATATGAATGACTACTTTTAATTTCATGAAGAAAACGTACATTGCAACCAACAATTTGCATTGTAAATATTATAATTAGAGCAGAGACAATCCCTGGCAATCTTTGAAGAAAGGCTGTTGAAATCTTTTCAGAGAAAGCTTTTATTTTCCTAAGCAGCCTACATAGAGATTTAATCTGATTATTTAGTTAAGTTCATAAAGATGAGCTTTTACAAAGCCTTAGCAAAGCCCATTCATCTTGCTAGTCCCTTACCTGAAGAATAGAAAAATAAAATGTACTTTATTTTATAAATGTTTACTTAGACTAGTTTCCTTTTTCCTGCACATCGTTTTTATTTATTTTATTATTATTATTTTTTTACCACCTCTAAGAACCAAATCTCCAGCCTGTTAGAAATGATGCTATGTCATCCTAACATTTTATGTAAAACTGCTATTGAAATAACCACTAGATGGCAGTGAATTGGCATAAAAATGTAGGTCTGGCAAGAAGATGCCCACTAATAGTTCAAAGGGGCAACAAAACAAGTCTGTTCATAGATGCTCAACACCTTTCTTCCCCTCAGCATCCACGTAGCCCTGAAGACTACTAGAAACCATTGCTCACCATCGAGGCCGTGGCTTGACAGGGCCAGTGGATAGGAAAATGATGAGCAGGCTGCAGCTAGCAAGCCCTAGATAGAGTGAAATGAACTTGAGCTTTGGAATCAAGCAGCCTGAGTTTGGGTCTTTGCTCCCTCACTAGCTAGGTATGGGATCTTGGATGAATTGCTTAACTTTGCCAGGCCTCAGTTTCCCTATCATTATTGCAGCAATAGTAATAATACCTCCTTCGTGGGTCAGAATGGAATGAGATGCTGTGCGTAGAGCACCTTGGAATGAGATGTTGTGTGTAGAGCACCTTGCATATAAAAGGTGCTTCAAATGACTGCTAGTACAGAATTTTCCAGGCCATCCAGAATTTTTCAAATTTTCAAATAATAAAATAAAACATAAATCATATACTTGGGCTGAGTGAGTGTGGGGCAGCACTCTATAATAAAACACATTTATATTTCTGTAGCAAAATATATTCATACTAAATGGAATACATAATATATCCAAATATCAGTTCAGGTCAAATGTCACCAAATGAGTTAGAAAAATTCTTGGTGTTTAGAATTATGGAGATTTGGGGATTGTAGATAAGGGATTGTGGGTCGGAACTATCTGTTTATAAACCATGTCTTAATGGCCCTATATGCATGGTCTTATATGCCTATGAGCATGAATGCCTCAACTAGGGGTGGGGAGAACATTGAGCTGCCCCTTTTATTTCCACATCATTCTCATCATCCTGGGTAAACTGCTATGCTGACTACTCCCTCTAGACGATTTTGATTTTAGAACTTGTGTCTGACAAAATGACTGCATAAAAAGCAGGGGAAAATAGGTAATTTTCTGTACCCAAGCATAACTCTTGATGAAGAAAAAGGCTTATATCAGAGCAGGCATGATGAGCTCAAATTTAGAATAATAGCGTTTACCAAGTAAAATCATAGTTAAAATTTTTCTCTCAGGCAAGTTTTGTCTTAAAAGCATTGATAGAGGCACAATGTTCTAGGAAAGACAACACCAAAAAGATGTTGAAACCTCGTTTTGGGGAACTTGTTTGTTCCAAGTATGTCACCTTCAAATTTCTTCTTAATATATCTTTAGCAAAGTGTTTTCAATCATTTTATTTGTGATTGTGCAGCCTCTCCTCCTAGACTGTCAACCCTCAGGGACAGAAATCAACCTTTCTCCTGTTTTTCTTTCTTTGTAATCTTCGTGAAGCTGATGACTTGCATAGTAAGTGCTGTGTTTAAAGATGTTAGAAACATGCAGGCTCTCTTAGCTCTAAATAAGAAAGATTCTTCTATGGTAGTCCAGATATTCTCAGGGAATAGGTTAGACACATTTGGGAGTTGCATGAACCCTTTCAGAAAACAAATACATTGGATATGACCCAAGAAATGAAATTAATCTTAATGGTTTGAAAGAGCTGGAGGCCGGGATTATACAATGAACAAATCTTTCTACGTATCATCTGGTGGAGGATTTCTTCACATTTTGTGCACATAAGGTCTAAAATAAAAACCCATCCTAAAAAGTAATTCCATAAACTAAGAGCAACTTCAGCTATATTTCATCAAAATTAGTACCATGGGGGAACCATGCCCATAGGGCTTTGTAAAAAGCTGCCTATGTTGTTTCTGAATGGGAAAAATAGGGTCATGTTGGCACAGTGGCTGGCAAGAGCAGATGATTAGTCAATGAAGGTCAATCAATTGATCAATCAGTCAGTCAACTGAATGGAACAACAAACTGATCATGGGCTTCCCTTGTGGAAAAATCTCTGATGGTCTCTAAGAGCCTACAGGACAAAGCCCAGTTCCACAGCAGGGTGGTACTGGCCCTGAACAGTCTCTTCTCAACCTACCTATTTTCAGTCTCATCTCCCTATCTGTAAGCCACTTTGGGATATCCGTTCAATATCCTCAGATTTTCTTGAATTCTGTCTCTCAGTCTTTCCTTTACCTTGAATATCCTTTCTCCCCACCTCATCCTTCTCTGCCCTTCTCTGCTGGTTAACAGTCTACTCATTCTCAAAGGTCCAATATAAATAAACACTACTCCAAGGAGACTTTCTGTGCTGTCCTAACACTTTCTACATCAGACCACTTTAATCATTCTGTATTTTTACCATTCTCATTTGTGAACTCTGATGGGTTTCAGGGAAGGATTATTATCTCTTTATTTTATTTTATTTTTTGTACGGACAGAGTCTGGCCATGTTGCCCAGGCTGGCCTCGAACTCCTGTCCTCAAGCAATCCCCCTGCCTCAACCTGCCAAAGTGTTAGGATTACAGGCATGAGCCATCATTCCCGGCCAGAAGGAGTACTTCTTACTTATCTTTGCATCCTAGTACTTTGCATATACAGTAGTTGGAAATTAATGGGCATTTAATAAGTGTTTCCTATTACTGATGAAAAATTGAGTCAAGCATGGTTGAACTCACTGGCATAAAACTTGTGGCAAACATTTAAAGAGAAATAACAAGACTTCTTTATTACTCTGTTCTTCCGTTCCTGGAGTCCTAAGTTTATAAATGAGGCAAGTCAGAACAGCCCAAGGTTGCACAGCTAATAAGTAGTAGAATCTTGGCCTTATATCAAGTATCCAAATGCCAATTCAGTGTGCTTTCCATGGTTCTGTCTCTTACAAATGAAAAGGCATAAAGGCCACTTCACGTGGACATGTCATCATCCCCACGTGGTACCACTTAATGGTTTTCCAAGTTACACTGTGGATAAATGTAAATTGTGGTATCCTCTTCTTTCTTCTTTCTCATAAATGGGTAAGTTAATATCCCGGGGGAATTATTTAGGCATGTGGAAGAACTATTAAAAGAAGTTTAGTTTGCCAAATCTCAGTAGCCACGCAGAGGACTGTTCCAGAGGTTTTGCTTTATAAGCTTCATGCACTTCTAATGGCCACTTTTCAAGAGACTGGCTGGCTGACTGAGGCCGGGTGAATCAATGACTCCCTTGTATCTGCAGAAATGCAATAGCTTCTCTTGACTTAGAACACATTTATGTCAGGGGTTCATATTTAAGTTCAGTTGTGTTTTCTCTATTAATTTAAAAGGAAACTGTACAAATAAATGTATCTATTTTTTAAAATGTTTGATGGTGCAGATATAACACAAGATGTCACATTTTTTAATCTATTTGAGTGACTAGCTTAATTTTCCAGTGTCAGTTTGGCTACAGTGAAGATTGTATATCTTCTTTAGGCATGTGTAACTTGGTAAAATTCCAGCTTCATAGTTTGTCATAAATTTTGGCGTATTCAATTCTCTAGTTGCTTTGTGAGGATTTTTCTAAATGACTTTTTCAAAAAGGCACACAGTTAACATAAACAAAGATTTCACTGTCTTCCTTAGATGCATAAATTTTGTGCACCATATGGTTTATCACTTCAAGACTCCCATCTTGAAAATCCATCATATTATCCTATGACTATTCTAGGCTCTGTTATCATTTAGTTAACAATTATTGGTAGTTTGTTTTTGGAATGCTTTATGTATAATATTTTGGTTTTGATTAAAAAATTTTATTATGGTAAATTCCAAATGTGTTCAAAAGTTGAAACAATAAGCCAATATGTATTCATCTCCTAGCTTCAATAATTATCAACTGATGGCCAATCTTGTTTCCTCTATACTCCTACACACCACTTGCCTCCTCTCTGAATTATTTTGAAGCAAATTTCAGATATCCTATCACGTTATATCATCTGTGAATATCAGAGAAATATTTGTGCATCATATGTGTGCTTATGTATGTTTTTAAAAAAACAAGTACTTCCCTTTTTGACATAAGCACAATATCAATAACTACCCCTCAAAGAGCAATTTCACAATATTGTCAAACATCTTGTCAGTATTCAGACCTCCCTCATTGTACATATGTGGCTTGTATAGTTTGATTGTTCATACATAGCCTCTGATGAATGAGTCATTGAAGTCTCCTTTTATTTACAGGCTCTCACACTCCTCCCCACCTCCACCCCTTCTCTCATAAACTGGGTTGTTTGTCCTACAGAGTTTCCCACAACGTGGATTTGCTAATTGCAACCCGTGGTGTCATTGAACTGATCTGCTCCTCCCTCTCTTGTACTTCCTGTAAAATGGTATTTAATGTCTAAAAGCTTGATTAGATCTCAGTTTGTTTTCTCCCCAAGAATTCTTCATAGATAGTACTGTATACATCCATCTGGAGATAAATAATATCTGGTTGACTCTCTATATGATGTTAGCTACATTGATGATTATTGCCTGGATTTATTAATCTACTAGAGTTTGCAAAATGATGATATTTTATCATTCCATCGTTATTTATCAGGTGGAATAGTTCTGCAAAGAGACACTTCTCTCAACAACTATTTGATTCTTTGAGATAAAGCTGATATTAGAATGACAGGATAAATTCTTGATTCTTTCCCTTTAATTATTAGTTTTCAAAATAAGCAGATTCCCTGATGTCTTTAAACACAACCAAACACTTAACATACTTGATATGTTTTAATCCAGTGCATTATAATTACTGATGCTCAGTGTCCTATAGTTAGCCCATAAAGTTTATTTAATTTATAAACTGAGTCCTTTTGATATGATCCTAGTAATATTCAATAGATCGTTTGATATCTGGTTTGAAGAAATGTTCTGGCCAGGCACAGTGGCTCAGGCCTGTAATCCCAACACTTTGGGAGGCTGAGGCGGGCAGATCATGAGGTCAAGAGATCGAGACCATCCTGGCTAATTAGTGAAACCCTGTCTCTACTAAAAATACAAAAAATTAGCCAGGCACGGTGGCACATGCCTGTAGTCCCAGCTACTCGGGAGGCTGAGGCAGGAGAATCGCTTGAACCTGGGAGGCAGAGGTTGCAGTGAGCTGAGATTGGGCCACTACACTCCAGCCTGGGCAACAGAGTGAGACTCCATATCAAAAAAATGAAGAAGAAGAAAGAAAAGAAAAGATGTTCCAAGCCCTGACTCCTTTCAGTTAGATGTGATACTTAGAGAACACAATCTGGGATCTATGAATGTGCATTGTTATTGGATTGATCATTGTTTCTAAGTCTTTCAGCAAGCAGAACTGGGAAATATGTTTTTTTTTAAAGATACAATATATCAGGGGTTCATACTGACACTCCCACTTTAAATTTAGCAATTAATCAATCCTATATTTTTACCTTCTGTCTCCCACACCAAAAATCTCAGTATTCAAAAATAGAAATATAATTACTAATTTACCCTGTCTGACATTATACATACAGTAACAGAACAACACCACAAACAATCCCACCAACAATATGATTGCTAGAAAAAGTTTTAAAATTATTATATTATTTTTAGTTATTCTTATTTTACTTAAAGTATGGCCTACTAGAATTATTCAAAGAAAAGTCACTAAGTATTGTTTTCTGTCTGGTTATGCCATGAACCAGATTCTTAGTTCATTGTTTAATATTATATATAACTGTATTAGTCCATTTGCATTGCTATAAAAGAATCCCTGAAACTGGGTAATTTATAAAGAAAAGAGGTTTATTTTGGCTTGTGGTTCTGCAGGCCGAAACATAGTATCAGCCTCTGATCCTGGTGGAAGCTTCCAATCATAACAAAAGGAAAAGGGAGAGCAAGCATATCACATGGCAAGACAAGGAGGAAGAGAGAGAAGGGGAAGGCCCCAGGCTCTTTAAACCAGCAGTTTTTGCATGAACTAACTGAGCATGAAATCATTCATCACTAAAGGGATGGCACTAAGGCATTCATGACGGATCTGCCCCCATGATCAAATACCACCCACTATCCTCCACCTCCATCGCTGGGGTTCCCATTTCAACTTGAGATTTGTAGAGGACACACACCCAAACCATATAATTCCATTCCTGCCCCCCACCCCACGTCTCATATTGTCACATCACAAAACACAATATTCCTTTTCCAATAGTCTCCCAAAGTCTTAACTCATTCCAAGTATCAACTTAAAAGGCCAAAATCCAAAATCTTACTTGAGACTCAAGGTAAGTTCCTTTCACCTATGAGCCTGTAAAATCAAAACATGTTATTTCCAAGATACAGTTGTGGTACAGGCACTAGATAAACATTCCCATTCAAAAAGGGAGAAATCAGCCAAAAGAAAAGAGCAAGTTCAAAACCCACACAAGTCCAAAACCCAGCAGGGCAGACATTAAAGCTCCAAAATAATCCTCTTTCCCTGAATGATTTTATGAAAAAAAAAAAAAAAAAAAAAAAAAAAAAAAGAAAGAAAAAAAAAAAAAAAGGAAAAGAAAGAGGAAAGAAAAGGAAAAGGAAGAAGAAAAGAAAAAAAGAAAATGTATATGAAAAAAACCCAAAAACAAAATAATCTGTGATTCCATGTCCCTCATCCAGGGCACACTGGTGCAAGGAGTGGGATATCAAGGCCTTGGGCAGTCTGCCCCTGTGGCTGCTCTTGTGGACTGGAGTTGAGTGCCAACAGCCTTTCAGGTACAGGGTGCAAGCTACCAGTGGCTCTACCATTCTTGGGACTGGCAGGCAGTGGCACCCCACAAAGCTCCACTAGGCAGTGCCCTGGTGAGGACTCTGTGTGGGAGCTCCAACCTCACGTTTCCCCTCAGCACTGCCCTAGTAGAGTCTTTCTGCCCTTGTGCAGGCTTCTGCCTGGGCTTTCTGGTGCATCCTCTGAAATCTACAAGGAAGCTGTCAAGCCTCCTTCAGGCTTGCATTCTGTGTGCCTGCAGACTTAACACCACGTGGAAGCTGCCAACTCTTATGGCTCAGGCCCTCTGAAGCAGCAGTTAAAGCTATATCTGGGGTCCCTGAGCAAAGGCTGGAAGCAGAGCTGCTGGGATGCAGAGAACAGTGTCTCCAGGCTGAGCACAGCAGCCGGGACCAGGCCTGGCCCCTGAAACCATTCTTTCCTCTTAGGTCTCTGGGCCTGTGATGAGAAGGGCTGTCTCTAAGGTCTCTGAAATGCCTTCCAGGCTTTTCCACATTGTCTTGGATATTAGCACTTGGCTCCCTTTTAGTTACGCTAATCTCTCTAGCAAATGGTTATTCCACAGCCTGCTTGAATTCCTTCCCTGAAAATGCTGTTTCCTTCTCTATCATGGGGCCAGGTTGTGACTTTTCTAAATTTTTACACTTTGCTTCCCTTTTAAATATAAGTTCCAAATTTAAGTCAATTCCTTGCCCCCATATTTGATGGTAGGCTGTTAGATGCAGCCAGATCACCTCTTGAATGCTTTGCTGCTTAGACATTTCTTCTGTCAGGTACCCCAGGTCATCACTTGTAAGTTGGAACTTCCACAGATCCCTAGGGCATGGACACAATGCAGCCCAATTATTTGCTAAGGCATAACATGGGTGACCTTTGCTCCAGTTCCCAATAAGTTTCTTGTTTCCACCTGAGACCTGTCAGCCTGGCCTTCACTGTCCATATCACTATCATCATTTTGGTCATGACCACTTAACATGTCTCTAAGAAGATTAAAATTCTTTCATCTTCCTGTCTTCTTCTGAGCCCTCCAAACTCTTCCAACCTCTGCCTGTTACCCAGTTCCAAGCTGCCTCCACATTTTCAGGTATCTTATAGCAACACCCCACTCCTTGGTACCAATTTTCTGTGTCAGTATGTTTGCATTGCTATAAAGGAATACCTGAGGCCAGATACTTTTATAAAGAAAAGAGGTTTGTTTGGGCTCACAGTTCTGCAGGCTTCACAGGAAGTATGATGCTGGCATCTGCTTCTGGTGAGGCTTCAGCAAGCTTATAATCATGGCAGACAGTGAAGAGGGAGCTGACATATCACATGGCAAAAGAGGAAGCAAGAGAGAGAAAATGAAGAGGTCCCAGACTCTTAAATGACCAGATCTTGTGTGAACTAACCTAGCGAGAATGGGAGAACCCACTTATCAGCAAGGGGATGGCACTAAGCCATTCATGAGAGATCCACCCCCATGACCCAATCACCTCCCATGAGGCCCCAGCTCCAACATTAGTGATCACATTTCAACATGAGATTTGGAGGGGACAAACCGTCCAAACTGTATCATTTACTTTGAGGATTTACATTTTTGCTTTGATTAAGCTAAATTTAGTGTAATAGTATATAAAATATCTGCATGATTCCAAAGCATATATAAGAAATTTAGTATTCATCTCCGTCTCTTCCAACTGTTTCTTCCCTCCTCCTATAGGTAACCATTTCAACTGTTTTGTTTTATTTGTACTGGTTTATTCTATCATTGTTTTTTAAATATAAGAAAACACTGTTTACATAGCTTTATTTTTATGTCAAATCTAAATATATGTCCTTGACAGTTTATTTGCTCTCTCTCTGTCTGGTGTATCTTTTGATATTTAGAAAGGTATGAATTAAAAAATTTAGTTATCTCTTACTTTAGTCTTTATTTTCACTGTTGGCAAATTCTGAACAAAAAAATGTCCCTGAATTTTTGTGGCGGTTGTATTAGTAGTTACTAATTATTTTAGGATTAGAGCAGATTTTTGCAAAATAATCTATCAATCCTTTTCAGACTATCCATGCAGCCACCTGTAAGCAGTGTACCTGTTTTTTCTAATGAGACAAATGTTTATTAACAGCAGGAATGAAACCCACAGAAAGAGAAAAGCCATCTGGTACCTGGATCTCCATATTATTGAGGATTAAGGAAGAGGTAGCAGACTTAAAGTAAGAGCTGCTGGATTTGAAAAAAACACTACTAAATTCTTTTCTCTAGCATCCTAGTCACTGGTATATGTTTTTCCTTACTGAGTGAAAAATATGCTATTGCCAGTATTCTGTGAGGTAGTGTTTTTTTAGTTCCCAACTTATCTTCATAACTTTCACTTTGATAATTTACAAGCCAGGGTTATTTTCTTAATTGGCAAAGTTGGTCACACCACTTTGTAGGGTTTTCAGCAGACCAAGGAAATATTGCCTAAAGAACCACAGCAATTGTGTGAGAACGATATTAACAGGAGTTCACTGACCATTGCATCAGTTTGGTGTATCATATACTACCTTTTGTTTTATTTAAGATTTTTTCCACACTCACATTTTTGGCTAGTGATAAAAACACTAGGTAACGTTTATAGAATGTGATCGAGTTTTCTAATGCTTTCAACAATGGCTACCTTATTTTATCTTCACAGTGCCTTAACTTTATAAGGTGACGGAGTAAATGAAGAAGGTTTTGTTATCCAGTGTGACCTGTATGGCTATGGAGTCCCCAAGAAGGTAGGACAGTGGCAGGAGCTTTTGAATTCCCCCACTCACAGCTTCATTTTTCTGCTCTTCAGGCATGTATGGGGTGGGTGGGAGTTAAGCTGAAGGGTTGGAAAGGTCTTGCAATTTCATATGTAGCAAATTTAATTTAGTTTTTATTCACCATGCAGCACAGAAGAGGCCGTTTCGTATTTAAAGGCTCTGGCTTTCTGCATTGTGACTTGCAGAGTCCCATTTAGGCAGGGCACCAGTCTGAGAACAGTGGCTCTCAACAGAAGCTGTATTGACCCTAGGAGCTGCTTTAGAAATATGGGTGGGGTCATTTTTAGTTGCCACAATCAGGGGGTAAACTGGCATTTGTGGGACAGAATGGTAGGCATTTGGCCATGTATGGGAAAGTCCCTCGTACCAAGGATTTTTTTTTTTTTTTTTTTTGAGAGACAAGGTTTCATTCTGTCACTCAGCCTGGAGTACAGTGGTGCAATCATTGTTCACTGCAGCCTCAATGTCCTGGGCTCAAGCAATCCTCCCACCTTGGCCTCTAAAAGTGCTGAAATTACAGATGTAAACAACCATTCCTGGCCTGTACTCATAACTCTTGAATATGATCCTAGACTTCATGTGCAAGTGAAAAATCTCTATTTAATTATCTGAACCTGGAACTTTATTTTATGTGCAGTCACAAGGTATTTTTTGTATAGTGTAATATACACTAAAATTTTTCAGAGAAAATTGTTTCATTCAGAACTTATCAAGAGTTATTTACTATTCCAGAAAATGACATCATCAATGTTAATCACATGTTTAAGTTCATGAGTCATCAATAAACACTCAGATTCAGCCTGATTTTTGTAGTTTTTACATTGGGAGTGATTTTACATATACATAAAATATCTACCTACTTCACTATATCCTCTGGTGTCATCTTGCCTAAGCTTTTACACATTGACGTGTGTAATTCTTTAGTGTGAAGTACTTTTTGTTCTTCATGTATATGACCGTCAGAGTAGTATATTGATGGTTTTAACCTATGTGTTTAGGTTGGTTATGTTACCTATAAATCTTACTTCAGGTTGGTAAAGAGGCATTGCAAAATAATTATAGTTAAAAGGAAGCATTTGGTTATAGGGTTGAGACCCACTATTCTAGAGCACTTTTATCCAAATACTGTATTTAATCAAATTCAAAATGCTATCGATTGTAAGATGTACCACTAAGAAAGATTTTTAAATGAGGCCAATTAAACTATGAATTGTCTCCAGTTACAAGATGTGTCCTGACTTTGGAGACGTTAAAACATGTAAAGATGTGAGGCTTAGAATTGTTGAAATATTGGCATAATATTAATTATAATAGTAGCAGCTGCTGTTTATTAGGCACCTATTATGCTCTGTGAGCTTCACATGCATTATCTTATTTAATTCTTGTTACCACAATGCAAAGTTAGCACATGAAGAAACTGAGGGATACATTATTTGCCCAAGGTCATGGATTAAGTCTGTGGTAGAACTGTGGTTTGAGTCTAGGTCTGACTTTATGTTCCAGACCTCTGTCTCTAGATGATTTGCTGTCTCTCGTTGCATATTTCTCTCAAGATGGGAGGAATCTATGATTCCTCTCAGCTCTTGAGAAAATCCAAGATAGGTAGTAGCTCTTCTCAAAATCTAGCTCCCCTTCCTTAAGCAGAGTCAGGGCAGGCATGGGAGCTGAAGAAGGAAGGTGCTCTGCTCTCTCCTGCAGGGTGGAAACTGATGGAGATCATCTCAGTTCTGTGCTGAGAAGACAGGCCACCTGACCGAACATGACCCTCCATTTCAATGGATTTCAAATTCTTTTGACTGTGACCTAAAAGAGGAAATTTGGTGGGGTTTTTTTTCCATTTTTAAAATTTGAGGTGAAGATCATGTAAGATAAAATTAATCATTGTAAAGTGTACAATTCAGTGGCATTTAGTGCATTCACAATGTTGTGCAACCACCATCTCTCCAGTTCTATTAACAAAACATTCTCATCACCCTTAAAGGACACCTCATTCCTAGTAAGCTGTTACTACCATTTCCTGAGCCCCCCAGCTCCTGACAACCACTCATCTGCCTTCTGTCTCTATTGATGTCCCTATTCCAAACGTTTCACATAAATGGAATCATACAATATGTGAGTTTTTGTGTCTGGCTTCTTTCACTCAGCAAGATGTTTTCAAGGTTCATCCACATTATGGCTGAATACTATTCCATTGAATGGATCCACCATATTTGTGTATTCATTCCTCTGTTGATAACATTTGATTTGTTTCCAACTTTTGGCTATTGTGAACTTTTATGTACAAGTATTTGTTTGAATGCCTGTTTTTAATTCTTGTGGGTGTATACCCAGGAGGGTCATATGATAATTCTATGTTTAACTTTTTGAGGAACTGCCAGACTGTTTTCAACAGCAGCCACACCATTTTACATCCCCAACACCTATGTACAAGGATTCCAGTTTCTTCACATCCTCACCAACACTTGCTATTTTCTGTTTTTTAAAAAAATTATAGCCATCCTAGTGGGTGTGGAAGAATACATTTTAAAAAATGATTTACATTTTAAATTACAACCTAGTATACACACATGCAAAGAAAAAACTCAGATAGGAGCTTCACAAAATAATATTGCACTCTGATATTTTCTATTCTATCTTATTTCATTTTTCTTTAAAAATTCTGGTTATAATATACTAAATTGATTTCATTATCCACTAAAGGTTGGTGGCCCACTGTTTGAAACTCACGGCTCTATGTGGATGCACAAATTCTTCTAGGAGCTTTTTCGGGTTTACATGAAAAATAGTAATAATTTGCCTTTTTGAGTCCAAGAAGACACCCCAGAAGACTATAAAGTAAATAAAATTTAAAATTATAATTTACATTAACAGCAGAGTATTCAGGTGTTGAAGAATTCAGTGTTGTTGGAAGAGGGCTGGCCCAAAGGTTATGACTCAGAAAATTGCTTTCTGTCCATGAACAAATAAGTTATCCTCTCTGAGATTAATTTTCTGCAGTGAGTACATGCAGATCCCATGATCAGCACACTCTTTGGAGGGCTGTGATAAGGATTTGAATAGGATAATAATAGATGCGATTATAGTTTGAAAATAGTGTAATGATATAAACAGTGAATTGTGACCCCGGCACGCTGGCTCACGCCTGTAATCTCAGCACTTTGGGGGGCCGAGGTAAGTGGATCATTTGAGGTCAGGAGTTCAAAACCAGCCTGATCAACATGGCGAAACCCCGTCTCTACAAAAAAATTAGCTGGGCGCAGTGGCACGCACCTGTAATCCCAGCTACTCAGGAGGCTGAGACAGGAGAATCATTCGAACCCGGGAGGACAAGGTTGCAGTGAGTTGAGATGGCACCATTGCACTCCAGCCTGGGCAACAAGAGCAAAACTCCACCTGAATAAATAAATAAATAAAAAACAGTGAATTGTTACTTCAGTGTGTCTGCAGGAGCCTGCTTGTAGAGCACATTAGTCAATAATAATAATAGTAATAGCCTGGACAGCAACATTCATTAGCTACTTACTATGTGCCAGGCACGGTTCTAAGCTGTTTGTCTATATTAACTCGTTTAATCTTCTTATTATAATAGCCGTATAAGGTAAGTACTATTAATATTAGCCCCTTTCTAAAAGTGAGAAAATCAAGGCACAAGGTAACTTGATAGCAAGCAGGCTGGCCAAAATTACATCTCTATCTCTAATAAATGGCAGAATTAGCTTTGAACCCAGAGTGTCCTGTTCTTGTTCCTAAATAGTTAACCACTATACTACACTTCCTATTTAAGACTGAAATCAGAATTTTTTATTAGTGTGTTTGAGCATTTATAAAGTACTTAATCCTGCAGCATTAAGTACTTTTGCAAATTATATGCTTATTTGAGAATAATCAGTGGAAAAAAAAGTACATTTTTAATACATTTTCAAGGAAACAAAAATGTGATCAGCAAGCCCCTGCAATGAATGATCAGCTATTAGCTTTGAAGACTGTAGACTAGCGGAGAGTTTTCTGAACACATATGTGTACATGTAGGAGTGTGTGTGTGTGTGTGTGTGTACACGCAGGTGTGCAGGCATTTGCCCGCCACAGCTTCAAAGAGAGATTGCCAGTTTCCTAGAGGCGTGATTGCTCAGGAACATGAATGAAAATCCTAAGACAGAAGAGACCAGCGGTTTAGCTGTCAGAATGCAGTGGCCTGCCCTCCTGACCCCTTGCTGACATTAAACAGCTCCTGCCCTGGAATGCCGCTCCTGGCCTGGCATCCTGGGAGCGTGTGTCCAGCCTGCGGGACAGAGATAAGCGTAAACCTAGCCTCTGATTCTGAACACTAGCTAAGGCTCCCGACAGTTGACGAGATTAATGATTTTCAGCTGGTATGTCTCCGGAACTGAGGAGGCCCTAGCTTTGATTTATTGGTCAGATCAGTTTGGCTTAAGTGCCCCAGTAAATGAATGCAAATGACTTAAGGAACTTTCTAACTCAAAGGCGAGCCACTAATCCACGTCTTTCAGACCAGAAGCTGAATCATCCAAAGGAGGTGCAGTATGTGGAGAAAGGGGTGCTTGTCTCCTCCATTTTCTCCTTAGGAAGACTTCACTGTTGGAGACCTTTCTTCTGAGTGCTGCTCTGCGGTGCTGTCCAAAATCCACGCGTCTCATGAATTATGCTGCCAGATCTAGGAGGAGCCAGAGTCCTCTTTGGAACTAGGTGAACTGGGCTAATCAGAAACAGGCCCATCTCACCCGCCAGCCAGTTTGCACCATGGCCAGAGGAAAGCCGGGGCCTCTGGCTCCCACATCCCATGTGGCAACCAACCATCAGGTTATGCTTGGCTTTGCAGCGATCAGGAAAGGCCTCACGTCTGCCTAACCGCAAAACAATTTGGTTGGCTTATAAATTGCTGCCTCTATCATGTGCTTCTGAATTAAAAGGAACGGATGGTTTTTAAAGGTTTATCTGTTTCATTATTAATGCAGAATGACTTCCTGCTGACAAATTTCGATTTTCACACGATTTCTTTGCTGATGCAGTATCTCTGCCACCCATGCTCTAGGGCAGCGTGGAGCCACTTCAGAGCACACCTTTTGTGACCCAGCGCCCAGCAGGGTGTTCTTTTCTGAGTGCAAAGAGAGAATCCACTGACCTGATTTGCTTCCATCCTGTGAACCTCTCAGTGGGTTTCAGAACACCAGGGTCTGAACAGAGAAGCTTCAGAATACTTTCTCTGACTAGAAAACTTTTTTATGGTGGGAGGAAAAAATGTTGCCAGTCCAACTTCACAGACACCTGGAATTCATGAAGTCTGAGGACTTCTTTCATTTTACTTTCAACTAAAAGCTCTAGCATGAAACAGCAAAGGCTCACAGAGCTAAAGATCAGGAGGTGGCCCTGTGAGAGGGTATTCGGCCTGGATCCCTGGTGAAACTCCATCACTGAGCAGGTCTGTGATAGCCCATGTGGTCTGCTTTCTGTAGATAATACTCGGAGACTATGCTGCATAAATTCTCAGATTATTCAAAGATGAACAAACAGTTCAAACGGCAGGTTTATGTGAGTGTTTCACTCTCAACCCTTTCCTTTTTTCAGTATGTCTCCCTGTTTTTTTCCTCTCAAGCATATCTACTTCAGAAAGTGTGGAAAGTGATAATGATATCAAGTGATAATGACGTGCCCTTATGGAAAAAATTCTGGGGTAAGCAGAATTTGGGTTTTACTCTTAAGCTAACATGAGATGAGATTGCTCTATCCTAACAAGATTTAAGCATCTTGTTTTTCTAAATGTTCAGTCATTTGTGTTAAAACAGAGGAAAATATGACATCTTAACTTTTTTTCCTGAGAAAATAATCACTGTCCTCCATGCTTTGCCAACAACAATCCTTCTTCCCCCTATTTACTGTAAGAGCTACAGTGTCTGCAATTTGGCAAAATCACTACCCTCTCTGGGGTGTTTGATTTTGCCTTTTGTATTTGAGCTCTTGGTGTGTGCGTGTATGTGGGTGTGTATGTGTGTGGGTATGTATGTGTGTATGTGAATGTGGGTGCATGTCTGTGTGTATGTGTGTGCTGTCTGTGTATTTGTGTTGAGGTAAGGGCACTCTCCGAGATGTAAGAAAGCGCTACAACCGTTTATGGGGAATGAGTTCTTTATTTTTATTCCCCAAGACGTTTTATAATTTTGTGTTTTTCAAGTTTGCATTAAAGAATAAACAACCTTCTATTTTGTAAGGTTTTTTTAGATGTGTTCATTAGAAAGATCAGATCTTTTAGTACTTGCCATTAACCAGTTTTCTCTTAAGTTAATCATCCACATATAACTCTCCAAAGAATAGATTTACTTTAGTTGTGATTTTTCCAAAGGGTGTTTTTGCTTTGTCTGTTAAAAACAAATAGAAAAAAAAGGAAGGAGGAGATGAGAGAGAATCCTGCCCTTTGAGCATATAGAGTTCTGAAATAAAAGACTGAGTTGTACAGAAAAGTCGCCAACACCATCATTTGTTTTCTGTGGTTTCTGCTGATTCTTTGTGGAGCAGTTTTCAAATGGAACATTTTCTTGCTATCACAGGAAAACAGCACACTCCAGGGTGGATTCTGATTTCTGTGGCTAAAATCTCTATCTCCTATTTCCAGAAGCAGAAACACAAATGAGGTCTGATTTTCTTTTGGTTGAAAACTTAATGGAAGAAAAAAATAGAACATTTATGCATAGAAATAAACACATACACACAAAGGAATACAGGAAAAACTGGGAAATCTGAATAAGACCAGTGGATTACATTAGTGTCAGTTTCCTGGCTCTGACATTGTACTACAGTTTTACAAGATGTTATCACTGGGAGAAACTAAGTTAAAAAGTACATGAGATACCTCTGTATTATTTATTATAATTTCATGTGAATCTACAATTATCTCAAAATAAAAAAAAAATTTTTTTTAATTTGGAAAAGTAACAAAAGGAAAACTAAATAATACCTTAAAAATAAAAAACATTTAACATTTGTATTTTGAAAATAATTAAAAGCACTTGAAAGAGATTGTGGCTTTTTTTGTTCATTCTTTTATAAATTACTGGTAACTTATCATAGTACCTAAAACATGAAAGGAAACAGGTATAGTATACTTCAATTTGTACGTTCAGAGGCTATTTTTGGTGGACTAAACCAATAACCTAAATTATCGTGAGAATTATGAAGCCAAGTTTTTACCTATTTTGTGATAATTTAGGTTGAAGACACATTATACTCTGACTGGCAACATCTAGGTAGAATTAAAACTTTATAGCTTTGGTTAGTAAAAAAGATGGAATTAGATAAATCCATTATCCTTTATGGCTATAATAAAGACCCTTCGCCAAAACAAAGAATATGAGTATGTTTGCTTTTCAGGGATGGGAAAAAGAGGATTTTAGGAATAACCATTAATATTCAGAATGCAATGTAGGTTGAGATGAAAAGATAATACTTTAACAAACCATGTAGGCTATTACAGTGGATGAAGAGGTTTAAAAAAGCAAAATCTCTATCTATCATCTATTTATCTATTAACTCTTTTTTTTTTTTTTTTTTGAGACAGAGTTTCACTCTTGTTGCCCAGGCTGGAGCGCAGCGGTGCGATCTTGGCTTACTGCAACCTCTGCCTCCCAGGTTCAAGCATTCTCCTGCCTCAGCCTCCCAAGTAGCTGGGATTGCAGGCACTAGCCACCATGCCCGGCTAATTTTTTTTTTTTTTTAGTAGAGACGGGGTTTCACCAGGTTGACCGGGCTGGTCTCGAACCCCTGACCTCAGGTAATCCACCCGCCTTGACCTCCCAAAGTGCTGGGATTACAGGCATAAGCCACCACGCCCAGCCTGCTTTAGATATTTTCTGATATTCGTTTATGTCTTTATAAAACTGAGAGGCAGAGTATTTGTAGCAAAAATTTTAGAGACCAGACTTAACAGAAAAGGAATAACTAAATCCCTTCTGAAAGATATCTCACTACCTAACCACCTGTCAAAGCCTGTGAGATTTACTAAATCCCTGCTACAACGCAACAAAGCTCTAGAGACACTTGAACTCGAGATTTGGTTTTGATATGTGATTTTGTCATGTTTGGAGAAAGTGATGATGTTGAAAGAAAAGTGTCTCCTCTTTAAAATATGTTCCTTAAGCGACTGCCTTGGAGCGGGAGATTAGGTCTCATTTCCATTCAATTCAAATTGGGCTTAAAATGTAATTCCAGGCCCTGGCGGCTACCACAGGATGATATGCTCCCTCGGTGAGAAAAAACTTGGCACTTGAAACTGATGAGTAGGCCGGGTGTGGTGACTTACATTTGGAAATCCTAGCATTTTGGGAGACCGAGGCTGGAGGATTACCTGAGGCCAGGAGTTCAAGATAAGCCTGAAAAACATAGCCAGACTCTGTCTCTCCAAAAAAATTTTAAAATTAGCTGGGTGTGGGGGCACACGCCTGTAGTCCCAGCTACTCAGGAGGCTGAGGTGGGAGGACTGCTTGAGCCCAGGAGTTTGAGGCTGCAGTAAGCCATGACTGTGCAACTGCATTCTAGCCTGGGCAACAGAGTGAGACCCTGTCAAAAACAAACAAACAAAACAAAACAAACCCAAACAAACCCAGAGATCTTTGTGTTTCTTCTTTGCAAGAGCAGGATTAGCTCAGGCCGCTGCGGTGGGGCTGAGCCCACAGATAAGGATTATGTCAGCTTGGCTTCTAAGTTTGAGGAGTTAAAAGGAGATTGAGCAAGAGATTTACGGCTGGCTGCCAGAGGAACACTTCAGGTCACCGAGGCTTATGGAACTACTCGAGTCACAGTATGTGAAACGCAAACAGCTATCTGCCTTACCGAGGCCAAACCTGAGTGAAAACGCATGGCTGTGGAGTGCAGGGGCAGGAACTTAAACACACACACAAGGTGAAGGAGAGCCTGCAGAGAGTCTTATGAGTGGTCAGCCACTTCTCTGTTAGCTAAAACCTTCAAATACCTTTTTTCCTATTTCTGATACTGCTTGGGGAAGATAACCAGGCAGTTGGTCTGTGTCCAGGCTACTGTAATAACAGGATTACCATTTACTCGGCACCTGATTACCACATGCCAGCCATTTCATGTGGCTTATCTCGGTGTATGCTTACACTACCCATAGGCCATAGGTTCTATTAGTATTTCCATTTCACAGATGAGTAAGCTAAGGCTTACAGAGGTTAAGGAACTTGCCTCAAGTCACATTCTTTGGAGTAATAGAACCAGTACTGAAATTCGAGCAGCTGGCCTTAGCGCATGCGCTCACTAAACTCACTACGGTGTACAGCTCTCTCTCTCTGTGGCAGCTGATGAGGCGGGAGCTGCTGGTGGAAATTCTTCATGGGTCTCTTGTGTTTCTAAATATCTCCATTTTGCTAAAAGAGGCACTAGCCGTCTATGTTCTGGACTATATCTTCAAGAATGCTTATATAGCAAATAGTCTTGGAAGATAGAGATGGCACTGTCTCTGAAGCAAAGGGCAGGCATGCTTAGTGCCTAACTTAAAAAGTCCAAGTTCCCTACGTTCAAGTTTCCTCTACCACATCATGACTGCTCTGTCTGCACGTGTCTTCTGGCCCTCTTTGCGTTGTCCTGTGGGAACTGGGGAGTGGGGAACCAACAGAAGTGCAGATGTCCCAGCTACTGTATTGCTGTGAAAAATAAACCATCCTTCTGTCTCTCTCCCAGTAGTCTCATGTCTTCTACCAGCTTCCCCGGGATGTGGCCTGCTAACTTAGTTTGCGTTTGTTCTATTTCATGACAGTAGGAGGGGCTAGATTAGAAAAGGGGCTAAAATAGGCCAAGTGCGGTTGCTCACACCTGTAATACCAGCACTTTGGGAGGCCGAGGTGGGCAGATCCCTTGAGGTCAGGAGTTTGAGACCAGCCTGGCCAACGTGGTGAAACCCTGTCTCTACTGAAAAATACAAATATTAGCCCAGCATGGTGGTGCGCACTTGGAATCCCAGCTATTTGGGAGGCTGAGGCAGGAGTATCACTTGAACCCAGAAGGCAGAGGCTGCAGGGAGCCAAGATGGCGCCACTGCACGCCAGCCTGGGCAACAGAGTGAGACTCTGTCTCAAAAAAAAAAAAAAAAAGTGGCTAAAATAGCTGATGGACTCTATGGAGACAATCTCGTGGTTCCCAGAAGGAAGGCAGAGAAGGGTTTAATGCAGAGCAGTGAATCCCCTGCGCTTATGAACCAAACGACTTGTCTACCCAGTTTGTTTTCCTTTGAATGTTAGAGTGGGTACTGGGGTGCTCCATCCAGATGTTACCTTCAGAGCTGCGACACTCATTTCCCAGCTGCTGGAAGCATTGGCAGTCAAAGATTCTCATCTGAGTCCTTCTCGGTGAATTATCTTAGGCTACCTTGCCCAAGGATGGCCTCCTTCTATGAGTCTGTGGCTGCGGGTGGGTTGGGGGAAGTGAGGGAGTGCAGAATTTTCTGCCCTTGCTTCAAAGCAGGACAGTTCTGCTGTTAGCTCCAGAGCTTCCTTTGGGAGAGGTTCAGTTTTCTGCCTTGTTTTGTGTGTGTGTGTGTGCAGACATCACAGTTCAGCTCCTTCCTCTGCTAAAATGTACTGCCTTCACTTACAGCACTGACTTAGAGGGGCCTCCATAAGAAATTTCCAGTGTGCAATCTCAGTGCACAAATCTTAGAGAATGTTTCCCAGGGAAATGACCAAAGACAGTTCTCTCATAAATCATGATATGCAACAAACGGTCACATGAAAAAAGTGCTTCCCAAGATTTTGTGTGCTTTTAGTCACCATTTTTTGGTATCCATAGGCTTAAATAAGCCATTCAAATATTACCTATAAGCTTGACAAAATAATATAGTTGCCTCAAATTCTGATAGTTACAATAAAGAAACTATGTTTTTTAAGCATTAAAATTTTGATAATTTTGTAGTATATTCACCGAATTGCTTTTTCTAACACACTATTATAAGTAAAAAGTAATAGAAAAATCTTTAACTTATTATAAAATGCCCTGATGGAAATTTTGGTATAATTGAATTTCTGTTTTCACTTGAGATGCAGATACTTTGAATGTTTCATAGATTATGTAAATGGAACAGTGGGAAGCAAGTCACACCATTTAATGTGTCCAGGAAAAATAGAATAACCTCCTTTCCTACAGAGGGAGGCAAAAAGACCATAAGCTTTGTTGGAATGGAAAATTTGGAGCTTTGCACAACCTCTGAAGTATAGATTTGGAGGGGGAAAGTGGTAATGAATACACTGAAACAACTTCCTCGCTTTGGAATTGACAAGAATAGACCAGTAAGAGCAAGGATAAGATACAGGGCCAGTAGATCAGTACCAGGCTGATGTGATGTCAGTAACATTAAGGAACCCAACCTTTTGTTAAATGATGTCATCAGCTGTTTTTTTTTTTTTTTTTGAGACAGAGTCTCACTCTATTGCCCAGGCTGGAGTGCAGTGTTACGATCTGGGATCACTGCAAATTCCACCTCCCAGGTTCAAGGGATTCTCATGCCTCAGCCTCCCAAGTAGTTGTGATTACAGGCATGCGCCACCATGCCCAGCTAATTTTTGCATTTTTACTAGAGACAGGGTTTCACCATGTTGGCCAGGGTGGTCTCAAACTCCTGACTTCAAGTGATCCACCGGCCTTGGCCTCCCAAAGTGCTGGGATAGCATAGTTATTGGTTGTTTCTGATACGAAAACTAAGTGTGGAAATAAGACTTCCCCAGCTCCTGCAGTTATAAGCTTTGTCCCGTTTGATAAACAAATCAGACTTTTTTTTATGCTGGGAGTAGTTTAATTTTCAAACTCTGCTGCAGAGGAGACTATTCCTTCATTATATTAAGGTAAAAGCAGCACTAAGCTATTTTAAAGTTTTATTTTTTAAAAGAAAGTTTTACATGAAACATGAACATTTCTCATGAATAAATTCATTATATTTACAAGTTTCATTCTTGTCATACAACAAGTTGAACCAGTTACTTTTAATCAAAATAATGTTATGCAGTATTTGATAGTCCAATACTCAACTCAGTTATGTAAACAGACAAGGCAAGCTAAATGCTTTGTAGTCTGCTAGACATTTTGCTTGGTTAGAATGGATCTCCCACATAAGACACAATCTTTAAATTGAAAAAGGAAGTCCTAGCAATAACAAATACACAAACAAAAAGCAGTATTAGTTTAAATCCTTGTTTAGCTTATCTGAAGTTGCATACAATAAACAGAGTTTCATTGTGTTCCAAACAACTCATATATTGCTTCATAAACCTGGTATCTTATTATCCTAGACTTCAGACCAAAAATGAGGTAACAGATTGAGCAAGTTTCTGTTTCATCCATAGAGATACTTAAGGTGACACTACAAAGACATTTTGGGCTGGGCATGGTGGCTCACACCTGCAATCCCCACACTTTGGGAAGCCGAGGCGGGATGTCGCTTGAGGCCAGGAGTTTGAGATCAGCCTGGCCAACATGGTGAAAACCTCTCTCTACTAAAAATACAAAAAGTAGCCATGTGTGGTGGCACGATCCTGTAATCCCAGCTACTTGGGGGGCTGAGGCATGAGAATCACTTGAACCCAGGAGACAAAGGTTGCAGTGAGCTGAGATCACTCCACTGCACTCCATCCTGCGTGACAGACCAAGACTCTGTCTCAAAAAAAAAGAAAAGAAAGGAATTTTGTTCTACAAGGGTGACGTTACAAAGAATACATAATTGTAAGGGAAACATCTTCCCCATGGGTATGAATAGTTTTTAAATTTTTGGAATTAGACATATACAGGTTCTTTTAAAATTGTTATCTAAAATCATTATTGCTCAATAATTTTCTAGCTGGTGAAACAGACACAAAGTTTAACCAGTTGAAATTTGGGTGGTAAAAATTTAGACAAGGGGTTATCTCGAGATCAGCATTCAACTCAAAGGCAGTCCAATCCAGTGCCTTTTGTGTGTGTTTGTGTGTGTGAGTATGCATGCATGTGGGTAAATGATCAAAGACTCTTAATGAGACTTAAGATTTCAAAGTTCTCCTAAGCAAGCAAATGTACATGAAGTACCTAATGCTATGGCTGGAATATGAAAAGGCCTCGATGTATGTCAATCTATGACTCTGCATGGATGGAAATATTGCCTGTCTGTCTGGATACCTCAGATAGATTTACTCAAGTCAGGCTTGCATTGCAGCTATAGAAAATTCCAAGCAGTTTTTGATACCTACCTGATTGCACTTCTAGTCAACACACCTTACTGACAAATACTTCAGAAGCCACTCTTTCTGGTAGTTCTGGGCTATGCTCAGGGATCACTTGGGAGTCTTAAAAGCTGGGCAGAATCACCCCAAAGCTAAACAATTGAAAACAATGTAGGAAAACATGAAGGAGAATGGGTATGGGCTTCTTCCACTTGGGTGAAACAAGACAGTCAAGACAGTCATGAATCAAATTTTAAAATCAGGTCTACCAGATTTTGATGTCTTTATGACACATTCTATTACTCATCTTTGGAAAAGAATATCTTCAGTCGTGTGAATAAGCCTGGTACTTGCATTTTGAATGGGTCCTTCCTTTGGTGTTTACAGTTCAGAAACAATAGAGATACCAAACAAGATAAAACTAAGCCGCAGAGATATCTGAAAAGCTGTCATCAATCAAACCTCTTTGTGAAGCCGGTTAGTGCAGGTTCCATTGTTCTAAGGAGCAGGCAAAAGGAACAAATAAAATCCAGCTGTTTCTTCACTCTTGCACCAGGTGAGTCCCAGTATCAATACTTCATTCATTGTGGATTAAGGGGAAAGTGGCCTTCATTTCCTTTCTCATTCCATTTTGAAACCTCAGATTTCTTTCCTTCTACCAGTGATACCCAGTTGGTGAGTCATAGCCACCTGGGCTCTAGTTCTGGCATTGCTGGCAATGTCGTCATGAGAACCTGATAGATGGTGTTAATAGCAGAGTTTAGACTTACTGATCAAGAAAAAAATACTTTGGCCGGGCGCGGTGGCTCACGCTTGTAATCCCAGCACTTTGGGAGGCCGAGGCGGGCGGATCACGAGGTCAGGAGATCGAGACCACGGTGTAAACCCTGTCTCTACTAAAAATATTAAAAAATCAGCCGGGCGTGGTGGCGGGCGCCTGTAGTCCCAGCTACTCGGAGAGGCTGAGGCAGGAGAATGGTGTGAACCCAGAAGGCGGAGCTTGCAGTGAGCCGAGATTGCGCCACTGCCCTCCAGCCTGGGCGGCAGAGCGAGACTCTGCCTCAAAAAAAAAAAAAAAAAAAGAAAAGAAAAAAATACTTTTAGATTGCTTACCTTTGGAGGGTTTTGCTATGTTTAAAGAAAGTCAGTTTTTGACACTCAAATTTAATTGACTGTCCTATATAGCAGTCATTTCACATGATAATTTTTTTCACAAAATAAAGGAATTTAGTGCGCTAAAACTTTCCTGAATGGTGGGATATTGATAAAAGTAAAGCTAGGAATTGGGTGGTCATGTGAACCAGGATTTAATTGCATTTGTGCCACTTGGTGTTAGACCCTTTCTCTACTCATATTAACTCTACCTCTGTTGTTCATAGTTTCCTTACTCACAAATTAACATTAGAATACATTGGTATCTAGAACTGTGTGATTTTTGTGAACTCTAGAAAAACATCTTGTGGGATAGATTTCTAGATTTAGAAATGCCTTTAGCATTTATTAACACCCATAACTTAGGAAATGAAAGTAATAAGAGAAATATTTTGGTAAGACAGAAAATCTGTTTTCATTTCTCCTTTTTGATATCTGTATTTGGTTGGGGCAGAAAGTTCTTGTGTGTTCTTGTGTGGGCGTGTATGTGCTAATGAATTTGAGATGAGGAGCCAATGTCTTTAAGAAAACTCTCCCTTATGATGTTTTGCATACATGTATATTCTCTTTCACTCTGGATTCAACTTTGAATAAACACTGTGTTCTTAGCCAAGGAAGAGTAAATCTAGCGTTAGTCACGACTGTCTTGTTTCGCCCACGTGGAAGCTCACATCCATTCGTCTCCGTGTTTCCCTGTATTGTTTTCAATCTTTTAGCTTTGAGAGATTCTTCCCAGCTTCTAGAACTCCCAAGTGATCCCTGAGCATAGCCCAGAACTACCAGAAAGAGTATTTCTCCAACAAGTTTCCAAAGTATTTGTTGGTATGGGGAATTGACTACAAGAGCAATCAATAACTCTGCTTAGAGTTTTCTATAGCTGTAATGCAAGCCTGATTGTAATAAATCCATCCAAGGCACCCAGACAGACAGGCAATATTTTCATCCATGTGTTGAGGCCTTTGCATGTTCTGGACAATGTGGGTTAGGCACTTCATGTACCTTTCTTTGCTTAGTCTTCATAACAGCTTGGTGAATCAGGTAATAATAGTATAGGCTCCACTTTGTTGAGAGTTTAGGTAACTTGCTCAAGACCACTCCAACATTTGCCCCTGGTTCCAAATGCTGCAGTCTTAACTACTTAAAACACTGTTGATCAGACACGGTGGCTCACGCCTGTAATCCCAGCATTTTGGGAGGCTGAGGCAGGTGGATCACCTGAGGTCAGGAGCTCGAGACCAGCCTGGCCAACACGGTGAAACCCCATTTCTACTAAAAAGACAAAAATTAGCTGGGCGTGGTGGTGCACACCTGTAATCCCAGCTGCTCGGGAGACTGAGATGGGAGAATTGCTTGAATCCAGGAGGCAGAGGTTGCAGTGAGCCAAGATCGTGCCACTGCACTCCAGGCTGGGTGACAGAACGAGACTCCATCTCAAAAAAAAAAAAAATTGTCATCTGTACTGACAGCCCAATGCCCTGATAGATGACTAATTAAGAGTATTTTAACCCCTTTTACCTAAGAAGAAAGATTTGAATTCTTCTCCTGACATGCTCATGTCACGTATTTTCCATATAAAACCGTCCAAAACCCCGCAAGGTGAACCTCATGTCAACCAAAACCAAGGCATGAGCCAGAGCCTAAACAGGGGAAAGAAAATAGAAGAGAGAATTCTAGCAACATATCTGGTCATCATTCCAAGCAACCTGACTGAACTTTCGCATTGACAAACAACTTTTTCCAGAGCATTTTTAAATTTACAAGCTAGTTTGCAACAAAGCTTTTCAAAAAGAAGTCTTTATGATGGTAAATCTTTAAAAGAAATGTATTCTAGACCAAGAAAGGCAAACCTTTCATGTCTTGTTTAGTCTCTAGCATGCTTGTTTGCAAAACACAAGCTCCAGTCTGCATGTTTCTGCAGTCAACTGACTGTCTTAGAAAATATCTCAAAATCAATCTGTCCCGATGCTTGCTTATGATTCTGCGGTAATCCTCTGTTTGTAGTCACAAGTTGTCAGAAGAACATCATGTAAGACATGGTATGAAGACTTAAGAAATCTTGAAATCAGAAACCTCAGTTTTCTTTCTCTTGAAGTGTTTCTAAGGGATGAAAAATGAGAAAGGAAATTAGCATCTACTGTTACCTCATTTAATTCCTTCGACAATCTTAAGGGTATTATCATCTCCAAAAAGAAACCAAGGCTCAGAGAAAAGGACTCACTTGCCCTGTGACCTATGACCAGGGGTCCCACGCCGGGACCCAGAATTCTGACTCGAACCCAGTGCTGGCTCCCCTGTGTCCCAGGGATGGGCAGGATAAGATGTTCTTTAAAACTTTGTTTGTTGGGCACCTCAAAAAACCCTTATGAATTATTGCTGAAGTTATTTTGCCGTAATAATGTCACTAAGTCCATTGAAAATTAAACTTTTAGAATCTCTGTTATATGGCTAGATCAATACTAAACTACCCCTTTTTTTCCAAGTCCCTGGAAAAAGTGAAATTATAAGTTTTGACTACATGGGAGAGCTTTGGTGCCTCATACGCTTGCATTAAATGCAGTATCCTTTAAAATAATAGAATATGTATTTTTGAGAGTAAAAATGTATACATGCAGCAGTCCATAAGAGGATTAGATCCAGAAACTATAACTTGAAAGGGTTCTAAACTCTTAGAGCAAATTGATTTAAATTTGAATAGTACTGAATATGAATTGATGGAAAGTGAATAGTTATAACCCCCCTTTTGTGAATTTCAGTAAGCTGACATTCGTTAGCTCCTGACGCAGTAGCTTTTCTGAGTCAAAAACTAAAGGTACCTTGAATTACCTGACAGATAATCATACAGAGATGTGAAGTCAAATGTCATATTCCGTTAAGCCTAATCTGCAGTTGCAGGAAGGTGGGCAATCTTGCCTAAACATTTGACAGATATGGAATGTCTCTTGCCATAGATATTTAGCATAAACCAGCTTCATTGTCCTAGTATCTGTCACACAGAAATGGTCCCTGGCTCAGCTTCTAATGGATTTGCTGCAAAGGCTGTGAGGAATGAGTCACACTCAGGGACACGATGACACAGGAACAGCTTCTGCAACACAATCCTCTGCAATCGAGAAAGCTGTGCCTCTCCCCAGGGACCTGCCTATAAAGTTGGTCTTCTTTCCACTAAGGAGACATTCCTGAGACCCCCCCATAAAGTAAGGACAACTTCTCTAGGTAACTACTAAAAACTAAGGCCAACAAACTAAATCCTTGGGATATGAAATATTAATGTGATGGGAATTAACTTAATAAGAAACAATTGAGTATACACTGTATTACATAAGTGAGGCTTAAAAAAAATAACATTGAGTTCCGGGACTTATTTTTCTTCCTTGGAAAATGCCTTGAAATCTTTTCCATCAATACCGTCTAACAGTACAGGTGATGGGTGACATATAGTTTCAAGGCAAATTGCAGCTTAGTTGGTCAAACTGCTTCAGTAGGAAAAAAAAAATGACAATTTGTAAGAGTTCTGGAAGGGCTAACACTAAACAGTTCCATCTTGACCTCAAACCAATGCAATCTGCAAACAAGTCGATATGTGAACCCAAAGGAAGAATTCTGCCCCAGCCTAAGAAAGGGACAACTTTTCCTTCTCTGGAATCGAAATGTTCCATGAAAATAAATCACTCATTAAAAGTTGGGGAGGCAAAGACTGTCGAAATGTCAGTTACGCTACTTTAGGCTGCAAATCTGATTCACCGTTGCTTAAATGATAAGAAATGGTATCTACACAGCTGGAAGTCCAGGATGGGATGGCTTCAAGTTTGGCTCTATCCAGAGACTGTCTCTCAATTTTCTGTTTAGTGGGTGTTGTCCTAGGCTGGCTTCACTCAAGGGGATAAAAGTAAGTATGGTCGTCCCAGGCCTTATATCCATCTACACAACATCCTGGGGAAGAGGTTTCTGGAACCTCTAGTACTAATCCATATACCTTGGGAATGACAGGTACTGATTGGCTTCAACCTGAATTCCTTAAATTAATCTTTGTGAAAAGGAGGCTGGGATGACCTTGATTGAGTTAAAATCGTCAGGGCTGCACCTGTGGAGTGTAAGATGAGATCAGTTTCCTACAACCCACATCCTACACAATGGATGAGGGAGGGAAGGAATGCTGGAGACTATCACATGCCCGCCAATATTCATGAAATCTTGGTCTTTTGTGTTTCACAATAAACTCTTAAGAACATTGTGAATATTTTATGGATGTGAAGGTTTTTCAGAGGAATTTATTGTAGGGAAAACAAAAAGATCAATGAGTTTAAGCTTTTAGGATAACTAAGAACACATTCTCTCTGCTCCCCTGCATTACACTTTTATTCTTATGCTGTGACAGCAGACCCTCCTCCCCTATTGGCCACTCCCTGTGCCCCTGCTAGTCCTCTGGGCTCTCTGTCATTCCCACTGTGGCCACTGTTGAAGTGACTGGCTTCCTACAGGCACTGACCAGCTTTGAGCAGGTGGCACCTACCAGCCCCTTGCTGCAGGCCGCTCCCTGTGCTTCTGGCTCCCTGCCGTAGGGTTCACTATGGATGCCTAAGGAAACCTGCCAGGCAGTGTAGGAAAGTTCACACCTACAGGACCATGCGCCCCCATGTCCTTCAGCACATCTCAAGAAGCTCCTCAGAAAGTGCAAGGATCGAGCCCTAGATGCATCTTGTATCAACTTCCCTTCCTTTCTTCCACTCCCTCCTCCCCTCATGCCAATCCCTCCTTTACCAAATAAAGGCCTTCCTTCAGGGTTGGAATCAGTCTGTGCTTTCAGGGATGCTCTGGACAGCATTAACTCTTAGGTGACATTTGTGTAGCATACGTCTATGGAGAATGTCAATGTTACCTTGCAAACAGATACATGAGCCCCCAAACTTCTGAAGACTAAAGCAAATTCAACTCTTTGAATTCTGTGCAAAAAGCCAGATTCCCTGTTCATTAGAGTGTCCTATGTAACACCCTTCTCTCTCCACATCCCATCATCTTTCTCCCTAGACAGTAGCTGTCTCGTCATTTTTATCATGTCTGGCCCACAAGTTACCTATGTATGTGCATTCTCAGAGAGTTAAAGTGGCTCAAAAGAGGGTTAAAATGAAGGTAGAGGCCAGATACAGTGGCTCATGTCTGTAATCCTGGCACTCTGGGAAGCCAAGGTGGGCAGGTCACTTGAGGTCAGGAGTTTGAGACCAGCCTGGTCAACATGGTGAAACCCCATCTCTACTAAAAACACAAAAATTAGCCGGGCATGGTGGCGGGTGCCTGTAATCCCAGCTACCTGGGAGGCTGAGGCAGGAAAATCGCTTGAACCCAGAAGGCAGAGGTTGCAGTGAGCCAAGACTGCGCCATTGCACTCCAGCCTGGGTAACAAGAGCAAAACTCATCTCAATAAATAAATAAATAAATAAAGTGAAGGTAGAGATGAAGCTACACTGGAGGAACAAACAAAGTGAAGGAATTGGAGAGACAAGCTCACTCCAGGGATGACCCATGTGAAAAGAGACAACAGATGACAGCTGGAAGGCTCGCATCATTACACCCCAGACTCACTCCTGTGCAGATTTAGCTTTCGTCACTGGCCTGCTGCCCAAGATAGGTAGTAATATCACCTGAAGGGAGGCTATGAGAATCATATAAAATAATGTATTTAAAGTGCTTATTGAGCAGACACTGTATAAATAGTTCTTTTGAGACAAGAGTTTTGCTCTTGTTTCCCAAGCTGGAGTGCAATGGTGTGATCTCAGCTCACTACAACCTTCGCTTTCCGGGTTTAACTGATTCTATTGCCTCAGCCTCCCATGTAGCTGGGACTACAGGCTTGTGCCACCACGCCTGGCTAATTTTGTAATTTTAGTAGAGACAGGGTTTCACCATGTTGGCCAGGCTGGTCTCGGACTCCTGACCTCATCAGGTGATTCGCCCACATCGGCCTCCCAAAGTGCCGGGATTACAGGCATGAGCCAGCGCACCTAGCCTATATTTGGTTGTTTTCTTACCTAGGTCTCTCTTGCTCCCCAAAGAGTTTAAAGCATCTCTCCTTTAGAATCTCTCAGCAATCTTACACTCCAAGTTGATATTATTGCATGTGAAGCTGGACAAATTGAACCCCAGCTGGAGCTTTAGGTGTAGCAAGGTAATTTTTACTTCCTTTATCTAAGAAAATTTAAGGAAAGCACAAGCCACTGAGCAAATGCTTAGTTGCTCTTGAGCACACAGCACTGCCTGTGTGCTGGATGGTGGAGGGGAAAGAGAGGGAGGGAACAAGGAGCAGAAGCAGCACTACCTGCAACCGGGAGATTTGTTCTGGTTGCTATAGACGCTATAGAGGCAACGTTCAAAGTCATTGACAGTCTCTCTAGTCTTCCTGTGACTTTCCCAAAGGTTTTAACTCAGTGACTTCAAGGGTATACTACACACCAGGGAATATGAGAACACTACATACTAACCAATGCTTTCTCCCTGAGAGGCAAACGTAGAAAAACCACAGTGAAAGATTGGGTATCCAGAGGTACTTTTTGCAAACATTTTTTTCTACTGAGGGTCATTTGAGCTCCAGTTTGACCAAAGGTATTTTAGATGATCTTACATTTTATTTATTTTTTTTAGATCTTAAGCCACATAAATGTGTTCTCAATTTGAAGAGAAAAGTTATTCATTAGCTTATCTTTCAGTCAGCTTGCAGGCACTTTCTGCTCAACTAATTGTCGTGTTTAGTGACTGCGTTTACAACATTCATAGAAATAAATGATGCATGCATTTCTTATGATGTAGTAAACTTTAGCTGAAGGCCTTCAAAATCTGACAGACACCACTGGCAAAACCTGAGCCGTTGCAATTACAGGTCCAAGAAAAACCCATTCTATTTTATCTGTATAGCAAAAATTGTAGGGAGAATTTCTATTTATTTATAATTCATTAGTGGCTATACCTTGGGATCCCTAGAAGCTACACATTTGTTTTCAAAGCCTCTCTGGGATTTAAAAATCCCTTGAGTGAAGAAGGAATGCATCTTAGTTGTATGGAAAAGTTCCTTATCTTGGGTGGTCATTAATGGGATCAAAACAATGCCCAAAGTCTGCTTTGTTAAGAAAAAAAAAAAAAGACAGTCATGAGCCACACAGATGACATCGAACTCCAGCATTGTTAGTCAAACCTTGATGTTTCTCACTCTTAAATCTTAGTAGGAAATGTGAGTTAGTAAATACATGAAAGGAAGTAATGATTCCTTGTTGTTGTTTCTATGATTCAAACAGAAAACTACTAATATTAGTGTTTCAGATACTTTTCTCTTTTTTTTCCTTTAATAAGTTACCTAGTAGTAAGCTTGAAAGAGTAAGCAAGAGGCTCTCCACAGCGCGAAGTCACCCAGCAGAATGGGAGCAGCCTTGCAGAGAGAGTAAGGCTCCTTTGAGAGGCACCTGGGTGGATCGGCTCACCCTGTTTGTGGCAGCTAGGAAAAGGGGTCACTAGTGCTCGGTGTTGTTGGACCATGTAACCTTCCTGGTCACCATCACCAGTCCTGAGCTGGAACTGTAACTTAGGGGGTGGCATAGGAGTATAGAAACTTGAGCTTTAGGACCGGACAGGAAGACATTCCGGGAACCAAAATTGTATAAATCAAAAAGAAAAATGTTTCGGTATGACAAAGCAAAGTAATAGGTAGTACACTCTTTACAATTAAATGTCAAATGTCAACAAAATATGGAACCAATGGTAAAAACAAATGGATATACCTCAGCATATACTGTGTACTCGCTTTTTATGCTGACATATTGCAAATTTATTTGGGCCTCTCTCCGCTGCACAGCTGTTGGTTTGTTTTGTTTTGTGATCTGATTCTTAAGTCTCTCTCCTCTCTCAATCTCTCTCTCTCTCTCTCTCCTTCTGATTGTTGAATTGTGGAAAATACTGAAACCTATCTATAGTTCTAAAATTCCAGGATAATTGCTTCTCATCTATTCATGCAGATCATCTATTCACACAACTTATTATTAACATGCACGTAGTGAAAAATATTTCTGATTCACTACTTTTTGACACTCAGCCTTCTGTTCCTCAGATAATCAAGGTAATCATTCCTTTTGAAGCATCCCCTATTCCCTTCATCCCTAAATCGATGTGTGTTTATGTTCCCTTTCCTAGGCCAGTGCCTCTGCCTGGAAGTCCCTAGGCAGCCTGGATTCCACTCCATAGTAGTAGCACTGCAAGTTACTAATGCTCCCTAGGCCTCAGTTTCCTGGTCTTTGAAATGAGAGAACAATAACAATAATAGTAATAGCTACCTCATGAGTTACTAGACTGACAGATATATAATAGCTAATATCTACCATGTTAGGCATAGTCCTAAGTGCTGCTCATAGATTGTCTAGTTCCTTCCTCATAGCTATCTTATTTACCTCTAAATGGGATACTGTTATTATCCCATTCAACACATGGCAAAATTGACATTTAGAGAAGTGAGCTAACTTACCCAACTACACCCAGCTATTAGTAGTAAATGTGGGCCGGGTGCGGTGGCTCACGCCTGTAATCCCAACACTTTGGGAGGGTGAGGCAGGTGGATCACCTGAGGTCAGGAGTTCAAGACCAGCCTGACCAACATGGTGAAACCCTGTCTCTACTAAAAATACAAAATTAGCCAGGTGTGGTGGCGGGTGCCTGTAATCCCAGCTACTTGGGAGGCTGAGGCAGGAGAATCGCTTGAAACCAGGAGACAGAGGTTGCAGTGAGCCAAGATCATGCCACTGCACTCCAGGTTGGGCAACAGAGTGAGATTCTGTCTCAAAAAAAAAAAAAAAATTAAATGCACAGCTGGGTATGAACTCCGGAAGTCTGCATCTCAGGTCTGCCCTAATATCAGTATATTCCTATCATGAAACTATATTCATTATATTTGTAGCAGAGTATGTGATGCACAGTGCTTGCTAAGTCAATGTTTATTAATTTATCTTTTTCATAAGTTTATCATATTCCTTAGAATTCAACCCAGCCAGCAAGACGGCGGGCCTCCCAAATGCTGCGATCTGCTCCGTGCTGCTCTGCTGGGCCATCACTGCCCTCTGTGCGTTCCTGCAGGCGAGGTCTTCTCCCAGGTAATTGCTAGTTTACTTGTCTCTCCCACTAGCCTGTAAGTCCATTGCGAACTTACTAAGAACGGCATCTCTCTCAGCTCTGCGCCCTAAATGCCTAACACATTTTAGGGATTCCACAGAAACCTGGCGAACAAACGAACAAACGAGAGGACATGTGAATGTCTCCCTTTGATTCTTCCCCTGGAGCAAGCAGTTTTCCCCACATTTCTCCCTGAAGCGAGGCTTCTCTCTGAGCATTGGCCTGCTGTCATCTCCTAGAGATCAATGATGATTTTAGAGATAATAAAGATAATAGAGATCTGGGGCAGTATTTTTTTCTAACCAACTACAAACAAACTCAACATGTTTTTTGTTGTTGTTAAAGAACCAAACCATTTTAATGATTTTTAAAATAATGTTAAGGAAAACAAAATAGGTCTCTTTAAATGTTTTATCTAAAATGAATAAATTTCTGAAAGTTCACAATCTTTATCCATGCTACAATGTCATCAGGATATTTGTTTTATTGTGTGTTTTGCAGTTTCTGGTAATAACCCTCCCATGTTCTAGTGGTCTATTTTTACAATGTATCTTATAAAAAGAGGGAGAACTGTATGTTTCTAGCAGACAGAGTTGAATACTGTCATATTCCCTAAAATTTTTTCGTTTTGTTGAAACAATTCTGAGGCACACACCATTAGATAGCTTTATTATTAGCTCAACTGTTAGTCATTTGGATGCATGACACCATTGAGCTTAGTGGGAGTTGAGATGGCCAAAAATGACTCAGAATGAATTTGGCTGCAGCCAATCACAAACCAGGTCTCAAGAGCACTGTTGCCTGCTCTCAGTCTGCCAGCCTGGACCACATCACCTCAGTCATCCCTCAACTCTGGGATCACTGTCCTACTCAGTGGCCTGCAAAGTCAGCTGCCCAGATCCTAGCAGGAATGCAAGAAAGAAAATATTATTACTTCTATTTATGGTTACTTTAATACTTTATCAAAGAACAAAATTTCAGCAAACTGAGTTTCAAAGATCAAATTGGCTTTTATCAGTGATTCATGAACTGGGCAGCATTCAGTCTACAGAATAGGCAGACACTTTGCTGGGCGTGGCACAGCAGTCATTTTTTGTAAGGTAGTTTGAACAGAAACAAGGAAACAGCAAGTACAAAAAGCAGAATGGTTAACATCAGGTTACGTTTCTTGAATAAGTTAAAGCAGAGGGGACTCCATCATGAAATGAGTGAGTCCATTTTGGGCTAGTTTGTTGGGGTCTAATGCAGGAGCTCAGTCCAAACTGATGGCTGTACTAGGCTGTTTTCTGTTGCTTATAACACAATACCCAAAACTGGATAATTTATGTAAAAAAAGGAACTTACTTCCTACAGTTATGGAGGCTGAGAAGTCCAAGGTTAAGAGGCTGCATCTAGTGACAGTCTTCTTGCTGGTAAGGTCTCTTTGCAAAGTCCCCAGGTGGTGCAGGGTATCACATGACATGGAGCTGAGCATGGTGATGTGCTGGCTCAGGTCTCCTTTCCCCTTCTTATAAAGCCACCACTTCTCTTCCTGTGATAACCCATTAATCCATAAATAAATTAATCCCTTCGTGAAGGAAGAGCTCTCATGATACAATCATGAGATTAAATGATTGTATGATACAATCATGAGATTAAATGCCCCATGTTTCTTTTTTTTTTCCTTTTTTTTTTTTTTTTTTGTAGAGATAAGGTCTTGCCACATTGCCCAGGCTGGTCTCAAACTCCTGGACTCAAGCAATCCTCCTGCCTCAGCTTCCCAAAGTGCTGGGATTATAGGCATGAGCCACTGCAACTGACCCCATGTTTCAATACAACCACATTGAGGAATAAGTTTCCTACACATGAAATATAGGGGACACATTCAAACCATAGCAATGACCTTTCATAAATTTTATTTAACAACTTTTTTTTTTTTTTGAGATGGATCTTGTTCTGTCTCCCAGGATGGAGTGCAGTGGCATGATCTCGGCTCACTGCAACCCCTGCCTCCCAGGTTCAAGGGATTCTCCTGACTCAGCCTCCCAGGTAGCTGGGATTACAGGCGCCTGACACCACACCTGGCTAATTTTTGTATTTTTAGTAGAGATGGGGTTTCACCATGTTGGCCAGGCTAGTCTCGAACTCCTGACCTCAAGTGATCCACCCACCTTGGCCTCCCAAAGTGCTGGGATTACAGGTTTGAGCCACCACGCCAGGCCTAACAACTTTTAAAGTTCCATTTTTGTTTATATTTTTAAATATACACAATATATTCAGAGAGTAATATATATTTATAGCTTATAAATAAATATACATGCATTAGAGATTCTCAAAACATTTCTATGAGTAGGTTGCCTCCCTGATAGAAGAAAAAAAGCAGATTTCAAGCAATGAAGAATGTATGAAAAGCTAGAGGTCAACCAGAGAACCCGGTCACACTCAGGCAGAGTGTGAGACATTTGCAAGTGGAAGAGCAGGAGATGGTGCGGCTCAAGTGATGAGGAGAGTAGGGGACTGGGCACTTTGACAAGTAAGGAGACTACCTGGGCAAGGCAACTGGGAATCCACACAAGTTAGTCTTTCTGAAAGATAATTCTGCTTCAATTTACTTTCCTTTGAAAGAAGAAGAAAGGTTTTCTTGGAAAATCATAGCAGATTATCTGTGGAATTAGTAAATCTCTATCTTGAGTCCTATCTCTTTAAGTAAATTCCAAAATGATTTAAATTCCCAAGCTTAATCTTTCAAGAAAATCTCCTGTATTGTCCTCACACTGCAGAATGTGTCTGTAAGGGGAAGAAATAAACTTGAAAAAACAAATTCTTTAGTAATAATAATCTTGAAACTCTTTATCTCTATTTGATGCCAAGGAGAGAGGGGGTGACTGCTTCCCAGGAACCCTGGGGAGATGAGAACTCGCAGGTTGTTTTCAGGTTCATTTCTGCTGACCAAACATGAAGACCTAGCTCTCTAGGTCTCCTGCCTGTGTGAGGGCTAGAGACCTAGCTCTCTAGGTCTCCTGCCTGTGTGAGGGTCAGGGAGGGAGGTGTGATGCAGTGAATGGGATGAAGCCAACTGGATCAGAATGTCACTGGATAGATTGGCTTCCCATTTTCTTTAGAAATAATCATTTGGAAAGCTAGTTAATTGATGTATCAAATATTTTCCCCCGAGACTCAGACTCTCAGCCACTTATGTATTTCCTTCCTTTTATGCAATCACTTACCTTGCCTGAAATTCTATTACCTAAGGCAAAATTATTGAATAATAATTACTTACTCGATCTTTACTTTTCAAATAAAATAGGAAAACCTGAAGACAATTGTTTTCATTTAAGATTTCTGTTTGAAGTGAAAATTTTCTAGCTATATGAAACTAGGTATGTTTTTTATTTTAAAATTGTGTGGTTTATTTTTAAAGGATGGTTCAGTGTCCCAAGGCCAGATATTTTGAACCTGGTTTCCTGTATTAAGCAGGAAGGAAATCTGCAGTTTAACCTCAAGTTATGCAGCCTCAGAGGTTTGAATTGAAATCAGGGCTAAAATAATACATATTATAAATGACAGAAACACCTCAATTGTCAGGGAATAATGATCTCAGGGAAAGAGGAGAGAAACAGGGGGTCGAATCAACTGAAGAACAATTTCCTCCGAATCCAGTGGACTATCAAAGCTATTTAACATGAAATGGCTAGGGACCCGATCATAATTAGAGCTATTCACTGCTAGGAAGCTTGCATCATAGTTTAAGACATGAATAAATCAGTCTTGGTATAATACCATGCAAAGAAAAATTTTAAAACCCCGACAGCATTTCAAGACAATTAAATTTACATTTTATGAATGGACAAAGAGGAAAATGTTAATACAGAAAAGGCCATGGCCACGCATTCACCTTTGGGTCCGCTTAGCATTCTGCTCATCAAGACACTTTTCTTTGGGAGATTGATGACTGGTTGATATAACTTCAAATAAAATAAGATTTATTGCTGGGTTCTGATAAATGCCTTCAAAATGCACAGGGAAAACCACTATTTTATTTGTCTATTTTCTCATACTTAAACAATATAGTTAAAAAACAAAAGCCTGCTATGATAGGAGGAGAAGGAAACAAACAGAGTCTGTTGAAACTTTCAAGCTAAACATTCTGCCTTTAAGAGAGCAGGAGTGTTTGATGGTCTTCCAAACGCAGGGGCTACAAGGAGAATTGGCTAGAAATGATTAAACCAGATGTCTCTGCTTTTCAATCTTAAGAAGAGACCATCCACACATACTTTCCCTGAATTATAAATTTTATTTAACCTTCCTCCATTTCCTAAGGCTTTGATCTGTCCTCTACACCTCCTAAAAATCATTTAATATGTATTGAGGAGCATGCAGGTACAAAAACGGACTGGCTGAGTGGCAGAGAGATGATAGCAGCTCCCAGCAGAAATGACTCTATGCTTTCTGAGATTAACATTTAACACATGAATAAGAAGGCTACAATCCACGACAGGATGAATCTAGAGGGAACAGAGGCTTTCACTTACCCTGTTCCATCATGCGTGGGCAATTTTATAGCCACAGACTGTGTTTAAAACTTCTAAGCTAATCTCCACATTAGTAGTTAGAAGATTCATTATTTGGCTGCTTCTAAAAATAGGTGTTTTGTTGTCCCTCAACTATAAACAGGTTAGCCTTTACAGGGGAAAGCACTGTGATGGAATGACCCTCTCTGAACTTCCCTGGTGTAGAACTAGAGCAGCTGAAATAGAAGAAAGCACCACTTAGAACCACATGTCAGGAGCACGTCAATATTCTCTCCATATTTTCAGAAATGCAGCTTGCCCTCTGACAAGCTAAGGAACTCGGCTGCGTGTTTTCACTTAAACTCTGTCTTCCAAGCCATCCTTGTTCTCTCTTTCTTCCTCTCTGAACAAAGATTTATTGAGGGCATATTATGTCCCAAGCAATGTGCCAGGGGCGAGAAAGGTCATATGCCCTAATGCCAAGTGAATGGGAGCATATTATATAGGTCGTCCTTATTGCCATCTGATGCTCCACATCACTGGTGGGATAGGTATGTTGGTCCTTGTTTACATGGAAGGACATAGTTCCAGCTGTATTGCTGAAATAATGGAATAGGAAAGCATTCTGAAGCCTGGGCTTTTACTACCCACACCTCCTACTTTATCCCCTCCTCCCATCAAGTCAGGCATCAAAGGTTGCCTGTTCACACCCCTTAAGTCTCCCTCCAATCCATTCTCTCTTCCCTGCCCATCTTGAGTTTTGTTTCTTGTTATTGATTCTGGAGACTGAGTATCTCCAGTTCCATCTCCGCTCTCTCCTTTAATTGGCCTTGCACATGACCACCACAGCAATCTCCCATTGGCAGCGATGGAGTAGGCATTTCTTTTCCGGTTGTCCAGATTCTCCTTGAGGTGGCCTAATTTATCATTCCAGTAGAAACTCTGACTACCCCTAAGAGGCAACACAATGCTTAGTTTATCTTTAATCACACTGTCTTTTTTTCCCTTTTCTGTGCCTTTCTTCATTGGATTCCTATCTTCCAGTGACTTGCCCACCCAAGTTAGTGCATGGCTTCTGGTCTCCCAGAATCCTTCATACAGACCTCTCTTACAGCACTTAGCACAAGGAATTATAAATGTTGCTCATGTTTCTGTCTCCCTATTAATGCAATATCAGATTCTTAAGAATAAGAACTTTCTATTACTAGCCAATGACAGAGTCCCTCGTTTAGAGCAGCATTCAGCGTATGTGAAGAAATCCTCCAATCTACTAACTGAGGAGTCAGAGCTCAGTCAAAACAACATTGTTTTTGTAACAATGGGTGCTTTAAAAAATACCATTTCTGAGGACAGGGGACAAGATGGCCAACTAGATGCAGCCAGGAAGTGCTGCTCCCACTGAGAGAGACCAAATTATTGAGTAAACCACCATAATTTGAGCAGATGTTTGGAGAAAGATGTTGAGAGTGGGTGAGAAGGCAATGCTGAAGGTGAGGTTAAAAAGGAAGGAAGTTGGGATCTCTGCAAAAGGTACCTGGATGCTAGGGCCAGTTCCTGATCCCAAATGTATCCTGGGAAAGGGGGGAGTGAGGGAACTGAAGGATGACTCATTCTCATCACAGACCTTTGGGATCCTAGCTACAGGTGACCCTGCACCCCCCATGGATGTGTGAGCTGGCAGGGGTTTCTCCCAGGAAGCAGGCAGAGACAGGCCTTTGGGTGGCATGGAGCCTGGAAGCTTTTGCACGCTGGGCAACTCCAGGGGAGAGTGGCCATAAATGCTCATCCCCCAGGGCTCCCCACTCCCATTAGGGAGGCATGGACCCCAGCTGACCTCAGAGCCAGGAGAGACTGGGGCCAGCTTCCCTGTGGGACTGGGGTACCTCTGCTCTGAAAGGCCACCTGCCTGTCGGCCCCTCCCAGGGTTCATACCTAGCCACCTTGCAGAAGCAGATGCACAGTGCAGTCTTACAGCTCAGCCTGTGTTGCTGCACTTGAGTACTTTCCTGGTGGCGCGGGAGCACATCAGATTCCCTAGTGCAGCCAGAACCCAAACCCAAGCTACAGGACATCCTGGTGCCTCCAGGGCTGCAACACGCAACGTGGGAGTACAAAGCAGAGATCTGTGGTTGGCACTTGAGTGAGAGAGGAGCTCCCCACCCTCAGAGCACTGAGAGGGGCAAGATGCATCGGTTCCTGGGCCGGGGCAGGAGCAGGGCATGCCTGTCTCCACGTGGTGGTCCAGAAAGAATGTGGTGTATCTCCCTGCTGCAGCCTCTGCCTAAGAGGGGCCTGTGGCCCAGAACATCTAATAAAAGAAACAGAGGCATAGTGTCAGGGATCAGAGGGGCTCCCTAAAGGCTCAGGAGTGGACCTGGTGAGCACACCTGTAAACGTGAAAAGGACAAAACAGCTGCATGGCTGGGTATTAACCTAGCTACCTGCCACTATTCTTAAGCTCCATCAACTAGATCACAGGCCAAACTACAACACGAAAAATTTATCTTGCTAATATATACAGCCATGAAACTAAGTGCAAGAATTCACGCATACACGAAGATTCTGTAGAGAGCCATGAGCCTCTGAAAGCATCCAGAAATGAAGCCAACAGACTATACTCAACTTACACCACAATTAAAGGAACACCAATACCCCCCACCCCAGATAAGAAAGAATCAGCACAAGAACTCTGGCAACCCAAATAGCCAGATTGTCCCCTTACCTTCAAGTGAGTCCACTAGCCCCCCAGGAATGGTTCTTAACCAGTCTGAAATGATTGAAATGACAGATATAGAAGTCAGAATCTGGATGGCAAGGAAACTCACTGAGATTTGGGAGACAGTTGAAACCCAATTCAAGGAATCCAAAGAACTCATTAAAACAATCCAAAAGCTGAAAGATGAAATAGCCATTGTGAGAAAGAACCAATCTGAACTTCTAAAGCTGAAAAACTCACTATAAGAATTTTATAACACAATCAGAAGTATTAATAGCAGAATATACAAGCCGGGGAAAGAATCTCAGAGCTCAAAGACCAGTTATTTGAATCAATTCAGTCAGACAAAAATAAAGAAAAAGAATTAAGAAAAATGAACAAAACCTCTGAGAAATATGGGATTGTGTAAAAAGATCAAACCTATGATTCACTGGCATAGCTGGGAGAGGAAATAGAATAGGCAACTTGAAAAAATATATCTTAGGATATAGTCCATGAAAATTTCCTTAATCTCACTAGAGAGGTTGATATGCAAATCCAAGAAATATAGAGAACCCCAGTTAGATACTATAAAAGATGACCATCCCCAAGACACATAGTCATCAGATTCACCAAGGCTAATGCAAAAGAAAAAAATCTTCAAGGAAGCTATAGAGAAGGGTTGGGTAACATACAGAGGAAATTTCATCAAGCTAGCAGCAGACCTCTCAGCAGAAATCTTACAAGCCAGAAGAGATTGGGGGCCTATTTTCAACATCCTTAAAGAAAAGAAATTTCAACCAAGAAGTCCATATTCTGCCAAACGAAGCTTCATAAGTGAAAGAGAAATACAATTCTTCTCAGACAAGCAAATGCTGAGGGAGTATATCTTAACTAGACCAGCCTTACAAGAGGTCCTTAAGGAAGCTCTAAACATGGAATCCAAAAAAATGATACCTGCTACCACAAAAACACACCTAAGCACACAGCCCACAGGCACTACAAAGCAACTATGTGATCAGGTCTACATAACAACAAGCTAACGACACAATGACAGGACCAAAGTCACAGATATAAATACTAACCTTGAATCTAAATGGGCAAAATTCCTCACTTAAAAGACAAAGTATGACAGCTTGGATAAAAAAACAAGACCCAACCATCAGTTGTCTTTAAGAGATCCATCTCACATGTAATGGCACCCACAGGCTCAAAGTAAAAGGAAGAAGAAAGACTTACCATGCAAGCAGAAAACAAAAAAAGAGCAGACATTGCTATTCCTGTATTGGATAAAACAGACTTTAAAACAATAAAAGTTAAGAAGGACAAGGAAAGGCATTCCATAATGATAAACAGCACAATTCAACAAAAAGCCTTAACTATCCTAAATATATATGTACCCAATATTGGAACACCCAGATTCAAAAAACAAGTTCTTCTTAGCCTACAAAAAGACTTAGACAACCACACAACAATAGTGGGAGACCTCAACACCCCACTGGCCACATTAGACAGATCATCAAGGCAGAAAACTAACAAAAAAAAAAAATAGGACTTGAACTTGACACTTGACCAATTTGACCTAATTGAGATCTACAGACCATTCCACCCAACAACCACATACATTCTTCTCATCCGCACACAGAACATATTCTAAGATTGACCACATGCTAAGTCATAAAGCAAGTCTCAATACATTCAAAATAGTTGAAATCATACCAAGCACACTCTCAGACCACAGTGTGATAAAAATAGAAGTTGATATCAAGCATATCTCTCAAAACTATAAAAATACATGGAAATTAAACAACATGCTCCTGAATAATTCCTGGATGAACACTGAAATTAAGGCAGAAACAAAAAGTTATTTGAAATTAATGAAAATAGATATACAACTTACAAAAATCTCCAGGATGCAGCCAAAGCAGAGTTAAGAGGAAAGTTTATAGCCCTAAATACCTTTATCAAAGAGTTAGAAACATCTCAAATTAACAGTCTAATCGTGCACCTGAAGGAACTGAAACAAAAAGAATAAACCAACTTCTAAGCTAGCAGAAGAAAATAAATAACTAAAATTAGAGAACTTAATAAAATTGAGATGCAAAAATTTCTGCAAAAGATCAATGAAACCAAAGTTGATTATACAAAAAAAGGCTGATAGACTGTTAGCTAGATTAACAAAGAAAAAAAGATAAGATCCAAATAAGTACAATCAGAAATGACAAACATGACATTACAACTGATTCTACAGATATGCAAAAGATCCTCAGGGAATACTATGAACTCTATGCACACACATTAGAACATTTAGAGGAAATGGATAAATTCCTGGAAATACACAATCTCCCAAGATTGAATCAGGAAGAGACTGAAATACTGAATAGATCAATACTGAGCTCTGAAATTGAGTCAGTAACTTAAAAAAACCTACCAACCAAAAAAAGCCCTGAACCAGACGGATTCACAGCCTAATTCTACCAAATATGTAAAGAAGAACTAGTATCAATCCTCCTGAAACTATTCCAAAAAATCATGGAGCAGGGACTCCTCTCTAATTCATTTTATGGAGCCAGCATCAGCCTACTACCAAAATATGGCTGACACGACAAAGAAAGAAAACTTCAGGCCAACATCCCTGATGAATGTAGATGCAAAAATCCTCAACAAAATGCTAGCAAATTGAATCCAGTAGCACATCAAAAAGTTAATTCACCATGATCAAGTAGCTTTATTAGTGGGATGCAAGGTTGGTTCAACATACAAAAATCAATAAATATGATTCACCACATAACAGAATTAAAAGCAAAAACCATGTGATCATCTCAATAGATGCACAAAAAGCTTGCAATAAAATCCAATATCCCTTCATCATAAAAACCCTCAACAGACTGGCTATAGAAGGAACATACCTCAAAATAATAACAGTCATCTATGCCAAACACACAGCCAACATCATACTGAACAGGCAGAAGCTGGAACCATTCCCCTTGAGAACTGGAGCAAGGCAAGGAGCCCACTCTCCCCACTCCTATTCAACATTGTACTGGAAGTCCCAGCCAGAGCAATCAGGTAACAGAAAGAAACAAAAGACATCCAAATAGCAAAAGAAGTCAAACTATCTGATATGATTCTATACTTAGAAAACCCTAAAGACTCTATCGAAAGACTACTAGAACCAATAAATGATATTAGCAAGGTTTCAGTATACAAAAGTCAACGTACAAATATCAGTAGCATTTCTATACACCAAAATGTCCAGGCTGAGTCAAATCAAGAACATGAACAGCCACAGAGAAAATGAAATATCTAGGAATACAACTAACAAAGGAGGTGAAAGATCTATAAAAGGAGAACTACAAAACACAGCAGAAAGAAATCAGAGATGACACAAAAATATGAAAAAATATCCCATGCTCATGGGTTAGAAGAATCAATATCTTTAAAATGGCCATACTGCTCACAGCAATGTACAGATTCAATACTATTCCTATCAAACTACTAACATTATTCTTCACAGAATTAGAAAAATCCCAAAACAATCCTAAGCAAAAGGAACAAAACTGGAGGCATCACACTACCTGAGTTTACTCAAGGCTTCAGTAACCAAAATATAATGGTATTGGCACAAAAACAGACACACGGACCAATGGAACAAAGTAAACAACTCAGAAATAAAGCCACACACCTACAACCATCTGACCTTTGACAAGGCCGGCAAAAACAAGCAATGGGGAAAGGACACCCTATTCAATAAATGGTGCTGGGATAACTGGCTAGCCATATGCAGAAGAATGAAACTAAACCCTTACTTTTTACCGTACACAAAAATTAACTTAAGATTGATCAGGCTGGGCATGGTGGCACATACCTGTAAACCCAGGACTTTGGGAGGTGAGGAGGGCAGATCACAAGGTCAAGAGATTGAGACCACCCTGGCCAACATGGTGAAACCCCATTTTTACTAAAAATACAAAGATTAGCCTAGCATGGTGGCACGTGCCTGCAGTCCCAGCTACTCAGGAGTCTGAGGCAGGAGAATCGCTTGAACCCAGGAGAAGAGGAGGTTGCAGTGAGCCGAGATTGCGCCACTGCACTCCAGCCTCGGCAACGGAGACAGACTCCATCTCAAAAAAAAAAAAAAAAAAGATTGATCAAAGATTCAAATTAAATGTAAGACCTGAAACTATAAAAATTCTAGAGGAAAAGCTAGGAAATACCCTTGTTAACATTGGCCTTGGTTATGAATGTATGGCCAAGTGCCCAAACACGATTGTTACAAAAACAAAACTTGACAAGTGGGACCTAATTTAACTAAAGAGCTTCTGCACAGCAAAATAAACCATCAACAGAGTAAACAGACAACCTATAGAAAGGGATAAAATATTCACAAACTGTGCATCTGACAAAGGTTAATATCCAGAATCTATAAGAAATTTAAACAAATCAGCAAGCAAAAGACAAATAACTCCATTAAAAAGTGGGTAAAAGACAAGAAAAGACACTTCTCAAAAGAAGACATACTAGTGAACAACAAATATATGAAAAATGCTCATCATCGCTAGTAATCAGAGAAGTGCAAATAAAAACCACAGTGAGGCCGGGCGCGGTGGCTCACGCCTGTAATCCCAGCACTTTGGGAGGCCGAGGCGGGCAAATCACGAGGTCAGGAGATCGAGACCATCCTGGCTAACATGGTGAAACCCCGTCTCTGCTAAAAATACAAAAAATTAGCCGGGTGAGGTGGCAGGCGCCTGTAGTCCCAGCTACGGGGGAGGCTGAGGCAGGAGAATGGTGTGAACCTCGGGGGGCGGAGTCTGCAGTGAGCCGAGATTGTGCCACTGCACTCCAGCCTGGATGAAAGAGCAAGACTTCTTCTCAAAAAAAAAAAAAAAAAAAAAAAAAACCACAGTGAGATTTTATCTCATACCAGTCAGAATGGCTATTATTAAAAAGTCAAAAAACAACAGATGTTGGCAAGGCTGCAGAGAAAAGGGAAGGCTTATACACTTTTGGTGAGAATGTAAGTTAGTTCAGCCACTATGGAAAGTAGTGTGGAGATTTCCCAAATAACTTAAAACGGAGCTACCATTTGACCCTGCACTCCCATTACTGGGTATATACTCAAAGGAGTATATATAGATCATTACACCAAAAAGATGCACATACTTGTATGTTAATCACTGTGATACTCGCAATAGCAAAGACATGAAATCAACCCAGGTGCTCATTAATGATAGATTGGATAAAGAAAATGTGGTACATACACATCATGGAATACTATGCAGCCATAAAAAAGAATGAAATCATGTCCTTTGCAGCAACCTGGATGGGTCTAGAGGCCATAATCCTAAGTGAGTTAATGCAGCAATGGAAAATCAAATGCCATATGCTCTTACTTATAAGAGGGAGCTAAACATTGAGCACACATGGACATAAACATGGGAACGATAGACACTGTGACTCCCAAAAGTAGGGGGAGGGAAGAAGGCATGGATTGAAAAACTGTCTATTGGGTACTATGCGCAGAACCTGGGTCCAATATACTCATGTAACAATCCTACACATGTACCCTCTGTACCTATAAGTAAAAACTGAAATTTAATTTTAAAAACAGTTCTTTTAATATTCATAATAACTCACAGGAAGTGTGGTATCATATAGTACAGAAAATCAACGGTATATTTCCTGAAAACATAGAATTATTCATCCTAGCCCCTAGACTGTAAATATCACTTGAGTTTTGGCTCAAATAAGTTTATCTTTAATCAATAACAAGCTGTTGTAAAGAAAGAATGGATAAATGAACATGTGGAATTTAATTGCTTGAGATGTTTACTTTCCTCAAAATAGAAGCAAGACAATGAACAGGACAGAAGTGAATTCATTGGCCAGCCCCTCAAACTGTTGGTGAGTATCACCACCAAAGATCTGCGGGCAATGTGTGTTGGGGAGTGTTTAATAACCAGCTCTCCAGGATAAAACAAAAAAGCCCAATTTGTGGTATTTGCCAATTTCCAAAGTGTAAATACTCCTGCTATGCTACCAATGCAAAGTCACTGAACATGGAGTTGGGAACTGGATCCAGTCAACTCCAGCATACCAGGCCTAGTACTGCAATGGCCAGTATTGCTACAGTCTGCTGTGCACTCATTGGAAGCTCCAGAAATCCTGTTTCTCTGTGTGTTGTCATTGTCATTATTTCTTTGTTTTGGTTAAGAGGTTGGAGTTTAATGTCAGACCAATCTGGCAGGAACACTGGCTATGCCATAGAGGTTTGATGCTGGGTAAGTTGCTTAAACGCTCTTAACCTGGGCCTCCTCATCTGCAGATAAGACTGGTAAGTCTAGTGGCAACCTTATAAGGTTGTTAGAGAAACACATAATACATGCAAAGGGTTTTACTAGTACCTGGCACTTAGTGAGTGTTTAGCAAATATTATCTGTTAATGTTGATGATGATGCTAATAATAATATTCCTTGGTTCTCATGTAGGTGAAGAGGAATGTTTCCTTGGAATTAAGGAACTTAGTTTTGGTGTTAGTGTCATTTGTAGCTTCCTGGCTTGTTCGTTTTGGCCTCTCCATGCTGCCTGTTAGTGTTTATCAGACTAATCCTGAGATCCCTTTTGTCTCATTCTTCATCTCTACCTTCTGTGGATCTCTGGGCGCTGATTTGTTGCACTGATTTTGTACAACAAACTTTTGTTATATATGTTGTCTTAGTTTTGACTTTCATTCACTTGGCTAGTCTCATCACTGCCCAAATCCCTTGATTTGGAAGAGTACTCTAAACATTTTATCAAAAATATACACCTGATCATTTTTTTCTGAAAAAAAATCATTCTCAGTGGTTATCATCATTTTCCATTTTTATCAACTCTAATCTTTAGAGTTTCTATGTTATCTCATTTAATCTCTAGGTAGGTACGACTGTTCTCAATATAAAGTGAAGACACTGAGGCATACAGATATTAAGTAATTTGCAATAGGTCACACAGCTTGTGGGAAGTTGAAATGTTTAAAATGAGATCAGAACCTTGGTATACTTGCCTCTGCAGCCTGCACTTCCTTCATCTGAGCTCTATTCAGCCCCTATTTATAACTGTGGTAAAATAATTCTGTTCTGAAATATGCTTAACATTATATGAATTCAATTAACTGCAATCTGATGTAACGCTAAAATCTTCTATTATTATATTTTCCACTTAGAGTTTGTTCTCTAGCATTTTATTACAGTTAGAATCATCAAGCAGCTTATTAATGATATAATGAGTGACTAAGTGGTGAAGGAATGGTGAATAGAAAGTAAAAAGAAATTTAAACCATGTTCTCATCAGTAGACATCAAAGGTCTGTGTCTTATCCATAAATTGAGTTGAAGATACAATAAGAGTATTAGCCACAGTAGACATTAGGTAGACTGAACTTAAGATGTTCTTGTGCTATATAAAACATGCTTAATTTCAAAACTCAGAAATTGCCTAATGAAAAACATAACCAGTAAGAGGTGGGGAAAGTCCATTTCTATTATTGGAGAGGAGCAGAATACAACTATTAGCAATATTCTTGTTTCTTTGCAGCTGCCGCTAAGTAAAGGTCAAGGCACGGGGCAGCTGGATGTCCGTGTGGATCCTGCAAATGGAGAGGCTCTGCTGTAGAAACAGAATGGAACTTAACCTCAGCTAAAACAGTGGTGGAGAGCAGAGTGATTTTCTAAATAAGTTTTTTCTTTTACATATGTTAAGCCATACACACAGCCTGAGGCATTGACATTTTAATTATTTTAATCAGTCTTTGATGACCTCCCAGGGTTTGAGATTTTTTTTTTTTTTTTCAGATGGAGTCTGGCTCTTGTAGCCCAGGCTGGAGTGCAATGGCACAATCTCGGCTCACTGCAACCTCCACCTCCCAGGTTCAAGCGATTCTGCTGCCACAGCTTCACAAGTAGCTGGGCCTACAGGCACACACCACCATGCCCTGCTAATTTTTTGTATTTTTAGTAGAGACAGGGTTTTACCATGTTAGCCAGGATGGTCTTGATCTCCCGACCTCATGATCCGCCCACCTCGGTTTGAGCTTTTTTGAGGAACCCAGTCATGAGTTCCAACTGCTCATCTTTGCCTGACCCTCCAGTCAAGGGCCTGTTGTGCTAGTTCTTTTTCCCCCTACATTTTCCCCAGAAGACTCAGAGCCTACTGTGTAGCAGGCACTGCACCAGGCACTTTGCTATGTTTCCTTTTTAAATCTTCTCAGTAACACTATGAAGGAGGTCTCATTTTACAGTAGAGAGAGCAGAGGTGCCAAGAGATTCAGGAGGTTGCTTAAGGCCAAAGAGCAAGGACCTGGCAAACTTGAGATGGCTCTTTGGATCTGTACATCTGTGCACTTGTCTTTGCAAAAATGTTCATTGCCCATCACCAATTTTCTTACCTGACTATAGGCCAAAGAATGCACCTTTTGCATATTCTGCTAGAGTTTACTTTCAATTTCTTTTCCAAATTTTTTTTAAAAGACCTTAGGGAGACATCACAAATTTTATTTCTTTTACGCTTTTCTCTCGTCGAATCTCTTTCTGGTCTCCTTGACAGCTTTATTGCACAGGTTTAAGTAGCCTCACTACCTGTGAGAATTTGATAAGAAATCAGAGATAATAAATCTCAAATTGAGAAAGCATTCATGGCCCATTAGTCATTTTCTAAGTAAATAGTTACTCCTGGAAATGCCATCATTCTGGAACCTACTTCTTCACAGATGAGACCATATGAGCGAATCCATAAAAGCATTTTTGGCCCTGAACACTCAGAGGAGAAGTATGATGGGGTGATGCAGAAATGTTCTTAGAATTATCAACATTTGTTACTGTGGAATAGCCATTGTTTTTTACATTGGGAATACTCATGTGCCAGAAGAAAAAGAATGGTTATTATTGTACAACACAAGAAAGATATTTAAAATAGAAGGGGATCCGACTATATCTTCTATACATTATCTTGGCTACTAATGCAACTTCATGGTTGGGTTGTGAGAAGCTATGCTTGGTCTTGTTCTTTAATATTTAATAGAACTCTGATTTTTAAAACTGAAGAGTTAAAATGGGTCCAAGTAAAATAAAATCAAATAGAGTAACATCTTTATTGCAAAAGATTATTTGTAGTGTAGACGCATGCACGTGCACGCGTACACACACACACACACACACACACATACATTTTTACAGCTTTGTTAAGTGGGAAATGTTATCAAGGCATGACTAGATCCTTGTTGTGACTCTTTTTGTTTTAATCTTACACTGTTAAACTCACAAGAATCTCTCTCTATGCACCCATTTTAAAGGAGGGGCAGTGGTGAAGGGGAGAGGGGTTGATAGTCACGGATTGCTAACTGGCAAAGTTGCTCGGATTCTCTTTGTTTACATTTTCTAAATGTCAGCAGTGTACCCAATTCCCTGTTCTGAATGCTGCTCCCAGTTGGCTGCTCTACAAGCACAAGGTGTACATGAGTAACAGAGACAATCTCAGAAAACCTTGGGAAGTCCAGTTCCTCCAGCTGGCCCTCAGGGTCATTGAAAGTGAAGGCTATAGAGCCAAGGGCAGAAGGCAAGGGATGGAGAAGGCTGATTCAGTGCACTCTGGGAAACTCACGGGGGTGACTTACTAACTGTGGTACTCTGTCTTGTAGGTGCCTTACCAAAAAAATTAAGTAAATCCAATCTCTTCCACCTCCAAGGTCACCAGCTTATTGTAATTCCAGTCACCTGTACTTGTGTTTTATTTACTTCCTTCTTTCAAGTGTTCCCATGTTGAACAGTGTACATATCTTGATCATGCATTTCTTCACTGGTTTAACAAGCAGGTGTTGGGAACCAGGGGCTACATGCCTTTTATTAGGTTGGTGCAAAATGAATTGTGCTTCTTGCCGTTACATTTAATGTCAAAAATCGCAGAATTACTTTTGCACTAACCTAATACAATCTTGCAGTATAAGTCCAAGGTAGCTCATGTTCCTGTGTGTGTGTGTTTGCGCGCGCGCGTGTGCGTGTGTGTGTTGGAGGTGCATGTGTGTGTACCTACAAATATAAGAGTTTGCTAATACAGCTTTGGAACAACCAAAGAGAGTTCTAAAGGCCATTTAAACCTCAGGGAAGTGAATTTCCTCTGCAAACAGGTAACCAAAACAAATCTGAACTTCCAGAGTTGCAAATGCATAGAGTAGGAGGCAGCAATGCGGTTAAAAATTCAAGCCATTACCTTATGTTTCTGTTTCCTAAGGAATGTGTGCTCCGGAAGAGAAAACATTAGTATCCTATCCATCAAAGTAGGGAACACATTGTTTTATCTCTTTCCCTAGAAGTTTCAGGAATTTCCATTATATCCTGTGGGAATTGAAATATCCTTCAGAGATAATCTGCTGTGTGTTTTATCCTCTATCTTATTGACCATACATTCTTTATGCATTTGCTTATATCATGAAATGCATCTTTATTTAAAAGTGATATTGTTTAGAAATGAATAGTTGGACATCAGTTGACCTCTCTTCTCTCACTTAAAATATTTATAGCCAGAAAAACTTGTGTTTCATAACATCTGCTTGGACTTCTGATTCATAATGATTTAAATATATGATTACTACAAGATTAGCTGCAGAAACTAATGGCTTATCCATCTGATTTGATGTATTTTAGGCATGAATGGCTCCCCTCCCCAAGTCATGTGTACATCTGAGTAATACCCTTTTATACTTGATGAGACAGATCTCATGTGTGTGTTAAAAGTGTGGGTTTGGGGGATGCTGATGTGGGGACTGCAAATGCTAGTCAGTCCAGAGTGGATTAACAATAGGCAGAAAAGGGGTGGGACCCACATACTGTGGTCACATGGGGCTGGGTGGTCAGAGAAGGAACTAGAGTCAGTGTGAGTACAGAGCAGAGAGAATCTGGAGTTAATCAGAGTAGAAGTTATCTGGGTAGTTGTGGATATCTACCTTGCTGGGGGCAGTGTCTGGGGTGTTATACTCAGGGAGACAAAGAGTCCAAAAATTCTGGATGTGGATTATTTTCCTCTGTCTTGTGTCTGCTGGTATAATCTTTGGCTGACAATATCATTATTAGTCCATTCTTGCATTGCTATGGAGAGCTACCTGAAATTGGGTAATTTATGAAGAAAAGAGGTTTAAAGACTCACAGTTCCACGGGCCATACAGGAAGCACAGTTGGGGAGGCCTCAGGAAACTTACAATCATGGCAGAAGGCAAAGGGGAAGCAGGCACATCTTACATGGGTGGAGAATGAGGAAGAGAAAGAAGGGGGAAGTGCTACACACTTTTAAAACAACCAGATGTTGTGAGAACTCACTATCATGAGAACAGCAAGGGAGAAATCCATCCCCATGATCAAGCCACCTTCCACCAGGCCTCTCCTCCAACACTGAGGATTATAATTTGACATGAGATTTGAGTAGGGAAACAGAGCCAAACTATATCATTCACTGGAGATAACTAGTTTCAAAACAAACAACTACCTTGAAAAATAAGTGTCTGTCTTAGTCTGTTTGTGCTGCTATAACAATATATCTGAGACAAGGTAATTTATAAATAATACGTATTTATTTCACAGATCTGGAGGCTGGGAAGCCCAAGATCAAAGCATTGGCAGACTTCATGTCTGCTGTGGGCTGCTCTCTGCTTCCAAGATGGCTCCTTCCTGTTGTGTCTTTGTGTGGCGGAGGGGTGGATGCTGGGCCTTCACATGGCAGAAGGGGCGAACGTTATACCCTCACATGGGGAAGGCAGAAGGGCAAAAGGGCCAGTTAGTTAAGGGTAGCAATCACATTCATGAAGCTGGAGTCCTCATAACTTAATCACCTCCTAAAAGCCCCCCCTCTTGGTACTACCATATGGGGCCTTAGGTTCCAACATATGAATTTGGTGGGACACATATTCAAACCATAGAAGTGTCCATGCTCTACATTTAAAAATCTGTATAATGCATTATTGAAGAGTTTAAATATTCTAGATTCATTTTCTATTCAAAACCTGGAAAAATTGCTCAACATATTATTGGGTGTTTTGCCATTTCTATTATCCAGAATGATAGATTCAATGAATACACTTTAGTATATTATTTTGGTATCACAGGCTAAGAAACACCAACTTAAGAAACCTATCTTTCAAAAAAAATCATGTTCACTTATAGGATGGCCTACAGACAAAATATGACCCGTAACATTTGGCAACATTTGTTCTTTGACCACTCAGTGTTTTCTTTCTAAACACTGAATATGAATGCCTCTAGGCAGGGCATGTTTTCTCCCTTGCTGCAAAGGTTCCTCTGCTTCCAGTCAGTTTAATCTTTGCAGAGTCACAAATGTATCTGTATCTATATATCCAGATCTATCTCTCTAACTCATCTATGATGTATGCATGTATGTATCTATCTGTCTATCTATCTATCTGTCTCTACATCTTAACTCTCTGGCTCCAGGACTTTTATAAATGTTCAATAAACGTTTAAAAACAGCTAACAGGTATTGAGGGCTTACCATGCTGCAGACACAGCCCTAGGATGAAAGTACTATTTTTACTTCCATTCTAATATACAGAGGAAATCTAAGAAAATTGCCCAAGGTAACACAGATGGTAAATGGCAGAGTCTGGGATACAAACTCAGGGGGGCCAGCTCCAGAGCTGTTACTCTCCACAACCTTCTCAGCACAGTAAACAGCCAGCGGCAAACTCTCCTTTCACTTTGTGAAGAGCTTCCACGTCAAGGCTGTGATCCCAGGACAGCCCAAGCTTTATCTACTTCTGAAGTTCAGATGCAGAAACATCTGAAAACCTCACACGCACGTGTGGGGGCACAAGGACTGAGTGTTCTGGGATCTGAGGGACTCACAGGAAGAGACCCTTATCTGCTAATAAGGCAGCCTCTGTAGCCAGGACCAGCTATCAGATTTGCAGGGCCCAACGCAAATGGAAAATGTAGGGCCTTTGTTCAAAAGGCAGAAACAAAGCGCTATTAAAATGCAGAAATATACAATGTTTTCCTTTCTTCTCAGCCACTCTTAATCTGTGATGGCACTTTTTGTTTGTTATTAAATGTACTCCCTCATGGACTCAGAGCCATCCAGAGGCCAGCACAGGCTGCTGGTGCCCTTGGCCCTGCCCTGCAAAGCCTGCTCATATCTTCTACATCTATACACAGGTGTGTTATGTACATTTTCTCTGCCTCGATTCCTTATTTATCACATCAGGTTGGAGTAGAACAACCTCATAAGGTTATTGTGAGGATTAAATAAGTAGACATACATAAGAATGTTCACAATAGTTTCTGACATGTAGTAAACAATATGCAAGGGCTAGGAATTTTTCCATTTATTATTTATTATTATTTTTGAACCCAAACTAACACTTGGATGTCTAGTCAATATTTAGTAATTGGGAACTAATTCAAGGATTTCAAGATGTCTGAGACTTTGTAAGGCAAATAAAAGTGTTGACTCAATACTGTGTCCATCCTGTGCAAGGCATGGGGCTAGGAGCTGCGAGGGCATCCAGGATTCCACCAAGTGGTCAGTGATCTTTGGGAGATGGTCTATTGGGGAGGTAATGCAGAAACAAGATGCTAGGATGAAGCCATGGACCAAAAGTGTTGTAGGGACAGTAAGAGCTTCTGGGACTCAGTGAATGAAACCAAGGAGGGTTCCTCCAAGAAGTTCGTGTGAGCCAAGCTCTGCAGGGTAGGAGGTCCCTAATGTCAAAGGATACTTTTTTTTTTTTTTTTGAGACAGAGTCTTGCTCTGTCGCCCAGGCTGGAGTGCAGTGGCGTGATCTTGGCTCACTGCAACCTCAGCCTCCCAGGTTCAAGTGATTCTCCTGCCTCAGCCTCCCGAGTAGCTAGGATTACAGATGTGTGCCACCACCCCCAGCTAATTTTTGTGTTTTTAGTAGAGATGGGGTTTCACCATGTTGGCCAAGCTGATCTCCAACTCCTGACCTCAGGTGATCCACCCACCTTGGCCTCCCAAAGTGGTGGAATTACAGGCGTAAGCCACCCTATCCTGCAAAGGATAAATAACTTTTTGAAAAACTAAAATCATGACTATCTTAAAAATATTTAATGAACACATGTCCAAGATTTTATTCCACTCATTAACTAATGATAGAATCATTACAATATTTTTAAATGATTCCAAAGAAGATCCAAAGGATATATTTAGGCAACCAGGAATGTTAAAATAAGTTTGCTAATGGATGCAAAACCAGCCTCTTGCCCAGATGGGAGTCAGTTGCCCCTGCACCTGGACAAGATTCATTTGCATCATCTCTATTGATGAGAATCGTTGGAATTACTATGGGTTTTCTACAATTTACAGAGGTATAAGGTAACTCAAAGACAATGAGAGCACAGACTGTATAGAGTTGAATAATCTTGTAGAGCACATCTAGCATTTCATTGAAAAACCTTTCTTAGTAATCTTTTACGCCCATTTTAAAGTTTTGGACAAATTTTCTGGACACCTCTGCAGTAATGAATGGGTGGGAGTGTGGTGGAGAGGTGCATAGGGGCCGTTTGTTATCAAAGATGCACAGGGAACAGGAACCTCAGAGGTGAAGCTGGCGGCATCACCTCTCCTGGCTTCTCTTTCAGACAGCTGGTAGGTCCCAGCAGGGCTTGGGGCAGCTCAGGGCCTGCCTGGTACTTCAGGGCTTTGGGGAAAGAGAGCCAACTCTTTCTGCTAAGGGGTCTCAACAGCCTCTGGCTATTCAAACACATTAAGCTTTATCACTTATTTCCACCTTGCTGAAGGTCAAACAGGGGCTGTGAGTTCTTTTATCACAGTCATTTCCTACTTAATAATAACCGAAGGCAAGACAATGAAGACGTGGGATTTGGTGGAGGAGGGGAGACGCTGCCTGGTTTTTATCTACAAAGTCATAGGAAATTCTCTCATTTCATTTATTGTGGACAGCAACACAGCAGCCTTACGAGGTTGGTAGCATTATTCCCAATTTTTCAAAGGAGGAAACTGAGAGATGAAAGAATTTTCCCGGGGTGAAGCTTGGAGAGGCAGAGATTGAACTCTGTACTTTGTCCTTAGACAAGGAGCCAGGAAAGGAGGGCAACGTTGGGCCTCAGGCCAAGGACCATGATCAGGGCTCTGGGGGCTTGGGGCTGGAGGTGGAGAAAGATGAGGAAAGGTGGTAGAACCTGAAGACTATGCCTGGCCTTGGCTTTCAAGCAAAGACACCTTATATCTAAGTGTGGCTTCATCCCTGGGTGACAGATGGGGCTAATATATTCATCAGAAGGCCCATGGACCATTCCTAACTGTCGTCATTTACAGGCTACAGAGTGAGTGCTTCACTTTGCTGAACTTCTGCTGCCCTATCTACAGAACAAGGGGTCTGGGCAAGAATCCCTCTCAGGTCTTCTCCAGCACCAGTGCTATGTGACTGAGAAACTCAGAAGGTTATTAACAACAGTAACATGTGAGGGAAAACAGCTTGTTACAAGCACTAGAGAGGGGAAAAATAAAAAGCAAATTCCACCCAAAGAGAAATTCAAATCAAATGTAGGTAAATCTGCCAAATAACTCTGCCTGTTAAATGCAATCTTTCTGGCCTCTGCTCCCCCTGGTCGGTAAATATCCAAGATTGTGATGCTGTTGGGCTGCAACTCTTTCCTAAGCTTTTTAAGGATATTAGCTTTGGTCCTTTGCATGACTGAGAGATGAAAGGGTTACACCCTGGTTCTGTGGATGCCACAAACCTAGTGGTTATTTACAGTTCTGCTGTCTTTTCTGGTTACTGGGACCTTCTGCATCCTGGTGTCTTTAGCCTGCCTTCCGCTGTCCCTGCAGGCTTGCTCAGGCTTTTCACCTTCACTGTTGATTACAAAACCTCAGCTGGATGCTGCCGAATGTAAACCTACAGCTCAGTCTAAAATAAAAGGAAAGTCAGCTTGGGAGATGGGGTGAGCGCTTGAAACACCTGGGGCTGGATTGGGGTGGGCTTTTAACCACATTTCTAGGAGTAAACCCTCCAGCCAGCACTGGCCAGTGTCACACAGTGTGACTGTTCCAGCCATCCTGCCCCACCCTGATCAGCTCTGGGTCTCCATTCCTGCACTCTTGTGCTTAGGCCATTGGGGAAGAATGGGCAATAAATGCATCAATTGACAAGCCCGAAGCTCCAAAGCAATCCTTACTGTTAAAAGCCCTCTCCCAAGTCACAGCCTACTGAGGGCACGTTATCTAATAATCCCAAGGCTTTTACCAAATAGAGTTAGTCTTATAAAGTGAACATAATACTCAGTGAGATACTGGAGATTTGTTTTTCCATTCAGTAAATATTTAAGGAGCACCTATGTGTGTCAGCCACTATTCTAACAGCATTAGCAAAATAGCAAAAGTCCCTGACCTCATGGAACTTACATTCTAATGAGCAGAGAGTAGCAATAAACAAATAAGTACATGATATAAAGAAATGTGCAGAAAATAAGAAAAGGAAAAGGGATAGAGAGTAACAGAGGGATATTATTTTATTTAGAATGTCATGAAAGGCCTCTGCTATAAAGATGTCATCTGAACAGATCTGAATGAAGTGAAGGAATAAGTTGTCCATATCTGGGGAAGAAGTTCCAAGAAACAAGGGCAAAGATCCTGAGGTTTGTGAGTTTTCTATCTAGTAGGTGGGATAGTGGAGGTGTCATGGAGGCCACCATGGCTGAAGTGAAGTGATCAAGGGGAAGACTAGTAGGAAATGAGGTCAGAAGGTAGGGACATGGATTAAAGTGAAGCTTAGGGGCCATTAGGAACAATAGCATCCTGCCTGCCCCCCTACCCCCTCCCCGACCCCGGGGAAGGAAAAGCCGTTGGAGGGCTTGGAGCAAAGAGTGACATCCTCGGACATATATATATATATATATATTTTTTTTTTTTTTTTGAGACAGAGTCTTACTCTGTCACCCAGGCTGGAGTGCAATGGCACGATCTCGGCTCACTGCAACCTCTGCCTCCCGGGTTCGAGTGATTCTCGTGCCTCAGCCTCCGGAGTAGCTGGGATTACAGGTGTGCATCACCACACCCAGCTAATTTTTGTATTTTTAGTAGAGATGGGGTTTTGCCATGTTGGCCAGGATGGTCTTGATCTCCCGACCTCGTGATCTGCCCACCTTGTCCTCCCAAAGTGTTGGGATTACAGGCGTGAGCCACTGCACCTGACCCCTGACTTACATTTTTTAAAGATCACTCTAACTGCTGTATCAGTCAGAAAAATAGGATAAAGAGTGGCAAGGACAGAAGACAATCGTGGACTGTCACTGTAGTTTAGGTCAGAGCACATCTAACTGTAACGTACAAATGAACTACCTGGGCATTGACAGAAAATGTCATTCTGATTCATTCTGTTGGAGGTGAGACTGAGATCTCGCATTTCTAACAAGCACCCAGGCAAGCTGGGGCTGCTGAGCCACAGACCACCCTTTGAGTGGCAAGGGTATAAGTGGCATAGAACAGTGGCTTGCAAGACAGTGATGAAATGGATGAGAAATCCTCAGATTTTGAATCTACTTTGAAGGACGAGCCAACAGGATTGTCGGTGAATTGCAGGTGAGGTATGAGATAAATCAATGAGATTTTGGACCAAGCACTGGAACACACAGAGGCACCATTTTATGAAGATGCAATCTCAGAAAGAACTTGTTTAGGAGTTAAAAAAAAAGAAAAGAAAAGAAAACAACCAAAAGTTTAATTCTGGACATTGTAAGTTAGAGATGCCTGTTAGAAATCCCAGTGATGGCCTTGAGTAATCATCTGGGAATATGATTCCAGAATTCAGAGGTGAAGTCTGGGCTTGAGATATAAATTTGAGAATTGCCAGCTTGTAGTTTATTTGTAAATCTCTGGAGCTGGACAACATTACAGAAGGCATGAGGGTAGTTGGAAGAGAGCACTGAGTCCTGGAGTACTCCAGTATTTGGAAATTAGGAAGACGGCCAGGTGCAGCAGGAGTCAGAGAAGCAGCCCCAGTCAGGGAAGACAGGAAAGGAGAGAGTCCCCTGGAAGTCAAATGAACAAAGCATTTCAAGAAAGAGATTGATTACTTACAATCAGTGCTGCCAGTAGATCAATATGATGAAGACTGAGAACAGAACATTGGATCTGGCAACATGGAGGCCACCATGGCCTCAATAAGAGCAGTGTCCGTGGAGTGATGGTAATGAGAATCTGTCCAAGAGAGAACGGGAAGAGGAGAAGTATAGACAGAGTACACACAATTCTTTAAAGCAATTTTGCTGTAAAATGCAACAGAAATTGGACGGTAGTGGGAGATAGATTTTTTTTTTAAGTTTTTTTTTTTTTTTTTGAGGCGGAGTCTCTCTCTGTCGCCCAGGCTAGAGTGCAGTGGCGCAATCTCGGCTCACTGCAAGCTCCGCCTCCCGGGTTCACGCTATTCTCCTGCCTCAGCCTCTCCGAGTAGCTGGGACTATAGGCGCCCGCCACCACGCCTGGCTAATTTGTTGTATTTTTAATAGAGACGGGGTTTCACCGTGGTCTCGATCTCCTGACCTCGTGATCTGCCCGCTTCGGCCTCCCAAAGTGCTGGGATTACAAGCGTGAGCCACCGTGCCCGACCAAGGGGAGATCGATTTTTTTTAGTGAGATGGGCGAAGTGTTGTTATTAGTATTCTATTATTCTGATGGGGATAAGGAGGAAACCTGATGATTCATAGGCAGGGGTGATTTTGGAAATGTCGTCCTGCAGTAGATGAGAGGGTGTGGCCATAGACAAGCCCATGCTTTCATAGTATTGAAGGCAGAACACAGTTGCAGATGGGTAGCAAGTTTGGTCAAAGAAGCATGTATGAGTTCTGCTGGGCATGGTGGCACACACCTGTAGTCCCAGCTACTTGGAAGACTGAAGCCCAAGATGGGCTTGAACCCAGGAGCCCTGGGCCATAGTGTGCTATGGCAATCAAGCGTCTACACTAGGTTTGGCATCAATATGGACCTCTCAGGAGCAGAAACCATAAGGTTGCCTAAGGAGGGGTGAACCAGCCCATGTCAAAATCAGAGCAAGTCAAAACTCCCATACTGATCAGTACTGTGATCCTGCTTGTGAATAGGCACCACACTTCAGCCTGAGCAACGTAGCCAGACCTATCTCTTTTTTTTTTTTCTTTTGAGGTGGAGTTTCACTCTTGTGGCCCAGGCTGGAGTGCAATGGTGCAATCTTGGCTCACTGCAACCTCTGTCTCCTGGGTTCAAGTGATTCTCCTGCCTCAGCCTCCCAAGCAGCTGTGATTACAGGCATGTGCCACCACACCTGGCTAATTTTTGTATTGTGAGTACAGACAGGGTTTTGCCATGTTGGCCAGGTTGAGCTGGAACTCCTGACCTCAGGTGATCTGACCACCTGGGTCTCCCAAAGTGCTAGGATTACAGGCATGGGCCACCGCACCCAGCCTGGACCCTATCTCTTAAAACATTTTTAAGAAGCCTCTATAAGCTCTGTCCTAACTGTTTCTGTTGTTTCCAGTAAGAAACAAGATCATCAGTTGAGAGTGACAGAACCGGTATTAAGTAGAATAACATCTCTGTCCTCGCAGGATCACTGTTAGACACATGAAGCAAACCTGCAAATAGACTCCCTGTGGAATAGAAAGTGCTGTGGGCTGAGGTAGAGGTAAGTGCAGGATCGCATGGGAGGCCCACTAAAACCAGGGTAGGCACTCTGGGCAAAGCCCCCAGCAGCAATGACCCTGGAGTTCAGGCAATGAGAGTTGGCTGAGTGTGAGTTTGGTGTTCCTGGAAGAGAGACCTGCTGAGGCTGAGAGAATGTAACACTTCCAAAACTCAGTCTGTCTTCTGGAGTAATGTTTCCCACTAACGCGAGAGAAGCCAGGGCTGCCACTCAGGAGGATGCAGTTTCTGTGCTGCAAAAGGTACCAGCAGAAGAGAAGCCGGGGTGGAGTCCAGCACATGGACATTAGGCTGATCTGCATCCAAGAGGCTGCATACAGCCATCCCAAATGGGGCACATGTTTCTAATTCATTCACCCAGAGGGGAGCCTTTGGCTTTTTCTAATTGGCATATAAAGTTGCCTGATAGGCCGGGAGAACCCAGTTACCTGTCGTTAGCCCTTCAGTATAGTTTGGGTTATTTCCTCCAAGAGATGCAAACAGTTGTACTGAGTACTGTATAAAGAGAAAGAATTTCTTAAGCCAGTTTAACCTAGGTAATGTAGGTCAGGAGTGAGCCTGCTCAATCTTGGGCTCAGTGTTTAGTGTAGCTGGGAGCTGGGCTCTGAATTGGAAATCGGAAGCCTACCTGGCTCCCGTGGCACTGGAGGCCATGCCAGCTTCTCTTGGTCCCTGCCTGGTCCACGGCCCTGAGGTTGGGAAGTTGAGAGCCAGAGGTTTGTGGTATGAGGTATTTCAGGGTATTTCATGCTCAAAGCAGCAATGCAAAATCATCATTTCTCCACTTGACCTTTGCGGTGCCCCTCAGACCTGGTAATGGACACAGGAAGAGGAAGCTGAGCAGCCACCAGACTGGATGACTAAGGAGGACCTGCATTGCATTATAAACTCCACAGGGTCAGGAACCAGGGAGTTGGCAGGTGGTAGCTGCTCAATAAATGTCTGTTAAGTGAATGTGTGAGTGAATGAATGAATGGTGGAGCAGACAGCAAATGGTCTCCAAAGAGAAGGCCAGAACCTCCACAGGATACAGTAAGAGGGAAGAGTGTAGGGTTGGGGATGGGGGACAAAGAACTCCTACTCAGGGTGGGAAGTTTAAGGTTCCAAAAATTCTGCAAGATTGTTTTTATTATTGTTATCATCACCTGCACATCTTCCCTCAGGGCAGTATTTCTTAGAAAGCAATTCTTATACTGATAGCCAGCAAATAATTAAGTTGTTTAGAGCTTGAAAAGTTTGTTCTCTAATTAACCTTTATGTATCTAGCTGTTCATTGAACATTATTCTAACATTGCACTGTGAACATTGCCACGTTATGGACCTTAGGTTCCATTAGATTGGCATTAGTACCACTCAGGAACATTTTGTGATGTGTGCTGATAAACTCCCAAGACAAATGAACCTGAGACATGTGTGAGCATCCCATAAAACAAACCCTGTTGGACTTTGATTTTGAATGTTTTGTGTTCACAACTAAAATGATAACGTAGCACCCTTTTGCCCAGAACATAAAACTTGACAAACAGCCTATGGGAACACCATCCATTTATCAGCATGTGATGCGCTGGATAAATGTAACTATAACATATACAGTGTGGCAGTTGAACGTAAGTAGGTTTTATAGCTGCAGCTGTGAAATATCCTTCAGCTGAAATCCTGGGACAATTCTGAGAACTTCAAATGTCAGTTTGTCATTGTCATTTAAAAAAGGGTCTTTGAGAATTTACATTTATTTAGAGAACTGATAGTCACCAGATAATATATGAGTAATAATTCTTTAAAAAAATAAACAGGCTGGGCACTGTGGCTCATGCTTGTAATCCCAGCACTTTGGGAGGCTGACGTGGGCAGATCACGAGGTCAAGAGATCAAGAACTTCTTGGCCAACATGGTGAAACCCAGTCTTTACTAAAAATTAGCTGGGCATGGTGGTGTGCGCCTGTAGTCCCAGCAATTTGGGAGGCTGAGGCAGGAGAATCACTTGAACCTGGCGGGCAGAGGTTGCAGTGAGCCGAGGTTACGCCACTAGGTGGCTGAGTGAGACTCCATCTCAAAAAAAAAAAAAGAAAATAAAATAAACAAAATGCGCTGTGCACTTTCAAATGTCAAGCATATACTATAAAATAGAATAATATCTATACAACATATGTACAAATGTCACATACTTTCAGAGCACATTGAGAGGACAAGCTGTTTTCCTATCCCTTCTGTTAGAGCTGGCTAATATGCATGTCATTTTAGCAACTTTCTTCTGCACTCAAGCATTTCCTGGGCCCTTGGAAGGCTGCCCAAATACCTTACCTGTCCGCCAGCCCAGCCCAACACTCCCTTAAGGCAAAAGACTCAATTGTTGTATTTCAATCTGTCAAATTTCCTGTCCTTGGTTATTTTTAAACAATTGAGGGCGGGTGCAGGTGCAGTGGCTCATAGCTGTAATCCAAGTGTTTTGAGAGGCCAAGGGAGGAGGATTGGTTTCAGCCAAAAGCTTGAGACTCTTCTGAATCACATAGTCAGATCCTGTCTCTACAAAAAAATTACAAAATAGCTGGGCATGGTGGTGCATGCCTGTAGTCCCAGCTACTGGGGAGGCTAAGCCGAAAGGATACCTCGAACCCGGGAGTCCAAGGCTGCAGTAAGCTGTCATTGTGCCACTGCATTACAGCCTAGGCAACAGAGCAAGACCCTGTTTCTAAAATAATAATAATAATTTTTAAAGGATGAGATGGCTACTATCATATTGGTTACCAAGGAATTTTGAATAATTGAATAATAATGTACTTTATAAAATACAATGAGGAGTCACCAGAAATATTTGTTATATTTTCAGCTAAGGGTTTGAAATCAAAGAGGCTTCCTTGGCATGGGCTATCACCTTGAGAGTTGCAGTGTGAGAGTCAGATGGTGGACAGTGCCCTGGACATCCCTTGGCAGCGTGGAGGGGTGGGGCAGAGTGGTGGGCCTGCAATCCTTGCCCATACATCACCCACATCTATGTCTCTGAAACCTACACAGTAGCTATACATTTCCCGAGAGCAACATTTATTTTTCTGATGTCAGAACTGTAGTTTTAAAAATAGATTTTTGGATGTATAAATCATAATATGGTAGTTAGAGTTGGCCAGAATCTTGCCTTCCTATTAAAAAAAAAAAGTCAATTCTGAAATACAAGCTAACATAAAAATGTACAGCACTGTGTAAACATGGTGTACTGAAATCTGGGTAAGTGGATCTCTTGGCTGCCTGCAAAGCACAGAAACTTCTCTCTGAATCATCCAGTGCCTCAGAAATGTGTGTGCTGTAGACAAGCCAGAGTCATTTGGGGCAGCTGGCATTTTAAAACTTGAATGGGAAAAGCTGTAGCTACCACAAGCCAATCTCCCACAAAGAGGTAAGCAGAACTGAGGATGGAAAGGGATCGCCAGTGAGAATGAAGGGGGAAGAGAAGGAACGCAGATTGAGTGCTCAGTGCTCAGAGGCTTTAAATACCTTATCTCATTTATCTCCGATGATAACCCTACAGGCTGTTTTATTATTCCTAATTTACAGTTTAGAAAACTTTGGCTGTGAAAAGTTGAACGAGTTGCCCAAAGTTATTCTCATAGCTGAACTGAGCACCTAGGTTTGAAGATTTCTCGTAGTAACGACTCCGGAGTGTAGTCCATTAGGCCATCCCATGTCGACAGAGAAGAGGAATCTCTGCACATTTGGGGTTAGCGAGCACTTCCTCAGGACCTAGCTTTGTGTTAGACAGCAGAATTTAAATGACAGATAAGGCTCAGTCCCTGAAGAGGCCAAGAGATTGCAGCAACAGTTCTTCATCCCAGCCAGAAACCTCCGAATCAGCCCCATCCTTCTTCCTATAGCTATAACCACTGTCCAAAGACATCTAAAGTCATAGATTTAGATGACTGTGTAGCCATAGACTTAGCTGCCATGGAGTCAGTGCTTAATTTGTGCCAAGTGTTAGGTTCTTTAGAGAACCCAAAGGAAATAAGGACAAATATATCCAAAAATTGAACCACAGGGCATTTTGGAATTTACTGCAGTATAATCGGAAACATGTTTTTATTTTCTAATGACAGTTGGGTAAATTTCCTCATGCCCGAATATGCAGCATCTAGACAATGAACATCTTCAATTGATCTGCACCGCCAGGACATAACTTCCTGCCCAGCGTGGAGCTTGGGAAAGCCAAACCCCCAAAGGAGGCACCATGGAGAGCTTTTTATCTACCTACTACAGAGAAAAGAAAACAGCTTCTGGAGTTACCATGGATATGGCCCAATCTCTGTTTTGGATAGCAGATTAGGTTGATAACAGATACACTGAGCACAATTATCAATGATTTCTGGAGTTTTCTGCTAGCTACCCTTCAAACTCTGATTTCAAGGGGAAAAATAATTTCACCTTTTCAATTTTGTTTATTCAACCAGGCCAGGCAAAGGGATTAGGAGGCAACTTGATATTTACATTCTAACTGCTCATTGTGTTAACAGTCCCTGCATTGTGTTCTGGAGCTACTGCAACTGCTTACTTTCTAATCAATGTTTTTCCTCTAGGACTGTTTGCTCTTCCTATCTACTGAGAAATGATACTGGTTTCTCTCAAGAAGATTCTGTTACCTCAAAGTCATCAAAGGCAAGCCAAAGTTGTACTTTTATGAAGCCTTTAAAAATATTTTGATGATGTTTCAAAAGACTGAAGAGATGAGGTTGAGAAAGTGAAGTAAATAGAAGATTGAAACATTAACAGAAACACTTGTGCCTGTGAGAAGGGGAGCTTTGCCAGACAGGGCCTCAACACCAGTGAATATTCCTTCTATTAGCTGAAGAAGGTCCTTATCATTAAGACCTCTGCCTCTTAGCCTGGTTGGTTAACTGAGATGTCATTAATCCACCCAATAAATGGTCACCAAGAGTGTCAGCAACCAACTTTCCTTTAGACAATGAGAAATGCCGGGGAGGAACAGTTTCCTTAAATATACAGCCTTTCTGTGGGCGCCATGTCCTCTCCTTTCCAGGACCCCACCTGGCACAGACACTACCTGGCAGTCCTCCTGAGCAGCTGCTCGGCCACCTGACAGCTGAGGGCTTAACCAGCGACCATTTGTTTCCACTACATCCCGAGGTAACAAGGATAGCAATGCCCAAGGGCTCAGTGCCAACACAGAAACAACACAGAGAGAAAGAGAACTGCCAATTTGTCAGAAACTGAAGGCCTCCCTGGAACTCCTGAACTCTGTTGGCATCTCCTGAGTGGCACTGAGCCCATTCTGCTTTGTTATTTGAATTATTTGTTGAGTTGATAAATTCTTGTCTTACCCCACCCCAGCTTGTGGGTATGGTACCCCTTGTTGAACAACTACTTATTAACTTTTTTCCTTATGTCAGTCCCTCTACTGGGCTAGCGACAGAGGAATGAGAAATAGTCCTTGTCCTGAAGATATTCCAGTTGATGAAACAGATGCTATAAGCCAGCAAACAATATAATATGATGGCAATTGGGGTGAGTATGAAGTGCTTAGAATCACGGAGGAGGACGAGAATAATTGTTCATTGGATTTCATGGAAGCTTGAGCAATGATGGGAGGTTGCTGTCCCGCTGGGTGTGTAATGATGACTTTCCTGGGATAACAGGCAGGCCAGCTATTCCTTAATGTGAATGCTAGATATATCATAGATCCGTCAGAGTTCTCCAGAGAAACAGAACCAATAAGGTATCTACTGAGAGATTTATTATAAGGTATTTGCTCACACAATTATTGAGGCTGAGAAGTCCCATAATTGGCAAGCTGGAGACCCAGAAAAGCTGGTGGGGTAGGCCTGAGGTGGTTGAAGGCCTGAGAGCCAGAGAGCCAATGGTGTAGATTCTAGTCTGGCCTAATGGACTGAGAACCAGGAGTACTGAGGGTAGGAGATCAATGTCCCAGCTCGAGCAGTCAGGCAGCATGAACTCACCTGCTCCAACTTTTTGCTCTGTTCTGGCCCTCAGTGGATTAGATCATGCCCACACACACAGCAAAGACAATTCATTTCCTTGATCTACCCATTCAGATGCTAATTTCTTCTGGAAACAGCCCCACAGACACAACCAGAAATAATGTTTAACCAAATATCTGGCCATCTCGTGATCCAGTCAAGTTGACACATAAAATTAACCATCTTACTAGGAAAGCTCAAGTTTTAACCTTAGCATTGCCACTGTGTGATGTTAAAATAACATAAAGTGGCGAACAGGCTTGAAGAAATCCCCTCGCACATGAAGCCAGTTAGACCTGGAAAGTGACCTTAACCTTGCTTGATTTGCAAACACAACTACAACTTAATATGGGCTATTTCTTATAATGCCCATCTCAGAGAAAAGTGAAACTTAAGCTCAATCAATTGGAAGCCACCAACTAACCTATAATTCTCTAACTTGGGGTTTCCAAATGAGATAGACCAAACAAGGCAACTATACATATGTAACCAATCAAATATTTTCTTTGGCTTACTTCTGTGTCCACCCTATAAAAACCTTCTCCCCACTCCTTCAGTGGGGCCCTAACAACTTTATGTTTGGTGCTGCCTGATTCATGAATCAATGTTTGCTCAAATAAACTCTTAAAAATTTTATTGTGACTCAGTTTATCTTTTAACAGTGACCTTGCATTACATTCAATGTCTTGCCTCTGCTCTCTTCCGTAACGGAAGCATTGGACACAATAATTCTCTGATCCCCCCCAGCTAAAAATGTTATGCTTTCATCAAACGTTTTTATTTGTCTGATATGTACAAATAATGTTGACAATTGTGTGGCTGTAGTGGGTGCCTCTGATCTGAAAGGGTCACAGGTCTTGCTGTGAGATAGGAACTGCACTAAACACTTTGCTTACATGAAACACCTTTAATTCTCGAAGGATCCTACAGGAAAGGCACTGTTACTATAATCTTCTATTTTCAAATGAAGACACGAGACCTGAAAAGTTCAGCTCACTTGCCCAAGGTCACACAGCCACAGAGAAGCAGAGCTGAGAATAGAGCCGGTCGGCCCCGAGGCCTGTTATTGACCATACTTTATATGGCTTCCCCAGGTTCACCGTAACTAACCATGGATGGGCACTGTTAGTTCCCTGCAAAGATGTGGCCCAATAGGAAGCTTCACTCTAAAACACCCATAAGGAGAAAATAGGAAGACTATTCGCTGATAGAGTTGCCTGGAAATATTTTACAGAAGCTGGAATAAAACCTAAAGAAAATATGGAATCAGAGATAAAAAGAGTGTTGGAGTGCATGAAGCAGAAATAGCAGCAGAGAGAACTGGTGGAGCAGGCAAGCCTAGAACTGAAATACGGCTTCAGACCTCAATTTGAAAGTGTCAATTTGGTGGCTATGGGACATTAGTTTCAGGAATGGGATAGCAACCTGCACCTGGCTGTCTCTAATGTTGGAGTGACTAGAGGAGGTGCAATCCCACCTGGGCTGCAGCAGGGAAATGAGGCCCCCTCGTTGTAAAGAGAGCATTCCAGAAAGGGCAGGCTCAGCAGAGCTAAGACGATCCCATTTTCTACTGACTTAAAAAGCGCCTAAGAAGCTTTCCCTTTCCCAGTGGTAAGTGACAAAATGAAGCCTAATGCCTGGGTCTGTGTGATTCCAAAACCCACATTCTCTTTCAAGCACAAGGGCAGCAGAGATTTGTCAGTTTTCGCCGATTTGACAATTTTGATGCAGCCATGTTAGAGCATACCACAAGGAATTTGGAAGCTTATGGCATTTATTTTCAAATATTCAACAAGCTCTTCTATTTCTGTAGACTGTATTCATTTTAAAAGTCATGTGGATGATCATCAAGTTATTTTGCTATGTGTGTACAATAAGACTTGCAATCGTGACTACTTAGGAGAGCAATACAGTCCTGTGAGCTGACAGTGAGCCTGAAGGAGACTCAAATCTTATACTAGCGTAAGATTTTTTTTATCAGAGACAGCGAACTAAATTCAGCTATTTTAGCAGCACACTGTTCAGTAATCCTCACCAAAAAGTATAGAACGAATTCGAGGAGGAAAATATTGGTGTTTCATTTTGTCAGAGTCCCAACATAGCATGAAGTTTCAGCACAACGCTTGGTGACACTGGCATCCTTTGCATAGTAAATGGCGGAGGCAGGTCCTGGCAAATCCTTCCCAATAAAGAAGTCCTGGGTGCAGGCTGTCTTCCAACATTAATGAGGCTCATCAGCACATAGCCGCAGGAGAAAAAAGCAGATGTTGTATCTGGTGGGAATTGAGGGAGGACATCCACCATCAGGACATGTGGAACACCAAGATCATTGTGCTTCTCTTCTGAAATGGTCTCAATCCTTCAGGAAAGAAAAACAATCTTACTGCACCATCTGAGAAACAATCTTTGGCAAACCAAAGGGACTAAGTCTAAGTAGAACTTCTTAACCTTGGCTGCACCTCAGAATAACTTGAGAAGCTTTAAAGACTACGAATGCCTGAGTTTCACCCCTAGGGCCTCAGTTATCTGTCAGGTGTGACTGTGAAGTTGCACTCAGAAGCTCCATGTGTAATTGACCACTGGGGAAGTCACTGTCAAATTTTTCAGGGAAGAGCTTTGTGGAAATTCACCAGTCTGAGACACAAATGAAAGTATTGGTGTCTGGGTGAAGTGATCCGCCTGGACCCCTTCTGTCAATGCACATTGAGATCACAATCATGGTTAATGTCTTTAAAAAATGATGGACACAAGCAGCAATTTTTTTTTTTTTTTTTTTTTTTTTTTTTTTGAGACAGATCTTGCTCTGTCATCCAGGCTGGAGTGCAATGGCGCGATCTAGGCTCACTGAAACCTCCGCCTCCTAGATTAAAGCTATTCTCCTGCGTCAGCCTCCTGAGTAGCTGGGATTACAGGCATGTGCCACCACGCCTGGCCACAAGCAGCATTTTGAAGAGTTATTTCTTCTATTGAGCAAAGGAGAAATGATAAGTACATGAAGGAAGATCTCATGTAGTTCGATGCAGTTCAAAGGAAACATTTGTTGAGCACTTGCTATGCAATAAAGCTGGGAAACAAACATTGATGAAGACACTGCCTTGGTCTAAAGGGACTCAAAGTTTATAAAAGGTGACAGACATTGAAATTCAGAATGCCCGTCTCATGCATAATGGCATCAAGGCTGACATGTGAAGACATGGGAGGCCAGAGCCCAGGCTTCCAGAAAGAGAAGTCCAAGCTGGGTCATGGAGAAGAAGCCAGATAGGCAAAGGGTGTGGGAGGTGTGGAAAGTGTGCTCTGGGTGGTAGGAGAAAGAAGAGCAGTAGAGGAAGAGCTAGTGGGTGTACTCAGAAGTCTCAACACTTTCTCCAGTCTGTCATGCACATGTTATTACTGGATTATCACTTGTGCGAAAAAATGATGCCCAGAAAACATGGGGACCAAGTTTGATAGCCAGAGGCTCCCTCTCCTCGCTTCCTCCCACCGTCTCCTGCGATCCTTCAAAGATTGTACCCTTGGGACACATCTTTCCCCTCCCCCTCCCCTGGTGGTACAGCTGAACAGTCCATGGTCAGCTCTGGGAGTGCAATGTACGTATCACACTTCAGGGTTGCGTGCATCCTCACCAAGTCCATCTTGTGTTGGATTTTATAGCTTTCTCTCTATCTTTTCTACTGCCATGTAGAAGAGGAATCAATGTGGGCCAGATGGTTCTGGGCTGAGTTTCTCTTCCACCACTCATTACCTTGGTGACCTGGCATGCATTTCCTCACCTGTACATTTTGATGCCACAGTCTGACTCTTCCGAGATGGATGGGATCAACCTAAGCCGAGTGTTGGGGAGGGTTCTCTGTAATTCTAGCTTGCGTCTCATTCCCTTCTCTTTGCTTCCCTCCAAGCCAGAGCTCATTCTGAGACATCCCGGTCATTGCACAGATAAGGTCTTTTGGGTATAGTTTCTCCAGCTTCACCTTAAAAGTCCCACTGAAATACGTGCCAAGTAGTGCTGTCAGCCTTAGTGGTAATCCACTTGACTTGCGTTTGCAGAAATCACTCCAAATTCTCCCATTCTCTACACGTGGTGGCCCTCCTCACATTCTTTAAGCTCTTCCAACTGAAATGTGCCCTCCTGGGCACAGCATGTAATATGGAGCTGCATGCATTCTTACCATTCCAACCCAAAGCAAACATCCCATTTTATAAGCCCTACTGTGCAACTCCCCGGTTTCCCCATTCTTGCTTTTCCTCCCTTCCCTTTCCCTAGCATGAGAAGTACGTATTATCTTCTCACACATACTTCTCTCCCTGTCCCCATGCCTGCCCCCTTCTCCACAGAGAGCTATACCAAGACTGTCCTTCCCTTAGGATGGACATGCATGCTGGGCTCCTATCGCAGGCACATGGAGGAAGAGGCTCTAGGAGAGGCCTGCATGGAAGAAGACAAAAGAACTCCCCCCGTGCTTTCTCCATCCTTAGTTTTGGTACAAATATCTGCTCCTCTTCCCAGCAGAAAAGATAAGGAACATCAAAGTAGACAAACTCAATCTCATAGCAATTGATTTTTTTTAACTCACTTTATCCTTGGTCTTACTATATCATCTATTAGAAGATTTTGCCATTTTATGTTAAAAGATCTAATGACTTTTAGGCAATTATTTGGGCCTAGGTATTTCTTCTATAGTAAAGACAATAGCACATTCAATAGAGCAAACCAAAACAATCATAATACAATTTTGCTTGTCAGCTGCAAGGTCATCATCTTAATCTATATGCTTTTCACGTACATAAATAATGACAAAAAAATATTAGGAGCAGGGTGGATAGCAATAGATTTTAAGTGCTTTCCTCAAGCAATTTTTCATAAGGAATACTCAACTAGATTTCCAAAGGAAATGAGAAAATAGGATTCTTGCTCTTTAAAACTAATGGCATTACACAATGGTTTACTTCTTAATGTTTTTCATGACGCTTTATATCTCTCTTCTTAGGGAATATGCAAACTCCCCAAGAAGAGAGGGCATAGAGCAAAAAAGAGCTCTTATGGATGACTGCTTCAGTCAGATTTCTTGATTTCCCAGGAGGCAATATTTGGTTGCAGGCTTCCTGTCCTCTACACAGCTCAAATTACTCTTCCATGTCCCTGAACCTCTAGTAGCACTAACTTATTGAACAAACCCCTTGACCTTTCACTTTCCTTGACTTTAGGCCCCCTTTGTTCTCACCCTCCCATGCCATTCATCCCTACTCATGAGCTCCCATCAGAAGCACTTATCTCCCAATCAACATTTCTTGAGCATAATGAGGGCCATGACAGTGATGTCGTTCTTTGGATTCTTGGAGTACTCCCCTAAGCAGACCCTAAGACCACCATTCGAATGCAAGTAGTTCATTTGGGAGGCAATCCTAGGAAACACAGTAGGGGAGTAGAGATGTAAAATAGGAAAGCAAAAGAACCAAAAAATAACATTCATTATCAAGCGAATTACCACTTTGAATAACTGGAGCATAAATCTTTCTGTTGGAGTACTCCAGGAGCTACGTTACACAGCTGTTGTATCTGAGGGATGAGGGAACTGGGGTATTTATATACCCAATTCTCACAAGCCATTCAACTATTTATTATTAATCCCCTAGCATTTCTAGACTACTGTGTGGAGATGGCAAAGTGGATTCCTTTAGCTGTTGAAGACTCTCAAGCAGAGAAGCTCAGGGTCTTGCAGATGGATATCTAGCAAGCGTGCACTAAAACTGTAAGAACAGGGGCATCTGGGCAAGACATTGCAGGATCTGCTGCTGCCATTGTAGTGCTTACTTGCATGAATGGGTTCCTCCAAATGTTTTGCTTAAGCCCAGCTAGTGATGGCAAATATATTTCATTTGGTGTGTCAATTTCAATTAGCTTACTAGTGGCTTGGCTGGGAAAGATTCTAAGGTTATGTTAAAAGTTAGCAGGAGAGAGGATCTATGGTTGATCAGAGATCTCTGTAAAAAGACAGTTGGATGAAGACTGGCAATATCTTGCCAGACATTTGTCATCCCGACTCTGGAATTACTCCTGAAAGTAGTGGGCAGAACCAAGTATGCTGAGGGTCTAAAGAAAAATGAAAATGCCAGAGGAGAAGTGGGTCAGTGATCAGACCTGTCTTAGTCCATTTGAGTTGCTACAACAAAAATACCATGACCTGGGTGATTTATAAACAACAAACATTTATTTCTTGTAGTTCTGGAGGCTGGGAAGTCCAAGATCCAGACACTGGCAGATTTGGTGTTTGATGAGGGCCTGTTCCTCATAGATGGCACCTTCTGGCTGTGCCTTCACATGGCACTAATCCCATTCACAAGGGCTCTGTCCCCATGACCTAATTACCTCCTAAAGCCTCCACCTCCTAATACCATCACAATGGAGGAGTGGGGGGGAGGTTTCAACATATGAATTTTGGGAGGACACAAACATTCAGACTTCTGCTGAAAATAGAAACTACTCATAAATTGTTGGAAGTATGAGACCAGATTGGGAGGAGTAGAACAACAGCAAGGACTCTGTTGACCTCCACCCCTAACCCCGCAAAGCAAAGTCCCTGCTCTCCTTCAGAGAGGTCAGTGGGAGCTTTGTCTCTGTTCCCCCGTTACTACACTGGCTGAACTTCATCGTCTGGGCTTCTGAATACCAAGTCTGGGCAAAAGTGGGAAAGCTTGCCTGGGGGAAAAAGAAAATGAATCAGCCTGAGCAATAGAATATTTGACATGAAGACTGAATATTTCATGTGATTTTGAAAAGTTCAACCTAGGATTTTCCCAGGTTGAATATTACTTAATGTATTCATTTAAGCAATTTAGTGATCATCTGTTATAAGCCCCCCATTATTGCATGCTCTTGAAAAATAAAAAGATGAACAAGGCATCAAGACATAGTCCAGGCTCTCAAAAATCCCATAAGCTAGGGTGAAAAGGCAATAAAAAACTTTACCAAGAAGCCCAAGGAAGTGTAGTCATTTTTTTTTTTTTTTTGAGACAGTCTTGTACTGTCACCCAGGCTGGAGTGCAGTGGCGCCATCTCGGCTCACTGCAACCTCGCCTCCACGGTTCAAGCAATTCTCCTGCTTCAGCCTCCCAAGTAGCTGGGATTACAGCTGCGTGCCACCACACCCAGCAAATTTTTTGTATTTTTAGTAAAGACAGGGTTTCACCATGTTGGCAAGGCTGGTCTCGAACTCCTGACCTCATGATTCACCTGCCTCAGCCTCCCAAAGTGCTGGGATTACAGGCGTGAGCCACCACGCTCGGCCTGTGAAGGGAAGTCATTAAGGGACCAGACTCTCTGGGCTTTAAATCCTAAACCCACCACTTACTAGCTAGGTGACCTGGAGACATTTATTTCATCTCTTTGTGCCTCGGTGTCCTCCTTGGTTCCTCTCTCATGGGGTTGTTTTGGAAATTATATCTGTGAACATATCTAAAACTAGAATAGCGCCTGATGCGTAGTCAAACTCAATACATTTTATCTTTTTGCTTTTAATATGAGACAACGGATTAGGAACATCTCATTTCCTAGCTGAAGGATCAGGGAGACTATGAAGAGTCACTGCGAGTAAAATAGGCCCTGGAAGACAAACAGATTTCACCAAATGAAAATGGGAGGAAGGCTCCTCTGGGCAAATAGCAGGCCATGTGCAGAGAGATTGAGGAGGGGAGGTAGGGACGTCCAGGGAGCAGCGTCCGGCTGACTGCCACATGTAGAAGGAGTGAGTCTCACACTTGCTTTTTCAGAGATGGAAAATAACCAAGGATTTTCAGCTGGACAATGGACATCACCAAAACTGTACTTTTTTTTTTATTATTTGAGACAGAGTTTTGCCCCTGTTGCCCAGGCTGGTGTGCAATGGCACAATCTCAGCTCACCACAACCTCCGCTTCCCAGGTTCAAGCAATTCTCCTGCCTCAGCCTCCCGAGTAGCTGGGATTACAGGCATGTGCCACCACGCCCAGCTAAGTTTGTATTTTTAGTAGAGAGGGTTTCACCATGTTGGTCAAGCATGTCTCGAACTTCCAACCTCAGGTGATCTGCCCACCTCAGCCACCCAAAGTGCTGGGATTACAGGTGTGAGCCACCGCCCCCGGCCAAAACTGTATTTCTAAAATATGACTGTGGCAAAAGAATCCATGAGTATATATGAATTGCTATAAAATCTTCTCACCTGTTTCTTTCTTTCTAGTTTATCAAAAAGTACTGAATCTAAAATGAAAGCATACTAACTCATACTTCCTAATTGAGTCAACTCAATCTGAATCCATACCTCATCCATTCCATAATGTCTCTGACATGGCTGGTTGCCGCTCTGGACCCCAGCTCTTTCTCTAGGCTGCAGCATGACATTCACCTGGGTGGATGGGGCAGAAGGCCACATACACGGATTCCACCCTCTCTTTGTTTGTGGACACATGCAGAAAAATCATCAGCACTTTCATATACAAAGTTAGTGAATTAGTTTCAAATTGAGTAAGTACTAATAAGGGATCTAGCTGAGTGCTATGACATGTTAATAAAGCCCTGACACTCTTTTAGGTCATGAAGTCAGGGATGACTTCTCTGAGGATGTAGTTGCTAAGCCCAAGCTTGAAGGAAAACAAACCAATCATAGGAGGAGCCAGACAGGGGAAAGCACTTCAGCATAAGCAAAGGACCTCAAGGAAAACACCAGAAAACAGGCCAATATGGCTGGAGTGAAATGAAGGGAAGCCCTGCGGTTTTCTTCTCTGCTTGTTTACATGTTAGAGAGAATGAGAATATTCCCTGCATTGTTCATTTCTCTGCTGAAAATAGAAAATACTCATGATTTCATGGAAGTATGAGACCAGATTAGGAGGAGCAGAACAATGGCACAAGGTCGTGGGCAATTCTAAAATAGAGTGGAGAGCCCGGCCCACCCCAAGGCCAAGGCTATCCTTCAAAAGCATGAAGGGTCTGAACATAAACAAACTGAGCATCAATCACTCGGGCCTATTTTGGAGCGTGGCTCCCTCTTCCTAGGAGGACCCCCACCCCATCAGTCAGCATAGATTAAGACACCAGAAGAGAAATATCCCCGAGAAATTACCTTCTAGATCTCTGCTTATATTAGTGTGGAATCTTCTGACCTCAGGACCAGAAAAGGCCGTAGGCAAATTTCTAGGGGTCACTTATCATTAGGAACAACCACAATAAAATCATTTCAGAGAAACGAGTTGTCTTAACCACCAGAGAAGAGAGTAGGGGAACAGACTTCCATCTACCCTTTCAGGCTCTTTGGCTAGCCTATGAAGTAAATTAACATAAGGCAAATAAACGAGAAGAAAAAGACCATTTTAATTACATATCCCTGCTCAGGAGGCCCACAAAATATGAGACTCAAAGAAGGGTCAGATGATTGAAGCTTATATTGCATCCTGAGCTATAGAAAAGAATAGGAGCTTGAGGCTCCTCCTGGTTGTTGGGGGGCAGGGGTAGGGGTGACAAGCTATGGGGAAGTTATAGGAGGGTAAGGGGAGGATTTGTTTAGTGATTAAGGTTGTCCTGTTATTAGATAAAAAAAAATCTCAGGTAATAAAAGTCGTCTCAGAGCAGCCTTTGGAAGAATAGGTGACTGCCTGGGCATGGTGTCAACCTCTGGCCAAGCTTAGGCTTCTTTAGCATCTATTATCAGCTTTGGGAAATGTCCTCTCGCTCCTTCTCATGCTGCTGACCAGATTGGTAATCAGGGAAGAGGTGGGGACTAACATTGGTTGGGCATCTACTACTGTGCCAAGGACTTTACTTATATTATTTCACTGATACCTTATAGCACCTTTATTAATTTAATTTTATTTTATGGCTAAAGAAACTCAAGTTCATAGAGCTTTAGTAACTTGCTGAAGCACTCACAACTGATAAGCAGAGTCAAAACTGGATCCAGATCTGTGTAACCTGCCAAGTCAAGCTCTTTCTAAAAATGTGCACAGGTTTTCTGCCAATTTAAAAACATGGTGTTGGAGCTAATAACAAACTCAGTAAAGTCGCAGGATACAAAATTAACATTTTTCACAGAAACAGAAGAACAATCCTAAAATTTGTATGGAACCTCAAAAGACTCCAAATAGCCAAAGCAATCCTTAGCAAAAAGAACAAACCTGGAAGCATCATATGACATGTATTGAAAATATACTACAAAGCTATGTTAGCCAAAACTGCATGGTGATGGCATAAAAACAGGCACATAAACCAATGGGACAGAATAGAGAGCCCAGAAATAAATCCACATACTCATGGCCAATTGGTTTTTGACAAAGATGGCAATAAGAACACAGAATTGGGCAAAAGACAGTCTCTTCAACAAATATTCCTGGGAAAACTGGATATTCACATGCAGAAGAGTGAAATTAGATCCTAATCTCACACCATATACAAAAATCAATTCAAAGTGAATTAAAGACTTAAATGTAAGACGTGAAGCTGTAAAACTACTAGAAGAAAACATATGGGGAAAGCTCCATGATATTGGTCTAGGCAAAGATTTTTTGGATATGATACCAGAAGCACAGGCAACAAAGGCAAAAATAGACAAATAGGATCAAATCAAACTAGAAAGCTTCCATACAGCAAAGGAAACCATCAACAGAGTGAAGAGATAACCCATAGAATGGGAGAATATATTTGCAAACCATGCATCTGATAAGGGACTAAAATCCAAAACATATAAAGGACTCAGACAACTCAATAGTAAGAAGACAAATAACGGCCGGGCGCGGTGGCTCACGCTTGTAATCCCAGCACTTTGGGAGGCCGAGGCGGGCGGATCATGAGGTCAGGAGATCGAGACCACGGTGAAACCCCGTCTCTACTAAAAATACAAAAAATTAGCGGGGCGTGGTGGCGGGCGCCTGTAGTCCCAGCTACTCGGAGAGGCTGAGGCAGGAGAATGGCATGAACCCAGGAGGCAGAGCTTGCAGTGAGCCGAGATCGCGCCGCTGCACTCCAGCCTGGGTGACACAGTGAGACTCCATCTCAAAAAAAAAAAAAGAAGACAAATAACATGATATTAAAATAGACAAAGAGCCTAAACAGACATTTCTCCAAAAAAGACATGCAAATGGCCAACAGGTATATGAAAAAAATGCTCAACATCACTAATGAACAGGAAAACGCAAATTAAAACCACAATGAGGGCTGGGCACGGTGGCTCACACCTGTAATCCCAGCACTTTGGGGCACTTTGGGAGGCCAAGGCCAGTGGATCACGAGGTCAGGAGATTGAGACCAGCCTGGCCAACGTAGTGAAACTCCGTCTCTACTAAAATACAAAAAATTAGCCAGGTGTGGTGGTGAGCACCTGTAGTCTCAGCTACTCAAAATGCTGAGGCAGGGCAATCACTTGAACCCGGGAAGCAGAGGTTGCAGTGAGCCAAGATCGTGCCACTGCACTCCAGCCTGGCAAGCAAGACCCCATCTCAAAAAAACAAACAAACAAGCAACAACAACAATGACAACAACAAAAAACCACAATGAGATATTACCTCACATCTGTCGGAATGGCTGTTATCAAATAGATGGAAGGTGACAAATGTTGGACAGAATGTGGAGAAAAAGGAACCCTTGTACCCTGTTGGTGAAAATGTAAATTAGTAGAGCATTATGAAAAACTGCATGGAAGTTTCTCAAAAAAGTAAAAATAGAATTACCATACTATCCAGCAATCCACCTACTTGGGTATTTATCCAAAGGAGAGGAAATCAGTATATCAAAGAGATGCCTGCACTCCCACATTCATCGCAGCACTATTTACAATAGCCCGGATATGGAATTAACTTAAGTGCCCATCAGTGGACAAATGGATAAAGAAAATGTGCTGTATATACACAATGGAATACTAGTCAACCTTAAAAAAGAAAGAAATTTTGTCATTTGTGACGACATGGATAAGCCTGGAGGATATCATGTTAAGTAAAATAAGCCAGGCACAAAAAGACAAATACCACATAACCCAACTTATATACGGAGTATAAAAAAGTCAAACTCATAGGAAAAGAGGACAAAATGGTGGCTACCAGAGGTTTGGGGTGGGGAGGTTGGGAGATGTTGATCTAAGGACACAGAATTTCAGGTAGGCAGGAAGAATAAGTTCAAGAGATCTACTGCACTTCATTTGACTGCAAAAAATAAGAACACATTATGTATCGTTACCTCGAAAATTTCTGAAGAGAAGACATTAAGTGTTCTTACTGCAAAAAAAAAAAAAATGATAAGTATCTGAGGTAATGCTTATATCCAATGGCTTGAGTCAACCATTCCACAATGTGTACATCTACCAAAATGTCACCTTGTACTCCATAAATACATATACATAATTTTTACTTGTCAATTGAAAAAATAATATAGAATAAAAGAAAAACATGGTGGTAAGAACATAAACTGTGGGGTCAGGCAGCGTAAGTTTGGGTCCCTACTCTGTCATCTATTCGCTGAATAGACTTGGGCAAATAACTCAGCCTTCTGTGTCTCAGAGGTGTTATCTATGTGTATCGACATAGGGCTGTAAACAGGGCCTTCCTTAAATAGGGTGGGGATAAAATGAATTAGCTAATATTGTAAAGCACTTAAACTACTGCCAAACACATAGTAGGTGATCGATAAATACAAGCTGTTTGTAATTTCTAGTAACTTGTGAAAGAAAAACAGTAGTTACCATAGAAGGATTCCATGGTTTTATTTTCACAAGTATTTCTGTACCAGCTGTCTAGTATAGCTAACAAAGAATTTTTTGCTTTCTACCTTAAAGTCACAATGTCTTTTTTTAATGCCACAAATATTATTAATCAAAATTTGCCTTACCACTTAATTTCCAATAATACAATAGTTAAGAAAAAGCTGTAGCTGCTTAATGCTATATTAAGCATTTTTGAATGACAACATGAGGACTATGTATCCAAATGCAACCATACTTTCAACATAATAAGTGAAAAAAGGAGAAGCGTAAAATTATGCAAATACTATGATGACATGTATATGAAAAAATAGACTGGAAGGAAAAGATCAAAATTATAACAGTCTTTATATTAGTAACTTGAAGTTATTAATATTTCCCTTATTTTCCAACATTTAATGTTATGTGACGTGGCTACATCATAAGAAAATAATGCACCATCCCAATGCATTTCTTACTACACATTAGAACAAACAAAACACCCATCTATAATCTGTTATAACAATTTTAATATTCCATGTATGCGAGAGGGTGAGTTTTGTATAAAATAAAAGGCTAAGCATGTTCAGGAATATCACAAATGATGAACAAAACCCTTTAGAAAGAATAAGAATCTAAGTCCTTCCATTACAAAAAAAATACATTTTCCTTAACAGCTAAAATTGGCAGTCTGTGCTAAGAAAACACTAGAGAAGCCAGGAGGAAACCTGAGGCTGCTTACAGTTCCACTGTGGAAGCGCTTCTGACAGATGGAGGCTTCCTTTCCCCCTCTATTTCAGGCCTGCAGGAACTCTGACCAAATCAGGGCCAAGGTGCCAGTGTGAACCTCAGCCTGCTCCTTCCCATGGCTGGGTCCCATGACTCTATGACTCTACTTGATCCTTACACTGAACCGGTCCCCAGCTGGTCCCAAGATCTCTCGCTCCAGCTATTCTTGCCTCATCCATGTCATGCCTTCTGCCCTCCCCATCCTTCCATCTCCTCGTCAGTCTTCCTGTCTTTGGACATCAGTTCATGGATTTCACTGGACATAGACAAAAATGGCCACCTGCCATTGCTGAGCCAACCAGTTGCGGGGGGACTGAAGGCACTTTGGGGTGGCCAGTCGTTGTCCAGCATGGCAGCAGGGCAGCCAGAAGCTCCAACACCTGCTTGTCTGATTTGAATTCACAGCTTCACCATTTATGAGCAGGCTGACTTTAGACATGCCAGTTCAACTCACGAAGCCTCCATTTCTCCATCTGGAAAGCTGGGATGATCATGACAATATCTATTGTATTGTGTTCCTGTGAGGAATCAATAAACTACTATATGAAGTATTGGCATGGTCAGTGCTCAATGGAAACTTTTAATGGAAATTTCAGCTCAAGCTTCACACCTGAGATATTAGTCTCTGCAAGTCTTTTCTGAATCCTTCCGTAGCCTTTGAGCCAGTTCCTTTCCTCCTACTCATCCTCCTCTTCCACTGAACAGTATGTGATTCTATAATGGCAGGAAAAAAAGGGAGCCTGATAAACTTCTCTATTTTCATATCTAGAGAACGACACAGCCTTTACCAGGAGCCTGGTGAAAACCACCATTCAGTCCTGTCTCAGCCTGAGTCTTTATTTTCATCCAAAGTGATTAGGCAACTTGTACAAAGTCTTTGCTACAAGTGGTGTATCAGAAATACAAACCATATTTGTCAATAACACCAAAGTCCACATATATTCCAAACATTTATGTTAATAAATTTTTTCATTTCCTTTTCTTTTTAAGAGGATTGATTGAAGCTTCAAGGAATGAATGAGGCATCAGCAGGAGAGGAACTAGGGTCACAGGCTGCCCCTAAATCCTGGTACCTCTCAAATCACACCACCTAAGAGAACTTTGAGACACGGAGGGGCAGAGTGTCCTGTTTTCCTTTGTCCCCTGTGCAGCCCTGCACCTCCGTGTGGGAGTTGGGGAGCAGCCACAGAGGAAAGCCCCAGGCATCTCTTGGCCACCTTGCTTAATGCAAATAAAATTTCTGTGGAAACCTAGTATAAATCTTTGTAAATTGGATTGTACTTTCAATTGGCATTTAATTTCAACAATGTGTTCCATGAAGAGAAAAGAAATTGGCCCTGAGATCACAAAGGAATTCAGTAAACCATTTACAATTGTACATTTAGCCAAAAAGTATTAGAAAATGTTTTAACACATCCAATTAAGTAAAATAATGATAAAAATAGAGCAGAGCAGAGACCACCAGAAAGTGTACATGGAAAGGAATAAGACCTCATTTCACTGGAACAGCTCCTGGGATTTGAGAGTGTAGATTTTTTCTTTTAATGAAAATTACTCTCAAAGTTCTATTCTTTGAACAACTCTTCTCTCCCCACAGTTTTCAGTGGATCTCTCTCACCCATCAGCCTCTAGAAACATCAGCTCCTCCAGCGTCAAACTCTTTTCCCTCCTTTGTGATCACAACTTTTTTTTAAAAGAGTTATTTAACCTGCCACCCATTAATAGATAAGTATAACTAAAGATGTGCATTTAGCCATGCTGATTTAAGTCAGTGTCACTGAAATATTTTTGCCAAAGTCATCAGAAAAGCCTCTCGAAGCAAACCCCCTGAACATTATTATCATCCTTGCAGCCTGTGTTCTATTACAGAAAGTGGGAATTCTGCATTCCACCTGAAAATATAACCACAGTGCTTTTTATTACAGAAACATTTTTAAGTTACAAGTTATATTGCTTTAATTTCTCCCCCACCTTCCCACATTTTTGAGGAAAATTGATGCCATTTATCCTGTGGACTGCTTCATATCCCAGAGGTCACGTAACTAAATTTGAGAAGCACACACTACAGAAACCAAAACAGGACAATAGGCAGAGAGCTCAGCCTCAGGAATGTCAAGCGCAGAGGATCTATCCTTCCAGCTATGTTCTAACAATCCATTGGAAAGTGGAGACTTTATCATTATTATTATTATTTGAGACAGTTTCGCTATTGTTGCCCAGGCTGGAGTGCAATAGCATGATCTCAGCTCACCACAACCTCCACCTCCCGGGTTCAAAACGATTCTCCTGCCTCAGCCTCCCGAGTAGCTGGGACTACAGGCATGTGCCACCACGCCTGGCTAATTTTGTGTATTTTTAGTAGAGATGGGGTTTCTCCATGTTGGTCAGGCTGGTCTCGAACTCCTGACCTCAGGTGATCCATCCGCCTCGGCCTCCCAAAGTGCTGGGATTACAGGTGTGAGCCACAGTGCCCGGCCAGTGAAGACTTATTTTAAAGGGGGTAAATTTAAAGGGACATCCTTTAGATGTGCCATCTGCAATAGCATCAGGTATAAAGGTGCAGGTCCTGAAGCATTGTGGCTGTGCCCACAGTGACAACACAGGGGAGGAGCAGTGTCCCCACTCCACAAGAAGATCATAGGAATGTCATCAGGACAGAAGTGCTGAGGAAGGTATCTTATTTCGTCTACATTAGCCTCCTCGGGGCTCAAAGCAAAGAATGAGCAATATGTAAATGAGGACAAGGAATGATTAATCCTCAAAGTGCAGCTGCCTTTTTCCAACAGTTGTCTCATTTCTTGGACATTTGCCCATTAGTCCTCTGTCTTTTTTTTTGTTTTTTAGGGTTTTCCATCTTCCCTCCTTCATCTCTCCCTTTTCTGTGGGAGCTCTTGCCATTGCTAGCCAAACACACAGAAAACGTGCCGGAGAAGGAGAAGGTTATGTCCTTCTAGAAGGATCCATGAATTTGTCTCTTTTTGAATTTCAAATACTGAAGCTAGATTTGCAAACCTTTTCAAGGTCATCGAGTTCTATTGGCAATAATATTTGATCATCATGTGGTAAACACCCACTAGGAGCAAATGTTATCAACCGAATGGAATTCTAGCGACTATGATATTTCAGCTCTGACGAATAAAGAGGTGGGGGAAGGCAGAGCGGGGAAGAGTTCTTTGGGGTCAGTAATTACATGATAAGCCTGGGAAAAGGCTTACTCACATCTAAGAATCATTCAAGGGAGAGCTATAGTTTCGGCCAAGAGATATAAAGATTTGAAAAAAAAGATATTAACTTGAAATCCTTTACTTAAAATGAAATAAACTGTACTTGACATTTGGAAACTGCTGCTCCAGCAAAGATAAAGGCACTAAGGTTTCCAAATGGAAGGTTGAGATAGAATGTGGAGGCTTCCTGAGATTCTGAAGTATAATTTAGAAACTAGAAGCAAAAACTCAGATTCTTGGAAGATGTTCAGTAAAGGAAATATTTTTCTTGGCACGATGTGCTTCATTTTTCTTAGAGAAAAATTAGAAAAAAAGAACAGGCCTAGGAGGGCCACTTTGCATAAATGGGGCAGAGGCTGTAATAAAAAAATAAACAGTCCAAACTCATTTCTTTTGGGCCTCAACAAAGCAGGAGACAGAAAACAAATAAAAATGAAGAAAAGTAATTTGATCGGATATTTGTTTATTTTAAATCAAAAGCTATATGAATATTTTTTAGATATTAAAAAAATTATTTCTTTTTAGATTCAGGGGGTAAATATGCATGTCTATCACGAGTGTATTGCATTGGTTGGGATTAGGCTTGTTACATATCTGTTACTCAAATAATGAATATTGTATCCAAGAGGTAATTTATCAGCCTTCACCCTCCCACCCAACTTCCTCCCTTTGGAGTCCCAGCGTCTGTTATTTCCATCTTTATGGCCATGTGTACCCGTTATTTAGCTCCCACTTTCCAGTGAGAACACGTGGTATTTGGTTTTCTGTTTCTGACTGAGTTAGTGCACTTAGGCTAACGTCCTCCAGCTCCATCCATGTTTCTGCAGAGGACATGATTTCAGTTCTTTTTTATGGCTACAAAAGCCGTCTGAATTCTAATCAAAGGAATCGTGAGAAGGCTTAAATGTAGAGTGACCAGCAGCAGCAGTAGCATGTACACAATACTGAACCTGGTAAGACACCCAAATCCTAATCTCCCCAAATCCTGAAATGGGGAATAGAAAGTGTTCAACTGGAGAGAGACAGAACCCATATCTAAATCAGCAAAAGGGCTCTGAGAAACACATCAGCCTCGAAATCCTCCATCTCTGATTTATGGGATGATCTTCACCACAGGCTCTCTGGATGGAGATGGTGGACGGGAATCATGTGTGACATGTCTGCTTGCCTGCATTTAAACGCAAGTATCCCAGCGTTCCTAGACAGACACTCTGTTTCTGCAATCTCTAGCATTGTTTTGGTTTGGTTTGGTTTTAGCATGAAAATGTGTACTAAATCATGGCCTGCTGTTTCTCCTTCACATTTTCAATTTACACATAATTGGGAACCTGTTGGTCAGGTTCTGAACAGGCCTCTAGAACAGGCCTCTAGAACAAAATTGTAAACCTAACAGTGGAAATTAACAACAGAAACTCTGCCAGAAATTCAACTCCAGTGTTCGGAACCACCAGTTCTGGTAACGCTTGCAGACAGTTTCAAGATACAGTCTTGTTTTTAAAATCTTTTTATTTGACTGGAGTGAATTTTCGTAGACTCCTTATGAAACTGAAGAATGAAATGATATCAAAGAGCAGAATTATAGATATCATAGGGTGTTGAGTTTTCTCAGACAAACCTCTCTCTTCAGCCTAAATTTGAATCCCAACATACTTATTACTTTAATTTGGGAGTTTCCAAATTCCAGTGACTCTCTGAGCCACACTTAAACCACCGCACCCTTCTGAGGAGATTGGAGAGCGATGTCTGACTCCAACATCAATCCAGCCTCTCCTTTCCCTGCCTAATAAACATGCTTTTGATGTTACTAAACACATAGCCATCAAGTAAAGCACCATGTAACAGGGTACCTGATGTCTATCTTTCCAGACAGATATATGAAACTTTAATTATCTAGAGTCTCAGCAACAAGAAAGTTCAAATAACTGAGTATTTTTCTGTTTACAGAGTAAAAAGCCAAGGGTGACAAAACACAAGAACTCGAGATGTCGTCAAGAGAACATTTCTAGTTTATGTTTCAGACTCTGCAAATATTCAGGTCATCTCCCAGGTCTTCTGTGTAGATATGGGTTTCAATTCTCACTCACCTATACTTCCTTGTGTGGTGTTGAATAGTGAATGGAAGCATGTATATTGAGTTTTCACGGCTATCAGACCCCAGCAGCATGTGTTTTCCCAAATGCTTTCTCAGCTGCCACTCTCAAACAACTCGGAGGCAGGTACCATCGTCACGGTGTCAAACTCCAGATAGCTTCTCCCTGGGTCACTGTTCTTTCCCATGGGCGCCTCTACCTCTCAAGTAACATGCGCTTTGACCTGCCAATAAAATGAGGATATGGACCACATCAAGGTTTCTCACTCAATCTTTCTTCGGACAAACGTAAAAACATCACTATCACCTCCCACATATCTCTTGAGCTACATTGTCTGAAATGTATATGAAAATAATATAAAATTATACATTGATGCATCCAATGTTAGAAAAGAAAAAAGATATTCAATGTAAAGCAAATTCAATCTTATAATTTTATATTTAAAAAATAAAAATCATACCCATTATGATCGTACCCTGAGCCCCCAGAATAGAGACAAGCAGCCTTCAACCAGCCAAAAAACAAACAAAAAAGAAATAAAAAGAAAAGAAAAAAAGGGAAAATAAATTTGCAACAAAGTAGAAGGCATTTACAGATCCTCTCTTGTCAAAACATTCAAGTACTCATTTCTGTGGGAATATATCAGCTAGTAACCCCTCCAATTCCTACAGATTCCCTTGTGAAGCATTTGAGGTCAAAGACTTATATGACAATTGAGAAGTATGTTGCCCTGTCTTAAGATTTTTCACCCTGACTCATTGATTTGAGAGTTGGGACTCTAGTAACAAGAAACATACTGTCAGTAGATATTCCAATGGACCTCGGCACATTCCTTCCAGAAGCTTCCAGCTGCCAGCAGAGGAGCCATGGCAGAGATAGCTGAGGACACGGGGGGTTTCCAGTGGCATAGTTACCACGAGTGCAGCCGGACAAAAATAGCTGGAGATGTGGCAGGGCAAGTGATCTGAAATTTCCTTAGGACTGCTCTGTGACTAGGGGAATTTTTCATAGCATGTATTCTGAACTCCGCCACTGTTTGACTGTTTGAAACAAGACATTCCTCTGCTCAGAACGTTATGTCAACTGACCATGACGAGCTGGGTCCTTTGCAGGTTCTGGGCTGTATCCTGTGGCTCTCTGAGTTATTAGGATGCCCTGCTTTTATCACTTATGTGCCATTTTATTAAAGGTCATGCAGAAAAAATCTTTGCTTAAATTTTTTAAAATATGTAATTATTAATGAGATCTGACCTTGAGAGCAGCTATTCATCCCTGGAGTGTTGGGGAAAACAGGCGAAGTGTTTGCTGTCATTCTGCCAGGCCTTGGGTGTTCTTTCCTAACCAGCACACTGTGGGAGTTATGGTGAGCTGTGGGGAGTGCTGTTTACTAGAGCTGTGATAGAATGTAAGATGGCGGTTGAGGGTCTCAGTGTGAGAACAAGCTTGTAGCTATGATAATTCAAGAGAGCCAAGTTTTTGAAACTACTTTGGTCTTACAGTCAAGTTTGATTCCAAATGCTTGGAAAGTCTGTCCTGAATCAGGCCATGAGCTGATGGTAAATTGTCTTTTCTTTAATCTTTGGAAATAATTCCTGATAAATATGATATTAAGAACTATGCTCATATGTTAACTTTTCTCAAAATCCTTCCATGAATTTAGCAATTGTCTTTACACTAGAGCATGTGTGTGTGTGTGTGTGTGTGTGTGAGAGAGAGAGAGAGAGAAAGAGAGAGGGAAAGAGAGACAGAGAGGGAAAGAGAGACAGAGACAGAGAGAGAATGAGATTTGGCAAGTGTCATGATTAATACCATTTTAGTAAGATGATCCCTGCAACCAAAATCACTCCAATTATACAAAACCATGATGAGAACTTGACTCCTAGCTTTAACACCACTAAATTCTGACTTAAACTGCCTCCCTTTTCTTTGCTATTGGGACACTTTTATTTTATTTTTTATTTTTTTAGAAATGGAGTCTCACAGGCCTGGCACAGTGGCTCATGCCTGTAATCCCAGCCCTTTGGGAGGCAGAGGCGGGCAGATCACGAGGTCAGGAGATCGAGACCATCCTGGCTAACATGGTGAAACCCCGTCTCTACTAAAAATACAAAAAAATTAGCCAGGCGTAATGGCGGGCGCCTGTAGTGCCAGCTACTGGGGAGGCTGAGGCAGGAGAATGGCGTGAACCCGGGAGGTGGAGATTGCAGTGAGCCGAGATTGTGCCACTGCACTCCGCCTGGGAGACAGAGCCAGACTCCGTCTCAAAAAAAAAAAAAAAAAAAAAAAGAAATGGAGTCTCACTATGTTGCTCAGGCTGGACTCCAAATCCTGGGCTCAAGTGATCCTCCCACCTTAGCTTCCCGAGTAGCTGGGACTACAGGTACGAGCCACTGAGCCCAGCTGGGGCAATTCTATTGATATTACACATTACTGAAGAAAGTCTCAACGCAGCTGACAAGACCCTCTTAAAACAGTGTTGTTTTCAGCAGGGAATTCTGCTGATCGAAGTACGCATCCAGCATGACTAAAATTCCACCTTTCTTTTGTACCACCTCAAATTCATCCTATAGAAGTACTGCTATCTTTATTTAAAAAATAGAAAAACAAACCAAACTAAGATGAATTGAGTACCTTCTATACACCAGATATTTTATTTTCATCCTCTCTGTAATCCTCCCACAAAAGCTATGAGTTATTACTGCCAATTTACAGAATATGAAAATGAAAGAAGTTATAATGCTAGGTTTTTCTAATCCCATTTTCCAGCATATTGTGCTTTTAAAGTAGTAAAATATGGTATGGGATGACAAAAAAACATTATTTTTGTGGATCATTCTAAATTCAGAATCACATAATTACATGAATTTGTATCCCCCCTCAAAAAAAGAGTATCTGCTGTGCAAGTTGAGATAGGACCCAGGCCTCATGAGCCCCAGAAAATTGTCTGATACGATGTTACAAAGCTTCTATTGCAAGCGTAAGCCTCACTCTAGTTCAAAGACTTCCAAAGAATTGAATCACCAATGAGGCAATGTTGAAACTGCTGCGGCTGATAATATATTGGAAATTCCATCCCTAGTTGATGGAATTAAATAAATCAAAGATGAATCAGAGATGGACTGCAGTTTCCTACTCATGAAAATATAGCGGTCTCTGCTACCAAAAAAAAAAAAAAAAAGTTGTTGAAAAATATCTCCTGTATGTTAACAGGATAGAAGTGTTTGAAGGTGATGGTGTTCACAGAAGATATCTGGAATGCTGCTTGCTCACCATCCCAAGACTGGTATGAGGTTAGAAAGAGCTTTTTCAGCAGCTGAACACATTTGCTTAATAGACCACTGATGACTCAACAGTTGTGCTGTGATTCACTTTCTTTCTTAAGATCATACATTAAAAGATTCAATAATATATTTGCATTAAAATGCTTTCAGGATTAATTACATGCTTCTAATTTTAATGTTATTTAATTTCTTAAATAACACTTTACAATGTTAACTTCACCTGATATGACTTTATATTAGAGTAATAACATATGTCTAAGTACATATTTATATTTTGGAGGGACATTTTTATTTATTTTTGAAATTTATAAATTATTATTTTAAATGTATTTAAGTTTCAGTTAAAAATGAGCTTTACCTTGTCTTTAAAAAATATAAGCCACAATACAATTTTAATTTGCATTTATTTCATGATGAGTGAGGTTGAGAATCTCCCGGTGTGTTTAAATGCTATTTGCATTTTTTCCTGCAAACTTTTTGTTTATAACTTTTGCCTGTTTTTCTATTGTGTTGTTGGTTTTTTCTTACTGATTTTTCAGCTCTTTGAGATATATATTGCACATTTTTACAATCTGTATCTTCCTTTTGCCATGTAGAAGTTTAAAAATATTATGCATGTTTGTCAGGGTAAGAAGTGCTAGCTGCTGTTGGTCAGGTGCGGTGGCTCACGCCTGTAATCCCAGCACTTTGGGAGGCCAAGGCGGGCGGATCACAAGGTTAAGAGTTCGAGACCAGCCTGGCCAACATGGTGACACCTCGTCTCTACTAAAAATACAAAAAAAAAAACAAAAAAAAGCCAGGCGTGGTGGCTTCCACCTGTAATCCCAGCTATTTGGGAAGCTGAGGCAAGAGAATTGATTGAACCTGGGAGGCAGAGGTTGCAGTGAGCTGAGATCGCACCATTGCATTCCAGCCTGGGCAACAGAGCAAGACTCTGTCTCAGGAGAAAGCAAAAAAAAAATGCTAGCTGCTGTTAACATACAATCTGAATAGTTCATTTAGCTTAGTACAATAAAATTTATTGCTTACTCCCATTATAGTCAATACTGTTTGCTAGGAGGGGAGGGGGGCACTGATAGGGACTCTGAACCTTCTAGTCATTTAAAAGCCAGGCTCTTTCCATCTGTGACACTGCCATTATCAACAGGAAACCTCCAAGTTTATTGTAAAAGGAGAAAGAGGAGAGGACTGTGATCGTGCATGGGAGACTTTCATGGGCCAGTCCTAGAAATGGTGTATGTCAGTTCAGTCCATATTCCACTGGCCTAAATTGTCAGAGAGGTGGGAAATATAGTCTTCTTCACACCCAGGAGAAAAATGAAACCATTTGCAAACATGGTATCATTTTCACAGAACTGAGTATTTTCAATTTTTCAACCTTTTTTTAATGGTTTCTGAATTTCGTGTCATATTTAGAAAGGCCTTTTCTATTTCAAGGTTCTAAGAAATTCTTCCATGTCTCCTTTTAATACTGATATAACTATCTCTGCTTTTAAGATTTTTTTTCTTTACCACTGATTTTCAGTCATTTGATTATGAAATGACTCGGGGTGTACATGTGTTACAGGCAGAGAGAGAAACACAGAGAGAGAAAGGACACTGTATTTAATCTATTTGAGACAGATTGCATCTATGAGTTTAAAGTTTTCAACAAATATGGAAATTTTCTGGTCATTGTTTCCTCAAATTTTTTTCTGCTTCCTCTTCTTTTCTATTTTTGGAACACCAGGTATACATGGTTAGACATTGAATATCGTCTCACAGGTCATTGAGGCTCTTCTCTTTTTTTTTCAGAATTTTCCCCACTCTATGGGCCACATTCTGGATAGATTCTATCACTATTCCTTCAAGTTCATTGATCTTTTCTTCTTCAGTGTCTAATCTGCTATTAATGTTATCCAGCTATCTTGTTGTTTCAGATATTGTAGCGTTCATCTCCAGAAGGTCCATTCTGTTCTACTTTATGTCTCTCATTTCTCTCTTTGATGTGAATGTATTTTTTTAAATACTTGTACACAGTTATAAAATTTATTTTAATGTCCTTGTATGGTAACTCTATCAATGCAATAATCTCTGGGTCTGTTTCTATTTTCTGATTTTTCTTCTGGTAATGTGTTGCATTTTCCTGCTTCTTGGTATATCTAGTAACTCTAGAGGTTGCACATTTTTATTAAGTCTCTAAATTGTATTGTTTTCCTTTTAAGAGAGCTGAACTGTGTTCTGGCATGCAGTTAACTTCCATGCATGGCAGTTGATCCTTCAGGAACTGCTTTTTAAGCTTTTGGTAGCAGAAGCATGCAGTATCCTTTACTCCAGTAATAGTGCAGGCTTTCTGTTGCTGCCAACAAGTGACCCATCTGAGGTCTTTACTAAATGTCCTGAGGGATCACTGAGTACTCTCCATTCTGGTCTTTCTGATCTAGAACTTCTCTCTGCTGTAAGATCTTGGAAATGTTCAGCTCACCTAGTCATTTTTTGCACTGCTTTGTAGAGAGGTACTCTATGCAGGCATGGCCCAATAGTCAGCAAAGACTCTGCAGCATTAAGTGCACAGATTTCTGAAATTTCACTTCACTATCACTCTGTTCTTTTCTGTGTCTCTGCCCTTCAAACTCTGACTACCTCAACCTCTCCTAACCCTGATCTCCGTCTCCTCAACCCACTGAGGCTACTGGGCCCTGTTTGGAATTCCCCTACCTATGCCTCATTTGGGAAATTGCTTGCAGAAATATGGGACTATCATATGGCTTCCTTTGTTTTCCTTTTTTTAGAGATCATAGTCCTGGGCTGCCTGCTGGTCAGTGTCTGAAACAATTATTTCATACCTTTTTGTCTAGTTTTTTTGTGGTGGGAAGTTAAGTTTTATCCTTTTTATTATGTCACATCTGGCTGTGGAAGTGTAAGTTTGTAATGCTGCAATTGTGTTTTGTAATTAGAACTTCCAGACTTGGTCTGAAGGTTGAATCTTTAAAAAAAATGAATAAGCAAACCAAATAAATATTATTTATCACATTAAAAAGTCATGCAAACTTTATTCATTATAGAATTAGAATGTGGTTCCATCCATAAGCCAGATAGAATGAAATGTAAACGTAATGCTATGCAACTTAAACTCTGCTGGTCAAGGGCGTGTCTTCCAACCATCTCACAGCAATTCCATTTTATTTTCTTTCTAATGTTATACATTTCTCCTGGTCATATTCAACTGTAACTAATTTTTACATAAGTGTATCCTGTATTGTCCTCTTTCTTGGATTCTTCCTTTATCTTGCTAGAATATTGTTGGAGGGGTGGGAGGCAATTCTCCATTTGTTGTCCAAGACTCTCTTTTCAAGGACATTTGTACAGCAAGATTAGTGTCTTCCTCTGAGGCAGAGAGCAAGTTTGATTCCTGACCAGGATAATAAAGATAGCTTCTTCCTCCATAGGAAAAGTTGGCTGGGTTTACTGGCAGCATTCTTAAGACTCGGGGTTTCCTAAACTCAGGGATCCTTGACTGTGAATGCAGACCCACTGTAAACACAGCACCGGCCTGGGCAGCCCTGCGTCTCCCCTATGGAGGCACAAAGGTACCAATGCAAACAGGAAGCTCATGCTGCCTGCCGTGCGGTGAATAATGAAGTCGTTTGTCTCTGACTGGGAGTCTCATTTCTTCTGCCAGCATCTCCGAAACTGGTAGACTAACTGAGCTGCAAGTAGGGAAACCCTCAGACCTTTCATTGTTCCTAACAAGCACTGTAGAGCGATATTTTCATGAATGTACCCAAGATGATAATTTTCATGTCTGAACGTGTTTTGTTTTGCCTTCACATTTGATTGTTATTTTGACTGAATGAAGATATTCTAGAATCAAAATATTTTTTTCCCTCAGAACTTTGAATTTTTTTTTAACGTATAATACCTAGGGTTTCCAGTTAGAAGTTTGATGCTAGTCTGTTCTCATTCCTTTGTAAGAGACCTTGCTTTCTCTCTAGATTTCTCTGTCCAAGAAGCTTTTTGTTGTTTTCGTTAGCCTGGCTTAGTATTTGAAATTCCAGTTGGAAGATTCCTGTTCCGTTTTTTAATCTCCAAGAGTTTTCTTTCTGTTACTTCCTTATTTCTCCTCCTCTTTTCCCTGTTCTTCCTCACTGAAAATTCCTATTGGATATATTTTTAATCGCCTGCATCTATCCTTTATGGCTTTTAAAATTTTTTTTAAATTTTAATCTTTTTGTCTTTGGGTACTATAATGGGATGTTTCCTTAACTTTGCCTTCTAGACTAATAATTTCATCTTTGTTTTTTTTTTCCATTCTGAGTAGTGTGATGAATTGTCCAGTTTTTAAATTCAGCCCATCCACTGATGTATGTATAAATGAATGTATATATGTATGTTTCAGGAAATCATATATTTTTATTTCCAAGCACACTTTATTCAAACCTCCACCTAGCCAGAATTCAATTACTTCTCACCAAGTTTATTTATCTATAATATCCAGATCTAAGTCATATCACCCCTCAACTGGACTATGTTTTAATTTTTATCTATTTATTTTCTGATACAGAGTCTTCACTCAGGCTGGAGTGCAGGGGCGCAATCTTGGCTCACTGCAGCCTCCACCTCCTGAGTTCAAGCGACTCTCCTGCCTTGGCCTCCTGAGTACCTGGGATTACAGGTGCGCGCCACCATGCCTGGCTAATTTTTGTATTTTTAGTAGCGATGGGCTGTCGCCATGTTGGCCAGGATGATCTTGAGCTCCTGACCTTGTGATCCACGCACCTCGGCCTCCCAAAGTGCTGAGATTACAGGTGCGAGCCACCACACCCGGCCTTCAACTGGACTATGAAAATAACCTAACTCATCGTATCCCTTGCCCTCCCTGTCCCCAGCAACTGTTCTCCACCTAGAAGAAGTTCAGAGTGATTTTTTTTAATGTAAGTAACGTCATTGCATTCCTCTGCTTAAAATACTCCAATGGCTTCCCATCTCATTCAGAATAAAATTTGAAGTCTTTGCCATGGCCTACTAAGTCTTGTTTGATAGGGACCCCCACTATTTCTTTTATCATGTCTTTGACACATCACCTTCTCCCTCACTCTATTTCAACCACACTCACCCCAGGGCATTTGCACTTCTCCCTTACACTTGGAATACTCTTCCTCCAGATATGTGTGTGGCTTGCTTCCCCAATTCATTCAGATCTCAGCGACGTCTTTTGTGGCCCTTCTATTTAAGATTCCAACCGTACCATTCACTCTCTTACTCCATTCTTTGCTTTATTTTTCTCCATAATATTTTATGTATTGATGATATACCACATCTTATTGATTAATTGGTGGATATCATGCCCTTGTTTAATTTTAAAGAGGGCAGAAATTTTTTTTCTGTTTTGGTTACTCCCTTATCCCTGACATCTAGAATGGTGCCTGGCACGTGATAGACACTAATACACATTTGTCAAATTGGTGAATAAATAAATAAGCAAATAACCTGTTCTCACATGTTTTACTGTGATATCCTCTAGATCAGAGTCTCTCTGAGACACAGTGACCATTTTTAAGGTTCTATTCTGTTTATTGAACAAATTCTATTTTCTCTGAAATTAGTAATGAGGATTTTTCACCTTGGTCTTTCTATTACTTATTCTCAGTTTTCCTCAAAGATTTGCTTCTTCTTGGTAGTGTTATTTCTTTAACTACAGAAACTTTAGCTACCGTTTCCTCTTCTTTTTGCATTAAATTTATCCATCCACATCTATCTTCTAGGTATTCCTTAATGTTTCTGGGCCACTAACGGCACATGTACGGTTGTATACTTTTCAAAATATCTTTTCAGTAATTTCCAGAGAGACCTGGGGCTCACTCTGCATCTTGCGTGGGAAGCCTGTTGTGGTAAGTCTCAGATCTGATCAAATTTCTTCCTAAATATCTCAGAGCTGTCAACTTGGCTCTTTCATCAAGGGTGTCTTAATGTAATAAAGGTTGTTGAGAGATTATTGGGTAGGATCTGTTTCCTTTCATAAATATTCTTTTCTTCTTTCCTGAGCCTTCAGGATGAAACAGAACCAAAAAACCAAAACAACAAAGGACAACTTTTGTTAACTGCACATCTGTCTTGAGGCACATGTCTTTTTTAAACTCTGCCACATCAGCGTTCTGTTGTAGTCTTCTGCTTTTAAATATCATTGAAACTTAACTACTTGAGTGTGTTTTCTGCTTTTGTCTTATCTTTTCATCCTAAATATGAAAAAGACACCAAGTGACATTTGAAAAGAACCATGACCAGTTTATAGGAGGAAACTACGGCATCATTTTATGTTCATTTATTTTCCATTTCCTCATGTTTATCTTTTTTTTTATATTCTTTGAAGTTGGATTAACTGTCTCCTCTGAATTCCAGGATTTCTACCAGATGAGCTATTTAATTAGCCCATAATCCTTTATAGAACATTGTCAATGAATAGATCATCCTTGAAATTAATCTGGCACATTCAAAGAGATTTCTGGTTTCAAGAATTTTTGGCCTAAAATTATTTTCAGCTGATAAATAATATTCTAAAATAGTTAAATCTGCAGTTGGTTGTGTGAGGCTTCATAATCTCCCAAAGTAGCTGGGGCAAATATGATCCAAAAAGGAAGCCAAAAATTAGAGAAAAGCCTAAAGCTTAATAAGCAATATTTGGAATAACTCTGTACCCTTTTAAGTGACTCAAAGTCAAAGCTAAGTAAACTCACTCTATGAATACATTTGGACAGTTATTTAGTACAAAAAAAGAATACATTGTAAAGAATATATTTTACTTCGAATACTATTTTTTCCTTGAATCTCTATAGATCTAAATGAGTTGATACATTCTGAATTAGAATGAACCACTTTGGATTAATATCAAATATATGAAGAAGCCAAAACTTTTTCATCTCTTTAAGTGATGGCATGGAACAGAATTCCACTAAAGAGCTATCATACTTTAGAAACCGTTTCCATTTCTCTTTCTTTCATCTTTGTGAATTCTTAATTCTTTTCTTGCATGAACATATTATTCCCTAATGAGGACATTACCATTTTTCTCTTTTCTTACCCACAGGCTGTTAAAATCAACTGAGCTCTTAATGATTTAGTGAAGAGAAAACACCCTAATTGGAAACCATCCTCCCTCTGCAGCCAGTTTTAGAATTTTTAGCTTCACAGCTATAGCTTAAGAGAAACTTAGCAAAGAACCTCAAGATGCTAATTATGTGGTTACATAATTTACATAGATTTATATCACATTAACATATGCATTTCAAATTTTGAAAATTAATCTAGGGCAAACTGATGAGGGCAATTACTGGGGGTATTTTAGGATTTTCCCTTGTGATCCACTCAAGCACATCATTTATTTTTTAAAATCTGTATTAGCTTTTTCTAATGAACAGTGTCTCAAATAGACATAAATATTATTGGTTAGCATTCATGAGGCTGCATGGAATAACTCTTTAATGTTGAGAATTATAGTCCAGCAGTCCTACATTCCCTCTGGTCACAGAATCACAGGGCAGGGTAGACAGATCTTTGGAAAATGCAGAGGCCTGCCTGGTGCTTACCCTCTGTGAGGGTTTAGTTATTCTGGCAGAGGTAGTGGAGTACCTGGGTGTTCTTTCAAAGGCCCCTGAGACATTCTTTTTCTTTTTCCCCTTTTTTTTTTTTGACACAAGGTCTCATTTTGCCACCCAGGCTAGAGTGCAGTGGCACCACCTTGGCTCACTGCAACCTCTGCCTCCCAGGATCAGGCAATTCTCCTGCCTCAGCCTCCCAGGTAGCTGGCACCGCAGGCACGCATTAGCACACCAGGCTAATTTTTTTGTAATTTTTGGTAGAGTTGGGCTTTTGCCACGTTACCCAGGCTGCTCTTGAACTCCTGAGTTGAAGTGATCTGCCTGACTCCACCTCCCAAAGTGTTGGAATTACAGGTATGAGCCATGACTCCCAGCCCTGCTGGGCCATTCCAATGAGCAGCCGGAGTAGAGTCTACATACAGTAGGGCACCAATATAAAGTATATTACATATTTCAAAATCACTGGAACCACAAAATAGTGATTGAGTAATTATAAACATATTTCAGTGGAGGCAATATTGTAAGCATTTTTTAAAATTAACGAACCCCTTTGAAAATCCTCTTACCCATAGCGTGAAGTCCAAATTGCCAATTCTTTCCTTACTTCCAGTCATCCATTGGTAGCATTGAAAATGATACGGACTTCTCAGCTATTCTAAATGATATGGAAGAAATGTCTATAATTTTTGATATGTGTTTTACGTCTGTTATGACTTCATGCAAAATCTAAGTAAATTTTTATACATCCTCACATACACTGGATAGAAGTAATGTTATTTCTGCACATAATGGATAAGGGGTATAGGCCTTAATGTCTACTCGGTAAAACTGTGGACTATTAAGAGCTTCCTAACTCTGATTCTTTTTACTCCTTTCTCATTCAATTGACTTTTTCTTTCTCATTGGAGTTGTCCAAGGTCTGTGGTAATGCCTAGTGTTGGTCATAATCACATAGTCAGTTTTTGTAATATTAATGTTTCTAATCAAATTCAGGGTTACACTTGGCTTAGTCCCAGAACAGCTGGGAATTCTGAGTGCCACTAGGGAACACAACCAGCTGCCTATAACTTTGAAAAGCATATTTTGGACACTTTTACATGGTTATGTAAACACAGACATATCCAGATCTAAGAAAGAGAGACGCACCAAGATTATATTTGAACTAATTAAATATTTATATTCAGGTCATCCTAGCATTGTTCCTTTATTGACTTAATAGGCATGTGCTTTCCAAAGCCACTGGCAGGAATCAATCAACGATCGTAATGAACTGATCTTAAAATTAAAGACATAAACACAAAAATAAATCATGGAACTACATTTAAGTGCCCCTCAACAAGGTTAAATATCTAACCCTTTCAGATAAATATGGAGAAACTGTATATTCTTCTGATAAGGAAAATCAAAATTATGGAATAAATATGCTATAGCAAATATGTTGTTTGTACTTGAAAGTTTTTTAAATGGCTTAGGCCAAAACAGGTTTCTGCCAGTCATTAAATTATTTTAGGGCAAGGTGGTTCACGCCTGTAATCCCAGAACTTTGGAAGGCCGAGGAAGGAGGATCACTTGAGCTCAGGAGTTTGAGACCAACCTAAGCAACATGGCAAAACCCCGTCTCTACAATAAAATACAAAAATGAGCCAGGCATAGTGCACTTGCCTGTAGTCCCAGCTACTTGGGGGGCTGAGGCAGGAGAATCACCTGAGCCCAGGAGGTCAAGGCTGCAATGAGCCATGTTTCCACCACTGCACTCTAGCCTGGATGACCAAGCAATTACTTTTGGGAGATTTCATATGTTTTCCTCATATTCCTATTTTTGCCCTTAAAATTACGCCTAAAAAATTTTCTCCACAAATGGTATCAGGGAAGAAACAGAGTGAAATAGTTCCAGCCTCCACTTGTAAGCCAGCCAGTTAGTCAACTGCACTTATTGAATGCCAGGTGGCTAATTATACCCAGAGTAGTTTATTTTGCCAGCATTGGACTGCTTTCCTACATGATCATTTTGGTACCAAATTTTGCATCTGCAAATGGACAAATTATGAATGTAAATTAGAAATTTATACTGTGTAAAATTAACCTTACATGTAGAAACTAATTTTTGTATTTGAATGTGCATCCATATCTTACCTTCATAGAAATAAAATTACTGAATTAAGGTAAAATGCATACATAAAACCTATCAGCATGTTATCACTTCATGCATGTGACACCAATATAGCAGTGACCTTTGGAGAGTACATCTGTAGCGATTTAATCAACTTTTCATTTTATGTAGTATTTCCTAAGGTACATTTCATGGAATTATAAAATGTCGTATGTGAGAAACAAAAGGTAGGGGAGAAAAAGGGGGTTCTGATCATGGGAAATACTGTCTTTGAGTTTTAAAATACAGCTCTCTTTAATTCTTTTAATGTGCAAATATTCTCTGTGAATCTGCAAGAGGGACATTTCATGTAGACAAAATTATTGTAGCTACCATTCAGGACATAGGCGTGGGCAAGGACTTCATGTCTAAAACACCAAAAGCAATGGCAACAAAAGCCAAAATCGACAAATGGGATCTCATTAAACTAAAGAGCTTCTGCACAGCAAAAGAAACTATCATCAGAATGAACAGGCAACCTACAGAATGGGAGAAAATTTTTGCAACCTACTCATCTGACAAAGGGCTAATATCCAGAATCTACAATGAACTCAAACAAATTTACAAGAAAAAAACAAACAACCCCATCAAAAAGTGGGCAGAGGACATGAACAGACACTTCTCAAAAGAAGACATTTATGCAGCCAGAAAACACATGAAGAAATGCTCATCATCACTGGCCATCAGAGAAATGCAAATCAAAACCACAGTGAGATACCATCTCACACCAGTTAGAATGGCCATCATTAAAAAATCAGGAAACAACAGGTGCTGGAGAGGATGTGGAGAAATAGGAACACTTTTACACTGTTGGTGGGACTGTAAACTAGTTCAACCATTGTGGAAGTCAGTGTGGCGATTCCTCAGGGATCTCGAACTAGAAATACCATTTGACCCAGCCATCCCATTACTGGGTATATACCCAAAGGACTATAAATCATGCTGCTATAAAGACACATGCACACGTATGCTTATTGCGGCACTATTCACAATAGCAAAGAGTTGGAACCAACCCAAATGTCCAACAACGATAGACTGGATTAAGAAAATGTGGCACATATACACCATGGAATACTATGCAGCCATAAAAAATGATGAGTTCGTGTCCTTTGTAGGGACATGGATGAAACTGGAAAACATCATTCTCAGTAAACTATCGCAAGGACAAAAAACCAAACACCGCATGTTCTCGCTCATAGGTGGGAATTGAACAATGAGAACTCCTGGACACAGGAAGGGGAACATCACACTCCGGGGACTGTTGTGGGGTGGGGGGAGGGGGGAGGGACAGCATTAGGAGATACACCTAATGCTAAATGACGAGTTAATGGGTGAGGAATATGGTACATTTACCTGCAATTACATGTACCTATATTGATTGTCATTTCCAATGCATTTGACCTTCTAGGACCTAGTCAAGTGTGGGGCCTAGGGAAAAGCTGATTTAATGAGTCAACACCACACAGTTAAGATGGTTTCCATTCCCATCTCCATGTTACTATAATTGTTGCTTTTAACCTATACCACAAGCTCGCCTGCATTTCAATAGTGATAGAGATTTTACTAATCTCCTAAGAGTATATGCAAAGACAGACACAGTGGTATAAAGCAGATGGCTCATTTCTTTAGAGTTTTTCTGAAACTGGTACAACCCCCACTTGGACATGATGTCTAGGATTTCTTCTAGATTTTCTAGTTTATTTGTGTAGAGGTGTTTATAGTATTCTTTGATGGTAGTTTTTATTTCTGTGGGATTGGTGGTGATATCCCCTTTATCATTTTTTATTGCGTGTATTTTCAAAAGCAGCATCAGGATACTCCCTGAAAGATGTTACCCACTTGCCCCCAAATAGCTTGTCATTAGCAAGCCCCTTGGTGTCCACCCCAGAGCCACATGACCCCTATTAGCTTCAGGGATCCTGGACTGCAGAGTAAAACTCCACTTTCCCCAGGAGCTGGGAGCAGTGCAGGTAGTACCCCAAGGTGCTGAGTGTGTGTCATGGACCGAATTGTGTCCCTTATATTGTGTCCCCATATATTGAAGCCCTAAACTGCAGTACCCCAAAATGTGACTATATTTGGTGATAGGGCCTCTTAACAGATGATTAAGCTAAAATGACTCCAAGAGATTGTGTCCTAATCCAAGCTGACTTATGCCCCTATAGAAAAAAATATTAAGACACAAGAGACACCAGCGAAATGCACAAAGCAAGATGACTTAAGGTCAAAGGGAGAAGGCAGCCATCTACAAGCCACAGAGAGGTCTCAAAAGAAATCTACCCTGCTGACCCTTTGATCTTGGACTTCTAGCCTCCAAAACTGTGAGATAACAAACTGATGTTGTTTAAGCTACCCAGTCTGTGGTGTTTGACTATGGCAACCCTTGCAAACTACTACAGTGTATATTTGAGAGTGGTTAATGAGACAAATCCTTTAGCTGATATAATGGGAAATTAGCCAGGGGCTGCCTGAAAATTAATTTCTGAGTAGACACCATCCAAACGACTGTGGGCATGATCATAGCTGTTTCTTTAAACTGTATCTAGCAAGAGTCATTAATGACAAGATTGTTAAATGTTGGGCATAGAAGTGACTACTGGACGCAGGGTATGCAAATGGGCTAAACTCTGGGGCCAGGGTGACACCTCAAGCTTAATGAGAGCATCATGTGAACTGCTTATGAATTCCTCCATACATACACCCTCCCAAGACTAAACCAGGAAGAAGTTGAATCTCTGAATAGACCAATAACAGGCTCTGAAATTGAGGCAATAATTAGTAGCTTACCAACCAAAAAAAGTCCAGGACCAGATGGATTCACAGCCAAATTCTACCAGAGGTACAAGGAGGAGCTGGTACCATTCCTTCTGAAACTATTCCAATCAATAGAAAAAGAGGGAATCCTCCCTAACTCATTTTATGAGACCAGCATCATCCTGATACCAAAGCCTGGGAGAGACACAACAAAAAAGGAGAATTTTACACCAATATCCCTGATGAACATCGATGCAAAAATCCTCAATAAAATACTGGCAAACCAAATCCAGCAGCACATCAAAAAGCTCATCCACCATGATCAAGTGGGCTTCATCCCTGGGATGCAAGACTGGTTCAACATATGCAAATCAATAAATGTAATCCAGCATATAAACAGAACCAACTACAAAAACCACATGATTATCTCAATAGATGCAGAAAAGGCCTTTGACAAAATTCAACAACGCTTCATGCTAAAAACTCTCAATACATTAGGTATTGATGGGACGTATCTCAAAATAATAAAAGGTATCTCTGACAAACCCACAGCCAATATCATACTGAATGGGCAAAAACTGGAAACCTTCCCTTTAAAAACTGGCACAAGACAGGGATGCCCTCTCTCACCACTCCTATTCAACTTAGTGTTTGAAGTTCTGTCCAGGGCAATCAGGCAGGAGAAGGAAATAAAGAGTATTCAATTAGGAAAAAAGGAAGTCAAATTGTCCCTGTGTGCAGATGACATGATTGTATATCTAGAAAACCCCTTCGTCTCAGCCCAAAATCTCAAGCTGATAAGCAACTTCAGCAAAGTCTCAGGAAACAAAATCAATATGCAAAAATCACAAGCATTCTTATACACCAATAACAAACAAACAGAGAGCCAAATCATGAGTGAACTCCCATTCACAATTGCTTCATAGAGAATAAAATACCTAGGAATCCAACTTACAAGGGATGTGAAGGACCTCTCCAAGGAGAACTACAAACCACTGCTCAATGAAATAAAAGAGGATACAAACAAATGGAAGAACATTCCATGCTCATGGATTGGAAGAATCAATATCGTGAAAATGGCCATACAGCCCAAGGTAATTTATAGATTCAGTGCCATCCCCATCAAGCTACCAATGACTTTCTTCACAGAATTGGAAAAAACTACTTTAAAGTTCGTATGGAACCGAAAAAGAGCTGGCATTGCCAAGTCAATCCTAAGCCAAAAGAACAAAGCTGGAGACATTACGCTACCTGACTTCAAACTATACTACAAGGCTACAGGAACCAAAACAGCATGGTACTGGTACCAAAACAGAGATATAGACCAATGGAACAGAGCAGAGCCCTCAGAAATAATGCCCCATATCTACACCTATCTGATCTTTGACAAATCTGACAAAAGCCAGAAATGGGGAAAGGATTCCCTATTTAATAAATGGTGCTAGGAAAACTGGCTAGCCATACGTAGAAAGCTGAAACTAGATCCCTTCCTTATATCTTATACAAAAATTAATTCAAGATGGATTAAAGACTTAAATGGTAGACCTAAAACCATAAAAACCCTAGAAGAAAACCTAGGCAATACCATTCAGGACATAGGCATGGGCAAGGACTTCATGTCTAAAACACCAAAAGCAATGGCAACAAAAGCCAAAATTGACAAATGGGATCTAATTAAACTAAAGAGCTTCTGCACAGCAAAAGAAACTACCATCAGAGTGAACAGGCAACCTACAGAATGGGAGAAAATTTTTGCAACCTACTCATCTGACAAAGGGCTAATATCCAGAATCTACAATGAACTCAAACAAATTTACAAGAAAAAAACAAACAACCCCATCAACAAGTGGGCGAAGAATATGAACAGACACTTCTCTTTTATTTCATTGTTTGTTATTGGTATATTTATGCAGCCAACAGACACATGAAAAAATGCTCATTATCACTGGCCATCAGAGAAATGCAAATCAAAACCACAATCAGATACCATCTCACACCAGTTAGAATGGCGATCATTAAAAAGTCAGGAAACAACAGGTGCTGGAGAGGATGTGGAGAAATTAGAACACTTTTACACTGTTGGTGGGACTGTAAACTAGCTCAACCATTGTGGAAGTCAGTGTGGCGATTCCTCAGGGATCCAGAACTAGAAATACCATTTGACCCAGCCATCCCATTACTGGGTATATACCCAAAGGACTATAAATCATGCTGCTATAAAGACACATGCACAGTATGTTATTGCGGCACTATTCACAATAGCAAAGACTTGGAACCAACCCAGATGTCCAACAATGATAGACTGGATTAAGAAAATGTGGCACATATACACCATGGAATACTATGCAGCCATAAAAAATGATGAGTTCATGTCCTTTGTAGGGACATGGATGAAGCTGGAAACCATCATTCTCAGCAAACTATTGCAAGGACAAAAAACCAAACACCACATGTTCTCACTCATAGGTGGGAATTGAACAGTGAGAACACATGGACACAGGAAGGGGAACATCACACACCAGGGCCTGTCATGGGGAGGGGAGAGGGGGGAGGGACAGCATTAGGAGATATACCTAATGTTAAATGACGAGTTAATGGGTACAGCACATCAACATGGCACATGTATACATATGTAACAAACCTGCACGTTGTGCACATGTACCCTAAAACTTAAAGTATAATAAAAAATTAAAAAAAGAAAAAGAGAGAGAAATAAAGAGAGAAGAGTGAGAAGAAAAAAAAAAAGAAAATCAACTTGATTGATGTTTAACTTACAAACAATAAATTACACCCACTTCAGTGAATTTTGACGAATAATATACTCACATAATTACCACCACAATTAAGATTCGAACATTCTTATTACACTGTCATCAGTCTCCTCAACCCTTGGCCCACTGTAACAAATGATCTGCTCTCTCTTGCAATAATTCTTCCTTTTCCGGAATGCTCTGTAAGTGGAAGAATACAGTGTGTACTCTTGTGTCTAGCTTCTTTTGCTTAGTATATTTTAACATTTTTGAGATTCACCAGTGTCATTGCATATGGCAGAAGTTCAACCCTCTTTAGTGCTGAGTAATATTCCTTTGTGTGGCTATCATACAATTTGTTTATCCATTCACCTGTTGATGCACATTCACCTGCTGACACACCTGTTGCTTCTAGTTTGAGGCTGCTATGGACATTGGTGTTCAAGACTTTGTGCGGACATTTGTTTTCAGTTCTTTGGAGTGGATGCCTAGAAGTAGAATTTTGGGGTTATACGGTAAGAGTGAGTTTAATCTTTTAAAACCATCAGTCAGGTTTCCAAAATGGCTGTACAATTTCATCTCTCCACCAGCAATGACATGGGTTCCAATCACTCCCCTGGACAACTCTTAATAAACAATCTTTTAAAATACCATAGTCAGTATTTTTCATTGTAGCCAGTTGAGTAGGTATAGAATGGTATATCATTAAAGTTTGCATTTCCTAATGACTAATGATACTTAGCATTTTTTGCTTCGAGTAACATTCTTCTTATTTCACATTAGTCAAAATTTACTTTTAAATGTTCAATGCTTAACAAGAAACTTAATGGCAAAAAAAAATCGCATTGAGTTCAACTGTATTTTAGTTTTTAAAAAGCCTCCCTTAAATATGTAGAACGATTGGGAAGTCCTATTGCTGCCTTTTGGCAGACATGTTGGCCCTGTCATGAGAAAGAATTTCTCTGCAGAGAACAGGGCCCCTCCCCAGTCAGAAAGAGAGAAGTGTTTTAAGGAGAAACAGCATTTTATTTCATCAAACCCTGGCTATCTCATGTGGGCTGATGTGAAAGATTGACAGGTGCCTAACCAATATTCAGTCCCCTTTTTGTGCTTTGTAAGAGAACCCAGCTTTTATTCAGGCCAGGGGGAAGTATCCAGCTGAACGACTGCATTTCCCAGACTTCCTTGTAGCAAGGTGTAGCCATTTAATTAAGTCCTGGCCAATGAGTATGATGGAACATCCAGTAACGTCCAAGAAATGTTGGATGAGCCATCCAGGAATGTTGTATAGAAAGCTGTTCTCCTATTTGTCTTCCTTTCTCCTCTTCTCACTGCTTGGATGGCAAGTAGAATGGCTGGAGCTTTAGAAGCCTTAGGATGCCCTTCAGAATAGAAATGACAAGCTAAAGTTGCAGATAGACAAAATCTGGGTTGCTAATGAACCTGCGAGGCTCCCTTCCTGGCCCTGTCTGCCTAACTCATCTTCTGTGATGAGAGAACAGTTTCATGAGAAAATGATGCTCATGCAATTGTTTTTTGTGGTTTTCTCTTTTGTACAGCCTGGACCAATTCTAATTGTTACTACCAGTAGAGGCATGAACACTACTGCCAGCAACAATGTCCTCAAAACCCCCCAAGAATTCTAGCCAACAGTACAGGGGGAGGGGCCAAAGCCGACCAGAGTGGCGGGAACCAGCAAGCAGCATCAGCCACTTGGAGCATTCATGAGTAGATTCTGATCTACTGGGTGATTTTGTTTTATTCTAGCACAGAGTTCTCCTTCAGACCCGACACTGCATTCATGAACACTCTGGCCCCCTGAAAACTAAAATAACTACAATCATTAGGTTGATTTCATAAAAATCAGCTCAGGTGATCAGCATGGTATAAAGAATAGAGCATTAAACTAACAATCAAGATATTGGGGTTTAGTACTCTTTCCCTATTTAAACAACTTCGAGCAAATTGTTTATGTTTTCTAGCGTTAAATGAACAATTCCATTGCTAGCAGGAATTATACATGTTAATCTGTAATTTGATCCCTCTTTTCTCTCCAATGAAAGCCTAATCTTGACATTAGATGGAAGTGACTAGAAAGACAATGGTAAGGTGAAGTCATAGGAAGAAAGTAAAACAAGCTAAAGTATATTTTAATGTAATATTATACACCATATATAATAGACTTAAATAATATATAGATATATATTTATATAAACAATATATACATTATTTCATCTAATATATTTATTTATATATTAAGAAATTTATTTAATATATTTATAATAATAATTATATAATATAATAATATATAATATATAACTATTATATTTATAATTGAGAAGATATTAAATACATATTAAAGCAGAAATACAGTAAATATATAAATATATATTTCTATATATAAATACTTTATATATTTCTATAATATATAAATACAAATATGTATTTAATATATTTCTTCTTATATACACATAATAGGTAATAATATATTATATATTATTTTATATAATCTTATATGCTAAGGTGATTTAGGCTGGTGAAAAGAAAACAAGCTTCTTGTGAAACTGATTCTGTCAGTAAGAACAGTAATAAAGAAATAGCTATAATGTCAAGATTTCTGTCTTCTTTTCCACCCTCAATATTTTTGTGTCTTATAGAGGCACACAATAGTATCGGTGTTAGTTGCAAAAATGGGCACAATTCTCCCCTTCCCTATATGCATGCCCAGGCTATCCTGCAGTTTTTCTGTTGGCCCCACTGACAGCCAGAAGCCCCCAGTGGCTGAGCTGCCCATCTGGCAGCTGACCTCAGACACATGAGTTAGCCCAGTCAGGACCCAAAGGGTCACCTGGATGAGCTGAAATTACTGATCTACAGAATCATGAGCTAAGTAAATGGTTGTTTTGTTAAGCCACAAATTTCTGGAGCTGTTTGTTATTCAGCAAAAGCTAACTGATACTTAAACCTGTGAATTTTTGAAACCCAATTTCCTTATGTGTAATTTTTCCTTCCCCAGATTTGAAAAAGAAACAAGAAGGGGGCTTTTCAGTACAAAATTCCTCCCAAACAAACCATCATGTCTAGGGCAACAAAACATTAGTAGAGATGAAAGGCCTTTTCTGTGTTCACCTTATGGCCAACAAGGCTACTGAATTTCTATTTTACTGCACTGAAGCAAATGCCTGCAGATCACTGTATTTATCTTTTCTTTATAAATGAGGTTGTATTACTTTGTAATCCCCTGGTAGGCTTTGCCATGAACACCCTGCTCCAACATGAACTGCCTGTGCTTCCTGCACCTGTGCTGGTGGCCTAGAAGTCATTCTCCACCATCAGTATCCTGTGAAACCAACCAACTCCCAAGAGCCTGTTTTCATGGCCACGGGCTCACGCAGGCTCACCTCCAAATGCAGGAAAGTAGCAAACTGCTTTTATTTTCAAGCTCCAAAGTTAATTTTTGAAATACAAGTTTGTCTTCCCAGGAAATCCTGAAGTTTTTGTGAGCATGTGAAAGTATAGGTGCCTTAGGTCATTCTTGTACTGCTATAAAGAAACACCTGAGACTGGGTAATTTACAAGAAGAGAAATCTAATTGGCTCACGGTTCTGTAGGTTGTACAGGAAGCATAGCAACATCTGCTTCTGGGGGGACCTCCAGAAACTTTTACTCATGGTGAAAGGGACAGGGGGAGCAGGCACCTCACATGGTGAAAGCAGGAGCGAGAGAGGGTGAGAGACAGGGAGGGAGAGAGAGAGTGTGAGTCGGGGGAGGGAAGTCCCACACACTTTTAAATGGCCAGATCTCCTGTGAGCTCAGAAAGAGAGCTCATTTATCACCAAGGCGATGGCCCAAGCTGTTCATGAGGGATCTGCCCCCATGATCCAAACACCTCCCTCCAGGCCCCACCTCCGACACTGGGGATTACAATTCAACATGAGATTCGGGTGGGGAAAAATATTCAAACTATATTAACAGGTTAATTGAAGAATTTGTTTTCTTATGCCCCACCTCATCTTGCAGAGGATTCAGAGTGGCTGTGGAGGGCTTGCAGTACACGTAGACACATTAGGAGCCCTCCATGGGATGTAAATTTAATGGTGCTGTGCAAACTCCTCTCTCTCAAGTATCTGTCTCATGCCCGTCACCATGCCTGGATTCACTCTATTAACCTGTTATTCCCTCTGATCTTAGAGGTTTTTTTGATGTTTAAGAGTTCCTCATCACCAGTAAATCTCCCTGCTGTCATCACTTAGCACATCTACGGGAATTAGCTGATTGCTAGCTGGAAGAAAGAGTAGGCTGTAGGATAGGTGCTGAGAGAGGTGGGTGGTGCCATTTCAATTTCATGTATTTCACCATGTTTGAGGGGTGCCCTCATTTTAAACTGTAGAATTTTTCTCTAGGAGGTCCTGCAGATTATTCGCTATTGTTTCCAAGTCTCTTTCACATTCGGCAGATGATAATACAGTTTCCTTCCTTGAAAGGTATTAGCATTCCCTCATTATTACTTTGGAAGCAGCTTTATTTCATTGTTGAGCTTGTGTTCCAAGCACAAAATGTCTTAGGGATCCTCAGAGGCCATCTGCTCTGATCCTCTTTCCACCCTAACTTCATAAACTTGGAAGTGAGGATCAAAGAACAGAAGAGACTTCCCTGGGCTCTGAACCTCCCCGACCAACTGCCTCACTCTTCTACTTAAACACACACACACACACACACACACACACACACCCCTACCTCTGAGAATCCTGGGATTTGGAGGAATGTAGTTTGGGATTTAGAAAGCAAGAAAAAGAGAAGGGAGAAAGAAGGAGGGAGGTAGAGGAAAGGACAGGAGAAAAGAACGAAGGCAAAAGGCAGGCAACTTTCTCACCCTAAGTCTTATATCAAATTAATTTTTTCCCGAAGAGACAATAGGGTGCAGTCTTTAAATGTCCAGGCTTGAAACCAGGCTGCCAGCTTAAAATCCTACTTCTACTGCCCACAAGGCATGTGAACACAAAACTCACTGAAACTCTCTGTTTCTGTCTCAACCTGCATAAGACCAGGATGAGAATACAAGAGAACCTACCCCGTGCGTGGTTGTTCAATTAAATGAATATATGCATATGCGTAGTACAACAGTTCCCAGCACTCACAAAAAAACCTACGTACATAGTAGTCTATGCGATTCCTCCAGAATTTTTCAGGCAGGCTAAATCTCCTCTCCCCACTTCCCCAGGACACCCCTCTTTGTCTTCACATGTAACTTACCGTACTGTGACTGTGCTTGCCTTTCTCCCTACAAGACTGTGAGTCCCTGGAGGGCCTTCCTTTTTATTTTAATCTTCAGAGGCTGACACAGTACCTAGCACATAGTAAGTCCTCCGAAAATACCATTTCAATGAATGAATGATTCAATGATTTCATAATACTTATAGAATAAAGTCCATATTTCATTTCTTAACAGCTCGCCTGTCAGATCCCTCAGAATATGACTGCAACGTCACTTTTGAATGTCCTCTGCCACCTTCCCACCTCTGCATCTTACATTCTATCATAAAAGTGCCATATGCTATTCGCTGCCATGATATGCTCGTGCTGTTCCCACTCTTATGTAAAATGTCCTTCCCCTCTTTCTCTGCCTAGTGAATTTCTTTACTTCCTCAGGACTTCTTTGAATGTCATCACTTCTGTGAGTTCTTCCAGACTGCTCCAAGCCCCCAGTCAGAACATATTGCCTTTTTTGATGTGCTCTCCTAGGTCTTTGTTCTCTAGCATACAGCTTGTGAAAATAAACTGTGCTTGGTCACATGCCTGTCTCTCTTTCTCCCTCTTTTAGTTGTCAGCTTCTCCTGGAATAAGCATGTCTGGACTGCCAGATTTCAATAAATATTTGTTGAAGATTAATGCCTGGGACTTCAGTGCTTTGGGTGATGTTTAGATTTCTGTCTGCCACATCTACTCAAGTCTCAGTAGGTTATTTCTGCTGGCCAGGCTAATCAAAGGCATTTGCTGATGCAAGCTAGGTGGTCTGTGCCTGGTAGAGTCACAGATAACTAAGCCTTATCCTTAGTATTCAGTGAGCTGTTTAATAAGCCAGTTTTTTCAGGGAGTTTCTTTTGTTGTTGTTCTTTTCTGTACTATTCCCTCAAACTGGAGCCAATGGGTCTGAAATATGCTTCCTGGAGATGTGCTGCAAACTAACATGTTTACCATGTTTTTGAAGTTTTCCTGATTTGGCCCAAAAAGTTATATTTTTATATGTTAAAGTTTTTCCTCATTCTTCTCATAGAAGAGGGGGTTTTGACATTTGTTTAAAACTGTAGATTCTTGTAGATAATTCATTTTTGTTTTCTGGATGAATCTCTGTGTTAGTCCATTCTCACACGGCTAATAAAGACATACCTGACACTGGGTAATTTATAAAGGAAAGAGGTTTAATTGACTCACAGTTCAGCGTGGCTGGGGAGGACTCAGAAAACTTACAATCATGGCAGAAGGGGAAGCAAACACGTCCTTCTGCACATGGCAGCAGCAATGGGAAGTGCTGAGTGAAGTAGGGGAAAGCCCCTTATAAAACCATCAGATCTCATGAGTACTCACTCACTATCATGAGAATAGCATGGGGGAAACCACCCCCACAATTCAATTATCTCCACCTGGTCCTTCCCACCACACATGGGGATTATGGGAACTGCAATTTAAAATGAGATTTGGGTGAGGACACAGCCAAACTATGTCAATCCCAATGCTGTTTTATAAAAATAAATGGCTTAGTAATCCCAGATTGATATTAATCTAAGAATTTTTGTCTTTGTGTATATTTGGGTGCTGATATTTACAGCCAGTTTTGGGAGAAGGGCCTGGAAACAACAAAGGTGACAGTTGAACTCCATTAGATGTCTATTTTCCTTAGTCATCACAGGGTAAAAGACCAGAACACCTGACGGATACCAACCATTTCTGTTAACAAACCTGTCTCTCTCGGCTTTGTGTGTCCCCCTCCTCCTTTGTAGCCTAAATTCTGCATCAAAGTGTTTTCAGGGATATTATCTTCTTCATTGGGTTTAGTCACATGAAACTAAGGAGAAACAGGTAATCCTCTTCCACATTCTTGGAGGCCTAATTATTCTCAGACATGTCTTAGATCTAATCAGCAAAACTATGTGCATTCACATGTTCACACACAGACACACACAGAAGAAATCACTTCAAAAAGATGCTAAGGCAAACATACACTTTTGTACCGGGTATTTTCATTTAAACCTTTCAAAACTATTTTTAAGTGTTAGAGCTATTAAGAAAGATAACGTGAATTTAAACATTATTTTGTGTTGATATATATGTTAAATTGAGTTGATAGTCTTCATTTCAAGTATAAAAATGAGGAACTTACCATGATTTAAAAGTAAACTTCACAGCATGAAATAGATGGATGCAATATTTGTTTTCACAACAACTTCAATTATGCGCAATAGGAAAAGGATACAGTCTTGCCCAATATGGTTCCATGAGCTCCATAGTTACAGCTCATCTTCCAGAGTCATCATTAGCCTGTAAGATGACTCAGAAATGTGACCTGTTAAATAATTGTACAGTAACAAGAGTTTATATTTCTCAAGTTTTGGCTGTCTAGAGAGATAGCTGTAATGCACTTTCATTTAAATTCTACTTTAAGACAACTAGGTTGATATTATTATTCCCATATTACAGATGAGAAAACAGGTTCAGACAGCTTTTAAGTAATTTATCCAAGATTACAAACTGGTAAACACATTTGGAGTTTGAATTCAGATGTGTCTGATTTCAAAATTTATGTAGGCACCAATATGTTACCATACCGTCTCCTCCAAAAACAATTGCTCTTTTATTTGGCACCTGCCTGCTAATTTCCAGCCCTTCTGAACAAAGCAACACCCAGTATATGAAGAGAGGTTGACTCAAAAGATATTCAGACCAGCCTGATCAAGATGGTGAAACCCTGTCTCCACTAAAAATACAAAAATTAACTAGGCATGGCAGTGGGCACCTGTAATCCCAGCTACTTGGGAGGCTGAGGCAGGAGAATTGCTTGAACCCAGGAGGCAGAGGTTGCAGTGAGCCGAGATCGCACCATTGCACTCAACAGAGCAACAGATTTCGTTTCAAGAAAAAAAAAAAAAGATACTCAGTTACGTATGGACTTAATGAGCTAAATGTACTTCATATTTGCCCTTTTCCTTAAGGAAATAAATTAAATAAGATGAACTTAAATGGATAAATCCAAAACATATTTACTGCTAAGATGTATACTAAACCCTTCTCATGCCTGGACTATTACCATAATCTCCTAACTGATTTCTCTGTCTCAGTCACTTCATCTGCAATCTATTTTGTATTCTGCCTCCAGATAAATATTCACAAAGCATGATGTCTTCTCTTCAAAGACCTCTTATTCCTCTGAATAACTAGAGTATGTTGTTTATACTATTCATGTGGTACTTAACTTATACTATCCTGTGATTTAGGAATATGTATACAATTTATGTTTCTTTATGCAATGTAAGCACTTTAAGAGTTGAACCTTAAATGTTTAGCCAAAGTAAGCACTTAATAAAGAATTATCAAATTCGGAATTTTCCACCAGACAGCAGAAAATGCATTATTTTTGTTCTATGTCTGGCTCTTCAAATGGACTCAGCTCAGCCATGCTGTATATTCTCAGAACACGTCAAAAACCTGCCACCATCTCTTCATGTTCATTTATTCAGATCTCTCTCCTCTTTTATTTCAATCTCCCTATTCCTTGGGCTCTTGTTACCTGAACCCTTGGCTCTGCCCTCTAACCATCAAAACCTACCTCTTACATTGCTGGCTTGGATGCTATATTTCATCTCCAAATATGATTCTCCAACTCTGATTCTTGGCATCCTGTCTTGGACCCAATCGATATTTACTATTTGTATGTGTGCCAATAACAAATTGCTATTCCCTCTGTCACAATGTAGCTCATGGGACTAACACCACCTGGGCCAATCCACCTTGACTCCCTGCCAGGAAACACAGATTGAACACATTGTCCAAAATACTTAAAACACTTAGAATTTATTATCCACTGAGTACTGGATGAGTTAACAGAAAGGAAACCATTGGGCTCCTTAGACAACAAAGTGCAGGTTGATTAGAATGCCTTAGAAAGCGTTTTCACAACCAGCTGAAAGGGGCTGCAAGAAAAATAGGACAGAAAGTGTAATAGAAAGATCCTTATTTTGCAGTCCAGACACAGATTCCATTTCTGGTACTGTCAGATACAGATAATATCTACTGAGTTTACTTTAACGGCTGTGTAAATAATCAAATGAGATCATAACTGTGAGAGTTCTTTGTCAAACGTAAATGTTGAATGGGTGTAAGATACTTGAAAATACCTGAAATAACCAGGCCCTCCACTACACTGCTTCTCATGTAGAAAATGAAAGCATCGGACCAGATTATCACAGATCACCTTCCAGTATTGTGAGTCTAGGAGAACTTCCAGCCCTGTTCCTTCACACAGGGACAGTGATTGCCTTCTTCCCTCTCCCTTTCTGAGGATTTGCAGCTCCAACCACTGGGGCACAAAGAGATGACCTGACTTTCTCGAGGTTACACAGCGACAAGCAAGGGATCAATGATGCGCATGCCCTGCTCTGCTCATGCATCAGGTCATGCTCATGACTCTTCTCACATCTGCTCCGACCCACCTGCCCTCCCAGGATTCCACTAGGGCTAGCATGGCCCCTGCAGCAGCTTGTGTTGTTCCCATAGTCTAAAGCACTGGAACCATCCCTGTCATTGCCTCATTTTCTGACTGCAGTAATCTTCCAGGAATTTGTGGGACATGAGAGCCAGGCTGAGATAAGATCTCTGATGCACCTGCTGCAGTAAGACCCGCAGCAGGTGTGCCCTGCTTGAACCCCTGGAGGAGCTGGTCTCCAGCAGCTCCCAGAGATGCTGAATTCCATAACCCAAAGTGTAGGAACATTAAGCCTTCATGGGACAGGCTGGAGTTGAAGAAAAGCCTGCTCATAAAATGGGTGGTCTTCTCCCCAGTGGACACGGTGGCTTCAAACAGCAGGTTGGCTGGTTCCCATGAGACAGAGCAACCAGCTGTGTTTCCTGGAGAAGCTACGGCTATGCTGAGTAACATACAGCCTGGAATTTGTTTTGCCTCCTTCCTTTCCTCACTCTCCTTTCCCCTTCGCTCTTCTTCCCTGAGATTGCACTTCCACATAGGACACTGGCACAGAGCTTTGCTTTGTTTAGCTTTTGATTTTGGGAGAACCCAGCGAATGTTGAGACTTTCCTAATGTCAAGATTTTTGCCACACTGCTCCTCGTTTCTGGCAGTGGCATAGCAATGTTTCTGGGCGTTGTCTCGTAAAAGAAAAATCTTTATTATTAAACTGCATTTTCTCACTATTACACACATATTTAGCTGGTGGCAAAATATAAAATCACACCCACATATGTAACCAATAATCACTCAGTTTTTTAAAAAACTATGCTAGTTTGTGTTAAAATGATAGCAACCAAATCAAATTGTAACATATACATGTGTTTGGCATGCTAATTGGGGAGACAGTTTAATTGAAATAAAGCACACCACCGAAAGAACACATTAGGTAGTGTCTAAAAGATCCCTGCTCCAGTATTTTACATGCGAGAACATACAACATTTTAGCAATTCACATTTTGTTATTTTGTTCCTTAGCATTTTGGAAGAAGTCGCTATGTTTTTAGAAATAAAAGAGGGAAGGTGAGCCTCAGTGGCTCACACCTGTAATTTGGAAAGCCCAGGCAGGCAGGTCACTTGAGTCCACGAGTTCAAGACCAGCCTGGGCAACACAGCAAAACCCCATCTCTACCAAAAAAAAAAAAGAAATGAAAAGGAAAAAGAAAAAGAAAAAGGCAAGTCACAGATTAAAAATAAAAGAGGGAGAGAAGATGAGGCAATGGCAGCAGCATCCAGGGCTGTAGGGATATGGGAACAAGGGGATCTGCTGCTGGGACCACAGACAAATCTCAACATACACCAAGGAGCCAATTTCCTGGTTCACATAATCAAGTAAACAGAATTACAGGGAGGCATGAAAAACCTGGATATGAAACGATTAAGTAGCAAACCCTCAGGTTGCCAGGCCCAGTGACTGTTTCCAGTAGTGGGATTCAGAAAGTGTTAGGACTGAGGAGAATCCAACCTGAAAGTGGAAAATTTATCCTTGAGTAATACATAGCTCCTGCTAATGTTTTTGCAGAGAGTAATTCGGTGGAAATAAATGCAATTAAGTTTGAGATTTGCAGGGATTTGTGTAATAGCTCATAGAGTCTTAGATAACTAAACTATAGGAATGGCCGATGAAGTGACTGTACTTCAAGTCTAAACACTGAGAAATTGCCAGTATGAGAGAGGCTGAGGATCCCCCAGAGTCAGTATAAAGGCATAAAGCATGTGATCAGGAGGGAGTAGGAACTAGATGGGGGACAAAGTCATGAACACACAGGAAAGTCTGGATATGACGGAGGCCCAATTTTCTATGCTACACCTAACTGAGGGTTTCCGCAAGACATGCAATACCTGACTCACATCATAACACATTTACAGTTTTGGGGTGGAAGTAAGTATATATTTGAACTGTGTATGCTTTATTCTGGAAGGTTATTTCAGTAGTTTTCATCTTTCTAGCTCTTTAGTCCTTTGAATAGAATTCCTAGAAAAACACCTCCATAGCATACTCTGATGGTCATCTGAAATAGAAGGATGACTGCCAATTACATTCAAGCTACTCTGAGCTGAGGTCCAGGGCAGGCCTGAGTGGAGGTCAAGAAGAAAGCGTTTGCCTGGAGTGGCTTTGGTGGACAGAGCAGGGCAGCAAAAATATAAGTAGGACACTTCCTATATAAAGACACTGAGCAGCAGAGTAGTCAGAACAAGGCTGTTCATAGAAACTCATGGCTGGAGCTCATGAGAAAGAAGGAAGACGTATTCAGTACACAAAGGTAGGTCAGATGACCAAAGGAATATAGACAGTGGACAGATGGCTCATGTGGGAAAACTCTCAGGAGGACCTAGGCAGAATTTGGCATAGGAAGAATTGAGGACCTTCTTGAAAAGCATGTCATTCAAAAGAGGCCACGTTGCCGAAAGCTGAGACTCATTTAATGATCAGCATTGTGGCAGTCTGCAAGAGTGAGATGTCCAGTTGAATGCTATCTGGTAACGTGATTTTGTGACAACTCACATTTTCCCATCTTTATTCATCTATCTTCTTTCTTTAAAGAGCAATTGATGTGAAATCTGACACCCAGAATGGCTTTTCAGAAAATAGCATCCCTTGCAGAATGGTGCTTAAATAAGGCTGTTTAGATTTAAATTTGCCTCTAATTACATGTCTCTAATCAGGTTCCTGATTTATCTTGCAAAATAGCAACTCTGGCTGTTGGAATCCAGGTATCCTTTAAGCCTTACATCCTTAGGTTTGAGATGCTGAGGCAAACTTCTAGACTTTTATTAGATGGTGCTGTTGATTGAGAAAGTGTCTTTCTAGAGTGAGTCTTCTCTGGATAGGCCAAACTCACCTCCCAAGCCAGAGGTTCATTCAGCAGCAGTTCCTGAACTGACTGCCTGTGGGAGGCTGTCCTTGAGGTTTCCCACAGGTGGGAGAACAACTGTCAGTGAAGGAGGGAAGGAAGGAGCTGTAATAAAATTCAGGGGTAGGAATTCAGGAGCAGAGTTATAGTTGAGAAAGGAAGCAAAGCCTGGCTGGCTGCCCTGGAACTCAGCCAACATTGGGGCAAGTTAGGAGTGAGGGTGCAAGGCCTCGCTGGCACCCGGGTCCAGGTGGAGCTAGACTGGAAGGGAGACTATGTGCCGGAGCTCATTCCCAGAGGTCACCTGGCTCATGGTGCCCTGCCCACACTCTTCCAGATGAGACAAATGCCAAGGTCCTTCTCTGCAGTGGGCTTGCTTACAACAGTGCAAGCAGATCTCACAGAGCAAAAGTCTAGATGAAAAAAGAAAAAGAAGGTAGTGGGAGGCAGCGAAATTTGCAAACAGAAATGCTTTAAATGACCCACTTCATTGACCTGGAGGTTATCTATTTTTAGAACAAAAATTGGGAACATTTTGACATACAAATTAATATTGAATATTTTCTATGCATTGCTTTTTAGCAGTTGTTAGTAAGATTTCTGCAGTACTCTCCATTATGTAGAATGCAGGCTACCCCTTTGTAATCAGAAGACTACAGGGATCTAGCAGGGCATGTCGGCCTGAATTCCCTTCCCACTACATGATCTCGGCTGGTATTACTGTCTGCTCTCCTTAGCTGAGCTTGCCTAGGATGTAGATTGCTTCTTCCATCTTTCCCTCCCAATATTGAGGTTCTGCACATCTGGTCATTCACATTAATAAGCATCTCAGCCCTCTATAAATCACAATCTCTTCCCAAACCATGAATTTCTATGACAGTAAGGATTAATAACAGGAGGGTAGAGTTAGAGTTCTCAATCTGAACTTATTACAGCCTATTTTGGGTGAAATACCAAAACCATATGGTGGCAACAAGATAGACAATGTGTTTGTTTTATCTGATTTTTATAGGCTTTTATGTATATTTACAGGCTTATTTTTAAAATGGGACTTTCTTCTATAACAATATGCTTAATTCTTTGAAAGCAGATGAGAAATTCAAGAGCATAAAGGAAATGTTTTAACCAATTCTTTTCCTAAGGAGTGAAAGACAAAAAGGAAAACTGGGCTAGGCATGGTGGCTCATGCCTGTAATCCTAGCACTTTGGGAGGCCAAGGTGGGCGGATAACCTGAGGTCAGGAATTCAAGACCAGCCTGGCCAATATGGTGAAATCCCAGCTCTACCAAAAATACAAAAATTGGCTGGGTGTGGTGGCGGGTGCCTGTAATCCCAGCTACTCAAGAAGTTGAGGCAGGAGAATCGCTTGCACCCAGGAGGTGGAGGTTGCAGTGAGCCAAGATCCCACCACTGTACTCCAGCCTGGGTGACAGAGGGAAACTCCGCCTCAAAAAAAAAAAAAAGGAAAACTGAAACATAGCATCCCAGAATCACAGTCCTGGAAAGGAATGTAAACTTAATGACCTGCCTGGATTGGAGCTTCACTAGTGTATGAACAGATCACATGCCATCAAGATAGAACCTATACTTGAACAGCATTTTGTAGAAGGTGATGTGCATACAGGCTGGTGACTTCCACATCTGTATCTCCAGAGCACCGGGTATGCACATTTAACTGCCTACTGGACAACCCCACCTGCATGGATCCTCAGCCAGGCAGGCAGACTCACCACAACCCTACCTTTACACTCTTCACTCCTCCTTGAGAGCCAAATCAGGAATTCAGTCTCATTCACAATTGCTACAGAAAGAATAAAATACCCAGGAATACAACTAACCAGGGAGATGAAAGATCTCTACAATGAAGACTAAAAAAGACTGCTGAAAAATATCAGAGATGACACAAACAAATGGAAAAACATTCCATACTCATGGATAGGAAGAATCAATATGGTTAAAATGGCCAGACTGCCCAAAGCAATTTATAGACTCAACGCTGTTTCCATCAAACTATCAATGATATTCTTCACAGAACTAGAAAAAACTATCTTAAAATTTATGTGGTACCAAAAAAGAGCTGAAACAGCCAAGGCAATCCTAAGCAAAAAGAATGAAGCTGGGGCTACAGTAACTAAAACATCATAGTACTGGTACAAAAACAGATACATAAACCAAGGGAATAGAATACAGATCCCAGAAGTAAGATCACACACCTATAACCGTCTGATCTTCAACAAAGCTGACAAAAACAAGCAATGGGGAAAGGACTCTCTATTCAATAAATGGTGCTGGGATAACTGGATACCCATATGCAGAAGATTGAAACCCTACCCCTTTCTTACACAAAGTTATTTTTATACAAAAATCAACTCAAGATGGATTAAAGACCTAAATGTAAACCTAAAACTATAAAAACCCTGGAAGACAATCTAGGCAAGACCCATTCTGGACATAGGAACGAGCAAAGATTTCATGACAAAGACACCAAAAGCAATCTCAACAAAAGCAAATAGGATCTGATTAAACTAAAGAGCTTCTGCACACCAAAATAAACTATCAACAGAGTAAACAGACAACCTACAGAATTGGAGAAAACATTTGCAAACTGTGCATCTAGCAAAGGCCTAATATCCAGCATCTATAAAGAATTTAAACAAATTTACAAGAAAAAAAGAACACTAAAAAGTGGGCTAAGGACATGAACAGACAGTTTTCAAAAGAAGACATACATGCAGCCAACAAGCACATGAAAAAAAGCTCAGCATCACTGATCATTAGAGAAATGCAAATCAACACCACGGTGAGTTACCCCCTCATAACAGTCAGAATAGCTATTATTAAAAAGTCAAAAAATAATAGATGGTGGTGAGGTTACAGAAAAGGGAACACTTATAGACTGTTGGTGGGAGTGTAAATTAGTTCAACCGTTGTGGAAAGCAGTATGGTGATTCCTCAAAGAGCTAAAAACAGAACTACCATTTGACCTGGCAATCTTATTACTGGATATATAGCCAAGGGAATATAAATCATCCTACCATAAAGACACATGCATACGTATGTTCAATGCAGCTCTGTTCACAGTAGCAAAGACATGGAATCAACCTAAATGCCCATCATTGGTAGACTGGATAAAGAAAATGTGGCACATATACACCTTGGAATACTATGCAGCCATAAAAATTAATGAGATCATGTCCTTTGCAGGAACAGGGATGGAGCTGGAGGCCATTATCCTTACTAAACTAACGCATGAACAGAAAACCAAATATTGCATGTTCTGGGGAACAACAGACACTGGAGTCTATTGGAGGGTAGAGGGTGGGAGGAGGGAGGGGATCAGGAAAAATAACTACTGGGTACTGAGTGATGAAATAATCTATACAACAAACCCCCATGACACAGGTTGACCAATATAACAAACCTGCACATGTACCCCTGAACTTAAAATAAAAGTTAAGAAAAATGAAAGAAATAGAGTACTGATATGTCATTTCCAATGAATCTCTGTGTATTTCTCCATAGACAGTGCCTAAGCAATTAAACATAGCCTGTGCTTCAATAACACTTCCAATTACATAGATGAACTTCCATGGATTATTTAAAATTGTATTTGCTATCATATTCTAAATAAACAGTTATTTAAGTCAAACTCTGCTTCAGATACCATAAAGGAAAACAGTGGGTATGTTTTAATGCGTATTTTAGTGGGCTTGTCTTGGGAAAAGTTTTAGGTGGTGGAATCACGAGAATTTCCCCTCCCCCGGTTACCTTCATTGAATTGCAATTATGTGTATTCCTTGACAAAGTCTGGTGTGTTTTTTAAATTTTTGTTTTTAATAAAATTGTATGTAAGAAGATTATTGTGTTATCCAATGATACCCAAAGAAAGTTCCAGATTCAAACTTTCTTTTAGAATAGGAGGCCAGTGAATGCTCCATTGAGTAGAACTTAATTTTATAATTTACCAAATCTTCTTTGTTTTCAGTGCCAGATGCTCAGAGCCAAATCAGACTCAACCATAGCAGCCATTATGAAGTCATGGTACTTATCTTATGGAAACTCTCTTTCTTTGGTCTTGATTATTTATTTCTCTTTTACTAACCTTTTAATGCATGTCTTTGTTTTATTCTTCCTCATTTTATTCAAAGAGGCAGAGCATATATTTTAAGATAAATTACTCAAAGGATTTTATTTGGGCCACGTGCAGTGGCTCATGCTTGTAATCCTAACACTTTGGGAGGCTGCCATAGGAGGACTGCTTGAGGCTAGGAGTTAAGACCAGCCTGGCCAACATAGGGAGACCCCCATCTCTACAAAAAATTTAAAAATTAGCCAGTAATCCCAGCTATACAGGAGACTGAGGCAGGAGGATGGTTTGAATCCAGGACTTCGAAGCTGCAGAGAGCTATGATGGCACCACTGCACTCTAGCCTGGGTGACAGAGCAAGACCCTGACCCCACTCCCCACCATCCAAAAAAAAGCAAAAAAAAAAAAACTTTCTTTATATAGATTGAGGTCTATACTATTTCTTGTCATTGTGCCACTGGGATGGAATTAGATGCTGGAATTGTCACCCTGTAGTGCATTCTGCCTTTCTTAGGACCAAAATTCACCAAGGCCACAGAGCTCACTTTCCTACCATTTTGAGTCTCATTTGTGAAACCGAAACCATGTAAGAACCAACTTTGCTCATTTTGGGCAAATACCCAGGAAATAACATCATTGACATTAAAACATTCTGTATTAAATTACTATGTTACAGACAACCCCATACTGAGTACAACAAAAAGTCCAAAGTAATGCGCTGGCTATTATGCCATTTCTTCCCTTATTCCTAATGATCTCAACAAATTGCCAAATCCTTAGAAACCCTCTCTAGAGTTGCCTCTACACTAAGCATCACTCAAGAAAGTAACAACAATTTTAAGTCTTCACAGAAAAGAGAACATTTGTGGTTGGAACAACTTATCACTAATTTAAGGCTAATGTAAGCCAGAATTGTAACACTCTTATCATTTCAGCAGTACTAAACTACTAAAACAAAAAGTTCTAACTTGGAATTGTGTATCTCAGTAGGGGGCCATGGATTTCAGAACCCATTCTAAAGCTGAATTAGGTCTCACCGTTATAGTCTCTCTGCTTCCCTCTTTAGGTACATGTTACCTAGGAACCCAGAGGCACGTTAATGGTCCCCAAGCAGATGGGCTTTCCCTTTATGTGTTCCTCTCCACTTGGGCAGGAAAAGCACAGCTGCATGGAGCAATTTTGTGTAGAAGATCTCCTAAATACATCCGCAGCTTCTCATCCGCCCTTCAGCAGGGAGCTGGAACCTGGAAGCAGCAGTCTTCCTAGCCTATTAAGGACTAAATGCTCCTATTTGGATTCCTATGTCTTTGATGCCATAGATGTGCTTCTCAGCAATCCTCACTATCTTCAGGAACATGACCCTTCATCCACTTCCTAGTGGACTTTCGGTAACCTTCTGTATTAATCAGGGGTAGGATAACCATTGTGACAAACATCCCCTAAATCTCATCTTCTCAGTAGACTACAAGTGCTCATTTATCACTCAAGGCAAAGGTTAATGTGTATTAATGTGCAGCGGGGTCTAGGGGGTAGGTTGGGTTGGCTCTGGCTGGGCTGTTTCTCAGACTCCTCCCGTCTTCCACTGACTCCTAGTTTCTTTTTTTTGTTTTTTTTGTTTTTCTTTTGACCAAGTCTTGCTCTGTCTCCATTCCCCACGCTGGAGTGCAATGGCGCAATCTTGGATCTCAGCTCATGGCAACCTCCACCTCCCAGGTTCAAGCGATTCTCCTACCTCAGCCTCCCGAGTAGCTGGGATTACAGGCGTACACCACCAAGAATGGCTAATTTTTGTATTTTTAGTAGAGGCAGGGTTTCGCCATGTTCCCAGGCTGGTCTAGAACTCCTGACCTCAGGTGATCCACCCACCTTGGCCTCCCAAAGTGCTGGGATTACAGGCTTGAGCCGCCACGCCCAGCCTGCTTCTAGGTTCTTAGGGTCCTCCCTGGATGGTTGGAAGTTGGAAACCAAGACAGAGCATAGGAGATATGTGAGCAAATTTCTGGGTCAGGCCTGTAAGTGACACCCTTCCTCTGCCCAAGTTCTCGGTCATGTGGGCACAACTCTGTAGGTGAGGCTGGATATGTAGTCGGCTGAGAGCCCAGGGTTGGGGCTTGGGGACCACACAGCTATCTCTCCCTCACATTTTGTTGCCCCCAAATCTTCTTTTTCCATCTTCATTGTATTAGCAGTGTACAGACTATAAACTGACTATTTGCAAGGAATTTACCCGAGGAAGGAGCAAGCTGTTCAGTTTGGATCTTTGATTCTATTTTACGCATATTTCCGTAGTCCCCACCTTCACCATCAATATAACTACCCCTTGTTTCACCAGGGTTTTGTTTGTGTGTTTCCCTCAACTCACTTCATAACTATGGTCTTCATCAGCGGAACAGCTCAGATGCCTCTTTGGGCTCAGGGAGGTGAGACAGCAGAATGCAGGGGTGAGAATGGACAAGAAAGCCACTGGCGAGGCTGTGCTAAAAGCGGGGAGTGTACCTGCAGTGGAAAGGGGGCAGCCACCAAATGCTGCAAAAGAACATACCCAGGTCTGTGAGTGCTCCCTCTTTTCCATGGAGGCAGAAATCTGGATTTTTAAGTAAAATGTCCTCATTTGCAAATGTTGACCACGAATTAAACTATTTTTAACCCTCTGAGCAGACTATTCAAAATACCTCTGGGGGCCAGAGTCAGCTGGTAGGCAGCCACTCTTCAACCTCTGCTTTACCTTTTCTGCCCTTGTGAGTAAAGGCAAGGATTCAGAAAAAAATCAGAGGGGTGAACCCCGGCCCTTTATGCAGAGGAAGGAACAGAGTGCCTTCCGCTTCCTCTAAGGCCTTATATTTGGAGTTTAAGGGCATTCTTTTCTGCCAAAGTAATGAAGACTCAGAATCCTACATGTCAGGCACTCCTGTTATTTCTTTCCAAGTCTTACAAATACCAGATAAATGTGGAAAAGTTGAAGTTTTTTATTGGCAAAAGTGAAAGGGTTGGTTGGGTCAAACTTTAATGCTATTCAATAGGAGACTGATGTGTGTATGTATGTGTTTGTGTGTGTGTGTGCACTCACATATCAATATCAATGGAGGTTGTATATAATGATTTCATCAGGGCAACTCCAATTTAAAGTAGCTTATCCATTTTCAGAATGCCTGGTAGAAATACATAGTTTTTTTTTTATTATTATACTTTAGGTTTTAGGGTACATGTGCACAATGTGCAGGTTTGTTACATATGTATCCATGTGCCAAGTTGGTTTGCTGCACCCATTAACTCGTCATTTAGCATTAGGTAAATCTCCTAATGCTGTCCCTCCCCCTCCCCCCACCCCACAACAGTCCCTGGAGTGTGATGTTCCCCTTCCTGTGTCCATGAGTTCTCATTGTTCAATTCCCACCTATGAGTGAGAACATGCGGTGTTTGGTTTTTTGTCCTTGCGATAGTTTACTGAGAATGATGTTTTCCAGTTTCATCCATGTCCTTACAAAGGACATGAACTCATCATTTTTTATGGCTGCATAGTATTCCATGGTGTATATGTGCCACATTTTCTTAATCCAGTCTATCATTGTTGGACATTTGGGTTGGTTCCAACTCTTCGCTATTGTGAATGCACGATAAACATACGTGTGCATGTGTCTTTATAGCAGCACGATTTATAGTCCTTTGGGTATATATCCAGTAATGGGATGGCTGGGTCAAATGGTATTTCTAGTTTTAGATCCCTGAGGAATCACCACACTGACTTCCATAATGGTTTAACTAGTTTACAGTCCCACCAACAGTGTAAAAGCTCTCTCACCACTCCTATTCAACATAGTGCTGGAAGTTCTGGCCAGAGCAATCAGGCAGGAGAAGGAAATAAAGGGTATTCAATTAGGAAAAGAGGAAGTCAAATTGTCCCTGTTTGCAGATGACATGATTGTATATCTAGAAAACTCCATCGTCTCAGCCCAAAATCTCCATAAGCTGATTAGCAACTTCAGCAAAGTCTCAGGACACAAAATCAATGTACAAAAATCACAAGCATTCTTGTACACCAATCACAGACAAACAGAGAGCCAAATCATGAGTGAACTCCCATTCACAATTGCTTCAAAGAGAATAAAATACCTAGGAATCCAACTTACAAGGGATGTGAAGGACCTCTTCAAGGAGAACTACAAACCACTGCAATGAAATAAAAGAGGATAGAAACAAATGGAAGAACATTCCATGCTCATGGGTTGGAAGAATCAATATCGTGAAAATGACCATACTGCCCAAGGTAATTTATATATTCAGTGCCATCCCCATCAAGCTACCAATGACTTTCTTCACAGAATTGGAAAAAACTACTTTAAAGTCCATATGGAACCAAAAAAGAGCCCACATCGCCAAGTCAATCCTAAGCCAAAAGAACAAAGCTGGAGGCATCACGCTACCTGACTTCAAACTATACTACAAGAAATACATAGTTTTATAGAGTTTTGTTTCTAAAAAAATTTTTTTTTTTTGAGATGGAGTCTTGCTCTGTCACCCAGGCTGTAGTGCAGTGGCATTGTCTTGCCTCACTGCAAGCTCCACCTCCCGGGTTCACACCATTCTCCCGCCTCAGCCTCCACCTCCCGGGTTCACACCATTGTCTTGCCTCAGCCTCCTGAGTAGCTGGGACTATAGGCGCCTGCCACCATGCCCGGCTAATTTTGTTTTTGTATTTTTAGTAGAGGTGGGGTTTCACCATGTTAGCCAGGATGGTCTCGATCTTCTGACCTTGTGATCTGCCTGCCCTGGCTTCCTAAAGTGCTGGATGACAGGCGGGAGCCACTGCACCAGGCCTTTTTTTTTTTTTGAGACGGAGTCTCGCTCTTGTGGCCCAGGCTGGATTGCAGTGGTGCCATCTCGGCTCACTACAACCTCTGCCTCCCAGGTTTAAGCAATTCTCCTGCCTCAGCCTCCATGCCTGGCTAATTTTTGTATTTTCAGTAGAGACAAGGTTTCACCATGTTAGCCAGGCTGGTCTCCAGCTCCTGACCTCAGATGATCTTCCCGCCTCAGCCTTCCAATATTCTGAGATTACAGGCATGAGCCACCATGCCCGGCCTCTAAAATCTTTTAAAAGGAGTGGTAGAGAACGAAATGGAAGAGGTTGGAGAAAGAAAGGGACATGGCCAATAATATAATGAAAAATATTACCTTAGGAAACCACGTAGTAGACCACAAAAAGACTAAAAGGAAAACGAAAACAGGAGAGGTAGACACACAGGATTTTCCAATACAGATTTTGGTGGGCCTGCAGTTGAGGGAGTTTTCACTTCTCTAAGCAGCAAAGCCAAATCCTAACACTCTTCTTTAGGGATATAATGAGCCAAGAAGCCCTCACTGAGCAGGAGTTTCAAGTAGATCTTTTTAATGATCCCTTGCAACACTGAGATTCTGCGACCAACAGGATAGAAGTTGAGAAGAGAGAAAAAGTTAAGTTACTGCATAAAACAAGTCCCAAATTAAAAGGCTATAGAAAAATATTCAAATAAATACATAGACCTTTAACAGAAAGAATGTGAATTAAGAGAAGGATAACAACAGATAGGAATTAATAGGAACTTGAGATGAAGAGACTCCAAATGTTTGCAAGTCGTAGAAGGAAAAAAAAGTGTGTCTGTGTCAAGGAGGAGTCGGGTGGCTTCTAGAAGCCCATGCTATAAATATCAAGACTTCGCTGGAGGTCTCACCCTTGTGCCCTTTCCAGCATGTCTCTTCTTGCTCAAGAGCCACATCTGTTATCCCTTCATACTGTCCAGAGATTGGGTTTCCAGCCAAAGACACACAACACTTATTCAGGAACAGATGCAGTAATATTTCAATTAGTGTGCTTAAAGTTTTTGTGTTTTTAATCACTTGCTAGCACTTCTTTTAGACACTACTTATCGTAAACAGAAGTTTTGCACATGTCTTACATACCCTGGAGAGGTTTCATTCTATAAATTTCTTCTCCATAATATAGTTCCAATTTTAGGAAACTACTTTTCTAAGAGATTTGTCTGCACTCAACCATAGTACAGTAAAGCGTTGCACTTTGTGACTAACCATGTTCCAGAGAATGTCTTTGGACACGGTTTTTATTTTTTGCAATTTCCAGAACTTTATTATTTTTATCTAAACTTAATTTTTAAGGGATATTTTGAAATTTAGCATAGGTCTGGCCCATGGCCCATTTATTTACATCAATAAATCAAGTTGAAGTCATCAACTGTGGTTTAATTAAACAATTAATTAATTAATATAATCAGGTTTTATTTTCTATAATAAAAAGCTATTTAAACTCTACATATTAGTGAAGAGTTTGAAAATTGCTTGAGTTTTTATTAGATAATGATACAGATTTTTTTTGTAAAAAAGATAACAGATTTTTTGTTAAAACAGCAGAGGTATTTACTCTAAAATCCTCCACTGGTTTAAAAAAAAAAAGAATTTCCATGAACCTGATATGTTTAAAGTTGACTAGCGATGACTTTTTTCTTTCTTTTTTTCGAGAAGTTCTATTGCCTTCATATTTTCAAGGCACTGGATGGACCCAAAAAATTTAAGTTAAACTAAAACTGAAGGCAAATCTTAAATTTCTTTAGTAATACGCAAAATTTGAATTAAAGCACATGATCTCTTCTGAAAGGAATAGACCCATTTAAAATGCCAAAGAAGCTACTGGAAACACAGAATTCATTTCTGGCTCATTAATGTTGTTGATAGGAGCAACAATATGCTTATTGCCGAGAGCGCTGTCTGCCAGTGGCTCTGAATGCTCCCCCTGGACAAGAAAAGCCATCTGGGGAGGGACTTTCCTAAGAGACCTGTGGTCCCTACACAAACTTGAATTCCTTTTGGCTTGTTATTTAGGATTCAGAAGCAAAAAAAGAATGCCAGGATCTACATATTCCCCAAAACCAAACCACCACCAACAACCATCACAAGAAACAACAGCAGCATAACCATATGAAAAACAGGGGCAACAAAGGGAACTAAAAGACAAAGAGGAAATGGCAAAACCCCAGCTGAAAACAGCTGAAACGACCTGATTCCCCCATGCTGTCTCTCCAAGGCAGGTGCTCCTTATGCCCACCTCTGTACCAGGTCCAATTCCCCACCTGCACAGGGAAACAGGCACAGGTGTGAATAATGTAGGAATCTTACCCATCAATTGTGGAAGGAAATGACATGTTTCATGAAATTCCTCTGGAGTAGTAAAAAATATAAAGCAGTGAAATTCTCACTTTATAGGAAATTCCTCTTACGTAAAAATTGCCCCTAAGAACAAACACTAGTCAAGAAAATGTAGGAGTACTTGTCAAGAATGAGAAGACCTGAGATTTTATCATTTTTCCTTCACTGAAGAATTTGATTCAGGAATTCCTGACCTGCATCTGGTGTTGGTTTCTGGCTTGTGTTTAACCTTTGGGTGTGTTCAGTGAGGAATGTCTGCTAATCATGTTTAGCCCAATAAAATCTGGCAGCTTAAAAATGTTGACACTATTTTGGAACTATAGACTTCAAAAGAGTAAAAATTTTGTATAAATTCAAGCTGTCGTGAAGAAGAAATGATGTCACTGCCCAACAGGCCAGCAATCTAGGGCTGCAGATGTCTCCCTCAGTCTGCTGTAGAGGAAGATATATGATGAAGAGATAAGGAAGATAGATGCAAATTGGTTTTAGAGAAAGTCCGCCTGCTGTTTCATTCATTCATTCACTCATCCATTCCTTTACCCCTTCATTCATGAGATGTTTGTTAATGTCCACTATATGTCAATCCTCTGCTTAGAGCTACAGACACAATGCTGAAGAGTGAGGAGAAGAGAAAGAAAAAGAAAAGGAGGAGGAAAGGGAAGAGAATAATAAGAATAAGAATAGGATAAACCCAAAATGTCAGCAGACAAATAATTATTGAGCATTTATTATATGGCAAGTACTATGCTGAGTACACTATCTACCTTCTATAAGGTGCACTATCTCATGGAAGCTTCTCAACTCCTTGATGTAAATACTGTTATTTATTCCCACTTTTTAGATGAGAAAAATGAGATTCACTTAGAATAAGTAATTATTCCTGGTCAACTGACTCAAGTAGCTGACCTTCTTCTAGAAACCAAGCCGCTCTGATTGGCAACATCTTATTACAAGAAAGGGCATCGTCTCTGCAAACAATGGCCAGGGTTCAAATTCTGGATCTGCCACTTACTGGGTATGTGACCTTGGGAAAGAGAACCTGCCTCTGCCCCAATTTCCTACGTGGATGTTACGAAGATTAGGCATGTTATTATATGTAAAATAATCAGAATTACACTTGGCTTATAGGATGTACTATGACATGATTTTTATTATTCCAAAGCCCAGGCTCATAACTATCACTTTCCTGTCCTCAGGGAGCTTAGAGTTTGAGGATCGATGGAGACCAGTGGACAGCACATCACAACACAGCGTGCTAGGGCTCAGAGCAGGGTGCTAAGGAAGTGTGCCCTTAGAATCTGCGTCCAGACTTGAGGATTCAGGGAATCTTCCTAGAAAAAGTGGCATCTAAGCAGGAAGACCTGGAGGATGAGGAAGAGGAGTGAGCTAGTTGAGAGTTCTGAGAGATGGGATGTGTGCTCAGGGAAACTAATTGTTTCTGAGAAATACAAATTAGAAAAAAAAATTAATTCAGAGAAGTACTGCAAGTCTTCATTAATGTTTTTCTGACTATTGAAGCACGAAATAGTGTACTTGACAAATCTGGTATAAATAATATTTACAAATATATGCTAATAGAATCTGGAATTAGCATTTCAAGCATCAAGAATTTTAAAAGGACTTTTGGTCACTGTGAATTGATATTCAACACTGTTAGTTTGAACGGTTACATTTCAGAATATACACAGAAATGCCAACTTACGCATTCTTTTCCTGTTACTTCTTGTCCTTTTTTCTTCTTCTGTTTCTGTTTTCTCTGCACCCCCACCCCGGCTTGCTTTCAGGGACAGAATTCATATTAGGAATAAGTGCCTATTGTGAAACTCTTGGTCATCTCAGCGTGTCTGACAGCCTCAGTGATGCCCCACTGGGGAGAAAAGGCAGCTTAAGTAATGGGAAGCAAGGAGAAAAGTATATTCAGAAAAAATAGCCCTGGCCAGGCGCGGTGGCTCGTGCCTGTAATCCCAGCACTTTGGGAGACCTAGGTGGATGGATCACCTGAGGCCAGGAGTTCAAGACCAGCCTGACCAACATGGTGAAACCCCATCTTTACTAAAAATACAAAAATTAGCTGGGCATGGTGGCACAAACCTGTAGTCCCAGCTACTTGGGAGGCTGAGGCAGAAGAATCGCTTGAACCCAGGAGGTGGAGGTTGCAGTGAGCCAAGATCGCACCACTGCACTCCAGCCTGGGCAATAGAGTCAGATTCTGTCTCAAAAGAAGAAAAGAAAAACATAGCCGTGTCTAGTTTTTCTCTGGCGCACTCTAATGCTTGTAAGCCTTACTGACTCAGGAGTCTTGCCTGCTCTACATGCTAGAGGCTGCTCTTTGCACTCATTATTTTATTACTTTCTGTAAAAATGTCTTAATATTCAGAATGTAGTATTTTCATCGAAAAAATTAATAATATGATTTTGATCGAGGCTGTTGTAAGCTCCAACCTGATGCTCAGTATAAAAACCAAGGCATGTGAAACCCACGTTTCACCTCTTACCCAGATAGCCTGTAGTACTTGATCACTTAATCCAGGGTTATGCAACCCACACAAGAGCAAAGTGAGAAAGAGATTGCTTTTGTTAGCACTTGCTAGGAATTCCCAGTTTATAAAAAGAAAGATGTTGCTATCCTCCTCCCCTGCAACAGCAGAAGGCAATTGCTAAGAAGGCAATCACTAAACATTTCCAATATAAAATTTCAACCCCACAAAATGCACTTTTAAGTTAAATTTCACTTTTTTTCTGGAAAAAAGACACGTACTTAAAAAAAAAGTTCCTCAAGGAATGATTATCTGTTGTGACTACTGCCTCATTTTATTTTTTTTGTAAGTTTTATCTGACCAGTTCCCATGTGCTCTTGCTTTGTCATTTGTGGCTAACACAGGGAGGTCAGGAGGGCACAACTTCATGTTCAAGGAGATGCCCCTGCTGTCTATGAGCCATTTTGAGTGTAATGATGGTAATAATAGCTTTCACCACTACTTTCTGTGATTTCTAAACAAGAAAGTCTTGTTTGCAAAGTCCAGACAGGATCCCTGCTTCATTTTCTCAACTTGCCTTTGCTGATTAGAAAACAAACTTATCCGGGCCGGGTGTGGTGGTTCACACCTGTAATCCCAGCACTTTGGGAAGCCTAGGTGGGTGGATCACGAGGTCAGGAGTTAGCCTGGCCAACATGGTGAAACCCCGTCTCTACGAAAAATACAAAAATTAGGCAGGCGTGGTGGCGGGCACCTGTAATCTCAGCTACTCGGGAAGCTGAGGCAGGAGAATTGCTTGAACCCAGGATGCGGAGGTTGCAGTGAGCCAAGATCATGCCACTGCACTTCAGCCTGAGTGACAGAGCAAGACTCCATCTCAGGGAAAAAAAAAAGAAAACAAACTCATCCAAATCCCCTTTCTCTTAGTGGAACCTAATAATACATGCACAAAATCATGGTATAATTTAGTGAGCTATATTTAAAAACTGGTTATATCCTAGTTGACTGAATTTTTTCAGTAAGAAAACCTAGAAATGTCTTACAATATAAATATGAAAATGTTCTAGGCCACATATACACTTGTTTTAGCCTTATTTTTACTTGTAAGTTACTGTGCACTGAAACTGTCTGTGTTCTTGATATTTCTATCCTATTAATTCATAGAGATAACAGCAGTGAGGATAACAGGAGGATAACTGACAAGGGTAGATAATTGGATGATTCTTCCCTTTAGAACTGCTGTCCGTGTACTTCATAAGCAGCAAGTCACAGCCAAAATCCACTGGAGCACTGAGAACCATAGGAGGCACAAACCAAGAAACACAGTTGGAGGATATGTATTTGGGGAGCAAATCATCAGTATCCATGATTGTACTTTCCAGTCATCACTACCACCCTTAAAGAGAATGTTGATCCTAAATGAAATGGCCCCAGATTATGATGCCTGTTGCGTGGCTTTGCTATTCCCCTGACTGTCATGATGTCAAGAGTCACTACTTTGTACTATTTTCAGTTTGACTTTTAAGACTCCTTTCTGAATCCGTGGTTCTTAATCTATTACAGACTTCTAAGAGAAGGGCTGATGTGCAGAGAGGATTTGTGACCTCTATTTTGGTGCTCAGGAGCCTGTTTTTACTTTGTTCCTGATTCCCAATGGTAATCTGGATAGTTGAGGTTTTCAGATAAATGAGGGGTTTGCTGTATGAGGCTGCAAGGTTTGAAATGGAAACTCTGAGCCTGAGAGTAAGCAATTCTGAATGTGAAAATATGTTTCCAATTAAGATAATCTGGTTGTCCATATTCTGGGCATACCAAAGTTAAAATTAATTCTAGTTCTTCTTTGACATGGATTTGACCAAAATCAAATGTTCTTACTATAAAAACGTATTCCATGTATAGCTTTCTTTTCACTTGATGCCAAGTGGTTATTAACTTATTTCTATAATCTTTTACAGATCTCACATTACAACAATATGGCCATGGAAATCTACAGCTCTTTATTTTCAACACATATGAACCTGATTTTAGCTAAAAACAAAGTACATATTTCAAGCAAATGAACAAAACGTTGAAGCATATGGACAAAAAGAACACTGAAATTATCATGTTTATTCAATCAGTTTGTGATTATGGCAAAACATTTCTAGTATGAAACATGTGTTGAACACATGCTTGGCTGTCTTTCAAAATAGTTTCATAGAACAATCAAGAGGACAAAATCAAAGTGCTTTTTACATTTTTAATACTAAGTTTCTGCTAAGGCTACAATCTATCAATAATATAGTTCTAGAAATATCAAGTAATAATTAACTGTTTCATTGTCATTTTATCTTTTATATTTAATGCAAATTTTAAAATACTTTTTAGAAATACCCAAGTCAAAATTTGCTGTAAAATATTTCTGGACAAATTGAAGTACATAAGCTTATCTAGAACATTGTCCATTGTCCACACTGAAGGCAATTCTTCCACTAAATCCCTGTATCTTACTTTACAGCCAATTTGGTAATATTGAAACAAAATAAAGAACTGTATCAATTAGCTAGATATTTCTTTTCTAAAATAAAGCAATTTCACTATTTTTTCCTGATTTTTATGTATAATATGTGCTCGTGGAGAAAATCAAATCCATATAGGTACTCCTTTGCGGATTGGAATATTTGTGAAATCTATGTCACAAAACAATCAGTTAATTTTAACCTTAAAGAAACTCAAAACAGGCTGCGCATGGTAGCTCACGCCTGTAATCCCAGCAGTTTGGGTGGCCAAGGTGGGCGGATCACTTGAGGTCAGGAGTTTGAGAGCAGCCTGGCCAACATGGTAAAACCCTGTCTCTACTTAAAATACAAAAAATATATAGCCAGGTGTGGTGGTGGGTACTGGTAATCCCAGCTAATCCAGAGGCTGAGGCAAGGGAATCACTTGAACCCAGGGAGGCAGAGGTTACAGTGAACCAAGATCACGCCACTGCACTCCAGCCTGGGTAACAGAGGAAGACTCCATCTCACACACAAACACACACAAAGAAATTCAAAACAGTATGAAGAAAGTAAACATGACTCTTAATCCTACCACCCAGAGCTAGGCATCCTGAAATTGTGAGGGAACATCTTCCTAAGTAACTCTCTATGTATATACATATGTATATAGAAGCACACAATTCAAACAAATAGAATTATCTAAATTATTTCATGATCTGCTTTTAAATCACCATGTTATATAAATATTTCTCTGCCTATGAATATAGATATACATCATCTATCAAAGAGTTACGTAGTATTGGAATATATGGCTAGGCTAAAGTTTATTTAATCAATTTTGTATTAATGGATTTTTATTCTTTGATTTTGATTTTTTCTATAGACTAGAGACTCACTATGTTACCCAGGCTAGTGTTGAACTTCTGGCCTCAAGTGATCCTCCTGGCTCAGCCTCCTTAGTAGCTAGGATTAAAGGTACGAGCCACCATGCCTGGCCTATGAATGAATTTTTTAAATTGCTTCAGGATTTATTGATTTTTAAAAAATACTACGGTGAACATTCTTGTGCCTTTCAAATCTGACTTCTTATCTTCTGGGAAGCTATCAGGACATCTCTTTTATGGGCTAGAACCTTGGACATACCCAAACAATGATTTTTCTTTTCTCATGGAAAGTAGAGTTGACACATTGACCATTGTCTATGATCATAAGCAACCACTGCAAGGATCTGTGTGGCCATTTCCAGAGGAAATTTTGAAACATTAGATGTTCTGTTTCTTGTTGTAAATATTAGGTTGGTGTAAAAGTAATTGGGATTTTTCCAATTACTTTTAATGGCAAAGACTGCAGTTGCTTTTGCACCAACATAATGTATATATTCCAGACTATATATATAATACATATAACAAGAAACAGAACATATAATGTTTCATATATTTATAACAAGAAACAGAACATCTAATGTTTCAAAATTCCCTCTGAAAAATTCCCTTTTTGTCTACAGGGTCTTGGCTTTCCTTTTGTGCATGGTATTATATTGATCTTGGAGAGAAGGAGAGATACATTTCATCTAACACAGTGCAGCTGAATAGGACTGCTTTGAGTATACTTGTCTCTCAAGAAAGGCTAGTCTCATATTTTAAGAAATTATGTTTGAAGCAATAATGTTATTGTCACTTAGACCTTTTCCTCTCAGGAAGGAAGGATTTTTTTCTTTTCTGGGTCTTCTTGTTAATAAAAATAAATTAAATATTTGAATTGCTTGTTTTTACTTGCTTTAAAAATAAAGAGCCAACAAAACTCTAAAGAAAACATTTCTAAAATCATTGAGTGGCTTTAAAGACTAGAATGAAGGCTTTATGCTAAAGGAGTCAGTAGACACAATTATGCGGATTTGTTTTAAAAAGCTCCAAAGAGGGGGAAAAAGAGGAGATTACACTGAAATTGATGCAGAGAAGCCAAGAATCATTTAGAGTTTCCAGAAAACTGGGACAAAAATCAATAGGAAAAGGAGTCTTTGTTTATAATGGAATTTGAAATTCAGAAGTAAAATTCAGCAAATAGCTAGAGCTCCCTGAAGAATTGCTGAGTGAGTGAGTGAGTGAGTGAGTGAGTGAGTGAGTGAGTGAGTGAGATTTGAACAGGCACCGGAGAGGAGAGGGAGGGAAGGAGTTTTCCTTAATATCAGACAGTTTCAAGTAAAGAGCAAACCATGAATAATTCCCTAAGCTACTAGACTTTATCTGGGGTGGGGGGAGATTTATGAATATTACATAATTTTTTTCAAGTTTTTTTTTCCCTTCATTCAAGTCAACTGAGTTTTGTCTAATGTCCAAAGGAGGTCCTTGGCCTTCAATTCAACATAGCTCTCTCTTATTTTGTTAGAGAGCCATACAGGAATGTATTCTTATTGACCTCTGCTAATGATAAGATTTAAGAGGAATCTCCAATATTCATCCAGATCTTCCATTTCCAGAAATGGCCAACTAGGATTAAGATCAAACCATCATATCTTCTGCTGAAAGAATGAACATCATATTAATAGTTTTCTCCAGGAGGAAAAGGTGTGGTGTTATGATTGAGACAGGACATGAACAGGTTCTAGGGCAATCTTCTCTTTCCTGATCTTATGTTTCCCAGGTAATAATTTTATCTCTTGGCCTGGGTGGTGGCTAGTTGTTTTAGTATTGTTGTGTATTTAAATTATATGTCACAGGCAGGGGCATGGTGGCTCACGCCTGTAATCCCAGCACTTTAGGAGGCCAAGGCGGTGGATCACCTGAGATCAGGAGTTCAAGACCAGCCTGGCCAACATGGTGAAACTCTGTCTCTACTAAAAAATACAAAAAAAAAAAAAAATTAGCTGGGCATGGTGGTGGGCACCTATAATCCCAGCTACTGAGGAGGCTGAAGCAGGAGAATCGCTTGAACCCGGGAGGCAGAAGTTGCAGTGAGCTGAGATCGTGCCACTGTACTCCAGCCTGGGTGACAGGGCGAGACTCCGTCTATTAAAAAAAAAATTGTATGTCACAATAATTTTTTTTAAGTGTGTTTGGTTCTCAAATTCAACCCTCAACCATCAGGCAGTCAGATTTTGCCCACTCAAGATAGATTTTCATTCCCGATGAATAGAAATATTATCTTCCTTTAGGATCCAAAGAACACTTTCTCAAATCCCAATTCCTATTGGCTTCAATAATCTTTTATATAAAGTTGAAAGCTACAGAGCCCAAGTGGAAATACTGAAAAGATTTCCATGACAATTTTTGTCAGAGCATTACAGTTTATGAGGTGGCCAATTAGAATCATTTATAAGAGAAATAGTTGCTAATGTTTCTACTACACAATGTTGTTTCAGCAAGGAATTCTTATTCCTCTGATATAACTGCTTTAAATCTTGCATTAGAAGTTTACTTTCTGAAATTTTCATGCAAATAAAAAAGGAATGACATGGTTTTTAGTAATTAAAATCAAAAGCTTGATTCCTTTTTAGTTGAAAAACACTTGGACTAGAAACTCCTTTTTTTTTTTTTTTTTTCTGAGACAGTCTCGATCTTGTGGCGCAGACTGGAGTGCAGTGCCGCTTTCTCAGCTCACTGCAACTCTGCCTCCCAGGTCCAAGCGATTATCCTGCCTCAGCCCTCTGCATAGCTGGGATTATAGGCACGCACCACTAAGCCCAGCTAATTTTTGTATTTTTAGTACATACAGGGTTTCACCATGTTGGCCAGGCTGGTCTTGAACTCCTGTCCTCAGATGATCTGCCCGCCTCAGCCTCTCAAAGTGCTGGGATTACAGGTGTGAGACACTGCACCTGGCTGACTAGAAACTCTTAACCTCGTTCTAGAGAATCATTGTCATCATCAGAATAATTTCATCAACCATAGCTAACTTTCATTGGACACTTCTTATGTACAGACATTGTGCTAAGTATTTACAAACATTATCTCATGCCTTTAATCTCAGCATTTTGGGAGACAGAGGCGGGTGGATGACAAGGTCAGGAGTTCGAGACCAGCCCGGCCAACATGGTGAAACCCTGTCTCTACTAAAAATACAAAAAAAAAAAAAATTATCTGAGCATGGTGGCATGCGCCTGTAATCCCAGCTACTCGGGAGGCTGAGGCAGAAGAATCGCTTGAACCCAGGAGGCGGAGGTTGCAGTGAGCCGAGATGGTGCCATTGCACTCCAGCCTGGGCGACAGGGTGAAACTCCGTCTCTAAAAAAAAGAAAAGAAAAGAAATCTGAGGACCATAAAATTTAAGTATCTTGCTACTAAATGGTAGAGCTGAGATAAATCTAGGTCTGTGACTCCAAAATGATAGCTCATAATCACTGTTCTGTGACCTACATAGGCTGTAAGGACACTGATACCGAATCATTAAAGATTTTTAAGATTTTTGAGGGATTTTTCCTCAAAAGATAAAATTTAAAGTACAATTTTAAAAAATTGCAATCTGATGGGCTATTTTCTCTTCTCTGTGGCTCTTGTATCCCTGCACTCTCTGTGTCCATATATTTTCTTGAAGAGTTAATTACTCCCATTGTTTCCATTTCCATAATTATGATAGCATCTGGTTAGACGGCTTTTCCTAGAATGTAAATTAGTCTTATGTCCTCAAGTAAAATTGGAAATAGCCACTTTGAAGAAATGAAAAATTTCTGTTTTAAATAGTGTGAAAATAAAGATTACAGTACAGTGGGCTGATAAATCTATTTTTGTAGTTGATATGGAGATATCATGTCAAATTTTATTTTCATGAGACCAGGTGACTTGGTTTCTCCATAGTCTTAAATTCATAAAGTTAATAATTTATGTGGAGAATATATGACAGTGATATTTGACCTATAAAAATTAACCAATAGGTAGGGGGGCAAAGTTACCACTGGTTAAACTGAAGTGTTAAGGTTATTTACAAAGTTGCTTTTGTCTATTGTTGACAGGATTCATTTAAACTGCTCAAAGTGGTGAATTAAATGGAAAAGGGGTTTACCACCTCTGTATCCTTTAGGCCTTTAAGTATGCCACTAACTCTGCTTTTTCTAAAAAATGTGATACTGTTTGGTGACAGTGGGACTGGGGACTGTTTCAGAGGTTTCCACTTGGCCTTGAACACCACAATAGCCTTGAACACCCCACAAGCTCAGGACCCAGGGTGAGGCTCTTGCCATCTGTCAACTGTGTTCATTCCAATTAAACAATTTTGGACTGGGGAAATTACCACGGTTAGGTCTGTTTACCTAATCTACTATGAGCTGGATCTTGGCCAAGACTCCAAATTTCTCATACTCCACTCGAACAGGAGGACTGGGATGAGTTTTCCTATCTCAGTGTCAATGCAGACCCTGTGTCCAACAATGCTTGAAACTTTTGGCTTTCCCTTTTGCCATGTACAGTTACTTGAGTAAGTAGCCATATGCCTCTTTGAGGAAGAACCAGGAGACTCATTGCTCTGTTTACTATTGAAAGATCCTTTCTCCTGGGGACCTAAGCTCTTATTCAGACAATGGACTATGGGTTTGAAACTGGCTCAGCTCTGGAAACTGGGCAAGGGATTATAACTTTTTATTTGGATGACTGCCTTCAGTCTTTTGGTCATACATCCTTGATTCTTTTTTGGTTGTATAGATTAAGACAATCCTTGTTTTACCAGCTATCATACTTGAGGTGTACCATGTTCAGTTAACCACTTGCATAGCCTACAAATCAGGATCTTGACACTTATAATGGCACCCACTTTCTTCTGCATTGAAGCACTGCCACCTAGCCTCTTTTATTTCAAGCTTCTGTCAGGGAGCACAGTTCTGTGACAGCATCTTCCATCATTGTGCTGGCCTGTAGAAGATGGTCACCTCCGAGCTTCTCTGGGGTGCTCATTCCTTATCACTCTGGTGTAGGGGTGTCCTCCGGGTTTTCTCCTGGAGCAAAGCTGTCAGGTAGGTTTTCAGCCCTTACACAGCACATTCACTCCAGAAGGTCCTCCTCTCCAAACTGTTTGATCTCTTCTTCCACATTCTGCCATGAGTATTTTGGCATATCTAATTCACTCAATGTGGAGCATTGCTTTCTCCAAGCTTTGAAGTGCTGCCCTAGCATCATGAAGCAGAGTTTAGCACCATCTCCGGATAAAGTCTTCCTTATCTGACTTTTATGTTCCAGCCCACTTCATAATCACCCTCAGGACACAGAGCCATTCATATTCCCTTGGCTCCACATGGTCTGTGATAGCTACATCCTGTAGCTCTTTTTGGGTATAATGCTTTTTCTCTCTTAAGGAATACAACACATCCCCAGTGAGTATACTGTGATTAACTCTAGTTAGGTCACTGGTGGCCAGGGAGGAAGATGGGGTTAGACACTGTGGGCAGCACGTGCTATCTTGCAGGGCAGAGATCTCTCATCATCTTCAGATAAAGGGTATAGCACAGGCCTATAGCAGAGAAAAGTGGCCACTTGTATTGGTTCAGAGGGCTCAGAGAATCTGGGAGTTCAAGATTATCAAATGCATCAACTCAGATATCCCTGTAACATGTCACACTCTTTTCCAACTGTGGCCTGGCCTGGGTGTAGCAGGTCTGACTGAGAAGCCAACCTCCTCTATAGCTGGGATAGTATTCTAATTAGGTTGTGGGCCTACTTAGTTTTTTCTTGTCTGCTGGCTGTAGATGATGAGAGTCTCTTTATATACTACCAAGGAGGCCCAGTGGCTTTCACACTTAGCCTTAATTAATGATTAATCACCATGGTAGGCAAACTAATAACCCCTGAAGATGTCCAGATTCAAATTCCTGAAACCTGTAGAAAAGAGATTTTACAGTTGTTGAGATGTTGAAGATTCTGAGATGGGAGATTAGTGTGAATTATCCGAGTAGGCCCAATGTAATCCCAAGGGTCCTTATGGAAGCGGGGAGGAGGGTCAGGGTCACTGAAGGAGCCTGGATGTTGGGAGCAGAGGTTGGAAAGGTGTGATTGCTGCCTGGGAGCAAGGAACCAAGGAATGCCTGTGGCCTCTGGAAATTGGAAAAGGCAAAGAAATAGCGTGTACCCTAAAGCCTCCAGAAAGAACGCATCCCTGTCTATACATTGATTTTAGCCCACTGAAACCCATTTTGACCTTCTAACCTTGAGAACTCTAAGGTAATAAATTTGGGTTGTTTTAAGCCACCAATTTCATAGCAATGCATTATACCAGCAATAGGAAGCTAATACTTCTTGCTGTCTTTCTGAAAACTTAGCTGTGACGGCCCTCAACAACAGCCATCCCATTCCATAGTCCTTAGGTAGTAGGACTTCCCAACCTCTCAAATCCCTAACATCTTGTATCTAGTAATGCAATACCTTCCACCAATATCCCATCCAAGCTCACCACCGCTGAAAGTTTTAACAGTTAACACTGCTACTACTACCAGGGCTACTACCCCAGTATGGGGACCTCATGGCTGCTGGTCAGCAGGTGCTCCAGCTCCCAATCCCATTTGGTGCCTGCTTCCTTAAACCACTTCTGGCAGCAACTGTTGCAGACCAGGCTTTTCAGGAATCATACTGTGAGACAGAGATTTGTGTGCATGAAATATATTGGTGAGAGTCCCTGGGGATGGAGAGTGGTGGGGACTGAAGGAAGGGGGAATGAGCAGAGGGAGAAATTGAACCAAGATACAGAAAAACAAAGGCCTCCATGGATCCCACACAGAGCTCTCCAGCTGGAATGGCAGGAGTGCCAGGCTTTATCTCTTTCCACTAAAAATGTATCATATTTAAGTTGCCTAGAAAGGGGGCTGTTTTAGTTTATTCAGACTGCTATAATAAAAACATAAATTGGGTGGCTTATAAACCAGAGAAATTTATTTCTCACAGTTCTGGAGGCGGGGAAGTCCAAGATCAAGCCACCTGCAGATATGGCATCTGGCAAAGACCCATTCCTCATAGAGGCCACCTTCTAGCTATTGTCCTCACTTAGTGGAAGAGGAAAATGAGCTCCCTCAGTCCTCTTTTATAACGGCACTAATTCCATTCATGAGGGCTCCACCCTCATGACCTAATTACCCCTCGAAGGCCCCACATCCTAATACCATCATCCTGGGAGTTAATATTTCAAGATATGAATTTTGGGGACACAAATATTCACACCATAGCAGGGACATAAACTTGGGTGAATGGCTCTCTTTAGCCCAAGGGTAGTGTCCACAGAGGGACTCAGCTAAGAGCTGTTAGCCACCAACACTCTCAGCAGCTGGGGAGCGAGTGCTCAGTCCTGTCTTGAAAGTGGGCAGCATCGTCCGGGAAGTGAGGTGCGCCTCTGCCCGGCCGCCCCGTCTGGGATGTGAGGAGCGCCTCTGGAAGTGAGGAGCGCCTCTGCCCGGCCGCCCCATCTGGGAAGTGACGTGCGCCTCTGCCCGGCCGCCCGTCGTCTGGGATGTGAGGAGCGCCTCTGCCCGGCCGCCCATCGTCTGGGATGTGAGGAGCGCCTCTGCCCAGCCGCCCCATCTGGGATGTGGGGAGCCCCTCTGCCCGGCCGCCCCGTCTGGGAGGGCAACAAGCTGTATCCATGGATATCAGCAGCAGTTTACATATGCAAAGGAGACAAGAATGGGATAACGGAGCACTTCAAATTACTACCGGAAAAAAAATACTTCTCAAGTGTGTCCTGGCTAATAGAGAAATAATTTGCCCAAACTTATAAACAAGACATTGCTTATAATGATGGTGCCACTGCACTCCAGCCTGGGCGACAGAGAGACTTCATCTCAAAAAACTAACTAAACAATTTTTTTTTAAATACTCAATTCATTTCCTTCTCTCATAGTTAATAAAATAATTGTATAAAAAAAAGAAAGTGGGCAGGAATCGGGGTGGAGGGGGAATCACAGTATCCACTACCATATATGTTTGTGTGTGTATAGATGTAGGGACAGATGCGGATATTAAGCATGTCCTCAGTGAGTGAACATAAATATAGACACATTTACAGTAACTTTTTCAAATGGAAATGTCATGAACCCCTCCTGTAAGCATAGTCTAGTTTTATCCTCCTATCATTTCCTAGAATCATCAGGTGTGTTCATGTCTATATCCTAAGCAGGGTCATCTTGCTGGAGTAGGAGCTGCCTTCCCACCAAATTACAGAATCTCAGTACTTCCCTATCCCATGTCTTTTCAGGAGTTTACAAATGTGTGTAGTGTATGTGGGGGTGTGAGTGTGTGTGTGAGAGTGCATGATGTGTGAGGGTATGTGTGGTGTGTGATATGTGAATGTATAAGTATGTGATGTATGTGGTGTGTGGATGTGGGTGTGGTGTGCATGTGGTGTACGGAGGGAGTGGGAGGGGGGTGATCCAAATTGTCACCAGCTGATCTGATGTCCCTCCCTGCTCCCACCCTTTTTGGTGCCCTTGTCTTGTCACCCTTTGGCCCCTGTGTCTGGTGTGGCTCTGCTGATGCCAACCTCTGCTGCCCACAGGTGGCTTCCTTGCCCCTGCCCCAAGCCTCCTGGTGTGTGGGGGTCACTGGCTGGTCTTCCTGGGGTGCCCATGCAGTGCCACTCTGCTCTTGACTTCTCATATCCGCTGTTCCCGGCCCATGAACTCCCTGCTCCCCTCCCTGGGTGGTCAGTGGTTTTGTTTCTCTCTCTGATTAGTCTTGACACTCACTCCTTTCTCTTTCTCACTCTTCCTCCTACAGGATAAGGCTTGTACTCTTAGTAGTCTGGTTCTTTATTTTATATCAAATCCTTCTTCTACACAGCCATCAGCGTCTCCTGAGAAGAAGGGAGAAGCCCTGAGTCCGTGAGTTGTCACACACACACACACACACACACACATTTAACCTGGATCCACTGGGCTCTTGCAACACCGATGCCTTGTCCCTGAGTCTTACCTTTCTGTCAGTCTTCTGCCTTATCAGAGGCTTTTCAGGATGCCTCTTGCCTCTCCCTGAAGTCCTCTATTATCAACCCCACTAGTCCAGAAGACACATCTGTGGGTGTCTGATCCTGAATCCTAAACAGAGTTCAATTTTTTTTTCCTATAGAGTTTTTAGGGCTCAAGAAGTTCCAGGCTTATCCCTGTAACTCTGTTTAAGTATCGAGCATGCAGTGAAGGTTGAGGGTTCACCTGAGCATTCCATGGCTGCCCAGAGCCCAGAGCCTCCTGGCAGGAAGTGCTGCCCAAGACCACATCCCTGACTCTTCCAGGGTACATCCAGGAGACCTTGCTGCAGGTGGTGGAGTTGTGGCTCACGTGGAACTCATAACTGTGGGTCAGTATCCAAGTTGAAATTTTTTTTAAATCAAACTAATCTTTGGAAAATCACTTTTATTTAAATCTACTGTGAAGTAAGTATAGTACCATTAATCAGTAAGTCCAACATTTGAACAGATTGTTGTTTCTTATTTGAACAGCAAGTAAATTAGTTGGCTTCTGTTTAGCGGCTATATTAAAACAATAACAATAATGACACAACTAACTGTCTTTAAACTCTAGAATGACATTCAGCATGGTGAGGATCTTGCACTATAGAAAGCCTACAAATTCATACCTCTCATCTAACACTCATCCTGTGGCATATGCTCAGTAATGGTAGGCTGATTCAATTATTTCCATTTCAGTTAAAATAACCCAAATAAGTGTATAGTATAGTGTGCTGTATCTATGGAAAAGAGATCAGAAGAAAATACATTAGGTGTTTTTTTTTTAATGGCCACTAGCTCTGGAGGGTGAGATTATGGATAATTTTACTTTATTTTTTATTACACTTTGTCCTAGTCCATTTTGTATTGCAGTAATGGAATACCTGAGCCTGGGTAATTTTAAAGAAAACAGATTTATTTGGCTTACTATTCTGCTGGCTGGCAGGTTCAAGACTGGGCATCTGGTGAGGGCCTCAGGCTGCTTCCACTAATGGCAGAAGGCCAAGGAGAGCTGAGTGTGCAGAGATCACATGGTAGAGAGGAAGCAAGAGAAAGAGAGGAGAGATAGCAGGTTCCTTTTAACAATTAGCTATTCAGAACTCACTTACTCCTGCAAAGGGCATTAATCTATTCATGAGGGATCTGCTCCCATGACCTAGCCACTGCCCACTGGGCACCCCCTCAAACATTAGGATCAAATTTCAACATGAGGTTCAATGTAGAGGACAAACATCCAAATGTTTTAAAGCTTTTTTTTCTTGACTATAAAAGCAATATATGACCATTGCAGATAAATTGGAAAATGGAAATAAGTTTATGGAGAAGACAAAGATTATCCTAGCATCCCTATCACCTAGAGAAAGCAACTGTTAACATTTTGTTGTATTTCATTTCCATTTTTTCCATGTAGCCAGATATGAACATACAGGTGTTAGACCTGAGTTCACACTGGGTGTTAAGTCATGTATTTTCATTTTGTATTTGTTTTTTCACTTAACATTGTATGGGGAGGGTTTTTGCTCATCTGTAACTTTCAAAACATCATTTTTAACAAAGGCTAAATATTACTACCCTGTGGCGAGACACGAATATTATATCCAGTTTCTTGATATAAATAATGATGCAATTAATAAAGTTGTAAATATTCAACCACATATCAGATTCTTTCCCTGGGATAGAGGACAACAGATAGGATATGGATTACTTTCATAATTAGAAAAAATACATAGGTTACATTGAAAAGTATCAACCATTATGTGGACAAAAAGATCTGCAAAGTATTGGGCTAGCAGCACGAGGTTTGGGGGAAATAAGTCATCTTTTTCTCATGCCAGACAGTACAGGCCAGAAACAAGCCTGCCTGTGTTCTGTGAAGGAAACCAGTGTCTGATACAGGTAGGTGGTCTAAGCCATCTTCCTTTTCCTAGGAGCAGGAAGACTGGGAACATCTTTCTTGGTAGCATGGAGGAGAAATATATGCAATAGTTATTTCTAACATGGGGAGATTCCTGGGGCAATACTGCTTCTGCCCTTTTACTGAAGGATGTACTCCACTCTCCTTAGAGGGATATGATGGCACAGCAGATAAAGCATCCCTGAAGAGAGGCCATTTTATAGATGTAGCCTCAAAACAAAGCAGCAGCAAGTAGGATGAGTGTGGCTAGGCTGTCCCAGTCACTGGATGAGCCTAGAGAGAAGGACCCCTGAGCACCCACAGAGGGAGTTCACCATCTCACCCTCATCACAGGATAAACTAGGCATGAAAAGAAATCTCTTTCAGACTACGATCCATACTGTGCTTTGCATCATTCATGCCAGTTTGCTAAAATATGCAGAGAAAATGATTGGTTCAAGCTGAGAGAGAGCATTGCAGAGGGAAACAAGAGCCTAGCTTCTCCCTAGAAGCAGCTTGATATTCATCTCAAATTCATTTCATCCCCTGTATCTCAATGTGCTTCTCATTTGAGAAAACAGTTCAAACCACATATAAACAAAAACTGAGAAAGAAATAGTGGTGTTTCCTTATTTGAGATTTTTTAAAAATCTAAACAATTCTAGGAAATTATTTGGAAAGATTTTGAGGTAAACTTTAAACTTTTTCTCTGCAGTAAGGTTGAAAGCTACAGAAAGTATTTTCACTAACAAAGGGTAAAAATAACATAAGTATTTTTAAAAACCCTTGAAATAAAACAGCAATTAATCTCTATGGAGTACTACATCCAATAAATGACATGAATGTATGTGTGTTTAGATAATTCTATTTTAATAAGCAGTTGCATATATATAAATATATATATGGCATATATATATTGCTTTCTGTTTTAGGCTAGCTTCTTTCCCTGTAAAAACAGAGTCAGTAAACCTTAGTAGGCTACATAATAAATTATAATAATGGACATGATAGCTCTTGTGAATAGTGGCTTTTCTCTGAAGACAGTGACAGACAACCAAGTCATTGCAATCTCTCTCTGCACAGCTAAATTAAGAGACTCCATCATCGATCATGTTGAATTTGTTAAAAGGCTTTTTATGTCACTTTGGTACAGCACTAGCCTATTATAGTTACTGTCATGCTCCTCATTTTGTTAAGAAACCAGCTGTCCTTAGAAGAAAGCAAAGTTGCATTTGATGTGAAAGAAATGAGTTCGTCAGGCTGGTTGTGAGAAAGGAATCATATTGGAAGATATAAAAATTGGTACAGGGTAAAACTTAAAATATCTCCAGGGTGAGGAAAATGAGTGTCAAATAAGAAACAACAAAAAAGGAACAATTATTCACATTAATATCCTATTAATATAAATTACTGAAATTTGTATTTTTTAGAGGACATCATAAACTGTTCAATCATTTATATTTGATTTTCAAAATAATACCATGATTGAGGAATTTATCACCTGTGTTCCTCAGCTGACAAAACTAAAGAGAAGAAGGGTTAATTAACTTGTTTAAAGTCACCGGGCTTTAGGCCAGGCACAGTGGCTGATGCCTGTAATCCCAGCACTTTGGGAGGCTGAGGCAGGCTGATCACTTGATGTTAGGAGTTCAAGACCAGCCTGACCAACAAGGTGAAATTCTGTCTCTACTAAAAATACAAAAATTAGCCAGGTGTGGTGGCACATGCCTGTAATCCCAGCTACTCAGGAGGGTGAGGCGGGAGAATCACTTGAACCTGGGAGGCAGTGGTTGCAGTGAGCCGAGATCGCACCACTGTGCTCCAGCCTGGGTGACAGAGAGCAACTCTGTCTCAACAAAAAAAAATTAAAAGTAAAGTAAAATAAAGTCACCAAGCTAGTCAGTGTCAGCATTGGAACCTGGCCATCTGCTTCTCAATCTGTAGCCCTGGTTGCATAAATAGGTCTCTACCTTCTTCTCATATTTGTGTTTATGCATATCTATAAATTTATACCCACAATAAGTTCAATTCAAAGAATATGTATTGACCTCTTAATAAACCTTTGAATTATGGTTTTGATTCTGTATCTCCTAAACTCATTTTTCCCAAAATACTTTAATATCATTATTTCTATATTCTTAGCAAAATGTATTAAACAAGTGGCCAAAATTCTATTATTTTCATTTATTGGCTGAAGAAGTGGAAGGGTTAAATGACATTCCTAAAATCAAATGAGCTAAAAGATGGCACAGAGCTGTGGAGAGTTCAGATTTCCTGACATCATCCTAGATTCTTCACAATTTGTCACAGGTTTGTGGGTAAGGTTGAGAAAATCATGTACCACCAACATTTTTTTCCTCATGGAGTCCAAATAATCTATGACAATCTGTCACTTGGTCTTATGTTAAAGTCTATGTTTTCGTGAATCCACCATTAGTTTCTAATGTTCATCTGTTTGTGATCATGTCACTTCTACTTCCATTATAACAGCAGTCTGGCCCATCGAGGGGCTGAGATGAGCATAGTTTAATGCTTGTAGATGTGCTAAGTCTAGAATTTCACTCCTGGTGGCATTGTCCTGCCTCTCCATGCTAACTATCTTTTAGCACATGTACTGAGTGCCAGGCACTATGCTAAATGCATTATATGCATCTCTATATTTAATACTCATGATACGATCATTATAATCCTACTAAATAGGTTGAAATTAATTTTCCCAATTGTAAGTTGGGAAGTGAGAAGACCAGGATCCAAACCCAGGCAGTTTGACTCCCAAGTCCTGATACTTAACCATCATGCCACTTGCCTTAAGTCTCTACCTTGAAGCCATGTCAATCTCTAAATAAGAATACTGCTTCCTGTTCTGGTGCACCTTTCTCACTCCCTCTCAATTCAGTTTTCTCCTTCCGCATCAATCATTACTTGATGATGTTTAACCTAAGAGGCAGAATCCAATGACAGTTCTCATTTTTTAAGAAACCTCATGGACTTGGTACAGTATTTCTCTTGTGTAAACTGGTATTTGATCTCAAGCTTTTCAAAGCTCACCATCAGTCCCAGATGCTGTGCTGACTCTGCAAAGCCTGCTCTTTCAGCTTCTGTGCTTTAAGAACACAGTCATCTGTCTACATTCGACAATTTCTGTGTCATTGTCAATGGTGTCTGAGATGTTTGTAATATGATGAGGTAAAAGAGTCCCCCAGATGTCAAAATATGTATTGTGACATAGCTTTCTAAATTCTTTACTGCATTCTCATACACAACTGCACAGAAACAGTTGAACAGGACTGAACATAACACATAGTCTGACATCACTCAATTCTTGGTGGGCATGGAGAATTGGTAAACTTTTGAGAGTCTCCAAACTTACTGAAAAGTTGCCAAGTGCTTTTTATGAGATTCTGGAATGCACTTTAGAGATTCTCCTGCTATTCCCTTCACATTTCCTGTGCATTAAAACTAGGTGCATTGTACTGTGCCTTGATATTAAACACAAGCATATGCTTTTGAATAGCTGACCCTGGAATTTCTAACTAGGATTTGCTTTTTCGATGTGAAGTTATTGTTTGATATGGTTATTATTTTGTTTAATGTGAGATACTTAGCACTGATTAGCACTACAAGTGGCCATGGGTACATGAAAAGGTGAATTTCAACGAATGTAAATGTCACTCTGGGGAGTAATTGCACATATTTAAATATGCAGACCATCCGCGACTTAACGATGAGTTGACTTACAATTTTTCAACTTTACAATGGTGCAAACGCAATACACATTCAGCACACTCCTCTACTTAGGATGCAACAATGTCTGCACTTTTCAACTTATGATATTTTCCATTTATGATGAGTTTATCTGGATGTAACTCCATCATACTTCAAGAGGCACTTGTATATACACCTGTCAAATAGCCCTGTTTACACAAAATCATCAGACTTAACAATAGAAGGATCAGAACTATAATTTGTTTTTCCTAATCGTTCTGAACTTAGTATGGTTAGCTGAGAGTACCCTTCCTTGCCATCAAAAGTTATATAAAAAAATCTTAACAGGCAATCTAGACTGGACATTTGAAAGCCAAGTTGCAAGAAAGGCTTCTTTTTAAATTAGATGGTACAGAGATGTATAGATAATATTAGAAAATGTGAAGGGTGGAGGTAGAAAGGCTGATGTCAGAGTTGTCTGGAATTTGTGATACAGCACTTTTTGCCCTGAGAGTTATTAAAGATTTCCATTGCCTTTTCAACTCAAGTTCCCAGAACCTACTGGTCAGCTCTACCCTGACTAGCTCCTTTGAATTTACAGGTCTTTCTTTGGCCTGTCATCAGATCCTCGTGGGCTGGATCTGCTGGACTCAGGCCCCTTTCCCTGTAATGGAGGGAGATTTGCCAAGTGTTCTAGCTTAGGCTTGGGATAGAAATTATGTATAAATCTTGAGCTGGGCCCTTTAATTCCCTCCCATGTGCAGTGTGTAGGGGAATTCTGTTTCACATTACCACTGTGACTGGAGTGTCCGGGAGCCGTGAAAAGAGTGCTGTCTCATCCAGGCTGAGAAAAGTCCCTAAGTGCAGACAGGAATCTTTCCTGCAGGGCCACAGACTGCTATGTCTGAGATGCTGACAACCAGTGAGCACCGGCTGCCCTCAAGCTATTCCCAGGGCTTGGTTGGCAGCAGCTGAACTCGGTACAGTGTTGACATTCCGCTCCTCCGTACGTGGTTCTTGTCCAACTCAGCAGCGGGTCGTGTGTCTCCCTCATCCCAATCCCGGCCCCATAGGTGGGAAGTCGGGCTCAATTCTCTTTCAAACTATTGTTTATACACGCTTGCATAAACATGCTCTGCTCCCTAGAGTATTTGCTTCTAATCTAATAACACATTTTCTCCCCCTAAAAGCAGAAAAAAAAACCAAAAATATACTCCCGGTTGTTATCAATCCAATCTTATCAGCACTAGACAGAACCTGACTTCTGGAATCCACTCCCAGGCGAGGGTGCCCCGCCCCTGCCTGAGGATGCCCCGCCCCTGGCTTCTGCGCAGCCGCAGTTGCAGCCACCCTGGGCAGGCGGTGAAAGGTGGGGCCGCGCTGCCTCTGGTGCGCAAAGGTAGAGGCCGCCATTGACCACCGAATCGGCTTGGCTAGAAGTCAAAGCCTTGTGCCTGGCTGTGAGACCCCACCTCACCACGTTGACACAGACTGTGTGGCTTTGAGTGTACCTTTCCAGGTATTTTCCTGTCCAGTCAGATGAGGAGAGGGGACAGTCTGAGAGAACCACGAAACTGCCAAACCCAGTGGGTCCGAATATTCCTTCAAGATTTCAAGAAAGCCGACCTTGAGGGCGGCCACGGGGCCAACTGCAGTATGGACAAGTCGTTCTTGTAGTTGCACAGATGGCCACTGACAAAAAGAGCCCTGCTTGGGTGACTCCTGGGCCCTGATACCCGAATGAGTATGCTCAACCGGTGATGGGCCTGGATCCGGCTGTGGGAGAGTCCTGATGAGCCCTGGGCCAGCGGAGGTGAGCCCCAGACTGGCGGTCACTCCCGGGCACTGGATTTGAAGCGCAGGGCCTCCTTACCCCTGCCACCAGACATCCACTGCGTTTTCTCCCCCATTTGTACCATTCCTTCCAAGAGAGTTAACAGAGTCCCAGGTCCTTCTCATAAAAACGACTGGGAATCGTGTCCAGAGATGTAGGCTGGGCGGAGGCTGGAGACCCTAGGTATAAGTGAGGCTGAGGATCTCAGATGCAGACGAGGCATGAGTCAACTGAGGTTTTCAAGCAGGATCAGCGTCAGTGCAGAGGTACAGCTGTCTCCGTTTGGAGATTGGGGAGAAAATCCCAACGTTTTAGTACAAAGGGAGCTTCCTATCCATACGGTGGAATAGCTAGATACTAGGAAAGGAGAATCGAATCTGCTGTTCATTGTCCCAGTTTTCAAAACCCTTGTGGTAACCATTTAGGACAGTGCACTGCAAACTTTGGTTTCCTGACTTCCTTATATCCTTAAAAATGACTGAGGACCTCAAAGAACTTCTGTTTATATGGGTTTTATATATCAGTATTTACTGTGTTACGAATTAAAAGGGAGAAACCCGAAACTATAAATTTATTTCCTTGTTTATTTTTTTAATTAATTTATTTTTTTGAGATGGAGTTTTGCTCTTGTTGCTCAGGCCGGAGTGCAATGGCGCGATCTTGGCTCACTGCAACCTCTGCCTCCCAGGTTCAAGCAATTCTCCTGCCTCAGCCTCCCGAGTAGCTGGGATTACAGGCATCCACCACCACGCCCGGATAATTTTTTGTATTTTTAGTACAGATGGGGTTTCACCATGTTGCTCAGGCTAGTCTTGAACTCCTGACCTCAGGTCATCCACCAGCCTCAGCCTCCCAAACAGGTGTGGGCCACTGGGCCCGGCCTTATTTAAAACAGTAATGAACCCCTTACATGTGAACGTTCTTATGAAAAATAACTTTGTTTTCCAGAACAGAAGAGTAACATTATATTACATTTTTGCCAATTTCTTTGATATATTCTCTTATCTCAACATTCAGTCTGTTGTGATCAGCCATATAGACTCTAGAAAACTTCACCATCCACCCCAGAGTGAAAAAGATAATGACAGCTTGCCATTATTATGTAAATAATTTTGGCTTGGCAGACTGCCTGACAGGGTCCCCACTTTGAGAACCTCTGGATTAGGAAGTTCAAAGGAGTGAGCCAACCACCACAACAAAGCAAGTCAAGGTGCTTGAATTTGGCTCCTGCCTTGTAGGACACACTGGAGGTGAGGGTTTTTTGATGAATCATTCTTTTGATAATATTTTTGTAGGAAAACTTGATGCAGTTTCATCAAGAATTATGTTTCCATGATATAAATGCTCCCTAAGTCTTCTCCTGGTGTAAGAATTTATGATGAGAAGCTAGTATTCAGTCTTTGGCTTCATAATGTTCTGATAAGGAAGGAGTCATTTATCCCACAAAAGTCACTGTTTCTTTATCTATTCATTTTTGGGGGCATTATAAATTCGATGAAGTGAAATTCTTCTGATTTCCCTCAACCTCCTTGACTGTTCTTTTTCAGTCTTCTTTACTGGCTTCACCTCTGCCTAAATGTCCAGAGGAGAGTAGGAAGGAGGAAATTCCATCCGTGGTAGTTTGAATGGGCTATACAAGGTCTCAAAGTAGTACAAATAGCCATCTTTCCTGCGGGGTGTTAGTCTGCTTTCTGGGGTGCAATGGGGAAGATTGATGACTTCTCATTGCAGGAGAACTTGCAGTGTCCTGAGCCCTCTTCTGTATGCTGTCTCCCTAGATGATTTCATCCAATCCCATGGCTTTCAGTGTTTTTATCCTCAAAACACAGTATCTACCACCATTGCTTCTAAATTGAGTTCTGGGCTGAAATTTTAACTGCCTACATGATGTCTCTACTTTTATATCCTGGAGACAACTCAAATTTAACAAAGCCAAAACTGAACTATCTTTCTCCTTAGTGTACATACTCAAATGTGTTTCTTCTTCATTTTTTCCATGTTAGAAATTTGCATCATAGTCTTCTAAGTTGCTCAAACTATAATTCTGGAAGTCATTCTTGAGACCAGCTCATCTTGACCTCTTATAGTCTAGTCTGTAATCTAGTTCTGTTGATTTTAATTTCAAATTATATCTCTACTACGTTAGCTTTTTTCATTACCTCAGTCCAACTTTACCATCATCTTGTGCCTGGACTACCACCAGCATCCTTCCTAACTATTCTCCTTATATCCACATACACCATGTCCCCCCTCCAATCTGTCTCCAACAAATTTTTTTAAATCAGAAATACAAACACATCAATCCCCTTTCTGTAGTTTTTCCCTGGCCTATCAAGGTTCTTAGGATAAAGGTCAAAGTTCTTAACATAGATCAAAGATACTGGCCCCTGTCTACTTCTCCAACCTCTTCTTACACCTCTCTCCCCATCACTGTCTGTGAAACCACCCACAGGGGGTTTCATTCATTCAGTGGCCAATATTTATGTATTGAACATGCACATCGTGCCAGGCACTGAGGATACGTACAGTGAGTGATAAACAAGGCCAAGGATCCTATTCTTATGGAAATTATATTCTAGAGTAGGGAATTAGGTGACAAGCAATGATATCCATAAATGTCCAAGATAATTTCATATAGTTAAAATGCTATGAAGAAAATAAAACAATGTGATAGAAAGCCAGTAGTAGGCTATTTTTAATTGGGTGGTTAGAGAAGACCGTGCTATGAAGCTGAGATCAGAGTGACAAGAAGGAGCCAGGTCAGCCATGTTAATATATGGGAACAGAGCATTCCAGGGTAGTGGTGACAACAAAGATAAAAACTCCAAGGCAGATACTGATTCATGAAATAGACTAGTGGGGCTTGTCTTAGTACTAGTTTTCAATTGCTGCTGTAATAAATTACCACAAAATTTATGGCTTAAAACAACACAGATTTACCGTCTTTCATTTCTGGGTCAGAAGTCTGAAATGGTCTCACTGGGCTAAAACCAAGGTATTCGTTTCTGGAGACTTTAGGGGAGGATCTGTTTCTTTGCCCTTTCTGGCTACCAGAGGCTGCCCCCACTCATTGGCTCATGGCCCTCCATCTCCATGTTCAAAGCAAGCAGCGTGGGTTGATGCTCACACCACATCGCTTTGATGGCCTTGCTTCTATCATTATGTCTTCTCTGACTGTGACTCTTCTGCCTCCCTATTCAATTTTCAGAACCCTTCTAATTACATTGGACTGCCCAGATAGTCCAGGATAATCCCCCCATTTTAAGGTCAGTGATTACTAACCTTGATTTCATCTGCAACCTCTATTCTTAGCCATGTAAGATAACATATTCACAGTTTCTAGGGATTAGGATGTGGATATTTTGGTGGGGGAGTGGGGAAAGAGGCATTATTCTGCCTACCACAGGTAGAAAAGTATGAAAGGATATGATGTCAAAGAGGTGAGCTTGGACCAAGTTATAAAAGGCTTGTAGGCCACATTAAGGAGTTTGAATTTTATTTCATCTAAAAGGAAAAGCCGTTGAAGGGTTTTAAGCAGGGTAGTTAAGTGATCTGAATTGCATTTTAAAAGGAACGTTCTGTTTTCCATATGGAATTGGATTTAAGAAGGAAAAAGTGGCAACAGGGATTCTAGTTAGGAAATGTGTGAACTTCTCTGGGCTTGATTAGTTGGATTAGGGTGGTAGCAATAAAGGTGGAGAGAAGGGAATGATTATAGGATATATTTTGGAGATAGAAACTTGCCAATATTTTTATATGGATGTATAATAAAGGGAAGGGAAAAATGAAGGATAAGTACTTCATTTATTGAAATGGAGAACCTGGAAGATGACCAAATTTGAAGTGATAGAAATCAATTTTTTTCTCACATTAAATGTGAAAGGCACCTTTGGTATTCAAATGGAGATGTCAATATGGTAATTATATGCATAAGTCTGCATCTCAGAACTGGTTAGGTCTTTTGCTATTTTATTTCTTCTGTAGTTCATTGTTTACATATGATACTTGGCAGCCATTCATGAAATAATATAAAGTTCTATCAGGACCAGCTTGAACAGCTATTACACATTTTGTCCTGAAAAACAATTCAGAATGATGCCAGAACAACTGGACGTCCACATGCAAAAAGATGAATGTAGACCTTACACCCATCACAAAACTTAACTGAAAATTGATCACAGACCTAAATATAAAACACAAAACTATAAAACTCCTAGAAGACAACATAAGAGAAAATCTAGAAGACCTCATGTTCTGCAATGACTTTTTACATCCAACACCAAAGTCTCAATTCCTGAAAGAAGGAATTAATCAGCTGTACTTTTTTAAAAATTAAAAATTCTGGGCCTGGTGCAGTGGCTCACGCCTGTAATCCCAGCACTTTGGGAGGCCATGGTGGGCAGAACATTTGAGGTTCAGGAGTTCAAGACCAGCCTGGTCCATATGGTAAAACCCCACCTCTACTAAAAAATACAAAAATTAGCCGGGTGTGATGGTGCGCACCCGTAGTCCCAGCTACTCAGGAGGCCAAGGCAGGAGAATCGCTTTAACCCAGGAGGCAGAGGTTGTAGTGAGCCAAGATTGCATCACTGCACTCCAGCCTAGGCGACAGAGCGAGACTCTGTCTAGAATAGAATAGAATAGAATAGAATAGAATAGAATAGAATAGAGAATAAAGAATAAAGAAATTCTATTCTATTCTATTCTATTCTGACACTGTCAGAATAAAGACAAGCCACAGACAAGAAGAAAATATTTGCAAAAGACATAACTGATAAAGGACTGTTATCAAAATCCAAAATCTATGAAGAACTTTTAACTCAGTAATGAGAAAACGACCACATTGAAAAATGGGCCAAAGACCTTAACAGACACCTAGTCAAAAAAGATATACAGATGGCAAATAAACATACGAAAAGATGTTCCACATATGTTATCAGGGAAATGCAAATTAAAACAACAAGATGCCCCTACGTACCTATTAGAATGGGAAAAATTTACAGCACCAAATGCTGATGAGGATGTGGAGCAAGAGGAACTCTCATTCATTGTTGATGGCAACGCAAAATGATATAGCCACTGTGGAAGACAGTTTGGCAGTTTCTTACAAAAGTAAACATACTGTAACTATACGATGCAGCACCCAGGCTCCTTGGTATTTATCCAGAGTAGTTGAAAACTTATGTCTATGCAAAACCCTACACATGGATGTTTATAGCAGCTTTATTAATATTTGCCAAAACTTGGAAGCAACTGAGATGTCCTTAAGTAATGAAATGGATATACTATGGTATATCCAGACGATGGAATATTATTTACTGATAAAAAGAACTCTCAAGCCATGAAAAGATATGTAGGAAACTTAAATCCATATTACTATATGAAAGAAGTCAATCTGAAAAGGCTACATACTGTGGAATTCCAACTATAGGACATTCTCAGAAAGGCAAAACTAAGAAGTCAGTAAAAAAAAAAAAAAAAAAAAAAAAAAAAAAAAAAAAAAAAAATCAGTGCTTGCCAGGAGATAGGGAGGATAAGGATGAATAAGCAGGGCCCAGAGGATTTTTAGGGCAGGAAAACTACTCTGTATGATACTGTAATGGTGGATACATGTTATTAAACATTTGTCCAGACCCGTTGAATGTACAATAGGAAGAATGAACCCTAAATGTAAACTGTGGCCTCTGGAGGGTAATGATATGTCAATGTAAATTCATCAGTTGTAGCAAATGTACTCCTGTGGTGGGGGATGCTGGTAACTAGGAAGGCTATGCAGGTGCAAGGGCAGGAAATACATAGGATGCCTCTGTATCTTCCTCTCAATTTTGCTATGAACCTAAAACTGCTCTTAAAAATGAAGTATTAAAAAAAAACAGTTCCCAACAAAATTCCCAATGAAATATTTTTGCAGCAGATTTTCGGTTAAAAGTTTCCTAAGTCAGTTCAGTTTTGACACGGCCATGCTACATGCTGTTTTCAAAGGCTAGCATTCCCAAAGGCTAAGAAACAGCTGTTCTGAAGGTGCAGACTACCTTATTTGTGTTTCCTGTTATTTATTAGTTGGATGACATTGGGAGACCACTTAACCTCTGTGGACCTCAGTGTCCTTATTGAAAAATGGGGGTCATTTACACTTATTTTGCCCACCAAACAGGATTGTTATAGTCAAGTGAAATAAAATATGTGAGAGCATTTTGAAAATTCCAAAGCACTATGAAAATCAACACTATTATTGTCATTATGATTCCGTCTTAGTACAACTCCTATTACCTTGATGGAAAGACGAAAATACCCTCATTTGCTTTCCTCCCTTTTAAACTTGGTATCCTATTAAGAGTACTTACAGTAAGAGTAGATGGCATTAAATCTTATCACTTGTTCAGGAGCCAGCCTCTCTAATGTTTTTATTTGGATTCTGTTTGTACCAAAATGGATTATCTGTTCCCATTGTTCATTTACCTCTCATGGGAAGAAAACAAGTTTTTTGTGGACTTGGAATCCCTAGACATAAAATGTGCCCTTCTTTCGATTCAGAAATAGAGAATCTAAAAAACATGAAACTTGAGGTGTTTCTGTAAGGTGCTGTGGGATTTGAGGTGAAGAATTTGAATATAACCAATATTTTATCTAACAAAAAGCTGTAAATGTAAAAATGCCTTTGTGCTACAAGTAAACTTTCTAAATTATCTACATAATATACAGTAAATATACAAAGATTTTCATAAAGAAGAATCCATTTCATTACTTTACAGCTATCCATTTGTAAATGCACATGTACATTAATACCATACTTAGTGTAGTTATTAGAGTACAGGGTATAGAGATAGAACAATCTTGGTACAACTTTGCCATCTGCAACTGTGTAATGAATGTGCAAGTTCTGGTCCTAATTTTCTTATAGAATGTTGTGAGAAGTAAATAAGATGAAAAAAAAACTTAGACCATAGTAAATTGTCAGTAAAGTTTATTGTTATCATTATGTCTATATTACATAATTTATTTATAATTATTATTTATTTAGTACTAATATAATTATATTGGTCGTGTGATTTAATTGATTGACATATCAGTGTGTTATATTTTATTGTTAATTAGTAATGTTTATATATTATTATATGTTTTTAGTATATTTCTGCTATGGGTTGAATTATGTCCTCCCTGCCCATCACCACCACCAAGTGTATATGTTGAAGTCCTGAGGCTCAATACCTCAGAATGTGATCTTATTTGGAGATATGGTCCTTACAGAGGACATCAAGTGACAGGTCATTAGGACAGACCTAATCCACTAGGACTGGTGTATTTATGAAAGAGAAAAAATTGGAGAATGACCTGCACACAGGGAGAATGCCATGTGAAGATCAAGGCGGAGATTAGGACCATGCTTCTACAAACCAAGGAAGGTATAGCAAAGATTGTCAGCAAACTACCAGAAGTTAGGTAAGAGGCATGAACAGACTCTCCCTCACAGCCTGCAAAAGCTCCCAACCCTGCTGACACCTTGATCTCGGGATTCTCTTCTCCAGATGAGACAATAAATTTCTATCATCTAAGCCACTCAGTTTATAGTACTTTGTTATGGAAAGTACCACATGTCCTAGAAAATTAATGTACTTCCTCACTGGAAAATAGGCAAGAGTGGCCAGATAGATTTTATGGCACAACAACATAGGCAAGGATGCCAAGAGCATTCTTTGGTACTTTCTTTCATTGTCCACTACTGAAATCCTACTTTGTCCCACCAGGTCTGGTCCAAAATCCATTTCCACAACAAAACTTTCCCAGTCTTCTGGTCAGAAGCACTTGCTTCCTCTTCCTTTGTGCTCACAACATAGACAAGAATTCTTTCCTACCTCATTCTTTCCCCCTGCAATCCATTTTGCCGTTGAAGCCAGATTAATCTTGCTTTAAAATTACGCTTATATATCAGATAATTTTTCACCCTGTCCGCCACCCATTCAATTCTAAGCATTTTGAGAACAAGAAATTTCTTGTTTATTTGTGGTATGTCTATTCCATCCCCCACCAGCAAGTACAGTGTAGTGCTTGCATGGAACATATAATAGATGCTCAGCGAATGTTAGAGAAATTGAACTGATTTTCATATCAGTATTTCCTCATCTTCACTGTACTGAAAGAGAATGTTTCAGAGAAGGAGGAACTAAAATTAGTTGGATGAGCAGAGGTAAGTTCCCAAGAAATAATTTTTGATTGAGGTTTGTAAAAGGAGAACTTGTGGGCAAAAAAGCAGCAACCTGGGAATACTAGGGAGTCCATGGCACAGAGCCAAGCACACTCATTGTATCCAGTTGAGGTAAGAAAGGGATTGGATTTACAGCCTCGAGCCCAATTCAAGGCCAGATTGGGAATCTTGGCTACCTTCGAGGGAAGGAAGCTTGTAAGGTTACAATGCCGAAAAAGATTAGGGCTGGAGGCTGGTTGGGTGTAGGGGAGGAGAAGAGGGGAATGATAAAAGGGGGAAGCAAACGATTGCTTTTGTCTAGCTAATGGTCAGGCAGGAGGAACCGGGACTACAGCAGGAGTGAATTTGAGGCCAGGGTAGAAGTAGGTCAGTTGACAGCAATTTTCCAAACTAGAAGTTAGAATGTGGATAAATGCAAATGAACGTGCCTGAACAATAATAGAGACTATTTGAAACTAGAAGGGTTCAAGAAAATATACGATATGTGGTTGCTATCATTGTAGAAATTATCGTTGGAGTAGGCCTGAGGTGATGGTCTTTTCTTTCTCCTAGTTTCTATCATCTTTTCCCCTTGTCTAGCTTGAATATTAAACTGAAGTACATTTTTAATAGGTTCTGTCTTAAGAGCAGGGGAATTGATTCTATATTTCTCTTTCTTAAAAAGTCAAATCATTGGTTTTCTGTAGCCTTCAATGGATTTTTTCCCACTTAAAGTTTCCACCTTTGCTCTAAGATTCTCTCCATAAGACCATTTAAATTTCCTTTTATTATTTCTCAAGATAAAGAACTTCTACTTTGCTTAAGAACACCCTATATCTGTCTTAATGGCCTAAGAAATTTTACTCACTTCTATTGTTCTTATAATGTCTAAATGAACAGGAATCTTGAAGACTTTTTTTTCCATTGGATACTTCCATCTAGCACAAGAATAGTCCTATGTCTAATCCCTGAAATTTAAATAAACTTTAGTATATTTTTATTTTTAGGCATCGCTAGTCTTTAGGGGTAGGAAAGTTAATTGATAGTAGGAAGAGTGTGGGTGAGCTGCAAAGAAGTACAAGATACTGTCCCTGTCACTGAACTATTTTCTCAAACTAATTGTAAAGCAAGCTAACATAAGTGTGAATTATATAGCAATATAACTTGTCTCTAACATAATCTGTCTTCAAATGTGCAGACTATGGTCATATTACACTTTACAAAATTTCCACGATGGCATACTAACCGGCTTTCACATGTGTTTTCTATGGGCGTGTACTGGAAGTGTGGCCTGTGCTTCCCCTGTGTACTTCTAAAAGTCTGTCTGGGAGTAGTACTCCTTTAGTCTTCCAGGAACCAGTTTGCATGTTGTATTGACATGTTCTTAGGTTGATAGATTTTTTTTTTTTTTTTTTGAGAGGGAGTCTCGCTTTGTCACCCAGGCTGGAGTGCAGTGGTGCAACCTCGACTCACTGCAAGCTCCGCCTCCCGGGTTCACGCCATTCTCCTGCCTCAGCCTCCCGAGTAGCTGGGACTACAGGCACCTGCCACCATGCCCGGCTAATTTTTTGTATTTTTAGTAGAGACGGGGTTTCACCGTGTTAGCCAGGATGGTCTCGATCTCCTTACCTCGTGATCCGCCCGTCTCGGCCTCCCAAAGTGCTGGGATTACAGGCGTGAGCCACCGTGCCTGGCCGATAGATATTTTTAAAATACAGCATTTGACTCTAGAGAGAAAGGGAGCCTGTGTCGTGATCTGTAGCATAGTTGAAGTGTCAAAGGAGTTTAATAGAGAGGCGGCAGAGTATAGTAGTTAAGTATATGAAATTTGGTTAAGCCCAAACCTGAGTTCAAATCCCGCTCTGCCACTTACTAGCCATGTGACTTTGGACAAATTATTTAATCTTTTTGTGCCTCAATTTCTTCTTTAGTGAAATTATTGCAATGGTAGCTACCTTACAATTTTATGAGATTAAGTTAATTAATGTTTATAAAGTACTGGGAAAAATGCCTAGCTCATAGTAGGTACAAAATAAGTGTTAAGTAAAAGCCTTCCCGTAATTAGCAACAAAAATACTTTTGATGGAATTTCAGTTGTGTATTTCTTTGGATAAGTATTAAATGACTAAATTATCATTTAGATCCTTATTACAGAAATCTCTAAATCTTGTTTGGAGGCCTGATTGATTGGAGATTATGAAAATAACTAAACCTGTTAGTCTGAAAAGCCCTTAACATTCCCCGCACCAGGCCCTTGTTACCTGAGACATTTCTGAGTAAAACTGGGAAAACTTAATGAAGGACAGTAGAACAAGAGCATTTCATTTCTGCTTTTGTGACTCAGTGTGAATGGAGGCACCACACTGAACTTCCCCTGAAGTCATGTGCTGTTGTTGGTGTGTGGGCATTTGTGGTAGGAGAGTGGGTACAAGAAAAACAACTATTTCTGAAAAATAGCAGACAATACAATACAGCCCTACATGTTCACTTATAAGGAAATCAATCAACAGGTTTGGGAAGCAAACTATGAATGCTTGTTTTGATGTTAAATTGCTCGTTCTAATCTGGTATAATTTTAGCAAAATCCCTGTATTCTGCTGAATTTAATGGAGCAGAGGAGCTGAGTGTTTGGGAATATGAAGCACCTGAAGCCATGAGAACCACAAAGGCTGAAGATTGCACCCGCTACCCACATCAGTCAAATAGCACTGATTCCATAGGTAGGGTTTCAGCTGCCTATGTAAATTCATTTCAGGTTACTTTCCTTAGCAAAGCTCAACTTAGTATACTCACTGTAGAACGTATTCTTTGTTCTTACAATGGTGAACCTCTTAAGAACACAGTAATACACAGTTGATCTCAGCTTTGATGTTTTGCCTCACTTATACTGCAACCTGTTAAGTGCTTTCTTCTCTACAGAATGAATCTGAAAATATTCATTCGATAAATCCCAAGTATAAGATAGCTTCCAAAAAGCATTTGAAAATCGTTCCCAGTTATACTTCTTTACGTTTAATCAACATTGTATAATTTTATAACAGCAAGTGTCTTTTAGCTTTTTTTATTATTTAAAATCTCAAAGGCCAGGCGTAGTGGCTCAAGCCTGTAATCCCAGCACTTTGGGAGGCCAAGGCAGGTGGATTGCTTGAGGTCAGGAGTTCAAGACCAGCCTGGCCAACATGGTGAAACCCTGTCTCTACTAAAAATACAAAAATTAGCTGGGCCTGGTGGTGGGTGCCTGTAATCCCAGCTACTTGGGAGGCTGAGGCAGGAAAATTGCTTGAACCCAGTAGGCAGAGGTTGCAGTGAGCCGAGATCGCCCCACTGCACTGCAGCCTGGGCGACAGAGTGGGACTCAGTCTCAAAATAAATAAATAAAATTAAAATCTCAAAGATATACTAAGTAGAGGAAATAGTACAATGAAGAGCTTCATTTACCTTTCAATAATGATCAACTCATAGCTGTTTTTGTTTTCTCTACTATTTACCTATATCCCCTCCACCTCCATATTATTTTAGTGCAAATCGCAGATACTATATCATTTGATCTATAAATATTTCTATATGTATTGCTAAGATAGACACTACTCTTTTTAAGTGTTATCCCAATACCATCATTATACTCCTTCAACTTAACAGTCATTCCTTATACAGTAGACTCCCCTTATCCTCATGGGGATGTTCCATGACCCCCCCACTGGATGCTTAAAACTTAGGATAGTACCAAACCCTATATATACTATGTTTTTTCTTATACATAACATAACCATGATAAAGTTTAATTTAAAAATGTACAGTAAGAGTTTAAAAATAGTAACTAATAAAATAGAACAATTATGATGATATACTGTAATAAAAGTTAGATGATTGTAGCTTCTCTCTCTCTTTTCTAAAAAAAAATGCTGCACCAGGCAGTGTGGGAGGCCTAGGTGGATGGATCACTTGAGGTCAGGAGTTCCAGACCAGCGTGGCCAATATGGTGAAACCTCGTCTCTACGAAAAATACAAAAATTAGCTGGATGTGGTGGTGTGTGCCTGTAGTCCCAGCTGCTAGGGAGGCTGAGGCAGGAGAATTGCTTGAACCCAGGAGGCAGAGGTTGCAGTGAGCTGAGATCATGCCACTGCACTCCAGCCTGGGTGACAGAGTGAGATGCCATCTCAAAACAAAACAAAACAAAAAAACCAGCAGGTCTTTGTTCTGAAGCATTTTCCTTTGTCTGGGTACCACTGATCACATCCCCATTGTATCATTTATCGTGTTCTTCTGTCCATTTCATTGGGAGTAAAATCTAGATTGAGCTGATTTAGGTTAGGATTTTTTTTTTTTACAAGAATACTTCATAGGTGGTGATATGGTTTAGCTATGTCCCCACCCAAATCTCATCTTGAATTATAGTTCCCATAATTCCCATGTGTCATGGAAGGGACCTGGTGGGAGGTAATTGAATCATGGGGGTGGTTACCCCATGCTGGTGTTCTCATGATAGTGAGTGAGTTCTCATGAGATTTGATGGTTTGATAAAGGACTTTTCCCTCTTTGCTCAGCACTTCTCTCTCCTGCTGCCATGTGAAGAAGCATGTGTTTGCTTCCCCTTCCACCATGATTGTGAGTTTCCTGAGGTCTCCTCAGCCATGTGGAACTGTGAGTCAATTAAACCTCTTTCCTTTATAAATTACCCAGTCTCAGGCAGTTCTTTATAGCAGCATGAGAACAGACTAATACAGGTGGTATTATTTATCTTTAATAGGAAATACATAATGTCTAGTTTCCATCTTTTGGGATATTAGTAGCCACTGATGATTATTGTCTTTGATTCATTGTTTCATTAGAAGTTGTAAAGAAGTAAAAATTTAATTCTGTTAATTCCCTCTTCAATTATTAGTTGGAATACTTCTATAAGAAAAGATTGCCTCATCAATTATTTTATTTTCCTGAGGTACAATTTTTATGATATAGGCAGGATAAATATTAAACTATTTTCCTTCATTTACTACTCTTCACAATAATTGTTTTTTAAAATAATTCACTGCTTTAAAGAAATTTGATGGGTTTCAGTGCATTACAGTTACTATCTTTATTGATATAATATTGTTTCATCTTTGACAAGTGGGGGATTATTCAGATTTGCTCCTGAGTTTACCTTTGGATAAAATTTAGTAGTTATTGTGAGCTGCTAGTATAATAACATGGCATCAACAATATGATTACTAAAATGGGCTGGGTGTGGTGGCTCATGCCTGTCATCCCAGCATTTTGGGAGGCCACGGCGGGTGGATTACCTGAGGTTAGGAGATCGAGACCAGCCTGGCCAATATGGCGAAACCCCATCTCTACTAAAAATGCAAAAATTAGCCAAGCATGATGGCACATGCCTGTAGTCTCAGCTACTAGGGAGGCTGAGGCAGGAGAATCACTTGAACTGGGAAGGCGAAGGTTGCAGTGAGCCGAGATCATGCCACTACACTCCAGCCTGGGTGCAACAGAGTGAGACTCTGTCTCAAAAAAAAAAAAAAGACTAAGATGAATATATTTTTGTTTTATTACTATGCCCAACTAGGAATGTATAAGAAAATCACTGTGTTATGGAGTCACATAGAATAGTTCCCCAAGGAGAGTATGCCTTCAAGTGAATACAGAGTTAGATTGTTTTATTGTACATCAAATTCCTAGGGACTATTTTTTAATTTTTTATAATTACGTAAAAATATGTACATATACCAATAAGGTATATTCAGATATCTCAAACTTCTATTTCTGTACCTTCCATCTATTTTCTCTCATATATGTAACTAAATTTTAAAGTGATTGTTCTTCCACTAAAAAATCAGCTTTAGTGATATAAAATTTACAAACAATACAACTAAGCAGTTTTATGGGTATGACTTGATGAGTTTTGAAAAATGTGACATCACTACATGTTACACCATATGCAAACACCATTATGCCCATGACAGAACATTTTCTTCACCCTAAAAAGTTACCTTATGTCTTTTTGCAGCTATTCTTCTTCTGACCCTGATCCATGGCAACTACTGTTGTGGTTTCTTATAGTTTGCCTTTATGAGATTTTATATAAATATATTCATAGAGTATGTAGTATTTTATGTCTGGCTTCTTTCACTTAGCACAATCAGATAGTGTAAGTGCTTTAACCTCTTTCTTTTTCAAAAAATTTTGGCTAGTCTAGGTCCTTAGCATTTCTATATAAATTGTAAAATCATCATGTCTATTTCTACAAAAAAAGCCTTTTTTAAATTTTGATTCTGAATTTTGATCAGAATTGTGTTAATTCTATAAAGCAATTCTGGAAGAATTGACATTTTACATGATTCTTTGAATCCATGAACATAGTACATTTCTCCATTTGTATAGGTATTCTTTAATTTCTTTTGGGAATATTTTATAATTTTCAGTTTACATGACTTGTACATATTTTGTGGAATTTTGTAATATTTCATATTTTTGATACTATTGTAAAAGATAATGCTTTTTAAATTTTATATTCCAAATGTTGTTACTAGTATATATAAATACAATAGATTTTAATATATTAATATTGTATTTTACAACCTTGCTATATTCACTTATTAATTCTAGTAGTTTTTTTTCTCTAGATTCATTAGAATTTTCATTTTTGTTATTGATACATAATAGATGTACATATATTGGGGTACATATGATAATTTGACATATTCATATAATCAAATCAGGGTAATTGTGGTATCTAGCACTTTAAATATGTATCTTTTCTTTCTGCTAGGAACATTTGAATTATTCTTTTCTAGCTATTTTGAAATGTACAACAGATTAATGATAGCTATAGTCACCCTACTGATTTACCAAACACCAAGTCTTGACAATCATATTGTCTATGAATAAAGATACTTCGATATCTTTCTTTTCAGTCTCTGCTTTTTATCTCTTTTTTTCTCTCTTATGCCACTGGCTAGGACCTCCAGTACAATGTTGAATAAAAGTGGTGAGAGTAGGAGTCCTTGTCTTATTCCTGATCTTAGGAGTAAAGCAATCAGTCTTTCACTATTAATTATTATGGTGATGCCTGTAGGTGTTTCATAATTGCCCTTTAATGAGGTTGAGGGGTTTTCTCTCTATTCCTAATTTACTGAGAGTCTTTGTCATGAATAGGATTGAATATTGAATGTAGGCCAGGTGTGATGATGGCTCATGCCTGTAATTCCAGCACTTTGGGAGGCCGAGGTGGGTGGATCACTTGAGGTCAGGAGTTCGAGACCAGCCTGGGCAACATGGTGAAACCCTATTTCTACTAAAAATACAAAATTTAGCTGGGTGTGATGGTACACGCCTGTAGTCCCAGCTACTCAGAAGGCTGAGGCACGAGAATCACTTGAACTCAGGAGGCAAAGGCTGCAGTGAGCTGAGACCACGCCACTGCACTCCAGCCTGGATGACAGAGTGAGACCATGTCTAAAACAAAAAAAAAAGAAAGAAAAGAAAAGAAAAAAAATTGTATGTGGAATTTAATATGAATCCAATTGTTAAATCAAATTGTGAAACTGGACTGTCAAATTTTGTCAAATACTTTACATGAACCTACTGAGATGCTCATATGGCTTTCCTTTTTAACATTTTAATATAATGAGTTAAACTAATCTTTTAATGTTAAACTAACCTTAAATCCCTGGGATGAAATCCATGTGGTAGTGATGTATTATTCCTTTTATATATTGCTGGATTTAATTTGATAAAATTTTGTTAAAGATGTTTGTGGCTGTGTTCATAGGGAAATCATCATATAATTTCCTTTTCTTATATGTTTTTTCCTGGTTTTCCTTTCTGGTAAAGCAGATATCACAAAAAATATTGAAAAGTTTTATATCTTCTGTTTTCTGGATGTTTGTTTAGAGTTGGCAATATTTTTTAATGTTCGGTAGAATTCCTGGGTGGTTCCAAGATCGCCGAATAAGAACAGCTCCAGTCTACAGCTCCCATGTGAGCAACTTAGAAGACGGGTGATTTCTGCATTTCCAACTGAGGTACTGGGTTCATCTCACTGGGGCTTGTTGGACAGTGGGTGCAGAACAATGGGTGCAGCACACCAAGCGTGAGCTGAAGCAGGGCAAGGCATCACCTCACCTGGGAAGCACAAGGGGTCAGGGAATTCCCTTTCCTAGCCAAGCAAAGCTGTGACAGATGGCACCTGGAAAATCAGGTCACTCTCACCGTAATACTGCACTTTTCCAGTGGTCTTAGCAAACGGCACACCAGGAGATTATGTCCTGCACCTGGCTCAGAGGATCCCACGCCCACAGAGCCTCACTCATTGCTAGCACAGCAGTCTGAGATCGAACTGCAAGGCAGCAGCGAGGCTAGGGGAGGAGTGCCCGCCACTGCTGAGGCTTGAGGAGGTAAACAAAGTGGCCAGAAGCTCAAACTAAGTGGAGCCCACCGCAGCTCAAGGAGGCCTGCCTGCCTCTGTAGACTCCACCTCTGGGGGCAGGGCATAGCCGAACAAAAGACAGCAGAAACCTCTGCAGACTTAAATGTCCCTGTCTGACAGCTTTGAAGAGAGTAGTGGTTCTCCCAGCACGGAGTTTGACATCTGAGAAGAGACAGACTGCCTCCTCAAGTGGGTCCCTGATCCCTGAGTAGCCTAACTGGGAGGGACCCCCCAATAGGGACAGACTGACACCTCAAATGGTCGGGTACCCCTCTGAGACGAAACTTCCAGAGGAACGATCAGGCATCAACATTTGCTGTTCAGCAATATTCGCTGTTCTGCAGCCTCCGCTGCTGATACCAAAGCAAACAGGGTCTGGGGTGGACCTCCAGCAAACTCCAACAGACCTGCAGCTGAGGGTCCTGACTGTTAGAAGGAAAACTAACAAACAGAAAGGACATCCATACCAAAAACCCATCTGTACGTCACCATCATCAAAGACCAAAGGTAGATAAAACCACAAAGATGGGGAAAAAACAGAGCAGAAAAACTGAAAATTCTAAAAATCAGAGCACCTCTCCTCCTCCAAAGGAATGCATCTCCTCACCAGCAACGGAACAAAGCTGGACAGAGAATGACTTTCACAAGTTGAGAGAAGAAGGCTTCAGATGATCAAATTTCTCCAAGCTAAAGGAGGAAGTTCAAACCCATCGCAAAGAAGTTAAAAACCTTGAAAAAAGATTAGACAAATGGCTAACTAGAATAACCAATGTAGAGAAGTCCTTAAATGACCTGATGGAGCTGAAAACCATGGCATGAGAACTACATGATGAATACACAAGCTTCAGTAGCCGATTCAATCAACTGGAAGAAAGGGTATCAGTGATTGAAGATCAAATGAATGAAATGAAGAGAGAAGAGAAGTTTAGAGAAAAAAAGAATAAAAAGAAACGAACAAAGCCTCCAAGAAATACAGGACTATGTAAAAAGACCAAATCTATGTCTGATTGCTGTACCTGAAAGTGACGGGGAGAATGGAACCAAGTTGGAAAACACTCTGCAGGATATTATCCAGGAGAACTTCCGCAACCTAGCAAGGCAGGCCAACATTCAAATTCAGGAAATACAGAGAAGGCCACAAAGATATTCCTCGAGAAGAGCAACTCCAAGACACATAATTGTCAGACTCACTGAAGTTGAAATGAAGGAAAAAATGTTAAGGGCAGCCAGAGAGAAAGGTCGGGTTACCCACAAAGGGAAGCCCATTAGACTAACAGCTGATCTCTTGGCAGAAACTCTACGAGCCAGAAGAGAGTGGGGTCCAGTATTCAACATTCTTAAAGAAAAGAATTTTCAACCCAGAATTTCATATCCAGCCAAACTAAGCTTCATAAGTGAAGGAGAAATAAAATACTTTACAGACAAGCAAATGCTGAGAGATTTTGTCACCACCAGGCCTGCCCTACAAGAGCTCCTGAAGGAAACACTAAACATGGAAAGGAACAAACTGCAAAAACATGCCAAATTGTAAAGACCATCAATGCTATGAAGAAACTGCATCAACTAACGAGCAAAATAACCAGCTAACATCATAATGACAGGATCAAATTCACACATAACAATATTAACCTTAAAGGTAAATGGGCTAAATGCTCCAATTAAAAGACATAGACTGGCAAATTGGATAAAGAGTCAAGACTCATCAGTGTGCTATATTCAGGAAACCCATCTCAGGTGCAGAGACACACATAGGCTCACAATAAAAGGATGGAGGAAGATCTACCAAGCAAATGGAAAACAAAAAAGGCAGGGGTTGTAATCCCAGTCTCTAATAAAACAGACTTTAAACCAACAAAGATCAAAAGAGACAAAGAAAGCCATTACATATGGTAAAGGGGTCAATTCAACAAGAAGAGCTAACTATCCTAAATATATATGCACCCAATAAACGAGCACCCAGATTCATAAAGCAAGTCCTTAGAGACCTAGAAAGAGACTTAGACTCCCACACAATAATAATGGAGACTTTAACAGCCCACTGTCAACACTAGACAGATAAACGAGACAGAAAGTTAACAAGGATATCCAGGAACTGAACTCAGCTCTGCACCAAGGGGACCTAACAGAGATCTACAGAACTCTCCACCCCAAATCAACGGAATATACATTCTTCTCAGCACCACACTGCACTTATTCCAAAATTGACCACATAGTTGGAAGTAAAGCTCTCCTCAGCACATGTAAAAGAACAGAAATTATAACCAACTGTCTCTCAGAACACAGTGCAATCAAACTAGAACTCAGGATTAAGAAACTCACTCAAAACCGCTCAACTACATGGAAACTGAACAACCTGCTCCTGAATGACTACTGGGTACATAACGAAATGAAGGCAGAAATAAAGACGTTCTTTGAAACCAACGAGAACAAAGACACAACATACCAGAACCTCTGGGACACATTTAAAGCAGTATGTAGAGGGAAATTTATAGCACTAAATGCCCATAAGAGAAAGCAGGAAAGATCTAAAATTGACACCCTAACATCACAATTAAAAGAACTAGAGAAGCAAGAGCAAACACATTCAAAAGCTAGCAGAAGGCAAGAAATAACTAAGATCAGAGCAGAACTGAAGGAGGTAGAGACACAGAAAACCCTTCAAAAAATCAATGAATCCAAGAGCTGGTTTTTTGAAAAGATCAACAAAATTGATAGAGCACTAGCAAGACTAATAAAAGAAGAAAAGAGAGAAGAATCAAATAGATGCAATAAAAGATGATAAAGGGGCTATCACAACCGATCTCACAGAAATACAAACTACCATCAGAGAATACTATAAACACCTCTATGCAAATAAACTAGAAAATCTAGAAGAAACGGATAAATTCCTTGACACATACACCCTCCCAAGACTAAACTAGGAAGAAGCTGAATCTCTGAATAGACCAATAACAGGCTCTGAAATTGAGGCAATAATTAATAGCTTACCAACCAAAAAAAGTCCAGGACCAGATGGATTCACAGCCGAATTCCACCAGAGGTACAAGGAGGAGCTGGTACCATTCCTTCTGAAACTATTCCAATCAACAGAAAAAGAAGGAATCCTCCCTAACTCATTTTATGAGGCCAGCATCATCCTGATACCAAAGCCTGGCAGAGACACAACAAAAAAAGAGAATTTTAGACCAATAGCCCTCATGAACATTGATGCAAAAATCCTGAATAAAATACTGGCAAACCGAATCCAGCAGCACTTCAAAAAGCTTACCCACCATGATCAAGTGGGCTTCATCCCTGGGTTGCAAGGCTGGTTCAACATATGCAAATCAGTAAATGTAATCCAGCATATAAACAGAACCGAAGACAAAAACCACATGATTATCTCAATAGATGCAGAAAAGGCCTTCAACAAAATTCAACAGCCCTTCATGCTAAAAACTCTCAATAAATTCAGTATTAATCGGACGTATCTCAAAATAATAAGAGTTATTCATGACAAACCCACGGCCAGTATCATACTGAATGGGCAAAAACTGGAAGCATTCCCTTTGAAAACTGGCACAAGACAGGGATGCCCTCTCTCACCACTCCTATTCAACATAGTGTTGGAAGTTCTGGCCAGGGCAATCAAGCAAGAGAAAGAAATAAAGCATATTCAATTAGGAAAAGAGGAAGTCAAATTGTCCCTGTTTGCAGATGACATGATTGTATATCTAGAAAACCCCATCGTCTCAGCCTGAAATCTCCTCAAGCTGATAAGCAACTTCAGAAAGTCTCAGGATACAAAATCAATGTGCAAAAATCACAAGCATTCTTATACACCAATAACAGACAGAGAGCCAAATCATGAGTGAACTCCCATTCACAGTTGCATCAAAGAGAATAAAATACCTAGGAATCCAACTTACAAGGGATGTGAAGGACCTCTTCAAGGAGAACTACAAACCACTGCTCAACGAAATAAAAGAGGATACAAACAAATGGAAGACCATTCCATGCTCATGGATAGGAACAATCAATATCGTGAAAATGGCCATACTGCCCAAGGTAATTTATAGATTCAATGCCATCCCCATCAAGCTACCAATGACTTTCTTCACAGAATTGGAAAAAACTACTTTAAAGTTCATATGGAACCAAAAAAAGAGCCCGCATTGCCAAGACAATCCTAAGCCAAAAGAACAAAGCTGGAGGCATCACACTACCTTACTTCAAACTATACTACAAGGCTACAGTAACCAAAACAGCATGGTACTGGTACCAAAACGGAGATATAGACCAATGAAACAGAACAGAGCCCTCAGAAATAATACCACACATCTACAACTATCTGATCTTTGACAAACCTGACAAAAACAAGAAATGGGGAAAGGATTCCCTATTTAACAAATGGTGCTGGGAGAACTGGCTAGCCATATGTAGAAAGCTGAAACTGGATCCCTTCATTACACCTTATACAAAAATTAATTCAAGATGGATTAAAGACTTAAATGTTAGACCTAAAACCATAAAAACCCTAGAAGAAAACCTAGGCAATACCATTCAGGACATAGGCATGGGCAAGGATTTCATGTCTAAAACACCAAAAGCAATGGCAACAAAAGCCAAAATTGACAAATGGGATCTAATTAAACTAAAGAGCTTCTGCACAGCAAAAGAAACTACCATCAGAGTGAACAGGCAACCTACAGAATGGGACAAAATTGTTGCAATCTACTCATCTGACAAAGGGCTAATATCCAGAATCACAAAGAACTCAGACAAACTTACAAGAAAAAAACAAACAACCCCATCAACAAGTGGGCGAAGGATATGAACAGACACTTCTCAAAAGAAGACATTTATGCAGCCAAAAAACACATGAAAAAATGCTCATCATCACTGGCCATCAGAGAAATGCAAATCAAAACCACAATGAGATACCATCTCACACCAGTTAGAACGGCCATCACTAAAAAGTCAGGAAACAACAGGTGCTGGAGAGGATGTGGAGAAATAGGAACACTTTTACACTGAAGGTAGGACTGTAAACTAGTTCAACCATTGTGGAAGCCAGTGTGGCGATTCCTCAGGGATGTAGAACTAGAAATACCATTTGACCCAGCCATCCCATTACTGGGTATATACCCAAAGGATTATAAAACATGCTGCTATAAAGACACATGCACACATATGTTTATTGTGGCATTATTCACAATAGCAAAGACTTAGAACCAACCCAAATGTCCAACAATGATAGACTGGATTAAGAAAATGTGGCACATATACACCATGGAATACTATGCAGCCATAAAAAATGATGAGTTCATGTCCTTTTTAGGGACATGGATGAAGCTGGAAACCATCATTCTCAGCAAACTATCACAAGGACAAAAAACCAAACACCGCATGTTCTCACTCATAGGTGAGAATAGAACAATGAGAACACTTGGAAACAGGAAGGTGAACATCACACACCAGGGCCTGTTGTGGGGTGCGGGGAGAGGGGAGGGATAGCATTAGGAGATATATCTAATGTAAATGATGAGTTAATGGGTGCAGCACACCAACATGGCACATGTATGCATATGTAACAAACCTGCATGTTGTGCACATGTACCCTAGAACTTAAAGTATAATAAAAATATATATATAAAAAAATAAAAAATAAAATATTTCTGAGGTCTAAACAGAAGACTATATAATCCTATAGTAGATTTGATCTTTGCTCTGGGGGTCTTTTTAGATTTGAGAATTTTGGAAAGATTGGGAATAAGAAACAGATATTTTTAACCCAAGAATTTCTGGCTACTTGATATTTTCTATGAACTTTAAAATGGAAAAAAAAAGTGTTCAGTAGAATTCACTTATGAAACTATCTGGACCTAGGGGTTTCTATGTTGGAAGGATTTTACCTATCAGTATAATGTATTTAATAAATATAGGGCTAATTAGGTTATTGATTGCTTCCTTAGTGAGCTAGTTTCTGACAAGGAATTTTTCCATTTCATCTAAGCTATCAAACCTTTTAAAACCTGTTACATGAAATTATTCCTAATATTCCTTTTTTTTTTTTGAGATGGAGTTTTGCTCTTGTAACCAGGCTGGAGTGCAATGACACGATCTCAGCTGACTGCAATTTTCATCTTCTGGGTTCAAGCAATTCTCCTCCCTCAGCCCCCTAAGTAGCTGGTGGTGCCCGCCACCATGCCCAGGTAATATTTGTATTTTTAGTAGAGACAAGATTTCACCATGTTGGCCAGGCTGGTCTTGAACTCCTGACCTCAGGCAATCTGCTCACCTCAGCCTCCCAAAGTGCTGGGATTACAAGCATGAACCACTGTGCCTGGCCTATTCCTGATATTCTTTTATTATGACTTAAATGTTTGTATGGTCTGTAATGATGTCCTATTTCCTCTTTCATTCATTATATTCATATTTACATCTTCTCTCTTTTATTCTTACGATCTGGAAAATGGTCAATTTTATTGATTTTCACAAAAGAACCAACGTTTGATTTCATTTATTTGTCACTCTTGTGTTTTTTTGTTTGTTTGTTTTTGTAGAGGCAGAATCACACTATGTTGCCCAGGCTGTTCCTGAATTGGCCTCAAGTGAGCCTCCCATCTTGTCCTCCCAAAGTGTTGAGATTACAGGAATGAGCTAACATTGCCTGGCCCAATCTTGTTTTTCTAGTTTTAATTTATTTCCACTCATTGTTATTTTTCATTCTTCTGCTTATTTTGTTTGAATTTTCTCTTCTTTTTCTAGTTTTGTAAGGTGAAAGTTTAGATCATTGATTTGAGACTTTTCTTTTTATCAATTATAAGCATTTAATGTTCTAAAGTTCCTTATAAGTACATCTGTATACCACAAATTGATAAGCCGTATTTTCCATTTCATTTGGTTAAATATTTTTAACTTTCCATTGAGATTTCTTCTTAGAAGAAACACTTCTTAGAAGTGTTTTGTTCAATTTACAAATATGTGGTGGTTTGCCAAATTGTTTTTTGTTATTGATTTGTAATTTAATTCAGTTGCAGTTAGAGAACATGTTTGGTATGATTTCAATCCTTTTAAATACACTGCTTGCTTGTTTTATAGCTCAGAATATGTTCTATCTTGGTGACTGATCCATGCACAGTTACCAAAAATGTGTGTCCTGCTGTTTTTGAAAGCAGTATTCTCCAAAGTCAGTTAGGTCAGATTGGTTAACTGTGTTTTTCAAGTGTTTTATATGCTTACTGATTTTGGTCTTGTTCAGTAAATTACTGAAAGACAAGTGTTTTAATCTCCAACTCTAATTGTGGACTTATATATTTATCCTTTCAGTTCTATGTATTTTGAAGCTTGGTTATTAGGTGCATATACATTTAGGATAATGTCCTCTTGATTAACTGATTTTATATATATATAATTACATATATATCTAAAAACTGATTCTATATCATATATAATTATATATGATATACAATCAGTTAATAGATTATATAATTATATATAATCAGTATATATATGTAATCAGTGTGTGTGTATATATGTGTGTGTGTGTATACACACACACATATGTGAGTGTGCGTGACAGAGAGAGAGAGAGGGAGATGGGGCCTTGCTATGTTGCTCCAGCTGGTCTCAAACCCCTGGGCCCAAGCGATCCTCCCACCTCAATCTCCCAAGTAGCTGAGAATACGGACATATGCCACTGCACCCAGCTAATCTTTATATTATTGTAAATATCCTTTATTCTTGGGAAATATTCCCTGTTCTGAAGTCTACTTTGTCTGGTAGCCACTCCAGAATTCTTTTGATTTAGGCTTGCAGAAAATATTTTTCCCATATTTTGACTTTTATACTATGGGTATCTTTCTGTTTAAAATTGTGTGTGTGTGGTGGGGGGATAAAATCTGATAAATGCATTTATGTAGTAAGATGATACAAAACAGTGTTATTCATGAGATAGTCAAAGACTCTCAAGTGAAATAACACTATAGCTGGATTTTAAAGGATGAGTAGGAACAAAGTGAAAGTGAAGAAGGAGGGTATTTCTAGCAAAGGGCAGCATTTGCACGGCATGAAAGTACTTGCCATGTTCTTGAAAAAGTGGAAGAATTTCTTTGTCTGGATCATCCACCCCAGGTGTGTTTCAGGGAGGAAGGGATAGGAGGACTCAGAGATAACTCCTATAACAAGGGTCAGGAAACTTTTTCTTAAATGTTCAGATTGTAATACTTTAAGCTTGCAGATCATACAATTTCAAAATTATGCAGCTTTGCTATTGTACCATGAAAGCAGCCATAGATAATATGTAAACAAATGAGTGTGGCTGAGTTCCAATAAAACTTTATTTACAAAAACAGATGGCAGTCTGAATTTGGCCCATGTGCCATGGCTTACCAATGCTTTAATTAAAGAATTGGGGTGGGAGAGCAAGTGGGGATATAAGGTGTTAGAAGTACAGCAAAGTCTACAAAGTAAAGACAAAAGTCAAAGTAACATCATTGTCTCTATTTTAGAACCCTCAAAGAGCTAAGACTTCTAGTATGGCTGTTACCACTTATATAATTTTATAGAAATAACATGATTTCTATAATTTTATAGAAACAACATGATTTCTATAATTTTATAGAAATAAATTTTGGATCAGAATCCTCTTGACCTTTTTTATTGAAAAACAAGAGTTCTGGGAATCAGAGAAGAATGATCTCATTTTTGCCTTGCCCAAGTGGGAACAGTAAATGCTAAATCTTCCAGAAATTTGGGTAATCTTTATGCAGTTATGAGTAAGTCCCACCCTGTGTCAGAACTCTCCCAAAATGGGGAATTCTGACTTTGGAAATCATCCTCTTAGGTAATTTAGTCAGTAGTGTCATGTTGTTGGTTAAACTTACAGGAAGCATAAGGGCTATGCAAGCATTATATGAAAGTCTGATGTATTAGATCTGAGAACAAAAGGGAAAAATCTCTTGATGAATTGAATGAAATGGCCAAATTGAGTCTGAAGGTGGATTAGGTGGGTTCTTCTTTTTTTTTTTTTTTTTTTTTTGAGATGGAATTTTGCTCCTGTTGCCCAGGCTGGAGTGCAATGGCGCAATCTCAACTCACTGCAATCTCCGACTCCCAGGTTCAAGCGATTCTCCTGCCTTAGCCTCCCAGGTAGCTGGGATTACAGGCATGTGCCACCATGCTTAGCTAAATTTTTTTTTATTTAGTAGAGACGGGGTTTCACCATGTTGGTCAGGCTGGTCTCGAACTCCTGACCTCAGGTATCCACCCACCTCGGCCTCCCAAAGTGCTGGGATACAGGCGTGAGCCACTGCGCCTGGCCTGACGGGTTCTAAATATTCTTCAGACTTGAAGATTCCATAAATACTAACAGCTTATTAAACAGTATATGAAAATGTTTGTTTTTGACTGTCACAGAATGGAGAAATTCAGTTGTTTAAATGAATCTTAATTTTGGTAATAGTACAAATAATTATTGATGATCTGTTTCAAATAATCCATCAGTCTGAGTACAAATCTTACTAAGTCACAAGGATGATGATTGTTGAAAATTTATTTTAATCTTAAAGATTAAAAATTTTAACTCTCCACCCCTGAAGGAAAACAATTTAGGAATTATTCAAGTGAAAATGGCAATTTTCCTCAAGGAGCCAGTGATGTTTTCATAATTACTGGTTTTTACATAAATGTTTAAGTCAGTCAATATATAATTACACTTTAATTTCTAGAATTCACTAGAGACAGTGAAGTTAGTTTTTGAGCAGGATAGTTATTGAGAATGTTAGCCAGAAAAAAAATTACCTTTCAACAAGATGAAATTTTCATGTCAATGGTAAGTGAAATCCTCCAATATGTCCCCATATGTTGTGATATATAATTTTTGAAATATAGAGATAAATAATGGCCATCACGTGGTTTCTTCTTATTATTTGTTTAATTTGTCAGGAAAGCAGACATAAAGTGTTTTTCCTTTTTTTCCTAATTATTACTCACTTTGCCTCCTTGGCTCTTTTCTGTCTGCATTATTCTCAACAAATAAGGTTTTTCCATACAATAACATCTATTTAAGCTCTAAAGTAGTCGGTGGTCTGTGATCCGGATAAAGGCTTTGCAAGTGATCTCTTGCTTAAACTATCCATTATTTTTTAAATGTTCACCTCCTAGGCTGCCACCTAAAGATCCCTGATGATGGAGGTGGGGTTGGTGAAGGTGAGGTGTGAGCCAAAAGCTAGAAAACAATGTTAAAATAATTAATTGGGAGCCCATTTCACTGAGGCGGCTCCAATGCCGTAGGGACTTGCCTAAGCAAAGCGAAACCCAACACAATATACGCTGTAAAAGGAAACTTAAGCTTAACCATTAGTCAGAAACCACCAACCAACCTCTAACAGGAAATTTCCACTGGAATGATCCAAAGAAGACTACTGCTTTACTTTAACCAATCAAATATTTTATTTGCCTTTGCTTCTGAGTTCACTCTATCAAAAAAAAAGGCTTCCCTGAGGAGTCCTGAACTGCTTGTGGTCTGGAGTTGTCTGCTTCAAGCATTGCTATTTGCTCACTTTTTAGTATTTTAATGTGCCTCAGTTTATTTTTCAATAGTAATTGTGAATTAAATATATATTATATCCCAGGCACTATGTTAAACTCTTTTTATATATGATTTCATTTACTAGTCATAGCAACTTGATAACTTAGGTATAATTTTCCTCTTCTATAGGTCTAGGAGGCTATGGTTCTGAAGATATTAGGGGAGCTATGGTAAGATGTATCTGATACAAGCATATAGATTGTCTCCACCTTTGTTTTAATGCCTTGGCCAGGACATCCAGTAAGATGTTGAATCTGTGTTTTATATCTCATTCAAAAAAATTAAAGCCGGGCGCAGTGGCTCATGCCTGTAATCCCAGGACTTTGGGAGGCCAAGGTGGGCGGATCACTTGAGGTCTGGAATTCAAGACCAGCCTGGCCAACATGGTGAAACTCCATCTCTACTAAAGCTACAAAAATTAGCCAGGTGTGGTGGTGGGCATCTGTAATCCCAGCTACTTGGGAGGCTGAGGAAGGAGAACCACTTGAACCTGGGAGGCAAAGGTTGCAGTGAGCTGAGATTGTGCCACTGCACTCCAGCCAGGGTGACAAGAGTGAGATTCCATCTCAAAAAAAAAAGAATACTCCCCAAATTACTAATGAGTTAGTACATATAATAAGTGATAATTTTATACCACTGTTCAGGTCTTCCTCTTCATTCTCTTCCATTCCCCAACCCCCATTGCAACCCAGCACCCAATAAAATATGCATACTGAAGAATTTCTTTATATCACTTCAAAAGACAGAGTGTAAAAGGAGATGAGATGAAGCTGATGAGTAATCACTGTCCAAGCTGGGGAGCAGGGAGACTGGTGTGTTATACTAGTGAACTTGGTAATAGGGACCAATGGAAGGGCTTTTCTCGGTGGAGTGGCGTGATCTGACTTGTGTTTTAGATATATTACTCTAGCAGAAATGTAGGGGTAGGATTTTGGGGCGCCAAGACTGGTAACCAAGAAGACTGGTGTGAAGGCTTTTGTAATATCTACATTTGAACTGTGAGGCCTGCACTGGTAGAAGAGATGGAGACAGACAGATTTGAAAATGAGTCAACTATTATTGAGTGGGGAATACAGGAAGAGGAAAAAGTCAGCAGCACCTTTCAGATTTCTGGCTTGGATGACTAGGTGGATGACAGTGCCCCTAACTGAGGCAAAGAACGCTTCCAGACTCATTAAATGGAGCAATGTTTTCAGCTTTCAAAGTTGAACATGAAGATTTGTCTTGTATAAAGTAGCTCTGTCCAAAAGAAATACAATGCAAGCCACATATATAATTTTAAGTTTTCTAGAAACATTAAAATAAATAAAAAGAAGCTGGTGAAATTAATTTTAATATTTTATTCAACTCAATACATCGAAAATGTTATAATTTAAACTTGTAACCAATGGAAAATTTTTAATGGTGCATTTTTATGTTATTTACAAATGAAATCTTTCAAATCTGGCATGTGCTTTTACACTCACAGCATATCTCAGTATGCACTAGTTATGCATCAAATGCTCAATAGACACACATGCCTAGTGGCTGCCATGTTGGACAATACACCTGTAGTAGGAGAAAAATATTCTTTCTTCTTTTTTTTTTTTTTTAAGAGACAGGGACTGTGTCACCCAGGCTGGAGTCCACTGGCACAATCATAGCTCACTGGAGCCTCAAACTCCTGGGCTCAAGCCATCCTCTTGCCTTGTCCTCCCAAGTAGCTGCAACTACAGGCATGCACCACCAGGCTTGGCTGACTTTTTTTTTACAGACAGGGTCTATGTTGCCCAGGCTAGTCTTGAACTGGCCTCAAGCAATCCTCCTGCCTTGGCCTCCCACAGCGCTGGGATTACAGGCCCCTGTGCTCAGCCAAGAAAAGCATTCTTTTTCATAAAAGAACCATATAGCATCTGGAAATTGATGACTGCTTAATTAACTAAGATATGTATTCAAGTACAATAGCTCAGAAAGAAGCCATTCAACTTAACAATAGAATATATTTACAGGAGATGTAACGTCTGCTTTCAATTTTAACATGGAAGTTGTGTGATCTCTGGTAAGTTAATTTTTTCTGCACCAGGGTGAATCTAAGGTCAGGATTTTTTTCACAGTTTACTTTTACTAACTCTAGGTCAGTGAATTCACTACATTGTGCAGGTGCAGCAGCAGCAATTGTAGTGATGGTGGCAGTGGTGGTAGTATAGTAGTCATTAAAATGTCAAACCTTATACAGCACTCACTGTGTGTCAAGCACTGTTTTAAATGCTTCAGATATATTAACCAGCCTAATTATCACAACAACTCAATGCAATAGATTCAATTATTATGCTCATTTCACAGGTCGAGAAACTGAAGTACAGAGAGGTTATCTAAACAACTAGCAGAGCTGGTATGTTGCAGTTTGGGGTTTTAAATGCAGGTACTCTGGTTCTTCCATCTGTGCCCTTAACCACTGAGCTATATTGTTCTCTTAAAAAGTAAAAAGAAAAAAGGTATTATTTTCTTGTAAACATCACAAACTTAAATCTTTTTCAAATGTGTGAAAATAATTTCAAAGCCACAGCTAGTAAGTTTTGGATCAACACACTGATTTTCTTGATTAGCACAGATAATGTGATATGTGCATATTCATCCTTAAAAACACTTTCAATTGTAAGGAAAATAAATTGATTATTACTGCTTTCTCTTTTCTGTAGCAGTCTTGAAGCCAAGCTCTCTTTAAATTATGAAAAGCAACAAGGGCCAATAGGCAGAGTCCAGAAAGTACATATTTCTTCAATAAAGAGATAAATGTCCTCTCTAAGAGTGAAAACAAAACAAACAGCCCTTCAGAGCCTGTACAACCCACCTTCAGCACAGTACTGGCACAACTATGGGGAACTTCTATGCTGACTTGTACAGGAGCAGTACATGGAGGAAGCCACATCCCCAGCCTAGGTACACAGGAGATTCAGAACCACTATGAGATTGCACACTTGGAAAGATGATAGGGAATGGGAGCGTTAGAGGCATAAATAAATGTAGCCCATTTAGTGTACTCATCAAAAAGAGAAGAATCCTGCAAGTGCTTCTTTACCAGACTCTTGATTTTAATAACCAGTCAGAATACATGCAGAGAGGGATATTTAACTTGGATGTTTATGGAAGCATCAAAAGCATTTATTGAGGATGACTAAATCCACACTCTATAATAAGATCTCCATATGATTTAGTACATGGAAAATTACCTATAAAGGAGGCAGAGAACGTTTTATGCAGGTATCTGTTTCTTCCTCACTGAGGAACTGATGACAATGCTTTATCCATTGTGATTCATTGCTGGCTCCAGCCACTTTTTCTGCTGCATGCCCCACATTGCTGCCATAACTCAAAATCTGCTCTGTCCTGAGATGTCTGTTCCTTGGTTCAAAGTCTCTGGTACAAAATTAATCCATTTCTTAAACATTTGCCCAAAGCCTACTCTGAGTCCTGAGCCTTGTCTGTCCAAGGGGAGGCTGTGTCAGTTTGTAGTAGCTCTTTGAGTCTTTTCTATGAATGCTCCACGTGGACAGTTTCCCTATACTGTGGTTTCACTGGGGAATGGGTATTCTTCCATCATCTGGGTTCTCTCAGTATCTTGTTTTAAAATGTTTTGGAGGAAAACCTTATCTTGACTGGTGTCTGTTCTGAAAACAGATGCCCTATTGCTGGGACATTTCTTGGGCAACACCAGTAAACAGAAGCCCTGCCCACCCTTGTAGCACATACAATACATACAAATACCTGGGATTGTGCCACTTCTGAAATCACGTGGGTTTTATTGGGTCAAAAAAAAATTGGCACAATGAATCAAACCTCTGAGTCCTCCAACTCACTTTTTAATTTTTTTTGAGTGGGATTGAATAATGGCTGATGACTCTTAATATATATTTTAACTGATAGAGTTCAATCTGTACCCTGTTAAAATTTGCATTTCTTGATTGGTTTATCATCTTGATATTTCTTTTCATAAAGTCTCATTCTCCACTTAATTAGATTGCCCTTTTCTGGGCTTTCATCCCACTCTACTCTGTTTTTCTCCATTGGCATCACATTTCTGAAGTAGGACGTTAGCACCTCTGGCCCTAGGCTTTATCTACTCTCATTTTAGCCCCATAGGCCCAATTTATAAGCATGAAATGTATTTATTCATTAACATGTCAATACCAATCATATGCAAAATTTGTAAGATAGAAACTTCTGGCTTCCATGGCCTCACTTTATAACACGCTGCTAGATTTTATCCTATTTTTAAATTTCTCTTATTTTAGGTATCTTATTCATCTTCACCCAATAGGTTTTACCTTTCTAATATAGTCACAAATCAGATGTATAAAAAGTATAGCTTTATTCATCTATCCTTGAAATCAACTTAGCTCTATGACTGTCATTCAAAGATGCTCAGTCTCTTTCAATTTAAAGCAGGCTTTTTCAGGAACTCATTCAGTTTGCATTTAAGCTCAGCAAAGTTCCAAGTTTCTATCATAGTTGTTCTCCCCTGTGGTGGCTTCTTGTCTTCTGCTCGATCTCCTGAGGTTGTGCCTGGGCACAGGGGACATTATGTGACATTGTGAGGATGATGCCATCCTCCAGCCTTTACTTACCTGCTTTAGCTTTGGTGGGGTAGGGGGGCTGTGTCCACACTGCCCCCACTGCTGGAGGAGCTACTTGTTCCCTCTATTAGCATAAGCAGTGCTCCGCAGGAACTCCAGCATTTTCCACTGCTCAGTAGAGTCCCCACTAGGGATCTCCCTTGACCTGCCTAGAACTACTCTTTGACTCCTGGCCTGGGCAATGAAATCCTGAGACCCTCAACCACAAAGTCATTTCATCTTGGACAATAGTGATTCCTCAGAGAATTTGTCAGTCAGTTCTTGCTGGGGGCCCTGGGAAATTCTGGATCCCGTCTGTGCATTTATGAAGGATTCCATGAGGTACAGGCCATCTTAGGGTCTCTGCAGGGCTGCCTCATCCCAGAGTTTCAGATGGGGATGGTACATAAGCTTCTCCAGCCTCAGGCCCTCAAACCTATTACTCATATTACCCTGCAACCCAGGAAAGGGCAGATTCGACAGCTCCTCTTCCTCTAAGACAGACCCCCAAAGTATCCTTTACTCCTCTCTTTGCCATCTCTCCAAGACTTCCTCTGTGTGACAGCAACAATGTCCTTTTCTTTACATCACTGTCTGGTTTTTTGTTTGTTTGTTTGTTTGTTTGTTTGAGACAGAGTCTCGCTCTGTCACCTAGGCTGGAGTGCAGTGGTGCGATCTCGACATCACTGTCTGAAGTCTTTCTTATGGTGGATAAAAAGCCTCCACATTCAGTCTTCTGAACTTTGCTTCTAGATGTTAATGGGAAGGTTTTTGGGTTTTTTTTTGTTTTGTTTGTTTTTGCTTTTTTTTTTGAGATGGGGTCTGGCTATGTTGCCCAGGTTGGCCTTGAACTACTGGGCTCAAAAGATCCTCCCACCTCAGCCTCCTGAGTAACTGGGACTACAAGTGCTTACCATAGTGCCTGGCTTAATGGGAAGTTTTTAGAATTTAGAAAATCTCAAGTGCTGAGCTCTGGTTATTGAAAGCCCAATTTTCTTGACTAATGTTTCTGGAATGTTCTTCAAGAGCTTATCTCAGAAGTCAAAATCTGAACATCAAAGGTTTAGCCATTTCTCCATTCCACCTGTGACAACTCTATCAATTTCTACATCTGTAAATGTAAAATGTAACTACAGTCCTGTAGTTACTAGAAAATGTAACTACAGTCCTGTAGTTACTAGAAAATGAAACTACAGGACTGATACCTCACTATGGCTTTCCCAAAAAGTGTGAGGACTCAAAAGTTATAGAAGAGCAGTGCCAATGGGGCTCAAAACCAGAGAATGTGATACTGTGTAAATAATGCCCATGGATTTGTGCAGTGCAACCTGGTTAGAATGACTTTGAAGTCAGGAGTGTAAGGCTAAATTGGCTAGTTGTTGTAGTAATACAACTTCTGTTGGAGGGAGAGGACAATTCCTATTTCTGCTCTGTCACCTGCTAGCCATGAGACTACATATATGTTTGGTCTTTACCTGATCCCTCTTTTTGGGGCATCACTCTGAAAGCCTTTATACAGGTACTGTCCTCAGGCCATGTGGTTTGGATTGGGCAAACCCAGCCCTTCTGTCTCAGAGCTTATCACATGACCCAGACCTGGCCTGACATATGGCCTGGGTTCAGGAATGGGTACGAGACCAAAGCTAGGCCACTTCCCTGGGACCTGTGCCATATCTTCGTAACAAGAACTTTTTCCTTCTCTGTAAATACAATGCATCCCTGGGGCTGCAGGTGGCCACCTTGTGACCACACAGCCTGTCTGATATATCTGGAAGCCAAGGGGAAATAAGGCTGAGATACTGAGGAGGTCCCTAAGAGCATCATTGGAACCTCTGTTTTAAAGCATGTCTGAAGCAAATACCGCTGCCACCTCTTCTTTTGCTGCTTAAGCTAGTATGAGTTGCATTCTCATTACTTGCAACCACAGGAATAATATCAATAGCTAGCACTTAGTGGCACTTTTAGGTGCCACTGTATTGTTCTAAGCATATGACTCATCCAGTCCTCACAACAGCCCTATGAGGTAGGTCCCATTATTACTATCTTCTTACCATCCTCTCCACTTTGCATAGGGGAAACAGAAGCCCAGAGATGTTAGCTTGCCCAAGGTCACAGACCTAAAAAGAGATATAGGTGGGATTCAATCCAGGTAGTCTGGCACCAGAGTCTAGGGACTTAACGACTCCAGGCTGCCTCTTAATCCTCTAAACTAATACTGTGAACCTGGACAAGTAACTTAACATCTCTGAGCCTCCAATATAAGGAGTAAATGATACAATACTTACCATAGTGGATCCTCAGTAAATAGCTGTGATTGCAATATTTGTAATTGTTTCACAACTTCATGCCATCAGAATTCCTTCTGAGTGGTGCTTGGTAGGTGGGAATAAATGAGCTTATGTTTACAAACAGCTTTGAGGATTTGGAATGAAAGTTGGATACTAAGAATTGTGACAGTTTGTTCCCTAAAAACAAGTAACACTTTTGTTCCTTTATACAAAGAAATAATGAATCATAGTTTGGACCTGATGACTTGATTGTGTCTCTCTCTTTCACCGTCATATGTAGGATTAAATGATCACTTGAGGCTTGGGCGTTTTAAAAAAAACTCTCTAGAATTGACTGAAAAGAGGCCTAAGATGATGAGATACTTGAGAAAGAATTATTATACCCTTTACCACAGTGCTTCAAAGAATTTAAAATCTCTTTGTTCTGAATTTATTTCAATGGCCAATGGTAGAAAACGGTACATTTCCTAAATTATATGAATACCTGTTATCTACAGATCCCAAATCTGATCCAAATGAAATATAAATCAAAAGGTAATTTGGTAGCAATTTACCTAGGCAACTTAAGACATTTAGAGTCTACTTCTTTCATAATTTTTTTATTTCTGCATCTGCCCCATTCTTTTGAATCTATTATCCTCTACAGACACAGGACAAACTAGCTACTTCCCTCTCCTTTTCTGGTTTTCACCTCCAGGTCCCCTGGCAAAGAGGAATGTGCTCAATGCTGGGGCATTCCTGAGGAGAGTAATTTGGCTGCAGCCATTGAATGGAAAAACCACTGTAATTACTTCCCTAACGATGAAACTATAGTACTAGGGGGTGGGGAGGATACTATATGCAGCTCTCCACTCATTGATTGATTGATTGATTTACATATTAAACATGAGTTTATACATTATACATTTCTTGAGAGCACATATGGCAGACACTATTATGGACTCTGGGGATACAAATGCAGTGAAATAACATTATGAGGTTTATTCACATGCTTTCCTTTTTGTATTTCCCAATATCATATTATTCCAACTCACTCAGAGGTTAAATTGCTTTAGTATGGATTCCCCAAAGGAAGGAATTACGAACAGACAAAAGTAGTCTATGATCTTTTGGCTAGCAGGTGCCAGAGCAGTGATCAGAATTGTCCTCTCCCTCCAACAGAAGTTTTATTACTAAAGCAACTGTCTAATTTTACCTTACACTCCTGTCTTCAAAGCCATTCCAACTGGCTACATTGCACAACCCCATAGGCACAATTTACACATCATCAAATTATCAAGTTTTGAGGCCCATTGACATGCTGTCCTATGATTTTTGAGTTCTCATATATTTCGAGAAAGCCACAGTAAGGTATCAGTCCTGTACTTCCATTTTCTAGTGTCAGTCCTGTAGTTTTATTTTCTAGTAACTACAGTACTGTAGTTACATTTTACAGAAGTAGAAACAGAGGATTAAGTGGGAGAGGGCTCCTTCATTCATGAAGTTGTTATTTAAGCCTACTATGTACCAGAAGCTATACTGAGTGTGCCTGTAGCCTGCTCAGACCCCATCCATAAATGCCTCATCTGGAATGCCGGTGCTGTGAGAGGAGACGTCCTCTTCAGGACCATGCCAATGTCCCGACCTGGTGACACTGAGACGTTCAGGCTTTCCAATACTTTTTTGAGCCGAACAATAATCAGTAATAACTAGGTACATCCCTGAATAATGTTTCAACTGAAAGACATCCATTTTCTGATTATCTACCTAATTCTGCCCAGTTTCAAAATATGACTTATGTTAACACAGTCATGACCTTTTCTGTAGAAATATTTATAGTCTTTGGAGTGTACTAAAAAATATTTACTGGCTGACTAATGGTGACTAGAATTTCTTGAATTCCCCTGGAATCTCCTCCAATAGGTATTGCTAACAAAGTAGAAGGTAAAATAACAATTTCATGTATGCATAGCGTAATAAAAAGAACTTATGTTTGTTTAGCATTATGTACACAGCAGTTTTACAACTTATCCTTTTCAAATCGTGGCCAACAATTCTGTGTGACAGGTATTACCATCTCATTTTACAGATGAGAAAAATCAGGTCCCAGAGAGATTAAGTAACTGCTCACAGTTAAACACAGCACAACTCCTATATCTGTCCTGCTCCAAACCCTGCCTTTCACCATTTTAACCACCCCTTGTGTAAGCTTACTTTCAAATTATACTTTCAGCATCTTCAGATCCAGGTGACTCAGTTCAGGTCATATATGTCTTATTGAATGATGCAGTCAGCCACATTTGAGGCCTGAGTTAGCCGATGTGGATTTGAAGCTTCCTATTCTCATCACAAAAATCCCAGGTTTGTTTGATTTATCAGCTTTGTCAGGCAGTTACCCCCTCCTTATTCAGGGCCATGTGGAGGCAAAACTGCAAAATGGGCAGGTGCATTCTTTCCCTGTGCATCACTTCATCTCACCCTCTGCAAGCACCTCTTCCCTTTCCAGATCTTGGAAATCTTTACCATCTATGTCCTGATTATGCCTTTTTTCAGTGCTTCCAGGCAAGCCCTGCCTCCCTGAGGCTTCACCAAATCCTGCTCTAGTAAATACTGTTAATGTGTTGGCTTCTATTCCTGCTCCCTGAAATCTCCGAGGTGTCAACTTAGGGACTTTCTCCCTCATGGTATGTGATCTTGGGGCCTGTCTTATCATTAACAGCAGGGAAGGCAGTCCCTGAAGACCACATGTCTTAAGACTCAGTGACTACCAAGTGGAGGCCTAACCACAGCCAATCTGATGCAATTCTGGTACCCTGTTTCCTGACAAGAGGGAAGCAACGATAGAAGAAAAAGTTAAAATTTGTTAATTTTGTAAGAAGCACCCTGGCAAGATTGTGTTCTCATTCCTGCTCCAAGAGTTGTCTTTCAGTTTTGATCTTCAATCCTGTGCTATTTGTCAGATCTTTCTAAAACATTGTTCTTTGTTTTGGTTAATCAGAAATGTTTCTTTGGTTTACAATCCAAGAATGATCATAATAAACCTTCCCTCCTTGTTGGTAGACCTGCATACTGCATGTCCCAAAGCCTCTCACTGTCCTCTTCTTCCTTCATTGTCTCCTACTGTGCTCACCCCATCACTTGCCAGGTCAGGTGGTCTGTCCCTCCCCAGGTGAACCAGAACAAAGCAGGCAGCTGATCTGTAATAATGAGCTAGTGACAGAGAGAGGGGATTGCCAGGGTCCTTTCCCCAGCTTCCCCTCTGAGACACCTGTGTAATTCTTTAAGCTAAATGTCTTTTCAATAGCTATTTAAATTCCATTTATCTCATCTTGGACTTTGTCTTAGGATTCAATTTGGGACTTAGCATGTGGCCATTTATAGTTGGTTTTCTTCTGCCTCAGACCCTAGTGTACACTCTTCTCCCAAAAAGGTTGGGAAGCCTAGGAGATGTAGGTCAGAAGAGCTGAGTGAAGACCAGGTGGTGCAGAGCCCAGGAGGATGCCTAAAAGCATAAGCTGATTCTGGCGCTACCTTGTTTGACACCATCAGTGGATTCCCCATCTGAACTCTTGGATAAAGTTTAAACTCCTCACAAGGCATTCAGATGCACCAGGGCCTGGCCTCTGCCTGTCTCCAGCTTTGTCTCTAGGGTTTTCTCCCTTACACTTTACTCTCCAGCAAAGCTAAACTAAAAAGGTTTCCCTGTACAGGCTTCACTGTCTTTTTTTCTCTGTGCCTTTTTTCCGTCTGTTACCTGCCTCTGGAATGCCCTTCCTTACATAGCCTCAGCCACACACACCTACTTGTGAGCTAGCCAACTGTCATTCATCTTTTAAGAGCATCTCTAACATAACCTCCTGGGGAAGTGTGTTATTTGATGACCTCCTACACCAACCTCTTCCCCGCTTGCGGAGACCTAGTTAGTCTGTGCTTTCATATTCCTATTCATCTTCATATTCTCGGTGCTTAGCATTGTAGGTATGAGTGATAATTGTAAATTCTTGGGATAGATGCGTGGGTGGATAGATGGGTGGATGGATGGATACATGGAAGAGTGAATGAATGAATAAAGCCTTTATGTAATTGTAAAAACATGGCATTGCAGGAAATATTCCATATTGTAAGTACTTTTTGACTAAAACTTTATGCTATGGCTGGTCTGTTCCTTTCCTCTACCCTGCCTGGGTCTATTAGTAGTGATTCATTTCCAATCAATAATGATTCAATTTATCTGTAGAAGTCACTTAAGTAACTCAGTTATGTCTACCACATAAATAACACAAGTCTTGACCTGGCTGGCTGGCTCTCGTGGAGACATAATCTACTTAACCCAATTACCAAATTGATCAAAGATCCCAAAACAGTTAATGAAGAAAAATAAGCCCTGGTTTCTCTTTAAAAATAGATGCAAAGAAAGCAATAGGAAAATCAGAGTAGTCTAGAAATTCTGTGTCATCATGAGAGCACCCAGAAAATAAATTTAACTCAAGTAGTGCCAATACATTTTGAAAAATATTTCAGAGTAGCAGATCAAGATTTACCAACTGACTTGATGATGAAAGATTTACACACTACCTTTTAAAATACTTGTCTCATTATTTTCTCTTTATATAAAATAAATGCAACTTTGTATTCATTCCCTCTAATTTAAACCAGTCTTTCCAGAGGACTTGAGGGCACTGATAATGTATGTAAGATGGAGGATTTTCTGTTTGTTTTATTTGTTGGTTTCTTCTTTGAGACAGGGTCTTGCTCTATCTCCCTGGCTAGAGTGCAGTGGTGTGATCATGGCTCATTGCAGCCTCAACCTCCTAGGCTCAAGCAATCTCCCCACTTCAGCCTCCTGTGTGGCTGGGACTAAGAGTACACACCATCACACCAGCTAATTTTTAAATTTTTTGTAGAGAGGGGGTCTCCATATGTTGCCCAGGCTGGTCTTAAACTCCTGGGCTCAAGCAATCCTCCTGCCTCTTGCCTCGCAAAGTGCTGGAATTATAAACGTGAGCCACCCCACCCCACCCCACCAGGTGGAGTTCTGAAAGCAGAATTTGCATGTTCTCTTTCGTAGGTAAGAATTGTGCCTTCATTTCCTGCAAGATAGGGCCAGTGACTATGTTCCCTCAACCCTTCTTGCTAAGACAATGTCAGTCAGCGTCTGCAAGGACTCATGAGGCTGCAGCTGTTTTCCTGTTCTGGTATGAAATGATTATCCTAGCAGCAATTTTGCCAGATAAGCAGCCAAGGCCACAAGAAGCACTTTTCCTTTGTCCATGTTAAAGTTTTGCATAAATGTTTTGTTTTCATGCCTTTCCTGATGGGGTTAAATGGAATATCTCCATATTTCGTAGTCCATGCAGCTGGTGGCACTTGGGGGCCAGTGTTTGTGAGGCCTCCCCAGGTAGGTTTCATCACATAAATTGAGTGTGACTTATCTCTCAGCAAAGGTTGTGAAAAACCTTCGGAATCCCTGGGTCCAGATGCTTTACTCTTGAGGGCTGAACTCAAATCGTACTTCCAGAAGGGCTGAGACAGAGGACAGCTGACAAGGGAGAGTGAAAGACAGAGAAGGGAACCAACATCTACTGAACATCTAGGATTTGTTTAGTACTGGAATAGGTGTCTTAAAGATGTGATCTCATTTTAACTTCCCATCACCTCTTTGAGGAGATATTATTGGTCTCTGTTTTTCAAATTAGGAAATGGAAAAAGAGAGAAAGTAAGGTGACACAGCCAGTAAATAGTAAATCATAATCAAGCTCAAACTCAACTCTGTCTTACTCTCTTTTGTCTACCACTCTGCTTCCTGTTTATTTAGAAAGTGCAGTCTTTGTGCACTTGTGATTACCTATTTCACTATTCTCTAATGCTTTATTTATATGTATCCACTGACAAATTTACAAGGCAGAATGAAAAACTGAATTATCCTTCAACACATTGTAAGAGTAGTTGATGACAATAATTATACACACACATATATTAAGAAACAATAATTCTGCCTTAGTAATTTTGAATTACCTTAGTATTGTGCCTTGAAAATACATGTGACTCCCTTCCTTATTATTTTCATCATCATCATTACATGCTAGTGATATTTACCCTCTAGTATACTAAATAGGTTTATGTAAAGCTACCATAAAGAAACATAAATAAAATCCTACCTGTTTTTTTACATTTTACAAGAGGAATATATTTTGAATCTCATCAAACCTTTCATAAAAAAGAAATATAATACTTAAGGACCTAAATTCAGGAGCCAGATTTCCTGGTTTGAATCCCAGCTTTGCCACGTCCTAGCCTGCGTAGGACGTGGGTAGCCTTGGGAAGTTACTACAGCCAGTTTCTTCAACTATAACATGGAGCTGCCAGCAGTGATACTTATCTCACCTCAAAGGCTGCTGCGAGCCTCTCATGAGTTGATATTCTGATGTCTTAAACAGAACCAGGGACATGGTAATTGTTCAATACATGTAGGCTGTTTTATTTCTTTTGCATGTGAAAAAAACAGGTCTACAGTTCAGTGACTTTCTTGGGGTGTCATGTTGGTGGCAGAGTGGGTATTGACATCCACGTCTCTCGATTCCCAGTTCAGTGCTGGGCACTGTATGACATCCAGAGTAGGACAGCACAGGAAACTGTAAGTTTCCCTCTATCTTTGTCCTTACTCCAAATAAACTGAAAATGCTATCTACATGTACACTCTCCAGTGTTGGGCAAGTTTCAAGTTTAGCTTCCCCAGAGCCATCATTTACTCCACTGCCTGGCCAGCTGTCACAGCCCTGTGGTGTCATCCCCTAGCACACTGGATTCCAGCATTGTTTGGAATGCCAAAAATGCTAACAGACTCTATTAAGTCTGAATTTTGAAATCCAGAAACTCTCAAATTTGAATCCTTTTTCATAACTCATTTGACCGCAAGACCTGTTCAGGCCTGAACTTTTTCAGTGACAAAACATCTGAACTGACATGAGGCTATTTTATAATTTGTATTTGACCCTCATAGTGTGAGGGACACTGCCCCACATCCTGGGGCAGCGGGATACATATCAGTCAGGGTCTTAGCAGAAAGAGATGGGGCACTCAGCCCAGGTGAATAAAGAGAGTTTATTAAAGGGACTATTTATAAAGGCATGGCTGGAGCGAAGGAATCCTTAATAAGGGATGCTGCAGAACAGCAGAAGGAGTGAGTACTACATGCACCAGGAGCTGTTACCACCCCAGGATCAGGAGGGCCAGGTAGAGGCAGGAGTTACCTGAATTTGGAGAAAGCAACATAGCAGAGGGTTGCAGTCAGGAGTGGTAGGTAGAAGGATCTAACGTGCAGCAAAATAGCAAAGAAGCCTGGGAAGTCAGTACCTAACCTTACTTCCCCCTCCCTCTAGATCTTCTGCTGGTGCCTCTCTTTAGTGAACCCTCCCTGAAGCCAGAGGCAAGGGAGTTCATAGATGCAGACCACATGGTGAGCCACCCAGGGTATCAAGCAGGGTAGTGAGGTTGGCAAGTGGATCTGGAGGCCTAATGGAAATAGCCTGCATGGCATATTCTATAACGTCCAATATATGCATTCTACCATCTTTCTAAAAGCCAAAAACTCAAGAATGCTTAAAAGAGTTGTATTTTATTAAGTCAACAGCATATAGATATATTTGAAAAATATTAATACACACATGTCAGCTTTTTTTTTTTTTTTTGACAGAGTCTTGCTCTGTTGCCAGGCTGGAGAGCAGTGGCACCATCTTGGCTCACTGCAGCCTCCGCCTCCCGGGTTCAGGAGATTCTCCTGCCCCAGCCTCCCAAGTAGCTGGGACTACAGGTGTGCATCACCAGGCCCAGCTAATTTTTGTATTTTTAGTACAGACGGGGTTTCACCATGTTGGCCAGGATGGTTTCGATCTCTTGACTTCGTGATCTGCCCACCTTGGCCTCCCAAAGTGCTGGGATTACAGGCGTGAGCCACCAAGCCCAGCCACATGTCAACTTTTTTTTGGTTTGCAGTTTTAGTGCCATAGAGACTTATGAGTCATTTATAATAATGCTTTGGTATTGGGGCTCAGAAAACAAAGTGAGGGTCTTAGGAGTAGTCTCAAAAGTAAAAGTTTTTTTTTTTTTTTTCCTGACCTTTTTGCTCCTAGTGTCCCAGTCTCATCTTCTAGCCATAGAAACTAGAATCTCTCTTTTTCAAGGCAGGTCGTAGAAACCAGAATCTTTTTTTCCCCAAAGACGGCCATAAAACCTGAAAACATTGCCCCACTTTTTCCTCCATTGTTCTGTGTAAAAATTGGACATGAAGTTATCTGACTTACTTGTTTGACTGTAGATTATAAGACTCCCCATTCTAGAGAGAGTCCTGCCCCATACCCTGAAGGAAGAAATGCATGCTCAGAGAGGCCAAGAAGGATCAAGACAGACAGGCTTTGCTGGGTTTCTCCACTTAGTCTCTTAGCATTAGATAATATTCTTTTTGTCCAATCATATTTCTGCATGGCTCTCCATACTGTATTGAAACTAAGCATAAAAATCGACAATTTCCCCTATACTTTTGGGTCTTCATTCTGAAGGATCCTGTGTTTACACATTAAATACATTTTTATGCCTTTTCTCCAACTAATCTGACTTCTGTGAGTTAATTTTTCGGTGAATCTTCCGAGGGCAAAGAAGTTTCCCTTTGACCCTTATATTTGCCTACTCTGCAAGGTTGAAACTACTGCACTAAAGAGTATTATCTCGTTCATTGATTCGCTCATTGATTCATATGTTTATTCTTTCAACAAATATTCCTTATTGAATGTCTGCTCTGCAAAACACTACAGGCTCTGGGCTATAAAGACAAAAACGACCCTAGCCCTTCCAGTAGCCTACAATTTAGTAAAAGACACTAATTTGTTGGAAAATAGTAATACAATCTTGAGTTAGCAAGTAATTTTCATCTCAAAGCTATCTTGCTGGTTTGGGGTTCTATTTTGAGGTAGGTTTCATGGCCATATCTGGGCTCAGTGGAAAAAAATGCTAAGATCTGTTAGCAACATCTGACGTGGGCGCAGCCGTGGAGAATGCACACAGCACAGTGTTTGCCTGACTGTGCTTTAATAACATGGTCGAATGAAATTATTTATTACAATGAAAGTAAGAGCAATTTCCACAGAAGGGCAGAAGGAAGATTGCTTTGAATTAGGAACACCTGGGAGGCTTTATGGTGGTATATAGAGGGTTTTTCAGGATTTCCAGACAAGAAATAATAGGTAGTGGCAAAGACAAAGTAAGATCACAGGACAGGCTGGTGTAAGTGGGCCACAGGGCCTTGGGGGTGATGAAGTACTAGGTGATCAAAATAGATTAAGGAGAGGCCATACTAAGGAGTTTGGACTTCAATTTGTAGCAAGTGAGTTACAATTGAGGGCTTTTGAGAAGAGGATGTTCTGCATTTTAGGAAAATCACCCAAACAGCATTTTGCAAGGGAGTGGGGCTTAAGAGGAAGCTGATGGAAAGTAATCTTTGTGAAGGAAGGATGGCAGCTGCCTAGTCAGGAGATGGTGACGAGAAGGCAAAGACATTAGCAGTAGGAATTCAAAGAATGGTTGGCAGACATTTTGAGGAAGAAATGACAGATTTGATCATCGATGGGAGGGAGGAGTCCAAAGTGAAACCAGGGTGTCTACAATGTGAATTCACAAGAGGAGGAGGGCTCCATAGCTGGCAGGATGGGGCGTTACTGCAATGCGGGGCATCTAGAGGCTGTGCTATGGTCAAAATGTTTACAAGAAAAGACCTTGCAGGTATTTCATATTGTGAGTCTGTAGTTTAGAAAAATAAAAGAAGAATGTTCCATGCCCAGAAAAAGTTCCACTACTATAATTCCTTATGGTAATTCTAAAATTCTGTAAGATAAAAATTACAAGCTTTTATGAAGTTTGGTGTCAAAACTTATTGGGTGATAAACCTGACCTGAACAAATGTGAGGGTATCTATAGACTTTATCCTACTCAAAGTCAATATTCATTTTTTTGTTGCGGAAATAATACACTTAAATGTACAGTACTGTCCCAAATTTACTGGGCTGAGGGTTTTTATATTAAATGGTGCATGCATCAAATTATCATTTAAAAATAAAAAGTGGATATAATTTCTGAAATGTATCTGTTCCCAAGGTTTTAGATGAAGAATTGTGGATATATATCAATACCTACAGTGGTTTTTTAACTTCACATTTTAAGAAGGTATTGTCTTAGTTTTATGCATTGGCATAAAGCACAGTAAATAAACAGATGCCTCTTTTTATCTGAAAATTTTGGAGAATAAAGCATTCTTTGTGTCTTTTCCATACACTCATGCTTAGTAAGTATCTTTGTCCATAAAATTGGGATAATAATACTACCTACCTCATAGAATTGTTTAAACAGCTAATGTACACCACCTAACACATAAGTATGTTAGCAAATTTAGTCATTATTATCTCACCCCTTTAATTAATAAAACATTTTTAAAAAGCATTTTGGATGAAAAACTTGTTTTCCCAACCTCTGAAAGTGCAATGAAAATAAATGTGTCCCTTCTTGATGAATGTAAAGAGCAAAGAGTACCCCCATTTCCTGAAAACCTAGTATGTACTTGCTGCTTTAATCCCATGAGATGAATGTTATTTTCCCCATTTCACAGATGCAGCAACAGAGATTCCGAGATGTTAAGTAGCATGATCAAGTTGCCCTCCAGAAGGGATAGATTAGCTTGTCTTTCCACTTCATCTAGCTCCTAGAGATGTATGGAAGAGACAGCAGATAAAACACATTGTCCGTGTGAGTAAAACATTCACGTGGGCCTCTTCCTAGGCATACTTCTGGTTACTTTTTAATCAGCTATAAGAATGTTGTTTTTCCATTTGTGCTATTAGTCCTATGTGGATAAGGACATACTTCAGACTCAAGATTTCTAATGATACCCCTTTTTATCTACCTCGAACCAGTCCCTACATCCTCCCCCACCAACAGTAACTTCTGGAAATAACATCCATTTGGCCTATAATAATAAAGTCTAATTTTCAGACAAGCTGCAAACGGTATCTGTTAATTTGATCATGATTGGGAGGAGGAAAGGGATGTGAGAGTGAGGTAAGAGTCTGGTAGTGGCGCACTGAGGGTGTGGGAGGGAAGCATTCCCTTGGTGTAAGAGGGGATTACCTGACCCAAAAGGAAATCAAGTTTATTGTAACTTGACTAAGTAAACAGCAATGTAATCCAGTTCTTCAATTTTTGATGTGGATGCTATAAATGAGAGAGTGTCATATTTTCTCCCTTTCTTCCCTAGAGCACACATTTAAAACCCGGCCTCTCTCCTCAGCCTGAGGTATGGTTTCTTAGTCTCACTCCTGGCAGCCAGGCAGGAAATGTTCCCAGCCACAGGATAAGCCTCCAGTTGGAAGAGGGCTGGGAGGGGGAGTGAGAAAAGGAAAAAAAAAAAAAAAGAAACAAAGAAAAACAAACTTTACTAGAGCCGCTAGCAGGAGCCCCGAAGGATCCCGGCCGGTTTCCAGTTTCCTAGAAGCGGGGAATCACACCTCCCCCCGCACTCCCGACACATGCGCGCACACTCACACACAGGCGCACACACACAGACACACGGGTGCGCACACACATGCACAAACGCACACACAGGCACAAACACACAGGCGCACACATAGGCACACACACACAAAGCGCGCACACATACAAGGCACACAAACACGCACACACAGGCACACACAGACGCGCGCACACACGGCACACGACGCCGCACACACAGGCACACACAGACGCGCGCACACACAGGCACACACAGACGCGCGCACACACACAGGCACACAAACAGGCACACACGCACACACAGACACAGGCACAGACGCGCGCACACACACAGGCACTCACACACAGGCGCGCACACACACACACACACACACACACACACACAATGCCCGCCCCCACTCCAGCCCGTGGGCGTGGTTCCCAGCGTCTGCGAATTCGCGCGCCCGGGGCGGGGCGGGCCTGCCCGGGGGCGCCTGACAGCGGCGGGAGAGAGCGGCTAGTCGCACCTCGGGCCGCGCCGCCCAGCTGCTGACAGCCTCCCGTCGCGCCGGCCCATGCTGGTCCCGGTCTTTGTTCTGGGGCCGGCGCCGAGACATGCGCGGCTGACGATGGAGGTGGAGGACTCGGGCGGCGTGGTGCTGACTGCCTACCACTCGTACGCCCGCGCCCAGCCCCCCAACGCCGAGTCGCGCTGCGCGCCCCGCGCCGCAGCCAGCCACCCGCTCAGCAGGTACCCGGAGCCGCTCCCACCAGGGCGGCGCAGTCGCGCTGGGCTTGGGGGGTTCTCCGTGCAGCTGCGCCTTCTGCCTGGGCGCACGACCGCCGTCACTGGATTGTTGTTTCAAGTTTTGGTGGACTAGATGAGTGAGCCTGGGGTTCTTTGCATTGTCTTTGACTGGAGGTGGGAAACGCTCGAAGGCTCCACCAGCTTGGGCTGAAATCTTTGGCTAGCAGAGATTAGCAGCAGGATTGAATTCTTGATACGATTTGAGGATAAGTCATGTGTATATATATACCTCATTTCGGCCAAAGTTGCCTATAAAATATCGGGAAATTAAAAAATATTCCAAATGAAACACAAGCAGCACATGAAAAGAAAACATTAAAATGCATAATCCTAAATCCTCAGAATACTCCTTTTGAGAGCTTGTTCAGTAACTGCATGCCTGATTTAAAAAGTAGGTTGAGAAATTCTCTAAAACGTACACCTCAGTAGACTTTTAAAGACAATTTTATTTCTACATGTTAAAACCTTTCAATTGTATAAAGGCATTGGTGTCGTTATTTGATTACTGCTAATGTCAACTCTATGCTGTCAATGCAATTATATTTCCTTTTGGTCAAAAGTCTATAAGCATCTCATCCTGTATATTTCAGGGATCTATGTTAAATTACTCTATCAACCATTTGATGAGTGATCAACCATTTGATGCAAGATCAAGGCCAATGAGACTTTCATTAACTGAAACAAAAATGTTTAAGTGGGTAGACAAAAGTAGTATGATGAGTGAGATGGTTTGATATTTGATACATATTTGGGGGAATTTTTATTTGTGTAAATGTGACTATCTCATTGATGAGTGCTTTTCTTTACAAGGGGGCAGTTTGAGTGGTGTGTTTTCATTATGTTTATTTTTAATCATTTCTTTTATCTCATACTTTTAACTTTAGTTGTGTGATAATGATTACTTCTGTTTCCTAATTTAATTGATTGTGATTTTAATTGATTTCCTAATTAACAGATTGTGACTTTATTTCAAGGAGTATCTTTTTGGCTAGTATCCATGAGAAGAACAAACTACATTGGCAAGAGATCTATGTTGGGCTTGGCTAACAAAGAAAATGTTGTTTCTTTCAAAAACAGCAGGTTGAGTGGAATCTCATTTTTATATAAAGATGGTGGGAAAATAACATTTTTTTTCCAGCTTTAGGAGTTGTGCATATACTTTTAAAGGCTCCTTAAAGATATAAACTGGCATTTGTCTTTAGGGTATTTTCTTTTCTAAACATAATTATTGGCTGTAAGTACTCAGATTATGACTAACTAAATGTGTGTGTGTGTGTGTTTTGATGAAAAGTATGGGCCAAGTTTGTCCATTTCTTAAACGGTTCTAGTGTAGCTGTCCTGTCTATGTCTATAATTCCCAGCAGCTGTCTCAGAGCGCCAGCCAGATTGTGCCATTTGGGCGATTTGAAACTACATCCGTTTCCAAAGCAAACTAGAAGCAGAAGTTCTATTAACTCAGCATGTGGTCTTGTGGAATGATAATACATGAGAGCAAGCGTTACATGTCAGAGCTAGTATTTCACCTTAAGGTTGCCAATTAGATTCACGTTGTTCCAAGTTTGCATTTTTGGTGACTGCCCTGCACTCTGTCTATGGGAGCCTTGGTACCATTGTTCCTCTGCTGCAGGACCCCCTGGTCCCCTGCAACCCAATCACAAGAGAATAGCTTAATTCCTTGGTTCCCAGTAGAAAAGCAATCAAAAAGAGGTTCCTGTATTTACAAAGAACCAGAGGACACCATTAATCATAAGTCTGATAACAGAAATAATCAGGCCCAAGTTATTAACCTTTGACTCACTAACTAATGATCAATACTTCCTTTCAAGCCAAGAAGCAAGATCATATTGTTCTACTTCTGAAGAAAGCACTGTCTCTTTCAAGAATACCCTTTCCTTTAAATTGCTTACACATTTGTAACCTATTTGTGGAGCAATGACCAGAATGGCACTAGAAAGCGTGGACTTTTGTATCTATCATTATTTTTTAGCTCTTGGTGGCATAGGTTCAATTCAAAGCAAACCATTCTTTTTTATTTTCCAGACCCCCACTACCCCTGAGTTTATATGTTTTTAAGGTTTTTTTTCTAGCCTTTTCCCAGTAAAATAGAATATAATATCTTTCTATTTGGTCATTTTTTCCACTATGATATCCCTAGAGCAGTATCTGGTACATCGTAGTAGCCCAATAAATATTTGTTGAATAAATTAATGAATTCCTGCCAAGATTATAAAATAGCCAAGATAAAGTGGTGGGATTTTTAACTGCCAACCTCAACCTGTTTGTACCTCCATGGCCAGCAACGTGTTAGGCATTTGGGTTACAAAGATAAACGGGACATAGTCCCTGCCCCAAGAATGTGGCCCTTTACCTTTCAAATCAGCAAGACTTTGAGAAAAAAAGAGGAAATAAGTGACAATATTTCTACAACAAGATATAAATCTGGATTTTTAGCTAGCCATTTAAAAAAAAAAATTGAAGGACCCAGCAGCTCAGGCCTGCCCTGCTGCCTGCCATCCCTAGCTGAAGCTGAGCTGCTCCATCATGGGGGCTGCTGTGCTTGTTTGCCACACTCTCCCTGTTTCCCTTCAACACTGAAGTAATTTCTTTTAGGGCTGCTCATTTTATTTTATTTTACTTATTTTATTTTGTTTTCATTAAGTAGCCAGTGAAATGTACTTGTCAGTTACTCAGGCTTGAGGTCAGATTGGCAGACCCTGACTCTACACCAATTACTACAATGTGGCCTTGGGCAATTTACTTCCGCTGCTTAGGATATTGACTAACGCAAAGGAAGCCCCAGACATATTAGCTGTACCCCTACCGTTATCACTTTTAATCAGGTGTTGTTGCTGTAAAGAGGAGAGTCAAACATTTTTGATACTTGCATCACTGTCAGAAGTGGACAAACAAAATAAGGTCAAGAAAGCCTTGTTTGTCAAGAAAAAAAAAGGGGGCCATTTAAAACTCAAATATCTGAGTTTTATAGCTCCGATCTTGCAATTCCGAAGAATCAAAGGGATCACTCATTCTTACCTCATTTTATAAATTAGTTAAAACTATGTATAGTTTCATAATAAATGAATATGTATAGTTTCATATATTCATATTTCATAAATGAATATGTATAGTTTCATAATAAATGAAACCACCTAAAGTCATATAAATGCACTGGCCTTTAGAGGGAGTTATGTGTACCTAAAAGATTCTAGGTTGGGATATATTGACAGTAAGGAATCCTCAGATTTAAGTTCTTTTTTTAAAATCAATATTCAGAATATATAAATTAATATGTTGATTTTTAATATATAGATTATCCTTTGTCCATCTTGTCCTGTTCTGATTTTGCTCTTTGAATTTGCATGGGGCAATCTGCTGTGGCATTTAAAATACTGTTATACATATTTCCTTTTGAACCTTTGGGATTCCTTCCTACACCCCCTGTTTCTTTAAGATTTATTTCTTTTTTTATATAATTTCTATCACCATATTCCTTGATTCTAATAGAGTGTGAGGATGGATAGACTTGCTTGTTAATTCTCATAATTAATTCTATTTTCTCATATTACTTTTACCTTTTAAAGTTTTCTTAGGAATTAATTTCAAGGACTCCACAAAGTCTATTTTGGCTATTATTTTTCAGTAGCATAGCATACTTGTAACATGAATTTTAATTTGTTTCTTTGGAGCTAAAAGGCAAGAAAACCATCAAGATACAACATCTTTCTGTCCCTAATAGGCACACAAACTTTTCAGTAGTTTAAAGCAAGAGCATAATTCCCTCAGAGGAAGTTTTAGCAAACATATTTCATTCTCACTTATTTTCCATTTTGGTCAACTGATTTGATATTACAACAACAACAAAAAACATCTCAGCTTGCGTTTCTGGACAGTTTAGCCTTATTCCTAATGAGGAACACCAATTACCTTCTGTGTTTAGCACCTTTATATGCTTAACAGTGGCAGGGAGTCCTAGTTGGTGTCTACAGTGCATTTCTAGATCATGGGGGATTCAAACCACTGCAAAATTTATTCATGCAGCAAAGAGACTCACAAGTCATAAGTATTTGTTGGGAGGAAGAGAACTAATTCTTTTTTTCACAAAATTGTATATCCACATCCTATTGTAAAGGAAGAAAGAGAATAAAATAACTATAAATTATCAGTTCTGTTAAATGGTTGAAATTAGAATCATGATTTTTAGAGAGGCTAAGCTTCTATTCAGAATCCAGAGTGAGACTATTGGCAAACATACAAAACAATTTCACTGATAAAATGAAACGTAGCCGAGGATAAAGCTAGATTTTGTTTTTCAAGGGTTTCCTGAGTATATACAAATAATGAAGTACAATTTTTTTTAGTGAAGGTATAGTAGAAAATGGCCATGATTATTTCTGATATTTATCTAGTTATACCATAAACTTCCCGAGATAGGACAAAAATAGAGGAGGGAAACAGCCCACTCTTCCTCGAAAACAATTATAGAAGCTAACCAAGGTTATCCTAGGAATTCTAGTTCTACAGCAATGTTTAAACTTCTGTGAGGGGGCTGTTGTTTCTTAACTATTCTTAATAATAAGATAATTTGATTAAAATGGAATTGATGATTAGAAAGTAAATATTTTACATTGAGGAAAAACTAAATTTAGCAACTTTTAGTGATAGATTTATTGGTACCTTCCTGGACTGAATTAATTAAGAAGACATTTATTTCCAGGTGCTAACTCTTACTAAGCATTTATGTAGGCCTGTATCAGCTTATGTACACATGCACAGGGACACCATATTCTGGGGGATACTAGGTATACTTTCTCGAGAGGATTCAAAAATAGTAATGGAAATAAAATTCTTACTAGACAATAGGTATTTGTAGGTGATTCTTTATGTTATGGTTGAAACCAGAGTTGGTGTCTCTGGTTTCTTTTTACAGTGGGATCCCTGCTGAGCGTAGATTCCTCCATATGCAGAGCTGTTGGAAAACATCTGGTACATTTCCTTTGATGGTGTCATATGGCTAAATATTTGGCCAGTTGCTCTATCCATTTTTAAGCTGCTCACTTCTCCCTGATAATTAATCTCTAATGTATGCACAAAAGTTTAGGGAATTTAGAGTATTGTAGAATCGCCTTATGTAGATGAAGATGATGACTAAAAAGTCGTAACTTTTAACTTTCTATTTTGATGTAATTTTGGGCTTAAGAAACTTGTAAAAGTAGTCCAGAAAATTTCTGTGTAACCTTTACCCAGATTCCCCAAATGTTAACATCTTGCAAAACCAGGATGCCATTTGTGAAAACTAAACAAAGTAAAACTGGTAGAATACTGTAAACTAAACTATGAACTATGTTCTGATTTCACCAGTTTTCCACTAGAATTGGAATTTTCCTGTTGTAGAATTGAACGTGGGACTCCACACTGAATTTTGTTGTATCTCCCAAGTCTCCTGCAATCTGACAGTCTGTCCTTGTCTTTCATGAGACTTTTTGAGAACTGGTTGGTGATTTATAGGAAGTCTTTCAAATTGGGTTGGTCTGATGTTTTCTTGTGATTAGATTAAGGTTATGCTTTTTTTTTTTTTTTTTTTTTTTTTGATCCAAGGTCTTGCATTGTCACCCAGGCTGGAGTGTAGTGGTCTAATTATGGCTCACTGTAGCCTCGACCTCCTGGACCTAAGCAATCCTCCCATCTCAGCCTCCTGAGTCGCTGAGGCTACAGGCACATGCCACCATGCCTGGCTAATTTTTGCATTTTTTTGTGGAGATGGAGTTTTGCCATGTTGCCCAGGCTGGTCTCAAACTTCTGGGTTCAAGTGATCTGCCCACCTTGGCCTCCCAAATTGCTGGGATTACAGATGTGAGCCTTCAGCCTGACCAAGCTTATGCATTTTTGATGAGAAATCTGTGGAAGTAATATTGGGTCCCTCTGAGGGCATCATACAGTGGGTATGCAATGTTGACATCTTACTAATGTTGGTGTTAGGTTTGATCTTCGGGATAAGGTGGTGTCTGCCAGATTTCTGTACTATAAAGTTACTATTTTCCTCTTTATAATTAATAGCTACCTTTGGAGAGATACTTTGAGACTATGGAAATATCCTTTTTCTCCTTAAACTTTCCTTTTAGCGTTTATCTGTGGATCTTGTCAGTAATTCACTAATGTGGTCTTCTAAAGGTGACTTTCTATTTCTCTCATTTCTTCTACATTTGACTACTTTACATACTATGAAATAGACATCTAGTAGTCTTGCTGATTTTGTTTTTACCTCATTAGCTTTTAAAAAGTCAGCCAAATATAAATAGACATCAACAGTCATTTAATCTACTCTTTTTTTCTTTTTTTTTTTTTTCAGTTTTGACACAAAGTATAAAAAATGGTTTAATTTTACCTAGTCTGACTTTATGAAAGCTCTAAAGATAGGTTTTCTAAGTTTTAAATTTCTGTGATTTTTTGGAAGCAAATGTTTATTAATAGACTCAAAGAAAAAAAAATCGGCTGGGTGCAGTGGCTCACGCCTGCAATCCCAGCACTTTGGGAGGCCGAGGTGAGCGGATCACCTGAGGTTGGGAGTTCGAGACCAGCCTGACTAACATGGTGAAACCCCATCTCTACTTAAAAAAAAAAAAAACAAAATTAGTCGAGCGTGGTGGTGGGCACCTGTAATCCCAGCTACTTGGGAGGCTGAGGCAGAAGAATCACTTGAACCCAGGAGGTGGAGGTTGCGGTGAGCCAAGATCATGCCATTGCACTCCAGCCTGGGCAACGAGAGCGAAACTCCATCTCAAAAAAAAAGAATCAGAAAGTTGCTAAATTAAATGCTGTGTTAAGAGAATGTAGTTGTTCTTAAATCCCACTTTGCCTAGAGAGTATTACTGAAACTATCTTTTATTCTTCTAGAATTATCTTTGCGCCTGATGGAAAACATTTTCCTCTTACCAGTGTTCAGAGATGTTATGTGAACATCTGCAAATGCATGTTAACTAAAGTAAACATTCTAATTTGCATGGAATCAGAATTTTTTCTCATTCCATACTCAAACTAAACAATTTTGTTTCTAAGGTAATTGCCATGTTCTTATTTCTCAACCATATGGTCTCTAGATATCAGTTCTAGCCAAGAATAAAAGTAAAATGTTATATAGCAAAGCAGAAGAGGTAAATGGAATGTTTTTCGGAAGAAAATTTTGGAAATAAATTCTATCTATTTAAGCAATACACTTTGCTTTGTTTTTAAGCCTCTTTGGATGAAAATAAAAAGTCAGGCATACCCTTAAATAGTGTTAGAAATGAACCTTTTCTTAATGACTGCTAACATTAAGACAGCATAACTGCATGTGTTTACTAAAGTAAAGGTACCTATTGAGACGTGTAAGTTTGCTTGCTTTACTAATAAATAGTCTATATTGGTATATTGTTTTATTTCCTAAAAATTGAAATTATTACTTATTTCTTCAGGCAGCTCTGAAAGTCTTTTAGCAGTACTTTTATTTCTAATATTGTTACTTTTAACATGCTTTGTAATTTACTTTTGATTAGATAATCAGCTTGTTACAACTATGTAAAGGCAATGCTGTTTAAAGGACTAAAGTGTATGCTCTTTTGTTAAAGAATTTGATAGCATTTATTTTGGTTTCTTTGAGAGTCTTTTTTAGCTTGTTTGCCTTTTGTCTCTTGCTGTGCTCTGGTTATTGAGTTAGTGAGTTTTTCAAATGTATCATTCTTTATCATATGAAGTTTCATATATCATTTCTTTGTGATTACTGTAGGCTGTGCATCAAAACAAAATACTAAAGTGTACAAAAACTTCAAGTTGCTTTAGTCTCTAAAGTGGGAAGTAAAGAAAGTAGATTGTTTTTTTATATATGCATCTTCTTAAATATCTGGGGTTTATGACACATTCTTTGAATATCAAATGTGTTATGTCACTCTTCAATGAATGAATAATATAGATAAACTGTCCATTTGACAGGCAGTTAGTGCCATGTAATTCCAAGGGTGGGAGAACATACACTAAGTATCCCTTAGAAAACCAGCTGCCTGTGTCATGTTACTCTGAAAAACTAATTAAATCTATGCATTCCTTTTCTGATCTCTTAGTTGAATAGATGATGACTGCATACAAACACACAATACAAAGGACAGGAAGGAGAAACTGGAAACCAAGGACAAAAGTAGTAGGTAGTGTTTCTTGAACTTTCAAACACTTGAGATTTATTTGTGCTATTTTAGCAATTGTAAGTTTTGGGTACTGATTATCTTTTATGTACCAAAGATAAATCTTTGTATCTTTGTTAAACTTTGTGGTTAGCCACAAAATTTACTTACATACATTTATAATGTACCGGAAAAAGAATCCCTTTGAAATTTCCTATTGAGTATTCATTTATGAAAATCAATTTAGAAAACACTGATCAATGTATTTGCCTTAAAAAGAAACCACTTATTAGTGTATTTACTTTTACACAAAGGTCCATCAGTTATTTTAGGTTTTTGAAGATCAGTAGAGAAATCTGACAGTGGCTAGAAAAAATTCTCAACATCCTAAAATGACATTATAACCCATACTATGATATTTGATTTATTTCTTTTCTCTCCACTTTTCCTCTCACCCTCACTACAACACAAAAATTTATGTAGTAGCCAAAGTTACATGCCAGTGGTTGGGATTAAATCTATATTTAAGTGGCAAGAGATAAAAAGCAGAAAAGAGAAAGAGAGAGAATAAATAAACGCAGTCAAAGAAGTGAGGACTAAACTTCTCTGAAGGTTTCCTCGACAACTGTAGCCAGAAGGGTTCTGACCTACCGTAACAAGCTGCCATCTACCACCATAATGCTCATTTGGTAATCAGTCATGCCCTAATCATGCCCTATGGTCCTGCGATGTTGATTCCTTAAAAATAAGTCGTAACTTTAATCAGAGCTTACAAATGAGGCAAGCACTATGCTAAAAGCTTGACATACATTATCCCAGTTATTCTTTAAAACAGTTTTGTGACACAGGAGGAAACTGAAGCACAGAGAAGTAACCCAAGATCACACAGCAAGGAGAGCCAAGATTCCAACCCAGTCTCCTCTAGAACTGGTGCTTTTAACCTGTTATTTAAATCTTGTAACATTATTAATATATTATGGATTTATTGTTTCTCTGCCTCAATTTGATTATTGAGAGCAGGGACAATACCGGTATAGTATTAGCAACCAGCAAGAGCAACTTCCACATAGTAGAGGTTATAAATATTCAGTGTTGATTTAGTCTTTCATTTTGCAAATATTTCTATTCTGTTTTAATGGAATAAGCATAGAAGTGGGTATGAATGGATATATGAAATTGATTTAAATATAATAATATATTTGAGGACTCTTGTTATCACTTGAAGGATGTTCAATAATAGGATTTTTTTTTTCATTTATATTCTTACCCTTCACATAGTCTTATTTAAGACTATATTTAACAGTATTTAAAACTAGACAAAATGTTCTAGAGCAGACATTCAAATTGACTAAGCTTTCTCTCTCTCTCTCTCTCTCTTTCAGAAGGAGGGCAGGTTTTAATCCTTTAATCTTTAGGTTTATGTTCTTAGTAACTAGATCTTATAATTTTTCACTTTAGTTTTATTAATTGCCTTTTTAACTACTAAAATATATTTCTATAGTTAAAAACATTTTTTTGCTTAATTCCTTGCAGTATGATTTATACCATAAGAATTCTTTTTTTGAGACAGAGTTTCACTCTCGTTGTCCAGGCTTGTGTGCAATGGTGCGATGTTGGCTCACTGCAACTTCCACCTCCTGGATGCAACCGATTCTCCTGCCTTAGCCTCCCAAGTAACTGGGATTATAGGCATGCACCACCACACTCGGCTAATTTTGTATTTTTAGTAGAGACGGGATTTCTCCATGTTGATCAGGCTGGTCTGGAACTCCTAACCTCAGGTGATCTGCCCGCCTCGGCCTCCCAAAGTGCTGGGATTACAGGCGTGAGCCACCATGCCTGGCCCTACCGTAAGAATTCTTAAAAAACATTGAGAAACAGTACTTCATGAGAATTAATGAGTTCTTCCTCTGTTCTTTCCCAATTTTCAGTCAAGTTTTCACCTTGTCTTGAGTTGAAGGCAACCAGGGGACCAAGTCAGGTCCTAGACTATGACATTGTAGAGATCAGTTCTGTTCTAAATCTTGCTCAAAAATTTAGGCTGTGGAAACTCAGACTCCTGAGCCATCCCTAGTCTCCTGTAAGCCTGAGTACAGCCTTTGTCCATCAGTGACCTTGGAGCCATGGACGATGCCAACCTCAGATGAGCCTCAGATATTTCCATTTAGAAAACGAATCCTAGGCCCATCTTAGTCTGGACCTGAATCCTCTGCAGAGGTCAGAATCATAATGGCCCTCAGGCTCTGGGCCCTTGTGTTAATTTTTCGAGCTATTCCTTTTAATAAACTTTAGTTCTTAGGACGCCAGAACTACAGAGATAGGACAATCATTTTCATTATGTAATAAACAGTAGTCTGGACTTTTCTGCTAACTGCCATGTTTTAGAGGTGTCTTCTCATTATTTTTAACCAGCTAGGGAGTTCAGAGTATGTTGCTAATGAGAAATAAGTTTCATGAAGACACAACTGGAAAGCAAAGTATGGAAAAGTGTCTTGCCTAGAGCCTCACAGGGAATTACCAACCTGTCGAGCCTGGTTTGATCACCTGCTTCCCATTACCACAGCGTTCACTCAGGCCCACAACATGGTCTACTGGGTTCGGGGAAGCAGGAAGGCCAACAGCGAGGAAAACATGGAGGAGGGGAAAACTGGTTCCCTGACTGGGTACAGAGCTAGAGAAAAGGTGGTGTCGATTATGAGAATGGCATTTCCTTAGCTTCCTTTCAAACACTGTTACAACCATCCGTGCACATTATCTTAGTGAGTGTAAGTTGGAGAGTCTTGAAAACATATTTGCTATGACTTTTCATTAGCATCTTAACAAAAAAAATTACTGACCTCAATAGAGTAAGCAATTAATGAGGGAAAGAGCTGACTAAGTTTCCACAGATTCTGTTTTGAAAAACAGAGGATGCCTAGCCCTGTGATTTTTAACATACCACAACTTAACTCCTCTCCCTCCTCATTTATAAGGCTCTGTGATTACAAGGTCGACTTGGCAACTGTTTTCATAAAATCTGAATTGTGCTGAGTTGCAGAAAGCTGCAGGCTAGAGGACTCCCACCTCTTCCAGCTGCTGGAGGCATGGAATTGGAAAAAGCAGGCCAGGCTCTGCACGTCTAAAGCTGTGTCATCCTTCATGAGGCAATGATCCCACACCAGCTAAAATAACATGAGTCATTGCTTATAAGAAGCCCAAGTGAAGCTGATTTCTATTATATCAATCCTAAACAAACATGATACTCCTCTTATCCAGATGATAAAAAAGTTCTCATTGTGGGAGTTAAGAAAAAATAGCACCAATTCTCTTTAGAGTTCATGGAAGTGCTTTGCCATTTAGCGGGCTTTTAAATTTATCTTAAACAGCAATTCATCATTTAGCCAAATCTTACTCTAGGTTTTTCTTGCTTTTGTCTCTTTTACTGCCCTACCCCCAACCCTGCCCACATCCAGTTTGGCTCATTAGTATTTTAATCTGGTTTGAAAGCTATTGGATCAAAATCCATAAAATCAAAACTGTAATCTTGTAGCTCTTTGCTTTTATTCTTTTCCAGGATCCCCCAATCGCTTTATTCCTCTAGAGTATAAAAGATGGTTTTAAAGTAGACCACAAAGAGCTGGAGAAATGGTTTAGAAGGGTAATGAAGTAGCTTAAGTAAAGCTGATGAAGGCCTCAGCTGGAATTGTGGGAATATGGATGAAAGGGACTGAAGGATTCCATGGGAAAAACAAGCAAATAAGTTGGTATAATTTGGTGATTAAATGCATGCTGAGAACTAGGAACACATAACTTGGTTTTCTTTTTTTTCTTTTTCTTTTTCTTTTTTTTTTAGACACAGTTTTTTGCTCTTGTTGCCCAGGCTGGAGTTCAGTGGTGTGATCTTGGCTCACTGCAACCTCAATTTCCTGGGTTCAAGCGATTCTTCTGCCTCAGCCTCCTGAATAACTGGGATTGCAGGCACCCACCACCATGCCCGGCTAACTTTTTTTGTATTTTTAGTAGAGACAGGGTTTCATTATGTTGGTCAGGCTGGCCTTGAACTGCTGACCTCAGGTGATCCACCCACCTTGACTTTCCAGCATGCAGGGATTACAGCCGTGAGACATCGCACCCGGCCATGACTTGGTTTTCTGTCTGGGAGTGTTAGGTATTGAATTTGGGAATTGTGGTGGATGAGCAGATTGTAGATGGGGAGACAATGAGTTTGACATGTGAAATTTCAACCTTTAGGTTCTTCTGGGATAATTAAATGTATATGCTCAGCAGACAGGTGGCTATACAAGTTAGAAGCCTAGGAGGGAGATCAAGGCTGAAAGTTCTAAGCTATTTATTCATGGGAGACTTCAGCATTTCGGGGATAGTTAAAACTGGGCTTGGATGAGATCTGGCAGGAGACAGTAAAGTCTCTATAGAGACAGCAGTGGAACAAGGATGGAAACTTGAGTAATGCCAGCTAGGGAAGGGCAGGGCTTGGGAGCCTGTGACAGAGACCAACAAGATGAGAGCATTCCAGAAGCAAAGGCAACAGGCTCAGAATGATCAGACAGCCACATCAAAAGTAGCTAAATGAACAATATGGTAAAGAAAATCATCCACCAGATTAAGTAGTGTGGATATCAGTGATGATCTTTGCTATTGTGGGTTTAATAGAGTTGTAGAGGTGGAAGCCACTTTGCTGCAGGTTGAAGAGTAATGGTGAGATAAGAAAATACAGGCAGAAAGTAGATATGACTCCTTCTAAAAGCTTAGCTAGTAAGAAGGAAGAGAGAGAGGAGGGAAACTGACGAGGGGAGCTTTAAAAAATGTACCCAAAAGAACTAAAATTCTGATAAAAGTCAAGAAAGAAATCTAGCATTTCTAAAATGCAGGACTTAAAAACCCATTTCTTTTCTTACTTAAAATCCTTTGATAATACGTTTCTGCTTATAGGATAAAACTTTATTCTTAGCCTCAAAATAATATGGAAGCATTTCTAGAACAAGAATATTGTCTATTTTCTTCATTACTGGATCCTTAACTACCTTCCCCTCTCCCTCATCAGAGGGCCTGGCACTTAGTAGAATCTTAACAAATGGTTAACTGTGGAGGCTGAAATGTGGAAATGTGATTTCTCCTTTGTTGGAAGCTACCAGGAAAGTCTTCCAAAATCTGAGCATCTCTTCCTTTACAAAGTCTTCCCTGAGAGAGAAAATACACTAAATTAACCTTTATTCATAGGATAATATATACTGTTGATAACATGCATAGAAATAAGAATAATAAAAAATCAAACTGGCAACAATTGTAAATAATCATAGCTTCATACATAAAACTGAGTGCAGCATGGATAGATAATTAATAGAAAGTAAATATATCCCCTGGTGTTTTAAAAGATTAAATTTTACTTGAGTCATTTCACTCATTAAAACCAGAAGAATTTAAGCTCTGATTCTTGCAATAAAAAGTGAAATTGAACAAATATTTATTGAACCTCTCTATGCCATATGTGATATTGGATGCTGGGGCTACAAAAATGGTTAATAGCTGGTCCTTAAGTGAGAAATGTGTTCATGATCAATTTCAGCTGCATCCAGAGTTCCACTCCTTGAGGACAGAAACTCTCTCTTATCTCTGTATCCTTGGCATTTTAGCCTACTGGCCCAGAATTGACACTGAATATGTGAATGGTTCAATGAATGAATGATTGAAAAAAAAATGCATAAGATACTCTGGGGAAGCAGAGAAGATGTAACTAACATTTAGGCCTCGGATTGGTGAGAGAGGGGTTACCGAAAACTTCTTGGAGGAGTCGATAGCTCAATTAAGTCTGAAGAATGAGCATGAGTTAGTAGGGGGAATTTTAAGAGTTGGAAGAGTGTTTTTGGCCAAAGAACCAGTGTAAGGAAGAGGCGTTGCAGCATGTAACCACAGATGCTGGTATTGCTGATACCATGAAATATGAGATGAGGGAGGGAGAGTAGAGACCATTTAATGTGCACTTTGAGTAAAATGATTAGGGTCAGACTGTACTGAGTGACACACCCAAATTCTTCATTTGGATTATGAGGGGCTCCATTAGTTGACCTCAAGGGTCTTTTCTCACGCTTAAATTCTATTTTTCCCTATTAAGTTGGAAGTGAGGGTAATTAGATAATCCTAGATTTTTAACTAAAACACAGTTTTAGACCTGTGCTAATTTTATGATAACACCTTTCTCCCCTCTCATTGAACTCTACTTATTTAATTGATCTCTCAGGTACTTTTGCTGTCTGTACAGTAGCATGAAATTTTTACCTAATTTTAGTTCATTCAGTTACTCAGAGTGGAGCGTGGTTTATTTCAACTAAGCTACCTAAGTCCAGATAATATATTAGTAAGATGCTTGTGTTTAAGATTTTCTTTGAAAAATATAGCCTGTCCAATAAGCCGAACTGATTTTTGTTTTTCAGATGATTGTGAATTGACAACTCAATAGGAATGTTAGGTAGTGTTTAAGAATGCTATGGCACTTTATTTTATTTTTTTTCAAAGTTAAAGGGAGTAGGCAGGAGAATGGCGTGAACCCGGGAGGCGGAGCTTGCAGTGAGCCGAGATTGCACCACTGCACTCCAGCCTGGGCGACAGAGCGAGACTCCGTCTCAAAAAAAAAAAAAAAAAAAAAAAAAAAAAGGGAGTATTCACTAATAACTTCTTTTTTGAAAGATAAATTTTATTAATATTTTATGTGCTAGATTTAATAATTTCATTTATACTTAATTATATTTACTTTAACTATGTTTATATTTCATTTAATTAAAATGCTTTATACTCTATTTTGGCACAAAATTAGAAAAATTTAATAGAATTTAAATTAAAGTGGAGAGTTCCAAGAAACACGGGAGCATATTGTTGAATATTTTCCTTGTGTTTTTAATAATTCAATAAAACACACACACATACATTTTAAGAGGAAAAATCTATTTCACTTTTTTTCCTCATTTTCTGCTTTTGAGTGTCCGCTGACATGCTAGGTCCTAAAACTGATATCTGATGACATATTGCAAGAATGTGCCTGGGAAGGAAATGGGCTTAGAGGCTTGACAGGAATTTCCCTCCACCAAGAAACCCTTCTTCATCTTTCTTTCTCCCTTCCTCACCTTTCTATCTTCACTTCATCTTCTTATCCATTACCATGGAGGGAAAATTATATAATGGTCATGAATCTAAAGACCTCCAGGATTTCTGAAGCCACACCCACAAACAAATAAAAATAAATGCTTTATTTAGTGATAACGGTCAGTTTAAAAATCAAGGTATACTTCCTCCACAGTAAAGTGCACTGTTAAATATTCAGTTCCATGATTTTTGACCCATGTAACTACCATCCAAAACAAGATATATAACATCTCCTTCGCCCCAGACATTTTCTTCGTGCACTTTGTTTCTTCAGTTACTCCTTCCAGGCAACCCGTTTCTGACTTCTATCACCACAGATTAGCATTGCCTGTTCATGGAAGCCATCACAGCATGGATGATTTGTGTCTGGCTTCTTTGCTCATCGTAATGGTTTCTGAGGTTCAGACACATCATTTCATCGAAGTCTGAAAGTGCCAATAATGTGTACAGACCATTTAGTGGCTTTATCCTATTATTGTACCTGATTGTCATCCACCTGTCTGGCAGCTATTGGCTTTTGGGTTAAGAGGGGCTGGGCAAGGAAGCAGGTTTAGAGTAAAACCCATCACACTGTGAGAAAACCGAACTCAAGATTCTATTCCCAGGACACTGCATCTGGAGACTCATTTCTCTATTGTAGATCCAGCCAAGATTGGGATGTAAGCAAGTTTATTTTTGTGCCCGATCAATTAATTTTGGCTTCCTGGAGCCCTTCTGTTTTCTCTGTAGTGATCCACGAAGGGATCATTTGGTTCTAACAAGGAACAGTCTTCTTAGCATTTAAGATGTTTCACCTTCCCAAAGCATATATACATTTCTTTAAACCCCTAATAGTGAGACTCCAGGTCTCATTCAGAGAATGGAATGTTCTTTAGGCAGGAAGTCACACACCTCAGTGCACATAATTTAGACCAGGGTTTGGCACAGTTTTTCTGCAAAGGGTCAACATTTTAGGCTTTGCTGGTTATATTTTCTCTGTGGGAACTCTACTATTGTTATCGAGAAAGCAATCATAAACATTACATGAACCAATAGAGTCGATTATGTTCCGAAAAACTTTATTTAGAGAAACAGGTAGTAGCCTGGATTTGGCCTGTGGGCCGTAATAGTATCTGACTCCCGATTTAGATAGCTTTCTGCTCCGCCTACTCGTGAGGCTTGTGTAGCAAGCCTATCCTAGCAAAATACAGAGAATTAGTTTTCCAGAATACAGAAAGCTGAAAGGAACCTGGGGTTGCAGCTGTTACAATCTCTCATTTTTAAGTGAGGACACTGAATCTCAGAGTAGTAACTTTTCAAGGTCACAAGGAATCAGTGAGGAGTCTGGACAATTCAGTCTTTAACAGTTTCTGATGGATATGAGTCACATTACTTCAAATGTAGTATCATGTTGACATTTGGAGAAACTGTCTTAGCTCATGTGTTTTAAAGGAATAAAAGAGAAAGAGAAAGAGAGAGAAATGGATATAGGAATTCAGGTGGTAGTATTCTGACAACTTAACCAGGGGTCAGCCAAGAAAGGATGAGAGTTATACATTTAGCAAGTAGATTGATTAATGAAACAAAAAACAGCACTGTATATTGAACACTTTGTCCAAGTCTGTTTTAAAATTATATATGTATGATGAATGAATAATAAATAATTTTAACTGAGAAAATAGAGACCTCTAGATTCTCTGATATTCAGTTCATTCATCCATTTATTCTTTCTTTTAATTTTTTTTAGCAAACATTCATCAAATATCTTCTCTTGAAGGCACCATGAAAGAGCAAAGCTAATCAAGACAGAGTTCCTGTGCTTGAGGGGCTTATACTGGAGCCCAGGATAACTGGGAACCATTTCTTGTTTAGTACTGTATCCTCTAAAGAGGAAACAGGGTTTGCTTCATGGAGGACATGATATTTGAGTTGGACATGTGGATATGGTGTGATGTGTGTATATTGGTCTATAGATGAAGGTAGATGGTAGGGAGAGGGAGTCAATAATTCAGTCAGTAATTCAGGTTGGATGTATTTAGAGATTGGCAAGGGAAGTAGCGATAGTTTTTGTAGATATGTTTGGCAGGGTTTAATTTGTGGGATGGGATTGGCTCAACAGACCAGTTGTCAAACAGATCTCAGTTGTTTCAGCCAAAGCAATTAAAATAAGTTAATAAAAGTGCCTTACTTTGGGAGGGTGTCTTCAACTCTACAGATGCCATATAGTCTATTGAAGTAATTAAAATATTGAATGAAATATCAAAGCATTAATTTTGAAAGAATCAGACTCAAGCAAAAAATTCTTTTAGTGCTCTTGAAGAGTTCATGCTTCCCCACACAAAAAATACCCGAATAACTGGTAGAAACTACTTTACACATTGGAAGTAGCTGATTTAATAGCTACTAATCATAAACATATGCTGGAATCATAGTGGTTCAGCCAGAGTGCCAGTATTCAGACTTCACATTTAGTAGAGATATACATAGCTCTTACCCCCAGTGACTCACACTTTCTGTGTTTACTTTGGCTTGTGGTTGGATGACCCAGCTGGATATCCAGTGTTGTGCACCAAAGGCACATGGGGCAAGCAGAGGGGGAAGGCTTTAACTTGACACTAATGAAACACTGGCCTGCCTTAGGCATTTTGGTAGTTGTGTGAATGTAAAAATATTACTAATAACAGAGCATATTTTGGAGGCCATCTCAAACCTGGTCAGCTGCATTTAAGTTCATGGCCACTGGTGCTGTGGAATGCACCACTGTTTGCTTTGAAAGTGGTGAAGGAGATCCAGTTAGAGATTTTCTGCCTTATTGGAATGACACCACCCCTAGAATAGAAATCTCCACATTTCCAAACAAGATTCAACCTAAATCAGCAAATATTCAATTCAACGAACCAGTTACTACATCAATACCTATTCCGGGAAACTTTTACATCCAGGATATCTTTACATTTATAGATACCATGACTCTATTATATACCTGGAGAGAGCTCTCACAGCATTAAGAGTGTTACTCTAGTACCTGGAGATTAGCTTTGAACAAGTGTAGGGCAAGTTCAATATAAAAATAGCACATGGCTAAAATAGGGCCTGGCTCGAGTGACTACTGTGTTGGAGGCTGCCATCTGTGTTGTCTCCTTGAATCAGGACACTTCTGGGCAGCATTGCCATGATGGGCAACCTCTGTGGCTTGGATGTTTCTGGCTGATGTGAGAAAGCTGATGGAGGAGAGGCTGGGAGGACTCTGGGCATACCAGAAAATACCGTATGTATAGGATGTTTCTGTTCTCAGAAGTGAAAAATTTTGGCAATCAACATTTAACAAGGTCAGGGCCCAAGAAGGTACTGCCTTCTAGTCATTTCTCAAGGAAGGTAGAGAGGAAACCGAAGCCTTTCAGTATTTCCCATATGTTTACTGGAAATTATACGAATTGTTGACTAATAGGAAGACAAGGGAAATTAATCCTTTTTTTAACCCTCACACCCACAGTTTGTGGCCCATTTCCTAAATGGGAGTTTGCTCTGTGTTTCTAGTGCCTTCCTTGCATTCCCTTGTGGCTGCATGATCTGCACAGGAGACCGTCAGTCCCTAGTCTTGTGTGCCAAGATGGAGGCAAAACATATTTGTTTATGTAAATGTTTGTGCATGAAATATGTTTATGCATATTTGCTTATCCTCATTCTGAGGTTGGAGATAAAGCTTCTAGCACATCTCTGACCAATATAATCATAACAACATTAGACAAAAATGTTTGTGCTAAAAGTCAAAATCATAACATTAGACAAAAATGTTTGAGCTAAAAGTCAATCAGTGCAAACAAGTGATCTGATCTGTTTGTATATTATCCATTCAGTAGGCCATAGTATACTAAAAATAGAAATTCAAGAAAGGCTAGCTAAAGTTATAGGTAGCAAATTAATAGCATATCTTTATAGGAAAGTAAGAAATGTAAAAGCCAGATATTACTCTCTCTCCTACGAATATTCCTTGGTAGTATTGTTTGACAAAATGCTGGACTGGAGAGATATTTTCCCTTACCCAGGGTTTTATAGTCTGCTTTGATTGCATATAACCTGTCCAGCAATCAGTTTATAGGACAGTTGAGCCCCAAGGACCCATAGAAAACATCTAATCTTATTTTTCAAATGAAGAAGGTGAGATGTTAATCAACTCAAGTCTCCAATGTTCTAACATTTCTATACCATTTTTTTAAAGGGGAAGATCTCGTCATGCTTTTTCACATTGTATTCTTGCCATTTCTTCCATATAATATGTGGCATTAGAGTATAGCATCACTCTATCCACAGAGTGAGAGATAGCTTATATGTATGCAAAAACAGATTTTTGGGGAATGCTTAGCATCCATAGATTCAGGATTGTACTCTTTCTCAGGCCTTGGTATAAATGACATATTTAGAGTAGTAATATAATCAGTCTGCCCTTTGAAAAGGAGTATTTTAATGAAAATGAGCGTTCTATTTTAAAATTAAAAATTAGAACATAATTAATTTTCACTGACAGGTTATTCTCAAGTAGTAAAGTGTAGGTAGCCTCAAAAATACACCCTCAGTGCACATTTAAAGTTCAGTGAGGATTCCAAGAAGGAAAAAGGGATATCTTCAAAATGGCATTTGTGATGATCTCCAACTCAGTTTTCTTTTCTGGGTTCCTTCCTTCTGTCTGTTGGACTTTTCCTTTTGGAGAAGGCAACTTAAACTCCCATGCCTTACTGGGTGCCTGCTCTCACGTGTCTCTGGGTCTGCGTGCATGGTATTAATTGCTAACATCTACTGAGTGCTTCCTGTAAAGCAAGCACTGTTCCAAATGCTTTACATGTATTAAAGCCCCTAGGGTTTACTCCTATGAGGTAGGTATTTTTTTGCTTCTAATTTACAGATTTAGAAACTGAGACACAGGGTAACTAATTGGCCCAAGTGAAGTATGGTAATGTCAGCCCCAAACCCAGTGCTGCTGCTGTTGCTTTTTAAAAATTGTGGTAAAATATACATTCCACAATACAGCTCATACCTCTTAGCCATCACACTCTGTTCCCTTTCTATACATCCTACTTCCTTTGCCTGAAGAGCCTCTTCCCCAGTCTTCACCTGGTAAGTACTATAGTCCTTGGAGATTGGGTCATATGTTACTGTATTAGTCTGTTTTCTGTTTCTTTAAAAGAATGTCAAAGACTGGATACTGTATAAAGAAGATAAGTTTGTTTAGCTCATGAATCTAGAGGCTGGGAAATCCAAGTGCTTGGTGCTGTATATGGCCAGGGCCTTTGTGCTGTGTCACAACATGGTGGAGGACATCACATGGTGAGAGGGAAAGAGTGTGCCAGCTCGGATCTCTCTTCTTCTTATAAAGCCACAGTCCCATCATGGAGGCCCACCCTGATTACCTTACCTAATCCTAATTACCTTTCAAAGGCTCTACCTCCAAATATCACCAACATATGAATTTGGAGATTAACTTTTCATCACATAAAATTTAAGGGACATATGTAAAACATAGCACTTAACATTATCTAGAAAGCCTTCCTTAGTACCTTTTCCTGTTTTCTTCCAATCTGGGTCTAGATTATTTCCTTTATGCTACCAGTAAACCCTGGGCCAGTTGGAGCTATAAATTTATTATTTCCAAAGGTAATTATGATGTTACTCCTCTGTAGCTGACCCCTACCCCTGCACTGGACTGTAGCCTCCCTGAGAGCTACAGAAGTCAGGGTTTATCTTTCTGATCTCAGTACCTAGCAACATACCCTAGAAATATTTATGGAATAGAGAGAGGGAGGCAATGTATGAATTTTTTTAATTGAAAAACAAAATAACTGACTGCTTAAAATTTTTCAGAGAAGACAATTTTTTAAATTTTACAATAAAGCATAGAAAATGATACACCAAAGGAACACAGAGAAATGTTAATGTAGGTCAGGTTCCACATACCCAGCTCCTAATATTTTCCCTTTGTCAGATTTTATCTCTTATAAAGAAAAAAAAAATTCCCAAGAGGTGAAAGAGAAAGGAAATGCTTTTGTTTTTCAACTGTGAAACTGGAGTTTCCATGACCTCACTGTGAGGCCATCACTCTTCTTGGAGGTATTAATAATTTGTCTCTTGTTAAAGTACAGCATCTAATTTAGGGCTCAGTGACTTAGGATGATTTAGAAGGGATCAGAAAACATAATTTTAAAGACTGGAAAATGATGGCCATGAGGAATATACATGGAAATCGATATTATTGGAGCTGGAGTATAGAAAGGCAAAATTCTCTGTGCCAATTGCATCAACAAGAAGAAAATATTGTCCCACTGGTGGGCACATACAAACTGGTTCTCTACGGGGGTGTCCACCCCTAGAGAGAACTGCCAGCCCCAGCAACAGCAGTTGCTCCCCACTAGCAGCGTCATAGATCACAAAATAAAATAGTGCTGTCTCTTTGTAATTGTGTAAGCCATAACATTTGCTGTATAATTTTCTTTTCTGATTTTAGCTTGATTTTCTGT